>NC_048290.1:24515526-25201526 GCF_009762535.1 Notolabrus celidotus
TTCAGTCTGCTGAGTGTGTGGGGATGTTTGTGGGGATCAGCAGGAGCACACACACGCACATGCACACGCACACGCACACACACACACGCACACACACACACACACACACACACACACACACACACACACACACACACACACACACACACAATACAATTTCACAACCTTCATCCTGCCCTGATCTGCTGATCCAACTGTTCTATGAGAGCTGCATCAAAATAAACAGTCACCTGAAAGGTCAAACGTTCATGCACATTTGCTGATTTTCAAACAGCAAACAGCTTCTCTTTTGGTCTACCAAAAGTGCTTTGTACTGTGCAATCCGACTGACCTATGGGTCTTTACCAGACATGGGGTTGCAACAAAGAATACAAGTTTGTTGCTTGAATGATTCTGTAATTGTTAGACTTTCAGTTCTACAAAATCAAATTTGCTACTCTTATATCTGAAACTCAAGAAACAAGCCTCTGAAGCCACGAGGCATTTTGAGTTCTGAGAAATATTTGTGCATATCTTTGGAAATATTCAGGTTTTGCAAGCCATTCAGGGAAATGTAAGGCTTCACCAGAGTAGCACAGAATGAACAAAGAGGTTTTACAGTATCCAGGGCTTCAACTTTCCATTCATAATCATGTATAATCCATGTGTGAAATCGATTTGTACATCTAATATATCTCTGCTTCCTCTCCAGAGCAAAAGTCCTGTTGATGCCGTCGACAGCTCAGGGAAAGCTGCTCTGCATCACGCTGGTGAGTGTCTCACGTCCTTAGAGTTAATTAAACCCAAGTGCTTTTACTGAAGATTAGTCTCCCAAGACAAGGACGTGGGAAAATATCTCGTGAGCTTAAGTTTAAGCTCTACTTTTATTCTTTTTAAATCGTCCACCATTTCTGGAATTAAGTGATTAAATGTGATTTTAGACCGTTTTGTTTCCAAAAGTTCTCCTAATACTCTCACTAGTTTCATTCAAACGAAACACTGCACCGTCTCTTATGCATAGATTTTTACAGACTCCATATTTTAACATGTGTGTATTTAACAATTTGATTTTTATCTTCTTCTCAGTTTGCATCACAATGCTGATGTTAAGATGACATGGAAGTTTTATTTTTAAATTTAGTCAAGGTTTTTTTCAGTGTTGCAGTTATTTAGCTGAGACAGTTGCTGATTAATGTAGTGTCATGTCAGGATAGACTACAGCTGTCTGTTGTAAAAGGAAAGTATGAAGGACAGAGAAGTCATGTTTAACTTTTAACTTCAATTTTATAATAAAAATGGATTAAGATCATTCATTTAAGTGAATATATACAACAATAGATAAATAAATAACTGGGAAAATAAATGGCAATGCTTACAATCATTTAGTCTTTAAATTCCAACATTGTTCTCTTAATGTTTCAAATGATCATTTTTTCAAATGATCATTTATTCATTTTCTAAGTTTATTTTTGGGCTGTTATGCCTTTATTGAGGAAATAGATATGGCATGCAGTTAAGGGCCACAGGTTGGAATCAAACCTGGGCCGCCCCCTTTAAGGACTGAGGCTTAACCACCAACCCGAACCGGCACCCAACAAATTTTTGTTTATTCATTTTTTTGTATTTTTTAATATTCATTTAATTTCCAGGACAACATAATGAATCAAGGAGATGTATTTCTTGCAAAATTTTACCAAAGACCAAACTGACCTGGACATCTGCGTGCGCTTTATCATCTGACTGTTGTTTTCTTTTATCCTCAGCTGCCAGCGGGAGCATCCAGGTCGTCCAGCTGCTGTGTGAACTCAAAAGTCCCATCAACCTGAAAGATGCAGTGAGTTTACTTTATCCCACTCTTTCTCTCTCAGACTTCTTCTTCTGGGCAGGATTGTAAGAGAGCTTTAAATCAGAACAAAAACTCCTCAGACGCTCATTCAGTCTCTATCGACCTTCTGCTGTGTTATTTGAGGAATTTGTTAAAAGAAGGTTAAACACTTTTTGTACGCTGTGGATTTCCTTGAAGATTTACCTCTCTGTTGGCTCTGTGTTTGAAACTGGATAATTGCTGTGTTTAAATGCAGACAAATATGTCATTTCACAATTATAGTTTTGCCTGCATCCCTCTTAAAGCTTTTTCAGCTTGCATTGCGAACAAAGGTACATGAACTGCTATCTCTAACAGCTTTAAATCAAGGATTCTTGTTCACCAACATTTCCTCCCTTTTGTCTCTCTGCTTAAATCAGGATTTATATTGTACACTGTGTGTGTGTGTGTGTGTGTGCGTGTGCGTGTGCGTGTGCGCGTGCGCGTGTGTGTGTGTGTGCACATGCGTGTGCGTGCCTGATTGTGTGTTGGGTATAGGGTCAGTTTACTGTGGGAACTCTGCTCCCAAGCCGCAGACATGTGGTCTCCATTGCTGCAGTGCTCCATGCCTGTGGTTTTTTACCCAACTGTGGTGTGTGAGCATGATATTTTTCGTGTGTTTGAGTGTAAAAGAAAAAGAGAGAAAGTAGGAGAAAAGAATTGTTGAAGGGAATGTGTTTGCCCTTTTGTTTTACTGTCATGCACAGCTGGTCCACTGGAGATAAACACACACTCGGAGTTCTCTTTACCTACATGTACGATATGATATTATTGCTGCCTCATTCTTACTGAAGCCTGTAAAAAGTTGCGTGTTGTGGCTTCTCAGACGGGTCCATGCTGACAATTTGTAAAACAGGCTGTTCAGATTACTGAGGGTTAAATTAAAGGATTTCTGTTACAACAGGAGCCAACCTTATTCAACTTGGCAATTTTTTTGTCTTCATGACATTTTCACTTAATAAAAATTCTCCAAAACCACCCATCAAAAAGTTCAATACATTGAAGAAACTGCTAATATCAAGGGAAAAATTCTATATTTCAGCAGAAATGAGTGCCCGGATTTAGGATTCTCTGCACTTGCATGTTTAAGGATGTACATATGTACAATGAAAAAGCATGATGTTGAAGCTGAGAGACAGTTCTTTGGTGCTGTTGTCTGTGTTGTGCGTATCCGGTTCTTTTCAGCAGTAATCATCTGCAAATGTGTGTGTGAGCCATGAGCAGCTCTGTTAGCTGTTGGGAGACGTGTAGACAGAGAACCACAGAGAAGTCTGGAACATATTGTTGTGCAAAACATGCCAGCTTGTTCGCCTCAGGCATACATACTTACATGGCTGTAACAAATATCCATACCTGATCTATATTTGACATAAACACACAGCAAGATATGGAAAGAAACAGAGGAACATCTGCTTATGTGTGTCTGACAGAGGATGTTTATAGAAATCAAGTAAACTTAAATCCTGCTCGGAGACACTGGCATCATGTAGAATAAAAGCTTCCTGATGTTTTCAGCTGGAAACAAATCTGATTCTCCAGTTCTTTAAATGAAGCTCAGCCCTTACAACTTTTGGCATCCATATATTTAGTTTAAGAGGCTCAAAAACTCTTGGAAGACATGAAAAGGGGCAATTTGGAGAAAACAAGATCGCATATTCTTCAACTAAGAATTGAGTCATGAAGCTGATGATCTTCAGATGTCCAGTAAAGAGGACAACTGTACCAAGAGGTGATTTTAGAATCAGGCACTTATGTCAGTTATGGTTTTGAAACACAACAATCCCAATTTAGTTGTTAAAAAATACATATTTGAATACTGATGAAACATAAGAGCTGAAAAAGTCAGAAACCACAACCATACTAGGCTTCTGAAAGAGTCATGCAGTACGATTTAAGCTAGTTAAATAAAAGTAATAGATTCTACTAATGAACATCTGCTAGTTGCTAGTGTGACTCATCAGATGGTTAATCAGTGCTCAGAAAGAACATACTAAGAAAAGTTTAATTCATAGAAATTGTTGGTAGGAGAAGCCGTGGTGGCTGCGAGACTGTAGCTACAAGATTAAGGACCCACTCAGGCTATAGATATCAAAGGTTGCAAAACCCAAAGTCTTCAAATAATATGCTGTAATATAAGCAGATATAAATATATCTGCTTTATAATGTTATCACCTACTTTTACTTCTTGGGGAGACAGAGTCTCAGATGTTGAGCCTGTTGTCCTCTGAATGGAAGTTGAGTAGTTTGATCCACAGCTCTTGCAGTATGCACATCAAATATACTAAACCCCTTGATTCTCTGGAAAACGCAGACAATGATTTAAAATGTGTGTGAATGAGTGAAAAACTTTCATATACTTTAAATCTGTATACTAAAACTGATGGCTGCAGTTTGACGGTCTGCATAGCAGCTTCTTCCATCAGTGTTTGAATGTGTGCCAGAGGGTTAATGTTTAAATCTGTTTAAGCGCACAAAGGAAAACAAAGGTCCTACATAGAAGTGCAGTCCATTTGACATTCAAGGTAAACAGCCAGTCCTTTGTTTCTACAGTTCACATTTTATTGATGTACGCAACATGTGATTGGGGGCCATAAAAGAGACATTGCTACTACAACAGGCGCTCATGTTTGAAAGGTTAAGAATGACTAGTTAATATGATCCTTCACCTTCAAGCTGCACATAAAAACAACCTCAGTCTTAATTAGGCACAACAACCCCTTCAGCAATTTCTCCTGTATTTGTCTCATGCTGAATATACTTTGTCACATGTTGTACCACATGTAGGTTTTTGCATATGCACAGACCTTGATGTACAACAACAAAATGTTTACTTCTCAAACCTTGAAGCTTTGGTAAGGTTGCTTATGTTGGAAGGATGATCCAGTTGCAGATAAGATAGATACTCAAACTTCTCTAAACAAAATAACTTTGGAAAAGTTTCAGTTTTATAACCAAAACTCCACTGTGCATGTGGGTAATTATAACTGTCCCAATAAGAGTGTGTTGAGCTTTAAATTGGGGCATGTGTGTGGGAGTTCGCCTTGATTGACAGGCCCTTCAAGGCATCACACTCCACTGTGAAGACTGAATCACAGTGAATTTGGCATCTAGGCTTTAAACTGAAGAGATGTCAGCAAATTGGAAACAGGTGTACATAAACACACATTTGACACCTGAGCTGTCACACTCACACGCAGACACTGGATGTGTAACCCTGTGAATAAAAAGATTATTTTCTGTCTGTTAGATCCCAGAGCAGAGACGGATCAGTAGGAACACAGACTGAGCAGAGCAGACACAAGTCTGTTAAAGTCTTCAGCAGAGCTCAGAGGAACCCACAACATAGTTTTGTTCTCTGTGGTGTGGAAGCAGCAGCCTTGTAATATAAAACACAGAGTTATGCTGACACACTTTACTGTTGCTTAGCAATCTCTTGTTTCCAGCTGAATAGTTCGCTTTCTTTTCTTTCTTTGACTTTGTTTCACTTTCAACAACATAAATGACCCGTGGAAACATGCAGTCCTACATTTTCAGCTGAACTCTGTATGAATGTCTTTGTTTTTCTTCTTTAATTCACTGTGTTCAGAAAATAGAATTCAGAGCTCACTCTTAACACATATTTCTGTTACCATTTTGAGATGCAATGTATTTACTATTATCATCTGTCTGAAGATTATGTAGCATTCATGGCTGCTGCTCCTTCCAGACTGAGCACCACCCTCCAAAAGCTCAGCCAATGAAACACTCCTGTTAGATTTAGGTCATAGATGGTTAGGGTTAGGTGAAATGTCATGCTTGGGGTCAGGATCTGTCAGTCCTGAGTAAAATATGGGATAATACGTTGCATGCAATATGGCCTCAGCTTCCCAGCCCTAGCCATTAAACTTGTTCTGAGTCAGCCTATTTATTTAGAACTGTAAATACATCATTTCAGGGGACTTTCCCAAACTCAACGCTGAATGTTTGCCTTTCCTCTTATTTTCTGGGAAATTCATTTAAGAGACATCCACTCCTTCTTCACATGGATCTGAGATTTCTCTCACCACACAGACACTTTAAATACTGCATGTCAAGGCCCACGACCTGATGTCATACAGGATGAATTATATAGCTGTGTGTTATGTTGGTTTAAGGTCCCTCTATATGATGAAATCAGCCATATCTAATGCTTTATAATCTCTGTTTTTCCCAAAGGAGGGACTCACCCCCTTGCTGTTGTCGGCCAAACACGCTCATGCTGAAGTGTGCAGCTCTTTGCTGGACTGTGGGGCTGAAATCAACACATCTGACAATAGTGGCAGGTACAAATAAACAAAACAAACACAAAGAAGTATAACTCCTGCATTAAACAGCAGTGACGACTGATTTAAGACTCACCTGTTCTTGGATGATTGGGAGATGATGTATTAGTGATCAATATGTGTATGTTCCCGTGTTGCAGGACAGCCTTGATGCTTGCCTGTGAGTCCAGTGCTGTGTCTGTTGTAGAAGTTTTGGTTCAGCGAGGAGCAGATCTGTCAGCTGTGGACTCACAGGGCCACGATGTCACACACTATGCCAAACTGTCCGGGAACGCTGAGGTCAAAGCTGCACTCACTGCTGCCCTGAACAGACAACATGTCACAGGTAAGACTTGTGCAAAAAAACAGACTCAGAAAAAAAAAGGAAATATGAAGCCCGTTATCCTCACAGCCTGATCAATATAAATACAAACACACACATAAGCGTGTCGCCTCTGTGTGGTTGGAACATGCACTGCTTGTGTTTTTACACCGAGTCCACACTGCCATCTGCAGGACTTCCTCTGTCAGTGTTACTTTTTTACATGTCAGGTGTAAAGTGTTCTCTCTGAATGATATTTTGACTGTAACAGAAAAATGAACATGTTTGAAGTGAGAGCTGTAATTATGGCTTGAATTAGATTTTTATGATGTCCTCTTCTTCTTTGACAGATTTAAAGTCTCCTAAAAGTCCTCAGGTAAGACATGAGACAAGTTCTTGAACACTTCTCTCCACAAGCAGGCAAACGACGTTACTCAAATCCTGAACTCAAAAGATCAAATAATTGAAGGAAGAGATTTTTCTAAGCCTGTAGGGTAACTCATAGCTACAAACGAGCTCATTTCTGTTGTACAGCTCCTCTTCATTTACAGTAGTTTAGCATTATCGTTTGTACTGTGACGATATCGAATTTCTGTGCTAGAACTGTAAATCAGAACTTAGTCTCACTGTAGCACTCAGTGATTAACTCTCCTTTTACTAACCAGCACTGAATCCACCTTTCTTTTTCTCTCTTCTTTATATTTTTCTTCTCTTCTGCTGGCTCCTCAGCATGATCAAGTAGCTAAGCTAAGTGATGAGCGGATCACAACTCCCAAAAAACGAAAAGCACCTCCACCTCCTATTAGCCCACTGCAGGTAAATGCATGTCTCTGTGTATCTGTCTGCTTGTTTCAGTTTGCGACCCTTTACATTGATGCATGTCTGCAGCATACAAAGAGGAGGCACAGTTAAAGCTGTGTGTGTCTGGTCTGTAACTGTTCACTTGAATCATTTGTTGTGTTATTGGTTTTTCTGTCAGTCATTCTCAGGTTGACACAATGTGGCAAAAACATATATAGTGCACACATTGTATACTGAAGTTATTTATTTACCAGAGTTAACAATTTGAATACAAACATGTAGAGCAACAATAACTCATTATGCTCTATAGTTGTTGTAACCTCTTCACTAACATTTGAATCTCGGTGATTGACAAAATGTTCACATTTTTAAAACACCATTAACATTTTTTTAATAGCAGATTAATAATATGTTCTCATCCAAAATAATGTCCCTATTAGTAGATTACATTTAATTAACTAATAAAACTAATTTACTTCATAACTTCATACATTCTGCAGAGTTCTGGACCCTCCTCTCCTTCATTAATCACATCCACTGGGACCCCATCATCCAACAAAAGTGACACTCCCAAAAGATTCATCTACAAGGTAAAGCTGTCTAAAAACACCTATAAGAGCTATGTTGATTTATAAATGACATTCAAGGTGTTTTTATTCCTCCTCAGGGCTGAAAAAGTCATTTATCGCTGCAGAGACATCAGGATGATACAAACTTATCAAAGAGACAGACAAATTCAATAAATGTGTTTACACAAAGTTTAAACAAATACCTTCTTTCCTTTCTCCTCCTCCTCCTCTTTGTCCATCTTCTGCTCTCCTCCCCCTCCCATTCTTCCATCCTGCCACTCCTCCTCTCGCTCAAAGGAGGATGAAGTTCGAGGAACGGTGCTGAAAGAAGAAGTTGAGAAGCTCCACGAGGAAAGAAACATGTTACTGGAGACGATCGAAGACCTGAAGCAGTCGGTGGAGCAGACCGTGACTTTTCCTGAACTGGATACGAAGGTGATGAGTTACTACCGTGACGTATTTGTGTCACATATTGAACGGATATGAAAGCAGATGTTGTGACTAGAAGAGAAGAAGCAGTCTAAGTAAATGATGTCATGCTTTTAGTTTTAAAAAAGGGGCATTAGAAAAAGACATGGTAGAGCAAAGCACATGTTTTAAACTCATTTATTAGGTGTATCAAAGTGTTGTGAATTATTTCTGCCAAATCTAACTAGAGGTATTTTCAAACAAGGTTAAGACTTCAAAGCCTTGGGGCAACATACAAGTGTATATTTTAGATGATGACCTCTGATTAATTTTTAACTTTCTCTGTGTATGACGAGTTTACTGAAAGACTTTCTCTTTGTTAATATCTTACATCAGCACTGTTTTTCTTTGTTAAATACTAAACTCTGACAACACAGCTGTGTGCTGCTGAACTTTTTCACCCTGGGCATTCTTGAAGGAGGTCTCACTAAGCTCTAGACTTGTCACGACTCGTTTTTGTTTTTCAGGAGGAAGCTAGTGGTCCCTAACGTTGCTTTTATGTCTCTGTGTGCCTCTGCATGGGAATGTATGTTTGTTGAATGTGTTGACAGGTCGAGCATGGTTTTACTGCGTCTGCAGCTCTTGTGTCTGCTCTGCAAGCCAAGATCAATGCTCTGACTTTGGAGAACCAGCAGCTTGCAGGCAAACTCAAGGTATGTATCTCATTTTATTCAATCACAAAAGCCAATGAATGAATGAAGGAGATTAGGGCAGTGCATTGTTTGTAGAAGCAATTGAAACATGCTAAAGGCAAAAACCTTCAACCATATTAAAAGCAAAGTCACACTATCAGTTTTATTTTGAAACATTAAGTCAGTGTACAATGCCATAGTAACAATAAATAATAATATTAGTAATATGTGGCTGCTGTAGTCCAACATTGTGTCCAACTTTTCACACAGAGGGAGGACTGTGTGTCGAGTGAAATATTTCTAAAATCAGAATCAAGGTTGGACCACATTTCTTTGCAGCCAGATAAGATAAGAGAAACAATTAAAATGTCAAAAAAAATTCCATAGAAACATTGTGCCAAGATAAACTAAAGGGTAGAAAAATATGCACCCCCCATTTTTAGAGTGCAAGGTAAAACCTAGTCACAACATTTAAAGTGTAGGGGCTGCAACTTACACGTTTTTTTATGGAGTAATCTGAAGATTTTAGTCTTTTTTTTTTGTCTATATGGAGATAGAAAAAAAAAGTTAAATATATACTTAAATGGGTAAAAAAGCTTGTTCTATTTGACAGACATGTCAAACACTTAAACAAAGTGTTTGACATGTGTTTGACACCAAAGCTTAAAAACCTCAGATTCATAAATGCATTAATTATGTCAGATCATACAATATGTTGTCAAATACACATGAACAGCTGATGAGCATTAAGGTGTAAGAAACATTGTCCTATATTCACTAAGATTCATATCAACCAAATCTAGCATGAGAACAGCGACAGGTGTAAAAACCCAACCATAAGTGAGCTACACTCAGATTGTCATCCCTGTTTGTTTTGGTTTAAGTTTAATCATTTAAACTTGTGTACAGATGATGGAGTGATTCTTTGATTGAAGAAAAAAAAACGATTCAGTGATTCATTTGATAACCAATAAATAATGAATCAACTTTTTCAAGACGAGTGCCAAACAGTATCTTGGTTTGATTGGTGTTCAGCCCCTCTGTAAAGACAGACTGGTCACTCTTTCCACTCTCACCTCACAGAAACATCCATCCTTCTCTGGAAACGAGGACCTGAAGGAGGACAGTCGTCCAGACAGCATGGCCTCCAACTCCTCCTTCCACTCCACCCAGGATGAGTTTGAATCCCTGCCACAGGTGGAAAGAGAAGGAGTCACTGGTGGTGTTTCTATCAAAAGAGAGGATGAAGAGGGTGAAGGAGGGCGAGGAGGGAGCAAAGATGAGATCAGACTATTGAAGCATGCGCTGGGGGGAGTTCAGAACAAACTGTTAGAAACCAAGAAGGAGAACCGCTCACTTCAGGCCCAGCTAAGACCTGAGAGAGAAAGAGAGGAGTGTGAAGGTGTGAGGGAGAAAGGACGAGAGGCGGAGCTGATGGAGAGTCTGGCGGAGCTCCAGGCAAAGCTGACAGACACTCAGGAGAGATACCATCAGGCTGTGGAGGAGGTGGAGGAGCTGAGAGCGCTTATGAGCACGGGAGAAGGTGAAGAGGTCCAGGGACGTTCATCATCCACACTGGAACAGGAAGTGAAACATCTAAAGGTCCAGCTCATTCAATCAGGATCTGAGAAAGAGAAAGCAGCGCAACAAATCAGACAGCTGGAGGAGGTGATGAAGAGAGTGGAGGAGGAGAGACGGGATGGAAAAGAGAATGAGCAGAAGACTGTACAGATTAAGGAACTCTACAAGGAGGCACAGGAAGAGATAAGGATGCTCCAGGTAAACATAGGCTTCTGATACTTCATGAATATCTGCACCACTGAGAGGAGAAGTCCTTACACTTTGACAAGCATTTCCTCATTGAGCATGGCGTTAGTTCAGACAGGCATGCTCAGCCCACAGTCGTCAGCTGATATTAATGCCAGCCCTCAGTCACCTGACAGCTCAGCTGATTACCTTCTACACATCCAATTGGCAAATATGTATTGTCACTGATGTCCATTCTGTTCTGTACCTGATCTTTGCTGCTGCTCTACCTGCCTTGGCTTTTCGTGAAGGCTAATGAAAGGGAGGTGCGCTCTCTCCTACATAAGGCATTTTTCGACCGCAGGAACTTTACCCCGGAACTAGGGACTTTACCCCTGAACTACATGAGTTTCGACCGGAGGAACCAGGGTCTAAATTTAGTTCAGGGATAGTTAATCTCCCTCTGAAAAGCCCCTGCTTTGGGGGTAGTACTTTTCAAAGGTCCTGGGACTTTTTTTACACAGTTTACACAGTTGTTGAAACACAGAGGGATTTCCTGGGAATGCATACTAGTTTGGTGTTTTATTAAGATTTCAAAATATTATTTAATATAATTTGTTTTCTCCATATGTCACTGGCCTGATTTTCACAATCTTCAGCCCGCGATCGAAACGCAGACAACAATGGGGGCACAGGAACCTTTTAGTTCCAGGGAAGGTAGTCCTGGGTGCTAAAAGACCCCAGAACTCTTGGTCGAAATGCACCTATAGACTTTTGCACTCCACGTACGCACATGGAAGGGCAGGGAGCTCTCAGAACAGAGCCATACCACCAAATATAACTTACTGCATGCAGATCAATAATTGTTCTCTTTGACTAAAGTGGTCTTGAATGAAATGTGAAATAAGTTTAAACCTTCTGTGACTTTGAACTAAGCCTCTCCAAATCTGAATAACTGCCTCGAGTGATGTCACTTAAGGCAGCTCTGGTTTGGACTGAAACATACAAGGTTAAAAAATGTGAAGCATATCTGTGGCATCTTCCCTATTCCTGATTTAAGCTAGCTGCACTGAGGCTATATAAGCTGCTTTAACAGAATAATTCAATAGTACCTGGACTGTTGGCTGCTGAGCTGCTTTATGGGTAATGTAGGTGCTAGAACAGACCATTAAGAAAAGGGTGAGATAAAAAAAAGATGAATCTCTGGCTCAGCAACATTGATTTATTTTGTTTTTTAAACTGTCCATTGGGGATGTAATACTAAACCAATGGAGTACTTTTTTAACAGTTTTCAAACTTAATTTTAAACTTTCTCTTTGATTTTTTTAAGAATTCTTTCTAATTTACTTTAATTTGTACTTATGCTTAAACTTTTATTTTTCTGGTCTTGTTGTTCAGGAGGCTCTGAGGGGCACAGTGCCTGTTGAAGCTGCAGCCAAAGACTTCGAAGAGATGAAGTCCGAGCTAAACGAGGTCGTCACCGGTCTGCAGCGCCGCCTGCTGGAACTTTCACACTCCTACAGCGAAACCAAGAGTCAGCTAAGCGCTGCACAGAAACAGCTGGCCGAGACCCCACCTGAGAGCAGCACGGCCGCGTCTCCCTCCTCAGAACAGCAGCAGGCACAGGTGCTCAACAGCAAGGTGGAGGAGCTGCAGGCGTCGCTGGCTGAGACAGAGAAGAAGAACTTAACCGCTCAAGAGGAGATTTCACGGCTGAGGCAGGAGGCTGAAGCCCAGGCGCAGAGCTCAGTCTCCCTTGCCGATCACACGCAAGTGATGTCATCGCTAGGAAACGCCATCAAAGAGCTGGAGAGTCAGTCAGAGGCACTCAAAGAGCAGCTACACCAGAAAACGCAGCAGGTGGAGGCTCTTCAAAACAGGTGAGGAAGAAAAGTATGACTTCACCTGTTATTGATTAGTGCATTACTACTAGATGGGGTTTTCATTATTAACTACTATAGACTTTGACAAATCACCTTCCAGGGTGTGGACCAAATGGGGATAAATATCAAGTAATTATATTACTCTCTCACACACACACACACACACACACACACACACACACACACACACACACACACACACACACACACACACTGATCAAGACATGTGTCAAACTACTTTTACAGCTTGCCAGTTTTCTGCTTGACAAAATGTACTGATGTGCCCGATGTCACCATGTGTGCTTGTGACTCTCACCCAAAGGCTGACAGCAGAGAAGGATGTCACCCCAGATGATTCAGTGTCCCGGGTGGAGCATGAGACCACTCGAGAGCAACTGGAGGGCGAGGTGAACCACCTGACGCAGCTCCTCCAGGAGGCCCTCAGGAAGCAGGACGAGATGGCTCTGGAGGCTGCTGATGCCTGGCAGAAGGTGAGAGGACAAATAAGGATAACAACAGCTTCTCCTAAACCAATATACAGCTCAGTTGAGTTCTCCATTCTGATGACTGAATTTAGTGTTAATAATTATTGTATAGAAGCCATTGCTACATATTTAGCACGGTTCTCTTTAAACATATTCATCTGCTGAGAGATGTCCTGTAGCTTAAAGGTTTTACAGCACAGATACATTGAAAAACTAGAGAAAGACAAACAAGTTAACCACTAAACAAAACACAATGATGGGTACGACAGTGTTGTTATGGCTTATGGACAGTAAGCAGATGATAAAAGCAAAAATAAGTCATCACAAGCTGACGAAGGACACTCAAGACATGTTTTCTAAATGTGGTTTTGCTTCATGCAGCTCAAACATGTATCTCTTAAACCTTACTCACTTGCACACTACCCATCAGGCACGGGACAATCGTGCAGAGCGGGAGGCCCTGCAGGAGCTGTTGATGTCCAGGGAGAAGGAGAACCAGACATTGACCTCAAGACTGGCCGAGTCCCAGGACGCAGTGTGTCAGCTCAAACAGCTGGTTGAGAATCACGTCGCCTCTGAGAGGGAGAAGAACAAAAGGGTGAGCGATAAACTGCAGAAGCATCACTACAACAATACTTGTGACTCTTTAAAGTTGATTGTTTTATTAACGACATGTTTGATGTTTCTCCCTCTCAGATAGACGACCTGTCACGGGAAGTGGGAAAGCTGAAGGACGCCTTAAACAGCCTATCACAGCTCTCCTACAGCTCGGGTTCTCCCTCCAAGAGGCTGCAGCAAAACCAACAGCTGGAGACGATGCAGCAACAAATCAAGCAGCTGCAGTACCAGCTCGCTGTAAGACTTTCTGCATCGTTTCAGAGAGTGATTCTTAACAAACTAGCTTAAATACGCTTGTATTAACTCGTGTTTTCTTTGTAGGAGTCAAAGAAACAGCACAATGAGATAGTGTCAGTCTACAGGATGCATCTCCTTTATGCTGTCCAGGTAAATCCATTTACAACCATCACTGCCTAAAGCTTGCATTTCAATTTTTCAACTTCAAAGCAATAGTTCCTCCAGAATGTGGAAAAAACATCTCTATCCCTCATCTGAGTGATGGAATTAAGTTGGGAAAGAAAGCTTTTTTTTTGGAACATTTATTTGGTAGTAGGGGTTCTTCTTAAGCCTGTTTACTGTGAGGTTGGTGAGTAAAACCTAGACTAATGTGTATGCTGCTTTAATTGTGATTCATTAGTGTACTGTGCAACACACTACTCAGTTAAATTGGGGTTACAGCAGAAGCTTGAAGGGACTTTGTTGGTGGATACAACAAGTTTTGAGAAATTGTGTGTTTTTTGTGATTTAATTTGAATGCACTAGCCCTTTAATCACATTATAATTTGGGTCTAACTCACTTAGAAAAAATCCCAGTTAACAAAAACTCTTCTTGGTTCATTTCAGGGTCAGATGGACGAAGATGTCCAGAAAGCCTTGAAGCAGATCCTGATGATGTGCAAGATGCCAACTCAAGCCAAGGAGGCCTGCTGAGACACACACAGTTTCCTAAATGCATTTTGAGCACTAAAAAAAACTGAAGTGTACTGCTGCTGTCAGCTGCCTCCACCTCCACACGTCTACTGGTCTGAATTCACATGTTGCTTGTGCTGCTTACAAGCAAGGCCAACTACACATGGTGCCTCTGGAGAAACCTTGAGTATTTGTTAATGAGGAACAGGTTTACAATCTTCTGTCAATGCCTTTTGTTAGTGTTGTTTTGGACGATTGAGATCCACAGTTTTAGTACTGTTAAACAGACATCTGACTATTACATATGGATGAGTGATGAGTTATCTTCTGTCACAGCCAAACTCAATGTGCACATACGCACTACACTGTCATTGAGCAGTGACTTTACAGCACACACGGTTAAACAATGCAAAGATGTTAGTGTGACATAAACAAACAGGAACACGTCCACTTATTAGTGAGAGGAATCCAGTTTGATGTAGTTTGTTTCTGTTACAACGTGCGCTTCGTAGAATAAAAGCCTCGGTTGGCGCTGCTGTTCATAGTATCTATTTTATGACACAAGTGTTTTTTGTGCTTCCAATGTTTTGCGGTTGTCAACATTGTTTGATCTAAATTATTTGCCCTCTTTAATGCATGTGACCATACTCAACGTCAGCCAAGACATCACAAACAAGTGATTTTCAGTCGCACTTCTCCGAAGAATAAGCATGATGCTGTTTGTATTGATATTTTCTTTATCGGCACAAAAGTATATCAAATTGTATTTTACGGAATTGCCTTTTCATGTTTTCTACGTTACTGTTCTTTGTGAAGAGGTTTGAAAGTTGTATGTTGACGGCCGGCCTTGTTTTGTGTGAATAAGATGTAACAAAGCACTATCCAGTCCAGTGACACCTGAAATAGTTCATTATCTGATATTATCCATATTTTGCATTAAAGTGGTCGAATAGATTTGTTTACAGTAGAAGAAAAAAACATTTCAGTGTAACACATTTGCATCCACTAGGCTCAGTATTGTTTTTCTTTTTGTAATTCTTGTGTTTCCCCTTGTTTACTCCTCTCACTAAGGTCTTTTGTGTCTTACTTGAAAAGCATGCATATTGTTGGCTGCAAGCAATCTCACTCGTATTTACCTTCCCTCTACAATCTTATTAATTTATTTACATTAACCCTGATGTTATATCTCTGAGTGTTCTTTGTAGGTACGGTTATAAACTCTGCTTTGCTTGGGAATACATTTCAAATGCATTTCTACCAATAAGTCTTCTTTACTGTTTTACTCCACACTCCTTTGCCTTGGTAAAGTACTTAAAGCCATACACCCCAAGAGGTCCCTACAATAACACTAGCTCTGTAGAACTGTTGTTTGGTTGAATGAATTTATACCCGACCGACGCCCTCATCCTTGTTTCTCTCTCAGGAACATTTTTATACTGGCGTGATTGACGCTTGACTGAGATTTGTTTGATCCCGAGTAGAGCGTTTGTATATTTCAAGGTTGTAGAATATCTTAAACTACTCCTTTCTTTTCCTCTCTTTGTTTTGACTGAAATGTTTCGTAAAAAATAAAAGGGAAAAGACGGAAACAACTTTTCTGTTTGATCGCTAACAATTTTGTAGTTACATGAAAAAAAAAGTTATTTTGCCAACTGCTTTTTTGCCTGCATTAATAAATTTTCAAGATACTGTACCATTTTGTGTGTTTATTGTTTTTCCAATCTCCTACTCAGTCAAACATTCCCTTCATTACAATAAAGAATTATATTTTAGTCAGGTATCGAGTTGCATTCAGCATTGAGTTGACTAAATAATCAAAAGTCAGCAGCAGAATAACTAGAAGGTTAAAAATTACTTATAAATGCACAGTAAACACCAGTCATATGTTATAATGCTATACTACCAGAACACAAATGACATCTTGTTGAGTGGCGCAGTTTGTCAGTATTTCGATCTTCTAAACTGAGATAAAGTTAAACGTAGGCTGCGTCAGGTTAAACCGGTCAATAACCACTCATGCAGAGCAATGTGTAACCAACACAGGTGTGTATATGTTAACCTGCAGGGAGGACTGAAGGCTGGTGGTGCCAGCTCTGCTAATGTGAGCAACACTAAGCAAACCAATTTGACACTATTACCTGCAGACTCTGTGAACGTGTGTATCAGTGTTAAATTAATGGTGCAAAATTGTGATTGTTTTTTGGGGCATTTTCTTTAGATCAGTCAGATAGTCAGAATTTAAATGTCAGTTTAAACAACTGACCGCCACAGTAAAATCCCAACAGCACCTCAAGGTCACACAAGGAAGTCACCTAAACATGCTCTGGTTGTTCATCTTAATCCCATATATTTACTTTGGGCTTAAGACACTGAGAGATACTATTATCTATAAATAACATGGTATTGGTGATGGTATTATCAACTTTGCGCAGACACCTGGGGACTTTGCAGGTGTTTAGATGTAAGGTCCGTTCTGATCTGCTGGATGTTGCAGCATTTCTCCAGGATCAGCAAAATCTTCATTGAAATAAGATGATGCATCTGAAATACATTGAAGCTGGCTACGTGGTGAGTCAAGAGACAATCAGACAATTGATGAAATACTGGTCCTCACGGAATACAACTGAGGCGCCGGTTATCTTGTTAATTCAAAAAAACAGAACACATTTTTTCTTTATTCAGAAGAACTTTTCTAAGAATTCTGAGATAATTATTTTGTTTGTTAAGAAAAGCAGAGCAGATTTTTTTCTCATGTGAATACAATAGGCTTCCGTTGTTTTTAACATCTTTGATTTCAATTTAAAACTCATGAAACACGTTAGCATTAAATAGCAACAATTAGCAAACCCCATATGAATATTTACAAGTTCAGGAATACTGCAAAAATAAACAAAAAACATCCAATATATGACTCTACACTCATTAATATATGTCCAATGAGAAAAGGGGAACACTTTCCCCTTCCACTAACATGTTTGTAAATGAGAACTGGTTCTCAAACATTCTTACCTGGTAAAACAAAGGTCTAATTTCCACTTCTCTCAAACCAAGCAGCTCAAATGCTCTATTTTCAACACTGAATATTTTGAAATCTACAAACCGTCATGGTCAAAGGAAGAAGTCAACACTCTAACTTCTGACTTGAGATCTTTGGCTCCTAGATCAACAAAATACAACATCTTTACCTTCTACTTGACATAAAGCTGATTCCCCAGAGTCCAAATCTGTCTATTTAAGGTGTCGATGTTCAGGTAACACAAGATTCATCAACATACTTATATCAACATGCTTGTATCAAATGTTGAGGGAAATTCAAGAGAAGGTGAGTACTGAACAGGATGTAAGGGACCACTAGATGGCACCCTTCACCAGAACTAGATTTTTCATCATTGTGTTGCAGCCTACACATCTCCAGACAGGTGATAATTGAAAGGAAAAAGCAAAATAAATCACATAACCTGAAATAAAACAGGAGAAGAGAGTTAATAGGATGCCCAAAAATGATTTTCAAAGCATCAAATGAGTAAATGTTTTGTCCTTTCTGCGATGTGAAAGTCTCATAAAATCTCAGCAAATCACCACTGAAGCTGTGTTTGGGTTTGATGATGGTCCAAAGCCTCACTTTTCCCCTTTACAAAGCTCCATCTTCTCATATAAATACACATCTAAGAGTCTCTCTCATATGTTTAAAACACTGTTTCCAGTTTAGTTCTTAAGGGCACTCATTTGCTCAAACATCCCCCAGAGAAAGAGTAAGTCATGTTCACTCTGAGTTTAAAAAAGTGGGTGAATAAAAATAATTAGATTCATTGTTTATCTTCCTGTTGGGTTCAGCACGTCAGCCTCCATGTCAACACTCTGTCCACCCTCAATGTCCACTCAGCTCAGGCCTTCAGAAGTCCTGCCAGCCCAACTCTGGTAATTTATCTGCCGCTCTGTTTCCTCTAACCGGTGGCACAACCACTTCGTTTCCTGCCCTGGCCCTGTGTTCTGCCCGCTGGTCAAACACACATAAACACAAATGCACACACACACACACCTCTGCCTTTACACGACAACTTCCTGTCAATCTTGCTTTCCCACACGTTCTGCCCTCAGGCCTCGGGGGTTAGTGGAGAGAGATCCAGTGCTGTGATCCTAATCCAGAAAGGACCCATATTTGTCAAGCATCCCAGGCTGCGGTGAAATGTCAAACACTGGAGTCTGAGCGGCAGGATGAACTCTGCTTGACTAAACTCAAATATTCAACTAAATGATATTTGATGAGGAAGTTCAAACACGGGGCTTTCTTTTGACAGTAACTTATGTTGGCTATTTAACTCGGAGGATATTCAAGGCACAAGGTTTTTTTTATTTCCTCAGGTGGCTTTGAAGTAAAAATTCAAAGAATAAGGAATTATGTTTGTTCTTTGCAGAAAAAAGTTGGACTGTAAAAATGAGTATGCAGATCATGTATTAAGTTATGATAGTAATTGTTTCATCTATTTCTCAAAAAAATGTGATTAATGTGTCCTTGCTGATTAGCAGCTTTTTTATTTTATATGATTTAATATCTTTCGATTTTTTCTAAACTTTTATTTTAAGTTATATTTTTAGGCTTTTTTTGCCTTTAATGGATAGGACAACTGAAGAGAGACAGGAAATATGGGGAGTAGAGAGTGGGGGAGGACACGCAGTAGATGGTCGAGGCTGGAATCAAACCTGTGACCTCTGCAACAAGGGCTATAGCCTCTGAATATGTAAAAAAAAACAAGCAGTTGAAGCATTTCCCTCTGTTTTAGGGGAAAGTAAGAAAAGACTTTCGTGGAGAGACAAATGATTCACCAAATTAAATAATCTGAGGATTAATCTGTTATTAAACCAATCAGTAGTTGTTGCACTTTTTGACGCAATGCTGTCTATATTAAAGCTGGGGTTGGTAGACAGATTTAGATATGCTTTTTGTTATACTGGTTCAAATGATCTTTCTGTCCTGATGGCAATCAATACATAATGTGTTCTTTAAAAAGAGGTAAAAAACAGCTGCTATCTACAGAGTAAACCTGGGAAAAAAACAACCAATCCCTGCCATCAGGAGCCAAGTTATGAAACCAATCAAATCCCGTCCTGCCGTTCTGCCCGCCTCCTGCGCTTACATTTCATGTTTGTTTGTGTTTTTAACTTTCACTATGATATTGTTTTGGTGTTTTCTTACCGCTGAGTGAGACATGAGTTGACGTAGTGCAAAACACAAACGATGTGCTGAGGACCGGTTTTGAATCAGTCACCATCATATGGTCGCGAATCAGCAGCACTCGTGCATGTGAGCGGGGGCGTCGTTTTGGAGGAGCTCCGAGGGGAGGGAGGGACTAGACGGAGTCCTGAGGATATGTTACATTCAAATTCATGCTAGTTTTCCGTGACTACCAAACCTAGATTTAAATGTTTCAAACAAGATATGATTTGTCTGCCAATATAATTACTACCGGTCAAGTCCTACAAATTCTTTGACAGTTTGTTGTAACACAGAATGATGCCCCTTTATGTTGGCTCATTTGTTAATCTGGACTAGTATATACAAATAAGTCTTTGATTTATTAACTTGCCACTTAGGCATTGAAGTTGAAGTAGTTAAAGGATTATGCCAAGAAAAGAAAATGATCAGAGGATCAAGCATTGAACCCTGTGGAACACCACAGCAGAGATAATGTGTTTTGTAAGTGAGATCAAAATACATGAATGACTTGATTAATTAAAGTAAGTGAAATGATTCAACATATTTAAATAATTTATATTTCCACTGATTCTGGAAAGTTTTGTAAAATGAATAACTAAAAAAGAAGGGTGGGGAAAGATAGAGTATGAAGGAAGTGAGGCAGTCATACTAGAAGGTCATAGCCAGAGAGAGGAAGAGTGCTGTTACAGGCGCCCATTCAGGGAGGAAATGAGAAGAGGTTGTGGCCAAAAGGCAAAAACGTGGAGGAGCAGCAGCACCACATCAGGGGAAAGAGGGACAAGTGTAGATGTTGAATCACCAGGAGGATGACTAATCGGTAACCAAGAGGCTCCTTGAAAGTGGCGTGCAATCCTGCATCAGCTACCGGAAGCAAGAAGGAAACAAGCTGATGAAGAAGCTGATGAAGAAGTGACTTTTTCTGAGTCTTGTTGACAACCATGGCTCACTGGTGATTGGATTGAGTATGGCAGCAATGAAGCAAAGCAGTCTGGGATGCCAGCTCGTCAGTTTTAGATCATTTTTAACATTTTCTATCCGTGTCTTTTCTAACGATGTGTTTATATGGTGTATTTCCGAGCAATCAAGTTGGTATGCTGAGTAAATATTGTTGAATGACTTCTCACAAATGTGCGTCATATGCCGTATGTTTGGTCTCAGAAAGCAGGCCTCTGTATCTGCTCAAGTGTTGGTACTTGCATCTGTTGGCAGCTCAAGTGCTGCTGTTTCTACTGTTTTACTTCACGATATATTTTGCTGCTTTTAAAAGATTCAGGAGTGAAAATGTTTCTGTTAACTGAAGCACACACAAAGAAATATATATATGAACAAACACTGTTGGGAACCAGCAGCTCAAACCTTCAAGGCTGAAAGCTTCTTCTGTTGGGTGACAACCTTCGACATATCTGGGCAGCAGCTGAACTCTGCCCGGTGTCTGATAAATCTGTGGTTTAGTTTTACCCAAAATAAAATGTGGTATCAAAAGGACTATCAAAGAGCATTACTGCACTGCGGTTTGGATTTTCCACCCACCACAGGAAGTAAACAGATTGACATCTGTGCATAAAATGATGCGCAGGCACAAACACATGTCACCGTGCAGGTTGTTTGAGATTTCACAGAGCTTGAACTTTTCCTTCTGGTGCAAAGATTAATCAATAGGACACAATGTGTACATTTGCACATTGCATTGTTACATAGATTAGCTTTAGATATCAGAGTGCAGAATATTTGGTGATTTTTTTTTAATACTTCCTGAAATGCAGTTTCTGTTCTGTGTATGCCAGTCAGTTCAATACTGTTACTACTACCCCATAATCAGCTGTTTTACTGTTATAAGAAGAAACAATTAGCAGCAGAGAGTCAAGCTAGGTATGGGGATTGTTCCTTTTTATTGATATTGATTCTATTATCCAGCCTCCTGAAGAGGTGAGTCATTACTGATTCCACTATTGAAACCTTACTATTATTTGGTGAACATCATCATGTTTTTAACAAAAGTGATATTGCTTTTTACCAATGATGCTTTATTGATCTTTGCCTCGAGTCATTTTACTGACCTGGGCCCGTATGCACGTCCAACCATTACACAAACAGGACCATTAGTCTTAACGTACCGTTATGGAACGGCCCATTTGGCCGAAGCGTTAGCCGCATGCACGACTGCAAATAATTGGCCAATTAACAAATTGCGGCATGAAAGCAAGGCTGGTGCAAAACGTCATATGTCCAGGGAACCTCCTGGAAAACCCTGATCCAACAAATTAGAATTGTGCATGCCTACTACACATGAAAAACAATAAATATGGCGAGCGGTACCGGTGTGACTGAGAGAAGATCAAGAAGAAATTAACATTTTATTAGAAGAATATAGAATGAACAAACATATTATCAGTAAGTCAATCGTCAAAGATCACAAACAAGGAGAAAGGGAAAGTCTGGCTGAAGATCTTGAACCGGGTAAATGCGTGTGGTGTTTCTGAGCGCACAGTAGAAGACCTACAAAATAAAATAAGCAATATGAAAGCTGCTTTGGGCAACAAACACCGCCACCAACGTGGTCCAGGTGGAGGACCACCTGACCCCCCATTGAAGGATGAGGACTTGTTAACAGAGTTGTCTGGGAAGGATTCACTTCACGGTGTTGCTGGTAGGTTACCTAAGAATGATGTTGCGTCTCCTAAATCTAATTTTGCTGTATATTTCGACATCGTCATACTTTTCCAAAGGATTCGTTCGATCCCTAAATATCCGTTGTCTTTGCATATTTCTTCTTAAATAATTAACTCATTAGCACGATGTCTGCCATCCTTTAAACAGCCTAACAGGTGCAGTTATCATGTAATACTTTGTTGGGGCTTTAACCTGGCTCATGCATACTGCTACTCTATTTATTTTTCACCATTAGTACAAACAGCCTGTTTACATTGCTAATGGCTGGACGTGCATACGGGCCCTGAACTTGAACACATCATAACCATGTAACCTTTAGTCACCTAGCTTAGTTAGCTAATAAGCTTTTATCCTGCTGACCTTGACATGGACTTGAAGACTGGATTATTCTTTTTAACTGACAGGACTTGCTTCAAAGTTTGGGTGCACTGACCAAGGGCTGCTTTGATTGGAGCAGAGAGACAGTCCTGCAGCAGCAGCAGCAGCAGCAGGATTCAACAACGTTTTTTAATTGGAAGACACTTGATGGTACTGCATTTTAGTTTAATTTGAGGCAGAGTGCTGATTTTCTTAGCCATGAATCATTGTGCAACATAAACTGCATGTCACTTTCTCCTTGTCTTTAGCTTTGGTATAATGTAGCCACACTTCAGACCTCTGAGCAAATTCGGGCATCTGCCCATCAACTGACCACCACTATTACTTTTATGGAAGTTCAAGACTTGTTGGCTAGTAAGACAGCTAGATTCCAAATCTTTAATGGACCATAGCTGTATGTTTGTGCCCCAGTGATTTGATCTAAATGTTGTGATTTGACCAAGCGGCAACCTCCTGTCTCAAAATATGAAGCCTATGCTGTAGTGTTATAAACTGAAATTCATGGAGAATCCATTTGAGGCTGGCTGCAGAAACCCCGTAAACCACATACACACCAATTCAAAAAAGAGGATCTTTGCAGCATTAATAAACATGTTTACAGCCTGGTTCAAAAAACGGCTTGAGGCTACGTAGCTAATCTCTATATCGGCACACACTGTAAGGGGGTGAAATTTTTTTGTAACGTGAAGATTCAGAAGGTATTAAGATTACGAGTTTTTGCCCAAATAAGGACATGACCGACTTGACTCCGACTTGAACACATAGCTGTTGGCTAGGAGGCTCAAACTCCGGCCTCTTTACATCACACTATGCATGGTTGAGTTCCGCATTTCCAATATGGCTGCCGCCGCCGATTGGCTTCAAAACAGCGCTCAGGAGCAGATGGGTGACGTCACGAATACTACGTCCATTATTTATACATTTATATTGGATATTGCGTTACATCATAAGACCCACAAGCCTCTGTGACAGAAGCGGTAAGCTCAAATGTTATTGATTTTCATTGTTTTGAGAAATACAACGCTAGCCCCTTATTTGAACTGATCCCCATTACTAGTCAAAGCAAGCAAAATGTCAGTAATCAGTGTTTCACTACTATCTCATTGGTGCAAACCAATTCTAAAGTCTAGATATCGGAAAGGAAACAATAGAACAAAAAATAGCCAAATCAAAAAAGGAGGCAGGGATCCAGTGAGGAAGTAAGCACACCTGTGACAGCTTTAGTAGTTCCTTGAGTGCGTCTCACTCCTAGGAAAGCTCTTTTATTGCTGCTGGTTTGTTAACCAAGTGGTAACCAGAGGGAGGTACTCAGGTTTCTACTCTTAAAAAATATTGCCCCAAAAATTCCCACTAATAACAAATGAGCTTCCATCTGAGGACACAATACTGTCTTAAGAGGGCCCAAATACTTGGTGATATAAGATATTGTTAGGGATATAGAGTGCTCTCTGTCTATTACTTGTCTATCAAAACATTTGCAGTCTATTTTCTCTTTATTTTATTTTTCAGTGCTTTTTCCAAAGATGAATGTTGTCCCTTTTTTGCATTTGTCCATCCTGTGACAGTAATTCATTCTCATCTACCAGGCCTATTAGACTGCTGGATATATTTAAGTTCTGCATTTCAGCATTGAAAAGCACTCAATTTTAACGCTTGACCTCAAATATTCTTTCTTGCTGCAGAAGTCAAACAATCTTAGTGCAGCTCATCGTGCATCAGCCAGCCGAGGCCAATTCCAGACGCCCATTGTCTCCATAAACAACGGTCATGAGACTCTACATCTACAATAGATTATTTGTTGTTTATCCCTCAAACTACACTTAAAAATAATGACATTGTGGCATTCAGCTGTGATTAGTGCTGGGGACAATTGGCTTTTGGCTTCTTTTTGGTACAACAATAATCTCTGCCGCGATAACTGCTCGCGTGGTTACAGCCGTGTTGTCATCGGGAACTTGATGGCAGAAAAAAGAGAGTGACTGTCAGTGATCCGCGGTTCTCTGCTTGGCAGAGCGTTGAGACCACAGGCGTGTTTATATGTGTATTGTGATGGAAGAACTGATGGTAATGAAATCTGGCAAAGTGAAGGAATGAGACAGGTTTTACACAGATCCAGATTCAAATTGCCTTTTTGTTCCTGTCCTGTCATAACATCACAACCTCCACATGTATCCCTCGTGTCATGTACCTATCTCTCCTCCTTCCTCTGCTAAACTTTCCTTTCACCTCCTCCTCTCCCTGTTTCTTTCATCTCTTCCCTCTGCTGCTCATCTCTTTGGTTTGCCAACATAGCTAACATGCTTTTGTTCCATCTAATACAACCACATTTTACTGCTAAGTAATTAACTGATGTGTGCAACATGTTGTTGCTGTGTTCAGCCGCTAAGCCGTCAAATGTTCTCAGTTTGTGCAACGCGGGCCGGCCTTGAAACAAGACCCCGCAGTAGACGAACAGAGGGGCGTAAGAGACGCATGCAGCGTAATTGCTACAAGATGTAACCTCGCCTGCAGCCTACTGTGGCCCACAAACACACTCACACACATTCATGCAAATGCACATACACATTAAAAGAGCACGCAAACACATAATCAAACTTGTGTACACACAGTATATGCAGAAAAGAAAACAAACTGATGTAGCGTGTTACCAAATTACAAAATACTGTCATATCTGCGTCACGGCTTGAAGTCAAACCTGGTAGACACGTAGTTTTGTTTGTTTGTGAAAACAAGGTTTGAATTCAGCAGAGCCGTCCTCCGATGGAGGACATTCAACAGTTCTGAAGTCAACCACAACGAAAGGATTCACAATCTACAGGTTTTGTTTCCTTGAGGCATCTTAAGACGGTCTTTGAACCAAAGTCTAATGGATTAAAGATGATATTAATCCAAAGATGCTTTTGGGTAATCTATGTTTGGCTTTTAGTCGTGTACCATGAAACTTGGCTGAACAGGAGTGATGAGTAGGATCAGAGAGAAGAAGGACAGCAGAGAGCCTCCGGCCTGGTTTCATCTTTAGTGTAAAGCATTCCTGAAATCACCAAGGGGACTCCTCTAAATTCCAACATTACAATATAAAACTCCTATCATAGTAAAATTGATATAATGTTTGGGAACATTAGGTGCAGCCCCTGACAGTCAGACACAATAAAGAATACGATAAGATGAAGAATCTGTGACCAGCGTGCGGGTCCATAGAGAATCAATTGGGAAAAGTTGGAAAAGGTGACTGTAACAGAACGCTGGAACATTCCCTCTGGGAGAACGTACACTTTATGACTTCAATCCAACATCAACCAAATAAATTCACAAGATTCAGTCTCATCTTGATAGTCAGTCTGGGCGACACACCAGGATGACATCACAGATTACAGCCTCAGCCTCTCTGGTTTCTCGTTTTGGGAGGGAAGCTATGAGGGTCCTGAAAAGAGATTTGACAGCGATGATAGCAGATGTGATTTCTTAAATTAGCGGTATTCCCCTAAAACCACTCTACCATCTCTGGGCATGCCGAGGCTCTGCCTGACATCACCGGGCTGACTGCAGATCTGCGGGCGGCAGTAACCCGGGTCACTGAGATACAGTTACACTCTCGGCTCAGGGAGACCACAACACAGAAGACCACAGAGAGGATCTGCAGCAGAGTCCTGCACAGAAGGGCTTAGAGTGGTGCAGACCCATGTTATCATGTTATCATGGTTTAAAAGCATGATATAGATGTATCTGTCCAGGTTGATTTAGTGAAGATATCCAAACCAAGAGTAAAAGACAAAACAAGGGTTTGAACTTTTCATCTTCTTTCATCAGTGACAACAAATCCCTTTTTTTTTCAACAAATATTGTTGCAATTAAACCTGTTACCATTCATTTGTACGTTATTATCTCCATGTGCTACATCCCGGGTCAGAAGTGTTTTCCTCCCAGTTTTTTGTTGTAGAATTTCTGGACCAGATCCCTGATCTGAGCGATTTTTGGCTTCAGACTCAAACCCCAGAGATGTTTATTTCTGCATCTGATTTAGCACAGAATGATTGCAGCAGTGCCGTCTGGTGGTGGGGTCAGAGGAGGCAGAACAAGGCCTTTGATCAGGCCATTTTCTTGTTTGCGTTTTACATTATGGCATCTTACAAATATGTTAATAGGGATGTCAACTTACTCGTGTCCCGGGGCGGCTGCACTTCACTTTGTAAACCAATCATTTAAGACAATATAATTAAATGATCTCCTGTATACGGTGAAACAAACGTGCATGTGGCTGTCTGGCAGAGAGCCATGAAACTAAAGAATCTGGAGGAGAAAAGGTTTTGTACTGTGTGTCAGTGAGGCCGGGAAAAACAACTTTATTTGTCTCCTCAGGGATCAAGCCAACAGCTTTATACAGGTCACACTCTCTTTCCCAGGACTTCTTCTTCTGCTTCTTGAGAACAGCTTTTGTGAGTTTTCATACATCCCTGAAGTGTATACCTGTGCACTGACAGAGCTGGGACCCTGTGATTTAATTAGCTCGCCCTGTGCCGCTGTTCCCACTCCAGGCCAGGCTTCCCACTCGTAGTCCCCCTCGCTCACTTCGGCCTCCCCACATCAGGTTCTGATGAGCCTAAATGGAAACACGTGCTCCACGCTGGCTCCCCCGACAGATGGGACAATATCATATTAATAATGACAGAGAGAGAGAGAGAGAGAGATGGAGGGAGAGGGAGACGCACGAGAAGGAAAATCCTCCCTCCTCAAAGGGCTTGCTGGTCTTAAATAGCTCAACACTGAGCTGCTATCGCTTCTGAGGAAGTTATTATAGGAAGGCAGCACGCCTGTGTTTGCATATGGAATATCCTCTCAATCTGACTCAATGCTCTGCAGGCTTAGCCCCATGTCACTGCTGTTAGAGCTGCTGAACTCTGAACCTTCACGGCCACTGAAACAATAAAAACATATACTACAGGACGGGAAGAACATGGGAAACCTGCAGTGATAGATTAATGAGTTAGTGTTTTTAGACGTGTGAATTCTTATGATGGAAAATTGAATAATACACTTTTAATTTATTCTACCAATGTATACCTCCATGGAGCAATCAAGTCAAATCTTACATTCATACTTGTTCCAGCTCAAATAATTCATGTAGAGGAGGAATATATGTGAAGGTATGAAGCGTATTTTTTACCATGACTTTAACGTCACTTGTAACTACAGTACATCATTTATAACAAAGAAGTATAGACTCTCAGTCATGACAATGGAATGGATGTAAGGTCACAGTTTCCTTGGCCCTTGATCACCAAAATCAAAACAGTTCATCCTTGATTGAAGGTGAACATTTGTGCCAACTTTCCTACAGCACACCAGAGATTCAACAGATTCAGAGGAATGGCATGGCCATACAGACAACCCTGGCAACAGCTTTCACCAACATAGAGGGTCTATCAACAGATGCACTGCATATGGAGACCAGACAAAAAGAGGCCAGTGTTGTTGGTAAATATTTGCATGAAGTTGCAGCTGCAGTTGCCGCACAGACAAGAACTCACTCTAATGTAGATTCTAACTGTTGCTGGCTGTGTAAGTGTTGTAGCTGATAAGTCACATTTCATTATTACTTCAGTGGAATGAGGGGCTCAGGAGCTGAACTGATACAAGATCTTTCAGACCAAATAGATCAATACCACTTCTAAAGGGGTAACATTCAGGAATACTATTATAGAGGATGAAATACTTATTGACACACTCAGCAGGAATTAAAGCATGAGTACTGTGGTAAATGGATTGTACACTACTCTACATCATTATACTTTGATATACAAAAAGCTTTTTCTAAAGGGTATTCAGCTGTTTTGTTTAAATCAACTGATTCTACCCACTTTCTACATGTGCTGCAGACAGTGTGGTAATGATGTTAGCTTAGCTTCTGTTGGTTAAACTAATTGAAGATGATATCTATCATTCACACCGTTCATAGTTTACTGAATCTACGTAAAACAGACATTTATACAACAACAATCAGTATGCAAAAATGAACCAAGCTCACTGGCTTCATACAGTTGCACATGTCACTATGTGATTTGTTTGTAAAAACTCAACATTTTCCCAGAATTCATGGGAAATATGTTCTACTTCAGGTCAAGAAAAGAAAGCCTTGTGCAACTCAGGAACTGATATGTTTTACTGAGGCTTTAAAATTAGGGCCTGTTGGGGCTCTGGTGGCCTAGCGATCTAAGCGCCCCACATACAGAGGCTACAGTCCTCGTCGCAGGGGTCGCCGGCTCGAATCCCGGCTGGTCGACCATTTCCTGCATGTCTTCCCCACTCTCTACTCCCCACATTTCCTGTATCATTTTAGCTGTCCTCTCAAATAAAGGCAAAAAGACCAAAAATATAACTTTAAAAAAATAAAAAATTAGGGCCTGTGTCCATTGACAGTATTTTTTTTGTTGTTTTTTGTGTGGGCTAGCAGCCTCAGAGCGCCTTGGTTACAAAAGTCACCTAACAAGACTTCCACTTCCCTGACTGTTCAGTCTGTTTTTAAATAGTTTTGAATGTTTAATATTTGCATCTATTGTCTGTGAAGGTTCTCAGTCATCCAGGTCATGGTAATTATGAAGCTAGATCCGTAAGGTAACTGGACTGGTAGAAAATCTTGAAGAGGTGAATCGTCTTCAAGATTTTCTACCTGTCCAGTTACCTTACGGATCTAGCTTCGAATTTGCATCTATTCAGACATCTTACAAAGAAATGTAAAAATAATGGAAAGGAATTGTGCTCTGGCATCAGCAGCAGCTCAGATTTGATTTTGATAAGTCACTGAGAGAAAAGGGAAGTTGATGCGCCTGGTGTTGTTTTAAAATTTGAAACTTTTTTAACCCAGTGCTGTGAGCGCAGGGACTAAAGACAGCTGACACTAAGAGCGTTTTTGTGCTTAAAATGCAGATCTGCATCACTTAAGTGAAGAAAAGAGGGGCTGCCAGGAAAAAAGGAAAAACATCAGTGGTGACAGGCTTTTAGTTTGATACAAGCCATAGTAATAACATATCTAAGTAAAAACAACCTTTAGCATCACACATCAGTGCTCAACATCACTGAAAATGGTAGAAAAAGTTTTTACTTATTGAATGCAGCAAGGTTTGAGTTTCAGCCACTATCTTTAATTCTTGGACGTGTCATCGACTACAACAGTTGTATCTCCCACCAAGAAGAAAACAAGATAAAGCAGAGGAGGGATTTCTTGATCATTTCAGTATGTCTCTTGCTATCAGGTTAAATTAATCAGCAACCAAACCCTGGAGGCTCCCACTACAGGCTGAGTCACAAAGGCCAGATTCACCTGCTCAGAATTACTCCTGCAGCCTGAGGCCTTGTGTCCTACCAGTGCCAGAACAAACACTGAGCATGTACAGATCGAGGAGGTATGTACGGGGCCAACTTTCAAGATGCTAAATTGTTCTCTGGTGGCTGAACGGGGTCTCTTTAGACGAGTAGAGTCAGTTTTAGCAGCATGACTATAACTAGTTTGAAATATGATTTGAATATCCAGATACTCCTGGATACAGATAGTGATTTGTGTTGAACTGAGCTTCACAGATATTGTGAAAAACAGCACACACTGAGCGACAATTAGGTGGTCTGCTGATTTACTGGCTTTCTTCATCCCCAGTCACCGCTGATTCACTTAGTATCAAAGTGCCGGAAACTGCATTCACACTGAGTCAAACCACCAGAAACCACCTCTGTCTCTCTCTTTCATTTGCCTCCCCTTTTGCAAACACACACAGACACACACACACACTTACAGTGCACAGGAAGGGGTCCCTGGGTTTGCAGCCAAGTGACAAAGAATTTACAGGCGTGTTGTAAGGAGCTGTAGATCTAAGTGTGTGTGTGACAGAGTGTGTGAGAGAGAAAGAAAGAGAAAAGGTCTGACACTTGTCTATGAGCGCCTTATTAAAAAGGTGAGAAGTGAGTGCAGTGTCTGGAGGAGGGGGTTAATTGTGCTCTTAAAAGAGGACTTCAAAGGAAGGCTGGTGTCAGGGCTGAGGGGCATGGGAGTGAGAGAGGATGAAGAGGAGGAGGAGGAGAAGGAGGAGAGATACTGTAACTGATGTGGTGGGCCCAGGAAAAGAGCTGAGAAAGGGCAGGAGAAGGTGGTGATGAGGTTAGACCGACAATTTGAAGATAGTCTCAAGAGAAAGACGAGTTTAAGGAAAATAAGACTATCAGTTGTCTCATGATAAGAAATTCAGTCAGAAAGGTGCTGTTAGAAACGAAAGTCCACACGGGAGGCTATGTCATGGCTCTGGATAAAAGTAATGTCAGCTAGTTTGCCACTTTGTCCTCTTTTATCAACAACAAATGTCTTTACAACTATGGGATGCATTCAATGACTTTTGCTACATAGAAGATGGATCCTCATGACAGTTATGATGCCTGATTTAATTTAATGCCACTAAAAGGTTTTAAAAAGTACGTTTTCACTTATGGAGTGAACTTACTTACATTCCCCGGCTGAACTGCTCCATGACATTGAACTGTCATGGTTCCCAGAGGATGGATCATCATTATTTTTATGATGCCTAATTTAATTCAATTCAATCTAATGCCACTATGAGGTTTTCAAAGCAGGTTTTCACATATGGAGTGAACCATCTTACATCCTCTAGGATGGACTGCTGCATAATTTGAACGGTCATGGTTCCCAGAGGATTGATCATCATTACTTTTATGATGCCTGATTTCATGTAATGCCTCTACAAGGTTTTAAAATGAGGTTATAACTGATGGAGTGAACTCATTTACCTCCCCCAGGACGGACTGCTACATGATTTTGAACGGTCATGGTTCCCAGGGGATGGATCGTCATGACTTTTATCATGCCCTGATGTTCATTCAACTCAGTGCCACTACGAGGTTTTTAAAGCAGGTTTTCGATAACAGAGTGAAATATCTTCATATATCCTTAATGGTCTGCAACAGGATTTAAACGTGTGGTTCCCAGAGGATGGATCATCATAATTTTGGTGATTCTCTACTCAAGCTCAAGCCATTACTTTGACATGTGTTGGTTTTTCTCCCTACAAAATATTAACATGTTGTTACTGCCATGTCATTAGTTCTAAATAAATAGGAATTAATGAATTTTACTATTTTTTCAAAGTCCAACATGTGGCAGTAGACTTTGGAAATTAAGTATTTAAGTAGAGTGGGTGTAACACGTGCAACATGGATGTATCCTCTCGGTCCTGTTGTTTAACATATGCCAATGGAGTTTAAGATGTGAATCAACAACTAACAGCTTTAGTACCACTTCATTTGACCTGCCAAATATTTGAACAACCTAAGACATGTAATGTGTGCCCATCATTCTGGTCATTGAATCAGTTAGCATAAACTATTTTCTTTCACTACAATCAGAACCTTTCTGTTTGTTACACGGTCAAAATGAGTCACCAAATGTAAAAACCCTTAAAAAGTGATTCAGTTGAAGTCTTTGGCAGATCTTTGATGAGCTGATGTTAGCTTAATGAAGCATAGAAGATTGGAGATTATCATTGTTGTAATTAAGGCAGCTGCAGAGCAGATGGAGAGAGCAGCTCTCAGACTAAACACAGAGCCAGAGAAGAGACAGAATCACCTTCTCTGATATCTCTGCTGGAAACATCAAAACTCCAATGCCTAAACTTTTTTAAGAACAGAGAAAAGCAGCTGTGTATCTGGCCTGATATTATTATGATGGATTTCTGTTTATGCCACACAACCATTCAAAGATTATACTAATAACAGTAAAACATGAAAGTATGAAAATCACAGATACAAGGTTATATGTTCTGGAGAGTTGATAATAATAGTGACAGACAAACACACTGCAGAGAGGTGGAAACACTAAGGTGAACGCTGTTATCCCAAAAAATAGTTTGCTCTTACCAAGAATGCATTTGTTTAATTTGCCAGAAGTTCTTGGCAAACTCTCTCTCTTGAAATATTAAAAAAGAGATGCTTGAGAAATGTGACTTGGCTTCTTAGAGAAAAAATGACATGTGAAAAATAATCAGAAGAGAAGCAGACGCACGACAACCCTCAAGTGTTAGTCAAGAGCTAGCTTTACTTTATAGTTTTGATGATATCTTGAAAATGTAAACACAAAAAGGGAACATATTTTACTCCTTACTCCTCATATTCAATCTCTCGTTTCTCTTAAAAGTGCAACTAGCCAGGAACACAGATCCTTAGAATTAATAAATAAAGTCAACACATGATCACAAATCCGTCAGACAAATATAAATATTCTAGAAAGAGCAGAGGAGAGCCTGCGATCGCTGTGTAAGTTTAGCATTTATCAGTGGTAGACTTTTATGTCTACCGAAGGACTTAAACAACACTCAAGCTGAATTTTGTTTTACTTGAACTGTATTACTTTCCATTCAATGGGACATTACTTTTAAGAACTACATTACCTCATTATCCTAGAGTTCCTCATAACTACACTGCAGTTTAAACTTTGTATAGGAAAAGGAGGATCAGCCTTAAATATACAGTATGATAAATGGCTGTAGATGAACCCTCCAACAATGTTTACAGCTATTGAGTTCTTAACCCCAATTTACACGCCATGCACAGCGTCATGTTATGGCTGCGCTGCGCACTGCGCAGCCGATACATTCCCATTCTAGTCAATGCTCATGTGTACACAGGGCGCGCCACGGTGCTTCTCAGCTCTGTCGAGATTGAACTCATCTAAACCTGCAAAAACAAAACTTTGTAGTTATGCTGCATACTCAGTGATGATAGAAGCACAAAAGTAATGGAATACTATCCAAATGAGCAGTAATTCAACGACAGAATGCCAATGCCACTTCTTGATCACTGACCAATTAGAATCAAGAAGGGGGAGGGACTTCTGATTTAAACTTTGTCAAGAGCAATGGTGAAGGTGGTCCATACTAAGGATAAACTAGCCACACCTTTTTATTGGGAAGTACATTTCCCGGTCTCGAGCTGCTGCTCATGCTACAACACAATGTCAATCATTTCTTATACCTTCAAAATGTCATCACATGAAAGCAGATTTGAAACATAAGGAGCATTTTAAAACTGACTTAGCGGTCACGATGAAGGGAAACGGAAATGCTGCAGGACAATTTGGTAACAGTAAGCTCCAGTGAGAAGCTTGAGGTCGTGGGTGCTATAGGCATAAAAAGTGCCTTTGGGGACGCCGTTGGACTAGCAGTCTAAGCGCGCCCCATATACGGAGGCTGTGATCCACGTTGCAGTGGTTGTGGGTTCAATTCCCGGCTTCGACCATTTACTGCTTGTCTTCCCCTGCTTTCTAGTCCCTACATTTCCTGTCTCTCTTCAGCTGCCCTATATAATAAAAGGTGAACATGGCCAAAAATATGTCTTTTTGCGCTGGCATTGGCAATGGCATTGGTATACACAGCTCCTGAAGCCCTCATGAATGTAGCCCAGAGCCTTTTTTAAGATTTCAAACACAGGTCGTTAACAACATTTAATTTTTTTACTTTTAGGATTTAATATCCTCCTCTTGAAAAGATGGATTTGTAACAGTTGCATTGAGCCACTTAAACTAACTGCAGCACTGAATAACGAAACTGAAAGTTGAATCAACCGGGCCCTAAGGGCATGTGTGTCTTTTTTTCTTTCTTTGAAAAGGTATCCAAGCGCTGTGTTGACTATTTGTTTCTGTGTGGAGACACGTCAGCAGGTATGCCATCAATCTGGAGACTCTCTTGGAGCTCAGATCTTTGTTATTTGCCATTTACCTGACACCTGATTCTAAAGCTCATCATCTAATATCTTATCTGTAAAGTTAACACTCAGCTTTTCACTATAGTGGTGCCTGTATTCATGTGACATTATAATGCTGGACCCGAGGTATTCCCTTCAAGCAGCCGCCTGACAATAATTACAATGATTCATTTAGTGTTACTGTACAACAGACATCTCTCTTTGTGTGTGTCTTGGCCTGGGGAGACCCAAGAGTCTCTAAGTGACGAGTCTTTAATTACAAGCAAAAACAAACGACACCACTTACACATGTTCTGGTTTACCGTAATGAGGGAGACACCAGCAGGAAAATAATGTTGTCATTTCACAAAGGATAACTGAGAAAGAGATATCAAATTCTGTTTTTCATCTCCCCTGCATGTTGCTGTATAAAGCAATCATCATTACTGTAAGTTGGGTAATCCAATCTTGTGATATTGCTTTGATCCACCGATGCTGCTGAGGCAATGAATCCACAAGTACTTAGAGTAATGGATTAGATCAAGAGTATCTGGCTCCTAGATTTGCTTCTCATCAGGGCCTTACAGCAGTTAAACCATGTGTTTCTGATCACTTAAATTAATCACTGTTTATTTGGTGAAGGCTAATTTCTCACAGGGAAAAAAATTAAGGAAAACAAAAACACCCGATTTTCGTTGGTGTCTCGTTCTCTGTCTCTGTCACCTGCTGGAGCTTTGCTTGTCAAATGTGCAGAAGAGAGAGGGGTTGAGTTACAAACTAAACTTTGTGACCTGCAGTCAGGTAACAAGGGCAAGGAGCCTGAGAGCAGTGTGCACACATGTAAAGCTCTAAAAAGTGTTTCTGTGCATGAGGCGATGCATGTTTTTCTGCAGGAATGTCTTTCTGTTGCATAAATGTGTGTGTATGCCTGTGTGCGACCAGAAACACCAGGCGGCGTGAGTAATGCCTTAGCCTCTGGATGTCTCTCACATGAAGGGACGTCAGAGCCTGTTAGTAAATGATTAATCAAAGACATTATTTGGGCTAATGCTGTCTGATAGCATTTTTCCTGGAAGCTCTGGAATTTGTCTTCACAGCTGGACTTTTACAAGATCTCTCGGCTCTGTGAGGGAGCAACAGATGAAGAGATGCAAGAGCGCGGTGGTGTTGCAACAGTTCAGAAACCTCTCGGGCAGAATAAAATAGTCAATAAATTACATTTCAAAGTCAGAGGACTTTGTTGAATCTCAACTCCCAAACTTTGCAGAACACAAGATAGCAAGTAAACTAAATGAAATAACAGTTTTTAAAGATAGAATTAAGAAATTCAAAGAAGCCTGTTTTTCAGAATAAAAGCTGTTATAAAGCAGAAAACATTTGTTCAATTTCCACTAAGTTAAATGTGTGAATGCAGGCTTTAAGTGATCTTTAACTGTATCCTATAGGGGATATCTTTTGTTATATTTACTCTCTCTCCATCCTTCTCACTATCTTTCTAAGATAAAAACTTCACCACTTGTCTTTATCTCTCAGACAAATAGTTCTCATGACATCATAGCTTGTTTCATATATCACAGCCCACACACAGCTTTCAAATTCCCCCCTCTTTCTCACACACATCCCTAAAAGCTTTAGCTCAGTGCCTTATTTATTACCATCTATTATCTATTATTGTTCTCTGGAATGGTTCCTATTTCTATGAGGTAGAGTTTAAAAAAAAAAATAATCCACTAAAATGAATCAGACTTTAAAGACCCTGACTATTGTTTGGTATAAACTCTTGATTGGAGTCTGTTAAAGGTTGTGAAAACTGGGAATTTATGACAGAAATTCATAGTTAAGCAATGCTGGGGCAAAAAAACGAAAATGTCTTGCGTCGCAAATTTCCCCAGCAACCTTTTCCACCTCCAAACATCAAGAAGACTCCTCCTGATTTCACGCTAGTGGCTAGTATGCTAGATGTGAGGGACAGACGTATATAACGTCAGACATATTGACAGATTTACCACCGTAAGGATCACTTCAGCTGCTGGGTTCACAATTGAATGGATGAGCATGCCGGGAACTGGAGTTTTAGCTTGATTTAGGTTATAGTATCCCACAGCACCAAAGAATTGTGACTTTCTGAACATGGGAAAAATGTTACAGTTTTGTGGTTGCGTGATGACAAATTGAAACAGGATGACAGTGATAAAACTGCCCAAAAAGTACTAAACAAACATCCCTTTTTATTTTGCCTCGACACAACAATCTTTCTAACAAGTCAAACCAAAACTCCTTAGAAATAATATTAAAGAACATAAGGAAACCAAGCTAATTAGGCTTCGTTTTAACTTTTTCTATTGGTAGATGACTTTCCCAGGACCAAGTGGAATCAAAAAGCAATAACACCACAGTTCTTAATGTTAGGCTGCATTCAAACTTCCAACTCAACACCTCTTAATGGTCCATTTCTGTCGTATACAAAAACAGAGTTATCTGCTGAAAGCCATCTGAAATAACGCCAAGAATTCCTGCAGGCAATAAGAGAGACAGACAGACTAAATGTGGGTCAGTGTTTCCCACTGAGCTCACTGGGCTGGCATGACCCGCAGCTGGAGGTCCCTCTCATGCTGAACAGACTGTTCGATGGCTTTAATGGGCTCCACACCAGCCAAACAAAACTGTTACGTTACCATTAATTCAAATCATCAAGAAGAGAAATCTTTCCCATTGGACATGTCAGGACATTCATTTGGCAGCTGCTATTGAAATCTGAGGTTTCTTTAAAACATAACAGCACATTTTTCACATCCAAAGAACCTGGAAGAGCTTTTTTTCTTAGATCTAGTTCGGCTTGTGAACCCATTTTAGAAAAAAGACGTTGGCGAATCAAAACCAAGCGCTATATGCCATTCAGCTGGTGCCAGAGGTTGAACCATGACTGACAGCCAGCTGCTGATGTGAAAAGGGGAAATTTCCCTCCTTTTAAGACTTAAGTTGTCAGACTGCAATGACCTCCCCTGTTATTGAAATCATGTGTAGCTGTAGGCAAAACCATTTTCCTAGAATCCTTAATGCTTAAATGAAAAAGTACATCATCAGCAGGATTGTGCACTTGTTTGTGCCTTTCAAATCAGAGCTGCAGAAATGAAACAATTTTCTAATTTGGCACCACTTTGGTAAATGTTTGGTCAGGTTTCAAAGCAAAGGGAAAGTTATCCAAAATCCTGGTTTGAGTTAGACTAAGTATTTGGTTAAAGTCAGGAGAGCACTGTGACTTGGGTTAAAGCTAAAACTCTGGTAAGAAAAAATCAATTGTTGACTGTTGTGTGAGGAAGAAGGAAAGAACAACTGATTCTTACTGTAAAAATTGATAGCTTGAATCTTTTTAGTGTTAGGATAGTTTTATAATCCTCAATCCTCACAGGAAATCCAGCCAAAATGATGGTGTGTATAAAACTTATGTAATATATTGGCTGCTATTAGAGGCAACAATTTTGGTTTCAGAGTTACGCTAGAGAAAGTTCTTTGTTTTGACTCTGCTTTAACAACCCTTCATAAATGCCTCATTCAAAAATACCATTCTTGAGTCAATCACAAAATCTCTGGGCATCTGTGTCTGCTCTGAATTTGTAAAATGTACTTTTCCTAATAACAAATGTGTTATGCAAATGTATTTGATCAGTAAGGCTGTTTCCTATCATACTGAAAGTAAAAGTCTATACTTGAGAACTCAGTTCAAGACAAAGTCTCAGTGGACCTTGGTCCAGGTCCCTCCTGTTGAGTGAGCTGATGTCACGTCTCGGTCCAGTGGAGCCGTCAATGTCAGATTCAGGAATAAATCCACATCCAGACACGATATAATGAGGTTTCGAAGAACTGTAATCCTCACCAGTGAAAGCCTGAGTAGGCATTGAATCATGTGTGTTTGTTTTAGGCTCAGCAGGAAACGTTGGAGGGTTCCAATAATGTTATTTCTCAGATTAGTTTGTTTCCTTTCGACAAGCAAATGTAATCCGTCAAGGTTTGTTATAATCTACATCTAAAGGCTGGCAGTAAGTAAAATCAGTTAATCACATTTGTCCTCTAACTAAATATCCATGTACGTTTTGAAAAACTAAAACCTCAGATGTCTTAAAATATTCAGAGACTGAATGGTGTCCTGGAGGAACAAGGATCGTTTGTGTGGTCTCTAAAGGTAAAGTGCAAGGACATCTTTCTTGCAGAACTACCTCCTTTTCAGAGAGATGGATAAGAAAAATATACATGTTATACAACAATGACCCCTCCTTAAAGAGTGGCACAAGACTACTATTTAAAAGTATGATGCCCTCAGTAACAGAGACCATCCAAAGAAAAGGATTTAATATGATCCCTTCAGTGAGTTGAGCCATTTTTTATCAGTGAAAATGATCCAGTCCTGACAACGACCTAAAGAATGCAGTAAATGTGCATTACAACTAAAAGCATGTGGGTTCTTTTGATTTAATAGCTTGAAAGAGTCTGGATGGATATATAGTGTGATGAATAGCATTATAAAATTGTCACCTATGGCTTCAAGTGTAAGAGGCTGCAGTTTACAGGGGAAATGTTTAAATGCCAGTACTATTGACTGTATAATATGATGGACAACATGACAGTCTTCCAAAAGCGTAGCCAGAACATTTGGAGGTACCACAACTCACTGCCCACAGTATGGGTCATAAAGCCTGCCTACTTCATGTTAACGAGGGGTGGGAATTGATAAGATTTTATCAATGTCAATGCCATTGTCGATTCTGCTTATCAATCCAATTCCTTATCAATTCTCCTAACGATTCTTGAGTATTTTTTTTGTGGGGGAAAAAAGTAGTTCTACACAGTCTTCACACCAAAAGAAACCATTTTATTTTTCCAAAATTGTGTCTGCACAAGACTGAACATGAACATACTCAACTTGAACATACTGAACAATAGGTTGACCTCATTCTCGGTCGCGTGAGTCCGGATGTGGATGAAAACACTTTGAATTTGGAGAGGAAATCGCTTTTCCTCCAGGGGTCACCGCGGAGGTACTTTAGCCGCTCTTGGTGCCGACAAATGCTTCAGCATATTTGAGTTCTGCGTCGCAGAGTGTTCGACCTACCGTGCGTGATGCGATGTGACATCGTGCCGGGAAGTTAAGAAGAATCGCTAACATTTGAGGTGTACAATTCCGATGGAATTGATCAATTGGAACCGGTTCTAAGTCGGATCCGGTTTTCGATTCCCACCCCTAATGTTGACTTATGAAACATGGTTCAAACTTCAAAATCATAATATGCATCAGGTAACTTTTTCTTAAACATGCTCAAACATAAACTTGTTAAATTAAAGAACATTTTTCTGTTAACCCGAATGACTCTACCTGCTAAAGCTATGGTCGTATTCGCCATGATGTCAAAACTACAACCAGGTCTTTTTCAGGACTCAGTATAACTTCTGTAAACCACAAAGTTCTCTATTGCAAGTGAGTGAAACTCTGAAGACTGAAGAGCATCCTCCATCTTTCCTCTCACCTCAGTGTAAAGAGCTGGAAAGACTTTGGTTTTAAAAGCAGCTAGTGCATCTCTTAGCTTCTTTTCAATCTTTTCTCACATCCTGTTGTCTTCTTCTGACATTATGTAGCTGTCAACTTCTTCTTTGGCCATTTAATTTCTGTTCACCTTCCCATCATTTATGTCATTTGAAGGTAAACGAATTTAGAGTGCAATATCTTTTCAATGAAAATATCAAGATTTAGCACCGGAGACTTCAATACAAAGGTCTCCCCAGCTAATCTCTGCAGCACAGACTCTGTCTTCACATGACCTTAGAGGGTGGGGTAGAGATATTTTGGCTTCATTTTTTAACAAGAGGAAGCGTAGACAGGTCATCCATCATTTTACAGGCAATGTCTAGACCCCACTCTGATCTACACCAAAGTTTACCTCCTGAAACTGTGTAAAAATGTTCAAGTAATATAAATATCAAATGACAATAATAATATAACTTTAACTATTTGCTATATCATTTAAAATTCTGAGTAATATTCATCAAAGAAAGCAATAACAAGAAAGTGGTGTACGGAGGACCCCCCCCACTCGGAGAAACTGGCCGGACATTGTTGAAAAACTACACGATATGGAGAACTTCACACATAATTTAAGACTTCAACAATCTGCCTGCCAAGAAAAATGGAAAAAAATGGACAAACTTTATAACCCATCAAAAAGTTTGAAGAGAATGGTTGATTTTAAAGGAGGCTAAACTAACGTTTGTTAACTGACACCAATGTTTGTTTGAAGTGTTTGTTTTGATGTAACCTTATCAAGAAAAGCAAATAAAATATAATTAAAAAAAAAAAAAAAGATAAGTAATATTAAAAATATAGATAAAATAAAACACACATGACCAATCATAAGGAGCTATTAATAACCTCTTGGTATGTCAACATGAAATTATTTCAGTTTTCATGCCTCTTCCTTTCAGTCCTCTCTAAGCGGTTAACTCCAGTCACCAGCAATCACAACTTGCTTGCACATTTTGCAGGAAATTATTCCCTCACTACATACCGAGAATAGGTGTGAAAAATCAAAGTCTCATCACAGTCAGATCCCAAGTGTTGCTGTGAGTCAGCTGAGCTGCTAGAAAAGTGCAGATCCAACATGTATGAAGAGGCGGAAACATCTGCAGAGCTTGTTGTTGAGAAAAGACCGGTCCTCGACAGCAGCAGGTGGTTAATGTGTCTCTGGTGACACAGTTTAATTTGGTAGCATGCTCAGCTGTCTCAGGCTGTCAGTCCACATGGCTAACAAACATGCTAAGCTAATGCTGGCTTGTTAGTCTACCCATGGTATGCTTTACTTGGACCAGATGCTAGACAGATCACATCAAAGATACGCTGCTGACTGTGTCCAATCTGTGGTGTTTGATTGTCCTCCTGCCACATCTTAACAGAATGTGTTGAGCTGATGGAGGAGGCATTGGTGTGGAATTTCTGCATTTTCTGTGTCGAAGGCTCACTTTGCAGACAAAATACAGGCAATGCCACGTACCATTTACAAGTTTGAAAGCCAGTGACACACCTTGAGGACGGAGAGAAAAGGAGGGAAACTTAATGTCCATCAGAGACGACAGCTTGGCCATAATTCTCCTGTCAGCCACCACCTCCACAGGGTCCAGGACTGAGCTAGAAGGAGCTGGCCTTCTACATTCCCCATAACGGTGGGTGGAAAGACAGGTCGATGTCGTCTTTTCTTAGCTTGCACCTCAGTACCAGCACGTCATCCTTGCCTCCTTCTCCTCAGCTCGCAGGGAACATTCGTTTAGCATTGACATGCTATGGGCTGCTAACAGCTGATCTCGTATGTAAACAACGCGACCATGGTTAGACGCAGGATGTCCGGACACACACAGGAACAAAAATAGTAAAAACACCACTGCAAACCAGGGTTCCCACTCTTTTCCAGAGATCATTTTCCAGGACATTTCCAGGACATTTTCAGTAATGATCAAGCTGGTATGACAGTCTAAATTTAGTTCCTAATTTAGTTCCTAAATAGTTTGATATGTTCCTCTCAGTGGAAGTCTACATTGAAAGACGTGCAGTCTATGGCTATCCATGAAATCATCTCTTACATAATTAAAAATGATGGCAAATTGATAATAGAATAATGCAACCACAGATGTACAGCACTTCACTTTATTAGTGCAACCAAGTAACAATGATGGGCAACATCTCAGCTTTCTCTTTTCTCAAAAAATATAAAATGAGCTAAGAAAAAAACAAAAGAGCCTGCAAAGGAATCAGGAAGCTGCCTTACTTAATACTACTTGAATTAAATAATAATAATGAAAAAACCTGCTTAATCATGATATTCATTCTGCTAAGTGGTCGATATAAAACAAAGCAAATGTCACATTTTTTTATTTGAGTTACCGTAAACTCTGAAAAAATCCCACCGGTGTAAAGACGCACTCTGTATTTGAAGATCTCTCAGAGATTTAAAAAAGTGTAAACTGTCTTCCTGCATGGCGATGTCTATTATGATCAGCGATGTCTACAGGACATCGGGAGTTTGCACTCCTGCTAGCTAGAGCAGGGGTTCTCAAACTTTTTGGAGCCAGGGACCCCTTACAGGTGAGAAAATTGTCCATGGCCCCCTCATAATTGTAACACAGATTAAGCACATTAGAGATGTGTCATGATCAAAAGCTGCGGCTCTGAGAGCCGATGCTTTATAGTGAATCAGAAGAGCTCCCAGTTTTTTCCTTTCACTGCTTAGCTCTCTCAGTGCTCAGCCCCAGCTCTGCTCACAGCAGAACTATGTTTTGATTGGTCAGCATGGCGGCCATGTGGCCAATCATATGTGAGGATATAGGATACAGGTGATGGAGGGGAGGCTGTGTATCTTGGCTACATCTGTTCCTTCAGAGAGAGTCTTCTTGAAGACCGGGCAAATACTCACTGAGAGGAGAAATCGGATCAGCCCATCCAAACTGAGGCATCTGATTTTTCTCAATGCCAACCTGAGGACATTAATAATGTTTGTTTGAGTTTGGTTCTGGTTCTCTTTGCTCAAGTTTGGTTCTGGTTCTGCTTACCTGAGTTGGTTGTGGTTCAGTTTGCTTGAGTTTGGTTCTGATTCAGTTCTGGTTCGATTCTGGTTCGGTTTGGTTCTGGTTTGGTTCTGGTTTGGTTCTGGTTCTGTTCTGGTTTGATTCTGGTTCGGTTCTGGTACGGTTCTGGTACGGTTCTGGTTCAGTTCTGTTCTGGTTCTGTTCTGGTTCGGTTCTGGTACGGTTCTGGTTCGGTTCTGGTTTGGTTCTGGTTTGGTTCTGGTTTGTTTCTGGCATGGTTCTGGTTCGGTTCGGTTCTGGTTCGGTTCTGGTTCTATTCTGGTTCGATTCTGGTTCAGTTCTGATTCGGTTCTGGTTCGGTTCTGGTACGGTTCTGGTTCGGTTCTGGTTTGTTTCTGGCATGGTTCTGGTTCGGTTCGATTCTGGTTCGGTTCTGGTTCGGTTCTGGTACGGTTCTGGTTCAGTTCTGGTACGGTTCTGGTTCGGTTCTGGTTTGTTTCTGGCATGGTTCTGGTTCGGTTCGATTCTGGTTCGGTTCTGGTTCTGTTCTAGTACGGTTCTGGTTCAGTTCTGGTACGGTTCTGGTTCAGTTTTGGTATGGTTCTGGTTCGGGTCTGGTTCGGTTCTGGTTGGGTTTGCTTGAGTTTGGTTTTGGTTCTGTTTGCATGAGTTTGCTTATGGTTCTGCATGCTTAAATTTAGTTCTGGTTCTAACCCTAATCCTAAACCTTACCTTGACCCTAATCCTAACCCTAACCCTAATCCTAACCCTAATCCTAACCCTAACCTTAATCATAACCCTAACCCTATCCCTAACCCTATCCCTAACCGTAATCCTAATCCTAACCCTAATCGTAATCCGAACCCTAATCCTAACCCTAATCATAACCCTAATCACAACCCTAACCCTAACCCTAATCACAAACCTAAACCTAATCACAACCCTAATCACAACCCTAACCCTAATCACAACCCTAACCCTAATCACAACCCTAACCCTAACCCTAATCACAAACCTAAACCTAATCACAACCCTAACCCTAATCACAACCCTAACCCTAATCACAACCCTAACCCTAATCACAACCCTAACCCTAATCATAACCCTAATCACAACCCTAACCCTAACCCTAATCACAACCCTAACCCTAATCACAACCCTAACCCTAATCACAACCATAACCCTAATCACAACCCTAACCCTAACCCTAATCACAAACCTAAACCTAATCACAACCCTAACCCTAATCACAACCCTAACCCTAACCCTAATCACAACCCTAACCCTAATCATAACCCTAATCACAACCCTAACCCTAACCCTAATCACAACCCTAACCCTAATCACAACCCTAACCCTAATCACAACCCTAACCCTAACCCTAACCCTAATCACAAACCTAAACCTAATCACAACCCTAATCACAACCCTAACCCTAATCACAACCCTAACCCTAATCACAACCCTAACCCTAATCACAACCCTAACCCTAACCCTAATCACAAACCTAAACCTAATCACAACCCTAACCCTAATCACAACCCTAACCCTAATCACAACCCTAACCCTAATCACAACCATAACCCTAACCCTAATCACAACCCTAACACTAATCACAACCCTAACCCTAATCACAACCATAACCCTAACCCTAATCACAACCCTAACCCTAACCTTAATCACAAACCTAAACCTAATCACAACCCTAATCACAACCCTAACCCTAATCACAACCCTAACCCTAATCACAACCCTAACCCTAATCACAAACCTAAACCTAATCACAACCCTAATCACAACCCTAACCCTAACCCTAATCATAACCCTAACCCTAATGATAACCCCAACCTTAACCCTAATCACAACCCTAACCCTAATCACAAACCTAAACCTAATCACAACCCTAATCACAACCCTAACCCTAATCACAACCCTAACCCTAATCACAACCCTAACCCTAAGCCTAATCACAACCCTAACCCTAATCACAACCCTAACCCTAAGCCTAATCACAACCCTAAGCCTAATCACAACCCTAACCCTAATCACAACCCTAACCCTAAGCCTAATCACAACCCTAACCCTAATCACAACCCTAACCCTAATCACAACCCTAACCCTAAGCCTAATCACAACCCTAACCCTAATCACAACCCTAACCCTAATCATAACCTTAACCCTAATCACAACCCTAACCCTAAGCCTAATCACAACCCTAACCCTAATCACAACCCTAACCCTAAGCCTAATCACAACCCTAACCCTAATCACAACCCTAACCCTAATCATAACCTTAACCCTAATCACAACCCTAACCCTAATCACAACCTTAACCCTAAACCTAACCCTAATCACAACCCTAACCCTAAGCCTAATCACAACCCTAGGATCAGGGTGAGTATGTTTTTTAACAGATTAAATGCACACAATTGGGCAATTATAAGTCTTCTCATAAAAACACTGTACGTAAAAGGGTTTACAACACAAACCGTTAGTTTTTCCAAATTAAGGTAAAATATACGGCTATAAAGATCCTAAATTAAGAGCCGTTCGGGAGTCAAAAGAGCCGGCTCTTCTTTGGGGGCCGAGTCAAAAGAGCCGGCTCTCTGAAAAGAGCTGAACTTCCCATCACTAAAGCACATGCTATACCATTGCCATACCATGGAACTATTTGTATTGTAAAACGTATCAATGTAAATACTTCAGACCTGTACCTTAGTGATAAACAGATAACACTTCAATTTGAATCAAGTAAATACCACTTGTATACTTTAAAACAGAGGGTCATTTCTTTCATTGTGGACTCAACATGACAGCATTTATACTTTTCAAGTAATTGATCTTAAACGCTTTCAAAAAATTAACAGTAGAAAGACTCACATATCCCTTCGAGCCACCAAATGGTATCATAACAATGGTGTATGATGTTTTGTAATGACACAGCCAATTTTATAATTTATTAGAAATTTATTCAAATTATTTCACAGACTCCCACGCCATGGTTCGCGGACCCCCAGGGGTCCCAGGACCCCACTTTGAGAACAACTTAGCTAGAGTGCGTAATTGAGGTCTCAGCCTGCAGAGAAAGTTGTGAGGCACAGACCCCCAAGCTCTCTGCCCAACTCCACTGGTCACACTATAACTTAAATATGAGACTCTTTGAATCAAAAGAGCACTCTACAAGGTTAATGTACCATAAAACTAAACAATATACCCCCGTTTTCTGTGAATGCATGATTATGAAGTGAAGGAGAAAAGATGTGAAAAAAGTTGCACAGTGTTGCTGTCTTTTCCAGCACAGCATGCACTCAACTTTCAATGAATGGGGATGTGTTTTGTTAATCGAGTCAGGTCGCACGCAGCCATGTTGGAATAATTTTCCAGGACTATATGTGATTTTCCAGGACATTTTACCTTTTCTCCCATTTTCCAGGTGTTTTCCAGTACTGGAAAACTGGTCAACTGTTTTCCAGGTTTTCCAGGATGCGTGGGAACCCTGGCAAACATAGCCAGTTTGGTGTCCATGGCCAACAAATGAGTCATGAAAAGTCATGACAGGCTCCAAATACAAAGATTAGTAAACAGATATGAAAAAAACGAAGAGAGAGCTTTAGAACTGACTTCTTCTTGCCTGTATTTGTAGTTGGGTTTGTTTTCCTGCAGTGCTGTTTAAAAGAAACCAATAAAGAAAAGCAGTCCCATAATCCCTTGTAAAGAGACCAGCGGTGTTGTGTGATACCAAACTGATGCATCACACCGTAGATTTTCCTCTCTGGAAGCTCCCATGTTTCCTCATCATTCATCGACATCTCAGACAAGGCCAACAATTAAAATGGCTGTGCAAACAAATGTGATGTGACATGTTAGTTTGTTTTGAATAAAGTTCATGACCTGTGTTTGTGGCTATGATTGTTAATCCTCTTCTGTTCTATTAGCCATTAGTCATCTCTTGGGGAAACATGTGGACTCAGTTGGGCCTGCATCCAAAACATCAAAGATATTTGTGTGTTGCTGCTTCCATATGAGGGAGTTGGCCTGGGCAGACACTTCTTTCACACACTCCAAAAGGATATTACAGTGTGTGTGTGTGTGTGTGTGTGTGTGTGTGTGTGTGTGTGTGTGTGTGTGTGTGTGTGTGTGTGTGTATGTGTGTGTGTTAGTGTGTGTGCGTGTGTGTATGTGTGAAAGAGAGAGGGAATGAGAGAATGTGTAAGGGAATGGGAGAGGCTGTCAACCCCTGACAGACGAACATTTAGTTAATGTTTTTTGCCCAAATTTGAGTGACCTGACTAAAGTTCATGTATTGCATTGACAGGGAAGTTAACATGGCAGTTGCACTGGCCACCAGATGAAAACACAATTTCCAAATCACAAATGTATGTTATGGTTCCAAATACTGTAGGTCATTGTCATATCCGAAAGATAATGTGCAGATCTAGGACAGCTCACAGTCCCCTTGAGTTACTCCCAATTTTTTGAGATGTCATCATGTTGAACAAGTTTGTTACAGTGCTATGGTGTTAGGTCAGCATTCAGACACCATGTCTGCTGTTCACTATGAAAACTGGTCATACACTTACACACCTACTAACAGAAGAAATCATTCATAATGAGTAGCATTGCTATAAAGACATGGTCTGTCTACCAATTTGGTCTAGACTCAAATATGATTTCCTCCAAAGGAATAAGTGAAAACATTTTAGTAATACCTTCATTTACTACACATCACTGTCATCAGGTTAGATAGTTAACTTCAGGACAAACGCAAGAAAAACTACAGGTCTGCTCGGAGAACAAGCTTACATGCCAAATCATGTTGGGGAAAAACTATTGTACTATACTAGCTGTGTACTTAAAATGAACAGGTTTTGAAGTGTGTTAATGAACATGATGAAAAACATAATTGTTCAGCTAAAATACAGAATGAATAGTGAATATGTGCTGCTTAGCCCATTTGCAAAACAAGTATATTGGCTTTACAGTGAAGAGCCCTGAAAGCAAACTTTGAGAAATTTGCAAGAATTAAATTAAGTGCACTAACTAGGGATGGGGATAACAAGACTTATGGTTTACAAAGTTGACCAGGCAAGGTCTAAAATTGACCTCAATTTTGCCTTTTATTTTGTCCCACAACTTTTTGATGGCAGAATAAGTGTCTGTAGTTTTGTTACATCTCTCACATCACAACACTTAGTAATATGCCATTATACTTTATTGGTATTAACTGGCAGCTAGCAAACAGCTCTTAGATGGGCTACAATCTAGGGATGGGCAATGCTTTTCGAATATTCGAATACTTGTTCAGTTATTTTAAAAATCAAAGTTACTTTCATTTGACTTTTTTAAAAATGTTCAGCGTTTTTTACCGGTGCCTGGTTGTAATACAGCAGTCCCACCAGACGGTGGCTATAGAGCATCTTAAAACTGTTTGCAAACCGCATTAGCAAACAGAAGAAGAAGAATGCTAACTGCATTAAATAGCAAAAGAAGAATAACACATTAGCGACAGTCGTGGTGATTTTCTTCGTTTCTGATCTCACACTACTACAAACGTATTTCCAGAGACTGAGCATTGCTGTATAATGTAAACGTCACACCGTGACACAGAAACACCGACATAAAGATCGAGACAGAGCTGACAGTGCCTGCTACTAGCAGCACCTCGTCCTGCTGCTGGTTAACGAGACTGCAACACTAACAGGCTGTTAATGGGACAGGTGTGAGTGTGTGTGCGTTAAAAATATTCTTAAATACACTCTTAAGATGAGATAATAGTCAAATGAACTATGACATTTTTTTTTATAAATCAAGGACTAATCAAAAATGAAGACTCATTCCTAATACTGACAGTTACAGCAAGATGGATAAGACTAGTAGTGCCTTTCAGGAAAAAAAACACATAACACTTATGAGGATTAAAGCACACACAACTTAGCACTTGGCTTAAGCCAGCCTCAGATAGCCACTAGCACTGCTATAGACTCTCAGTGTTGCTTGAAAAAGCAAATCTAAAGTCTTTGCAGGCGTGTATTGTATTTTTTTAGCAAGCAGTGCTCAAACACAAGTTGCTTGTTGTGGATAATTTAAAGGCCAGGATTTGGTGTAATAATAGCAGAAGATTGAAACCAAAATGAATAACACTGAGAAGCTTTGCGTATTCACATGGTTCTGTTTCGTTTGAGATAATAAGAATGAGCTACCTCCCACTTTAATTTCAGTCTGTAGTAGTGAATTCATAAATTGTTGGTTTTACTTATTCTCAAGATTCTTTCAGTCGGAAAATGAATTATAAATATGCATTATCACCAGATTTGCTCTTCCACAGCAAAATGGCAATTAGCTGCTTCAAACAACATGCTTACATGTAACCTGTATCAGAGAGCAGCAGAAACCAATCTCTTCTTAGGATCATATGGTTCATTAAAATGATGCCTTGTCTGCTTGAGGCCAGTACAATATGATACAATACCTTTTATTATTCCCATATTGCAATTTGTCCTGACTTCAAAAGCTGTACTCCAGGAACCAAGCACATCAGGCCACATGACAACCATGTGGCCTGATGACACCCTGGGTGAAAACCATTTGTGTTTAGTGAGATTGACCTCCAGTCAGGATAAGTGAAGGACAACCACTGTGGGAAGCCGTGAGTCAAGACTTGAGCATCTAGACAAGGGGAAGCCCGGTCTCACTGTCCTCATTACAAGCAACACAGCGTAGTGATGAGGACTCCTTTTATGTGAGACCAAGTCTCATGTCTAATGGATCCGTCATTACCGGAGCGTGTAAACAGGAGAAAACACTACACACAGACATGAGATTAGTCCCGGAGTTTGTGTTTGTTGTGGTTGTGAAAACCACAGGATCATGTGTCTGTAAGTGTGAGCTATCTCTGCTAGCAGCGTTTCTTCTGACACTGTAAATGCCCCAAGTGTGGAATCAAAGAGCATTAGAGCCCATGATCACAGGTGTTCATGCTGGCCTTGTAAAAACTTGCAACGTAGTTATTACAGACAAATGGTAACTTATTTCATCAACCAACCATAACAAAACAAATTTAGACTGAAAGGAGAAAGCATCACAGGTGTTCATGTCAATACCAAAATACATCGCCTCACTACAGAAAGACTGCTTAAAGTAATTTTATAAAGTTCTACAGGTAAGACAGCAGAATCTGAGGACACAAATGTAAGCATATCCATTTAAACGTGGCTTTAAAAGGATTAAAGTTGGCTCTTTCTAGGAAGAATGGAGCCGTACAAAGCTCTAAATAGTACCAATGAATTTCAGTCACAGGAAAAACCCTCTCAAAACGTTTCAAAACTTCCATGTCAATCCAATAATCCTCTCCAGCAGCCTTACCCACTGCTCTGTCGTTCCGTTGATCCGCATGTTTAACTTGTTTCAAACACTCTTCGGTTCACTGGTGAATTACCAAAACACAATTCACAGTGAAGTTCCAAAGTGGGTAATGATGCATCATGGAAGTTATGCATTAAGCTGCAGTATGTTGTAGCAAAGCTCCACAGTCTGTTCATAAATGGTATGAGAAAATAGAAGTTATAGTTATAATGATGCAGAACCCATGAGGATACATCCAAACTGCAAATTTGTTTTCCATAACACACAGATTTACAGTAAATTGTATATGACTTATCAAAGCATTATGTCTGTGCCTCATTACACTACCTTGTTATGATGTAATCCAATGTAAAACAGCGCAATCATAATGTATTCATTCTGAGCAGTGAACTTTTCATTACAGGTCTACCTCTCAAAGACAGTTATGTAACAGGTTGTGGCTACACTTTTTGGCCCCACCCAAAGTGTCTGAAGAATCCACTCAGAGCTTTGATACTTGTTATCCTAGGAGTAAAAACACATTTGAATTCTTTCAGAACTTAAAGAGTCCTTTGAAATGATCCTTCTTGATTGATCTTTAAAACAGGAGTGCCACTACTGAGACAAGTGCTCAACAGGTTAATTCTAGTGCACTTTAAGTACTTTCAAACCCTCTTCTGCTTTTCTTGTCCCACCTTCATGTCTTCATCCTCTCTTTATAGACTCTTTTTGCTTTGGTTTGTTCGCGTGTCTAGACAGAATGCATTTCGCTGGGCTTTTGACTCTGCTGTCTATTATCTACCTGTGTACCTGGGTATGGTTGGATGGCTTCACCACATCACAGGGCTTTGTCTGAGACCAAACATAATTGCCTTTCAACTCCTGTGAGCCTCTCTTCTGCATCTGTTGGAGAGATGAACGTCCCTTCCTGCCGTGCTTATATGTGGAGGATAAAGCTGCAGGCACACTGGTCACCTGCTGACTGAGCGTGTGCAGGAGAAGGGTGGGAGGGAGGTTAAACCTGATACCTGAAATACAACCTTGGTGCATGGAACAGGGCAGGTGTTTGGTTCCAACTATGGCCAAAGTAATGGACCTGAGTGGTGGCAGGGGTCAGACCAGTGTGTAACTTGTGTGTGTGTGTGTGTGTGTGTGTGTGTGTGTGTGTGTGTGTGTGTGTGTGTGTCTGTGTCTGTGTCTGTGTGTCTGTGTGTTAGAGTGGGTGCAGAAGGTTATAAAGCCTTGGTAACAGTTGCAAAGAGCTGATACAGCTTCCAATATCTCACCTCTCCCCCTTGCCTGACCTTTGTGCAAATGTGCATGTCCATGACTGTGTTGGCGTGTTCGTATGCGTCTGTAAGGCTGGAGATCTGTGTATTTTTCACCACATTGAGGTCAGGAGAGCACTGGAAAAGTCTTTAAAACAGACAGTTTTCCACACTGAGATGTCGAAAGCAGGATGTTTTTTCATGCTTGAAAAGTCTGGCAGCATTTTGGCCAAATAACTCCAGAACCTCTGCTCACACACAAACACCTGGCCCCCATTTTGAGTCCTGCCTGATGCTATCCCTCCCGTCACGACAGCTGTGCCAAGTGCCAAATCTGAAGGAATAAATATCATAGCAAAACACCAAACCTATTCCCTGGTACCTGCTTTTATGAGAATAACAGAAACCAAACCACTCTCTGTGTGTATGATTGTAGACACAGTCTCTATCCATGTTGTATGCAGTCCAGCTATGCTGATGACAATGCTAACATTGCTGATGTTCATTGTGTTCTATAAACTGACTGCAGCAATTTTGAAAAAGTCTCACTCTGATGCTGATGCCTCTTCATGGTTTGCATAGTAAAATGAGAGTCAAGATAGACATCAGTGAAAAGATTGGTTATTTCTTCATACTGAATTTTAGTGCCTGTGTTCAGATTGTCTATGAAAAAAGCTGAGTTGATATTTAGAATTCACCTGGAAGTGGTGATATTTAAAACTCTGCTAGTAAAGTTTGACTATGAGGAGAAAGTTAGCAAGCAGGAGAAGTTTTTTTGTCTTCAGATAATTTCCTTTTTACATAATATTCAACATAATCAAATTTGTGATGGGCAATGTTAAACCGCCACGTTTGATCACTTTTTGTAAGCTAGCTATTGGTAATAACATCAGGGTTAACTTTTCAGATTCTAATTTGACATAGCTACAATTAAATGCAGTACCTCATCACGCACACACATATAAATAATAAATGAGTACATATTAGCATTTACTAACTATGATTACTATATGTTTACCTGCTGTTTTAATGCTTTACACATGACCTGTTTGACAAATGTCTCTTCCAAAAATGTGTTTTTCCTCTAACTAAACTGCACTTATTCATCAAATGGTGGCCAATAGCATGTGTGAACTTAATTCTATTGTATTCAAATGATGTTAAGCATAGACGTTGTACCCCATTATATAAACTAAGGTAAGATGTTCACATGCAAAGTGAGAAAGCTTTGTTTTTTAACATGAAATTATTATTTTAGACACTACAACAAATTCAGATGTCTGCTGTGTATTTTTGGTGAACGCTCATATTAGAATACCACTGCAACCCTTCACTGACAACAAATTACAGGCGGGCTGCAGACAGTCCTAAAGGGGAGCGCTAAAGATTTTGCCTTCACTTGAAGGGAGCGGTTGTGTTGTCGATGTTTTATACAGTCTATAGTCAGTACCAAATCCCATGGTGTTCAATGAACAGATGTTGGGAAACTGCAGTGCTGTCAAAAGTGATGGACCAACAGACTGAAGGGCACTAGCTGAAGAGGACCATATTACTAGAACATCCAGACTAAAAACTTTGAATTGCCTCTAAGCTAAACACAACAGACAAGTTTAACTAGAGCAAAGCTTTAGTAGGTGATTTGTAAAAATGCCGGAAACTTTTCACCTTTCCTGTTTAAATGCATTCAGACAACATGACTCTATCTCTCTTATCCCGCCCTCTAATGAACCAGCTTTTGATTGGTTCTGGCATTCTTCCTGCTTTTTATGATGACCACTGATTGGTCCCAGGCCTTGTCTGCTTTCAACCTCCTGCCTGGTGAAATAAACAAGTAACCCACGGGAATCATCAATCATCAAAGACAATTACCTCTCTTTCCATCCCTCTCTTTCCCTCTCCCCCTCACCAGTTCCTCCCCATACCTCCCCCCTTTCTCCCTCATGCCTTCATTCTGTCCCTCTTTTACTATATATACATGTCTGGACTGTGACAGATGTGCCAGTTTACTGAATGTCAAACTTCATTATAGTAATGTTGAAGGTGCTCTTTATATCTGTTAAATGAAATGTAGCAGGTTACTGCTGTGTCTGAGGCAAGATTGAGGTGTATGTCTTAATCACTTGTGCACGCTTGCATAGTGTTCTGGACATGTCATGCAACAACATACAGTATATCTATACATACTTTGAATGTCTAATACTATTTTAACCCAGCAAAACCAGTATACACCCAGATTATTACTTGTTAACTTGTAAGATAAAGGGGTTAATTCATGATATTTCTCTTTTCTTCTTTCTGCATTTAATTGTTTCAGCAGAGAAGAAGCGACAATAATTAATTTATCCATCTGCTCGCTTTCTCTGAAACCAGAACTAATTCACCTGTTGCATAATTCACCCGGAACCAACACTCCCAGCACCTACATCAATATTTCAGGGAAGACCTTACACCTCCACTGGACAGTACGATGACATGGAAGAAGATGTCAGCTTAATGCATAGTGGAAAACATAAAACATAGTCCCTTAATCTTTTTTTGATGAACAAAGAAAGATTAGAAAGGACTTTTTCTTGATTTATATCCCCTAATCCATCCAAACTGAGTCCCTATTAAGCATTCATAAGCATTACACGATTATAAGCCTGGGTCAAGTTACTAATCTAGACTCTGGACAAGTTGGCTTTGGGTTGATCTGTTGACCTGTTTTCTGAAGTAAAAGATAGGACAATTTTTGATGGTCATGGTCACAAGATTTCAATCAATTATGAAAAAACAATACACTTTTTAAAAGAAACAAATACTTTTGATTAGATTTCTGATCCACCAGGGATATAAATACAATGCTTTGTGTTTGAAAGAACAAACATGGCTTTATTACTCAATGCAAACAATCAAGTATACGCATACAATGGATTTTAAACTCATTAGTATTGGGTAACAGTTGGGTTAAAAAGGACCTCATCAATTATATTTCATTTTCATCAATTTCATTTGAAGATGAGCAGTTAAAAGGATTTTAGCGTTTGTATTTCTAATCTATTTGTGTTCCAGCATCCACTTGTGAGTGCCCACAGGAGGAGTTATAGTTGTCCCCAAATGCTTTAATACTAGTTTCCATATCCTTAAATTACAATGTCATACAGAACAACATGTTTCTACACTGCTTGTAAATTCTTAGTAGACTAACTTAAAGTGTTGTCTAAAATTCCATCAGAATAAATTAAGAGAAGTCAGTGAAATTATACAGATGAACTGCTAACCAGTAGTATAGTTTTATTTGCTCTGGTAGTTTCATTTGGTCTCCCTCCAGTTTAAAAGATTTCCAGCTGGCTTGCTTTGATTTAGCCAATCACAAACATTTATCGGATATGGGGCGGGTTTAAAATGATGATGAACAAGAGGAGTGCGGTTGAGTCATTTTTATAAACAACTGAAAAGCTTGCGGTGATGTGGAACAGTCTGAATCCATTATTTCATTATTTAAAAAACTGGACTGCAGTTCGTGTAACATAACAATGGGATGGATTGATTTCTGAATCATGTCACGCCAAACGTCCAGTAACCGGAGGGATAGAAACATGAACTGTGCACTGAAGAGGGCAACACATGGGGAAGGGGCTCTCCAGGCCAGTGAGTTAATTTCCCCGGCACTAAATTTCTGCCAATAAGCGAACAACTCACCAAGTGATGGTATTGAACATTGCTGTTGTGAAATGTTATTTGTAACCATAGCAAATGAAGCATGAGAATTAGCATTCCAGTGGCCATCCTATTAAACACAGCAGCTTTTTAGTGTCTCGCATCTGCCACATAGTGATTACTTCCATGTTGATAACATTATTGAACTACGTAGGCTATCTACTTACGCAGAGGGACTGTTGAAACAAGCTGGCAATCATTCAATGTGCAACATTTAAAACTTGGGCTTACATTTCAAAATGTAAACTCAGTTGTACGAGTGGAACGATCTGATATGAGGAATCAGTTTTTAATTTAAACCAATAGTCGACAAATGAAGTATGTAACTGGCTTCGGACAGAGCAGAAAAGGTTTGCGATGTGATGACTTAAACCTGGGTCCAAGCTATAGTCACCATGTTCTCAATCATTAAGCTAACTGCACCAGAAAGGTCAAACCACGGCCAGTTTCATGCGTAAAAAATGTTGTGACTGCCTTGCTGGCTCTGTGTTTCCACTGACAGTAACTATATCCTACAACACATCCATCATTAATGATGTTAGTTTATGCCGATCTTACTGAGCCAACACACAAAAGAAGCAACAAATACTTCCGATTGATTCCCAAGCCATTAATTCCCTCAACACCTGCTGCACACACCTCCTACGTGCTCTGTGAAGTTAAACTCTCCGAGTGTTGTTTGTTCGACTGTATGGCTCATTAAAGCATCAGTGCTGTTGGTGTAAAGACGGATCTGTAAGGCAGATGTCAGAGGGTTATGTCTGGTTCACAGATGCGAGGTTTGGTGTCTAAAAACCAAAATATGGCAGCACTTTCCTCCAAATGTATAATTAGATCTGTTATGACTTCATATTGAGTCATAATTTTTAGCACGGCCCTATGAAATAAACTATCCCTTCCTACTGTCACTTTTAGACGACAGCTGTGGATGAGGAAGAACAGCAGACCTGCTCTGTGGTGTTTGTCTCCATTGGTAATGACCTTTTAGTCACTGAACTTCATTCTGATCCGTCAGTCTATTTCAAGAAATCCCTCGAGGAAGACTTGTCATATTATTTTCCAATAATCATCTGGATCAGTGCCCACATCACATGAAATACTCATGTGTGGCTCATACGATGTTGCATAATGCAATTTCCAAACAAAACAATCATTATCAGATTGACAGGAACCAGACTGTCCAGACTGTAGTATGTGAAGATCGTAACATTAACCGAAAAGGGATGTACTTGAGGAAAGTTCTGCCTTTTTAAAAAAAAAATCATGAGGAGTCCATTGAAAATGCTGCAGTGTGTTATTCATAAAACACCCTTAAAACAAAGCACCAGTCATACATTTCCATTTTGCCGTCCCAGAACATCTTTGTTTATGCGAGCAGAAGGTCGTGTCTCTGCACTGAGTAGTCTGGCGTACCTTCTGAGGCTGACCGTGAAAGACGTGTTACTTACGTGTCTCTTATTGCTGTAGTTCACACACTGATCTGTGTTTGTTTCCATTTTGAGATTGTGCACTACATTCCAATGGAATGATGAAAAAGGGCTCAACAGGAGGGGAATAAAGTCAAACTCCTTAAGTACTCAATTTAAATACATTTAAAATCACCACTTCATTTTTTACGCTTCGAACAGACCAAAGTGCTTTGGTGTATTATCATCGTCACATTTTGTATCCACTGTGAGTTATCTGTCCCAAAGCTTGACCCTGACTGTAGTGTATCTGTAACTTAGCATATCGTAAGACCTCCTTTTTGTCCGTAAGTGCTTTAATGTGTCTGTAATTAAAGTTAACTGCCAGGGCCATTTCTGAAGAGCTGGGTTGAAGACCATAATGTGTTCAAAGCCACCAGCTTAACCGCAATGAAACAATTAGAACCACTGAGCCGAACTGCTGGTCCCTAATGGCACTCTGCTTCTAGGCATGAGCAATCAAGACCTATCCATGGCATGACAAACAGAGCAATAGGCGACCAGTGTCAGCAGGAATCTGCAAAGTCAATCACAATGACTGATCTGAAATCTGTCGCTCTTTGGTGAAGATTGCAGTTTTCTTTGGGTTCTGACCTCAGAGCAGAACTTTGACAATGCTTGACTTCGAAGTTTGGCCTCTAAGGCAGCGGCAGTTTCAGCAAAAACGCAGAGACAATGAGACTGACTCATTTCTTTCACATTTAGGGAAGAAAGATTTAAGAATTGTGGCCGGATCTAAAGAAAATATTTGTTCATCATTTGAGAGGCACAAATTTCCATTCTGACTAAATGAATGAATCAATCAACCATGACTATGTATAAGAAGAATGGTATTTACTGTAAGACAGGTATTCAAGCACAGTTTTGTTTCACACAATATCAGTTATGTAATATACCTTTAATAATCCCTCATTCCTGGAATTCAAAGTCGTAAACCATACTGTGCTGCAAACAAATATGAATGACAATCCTTCCCAGAGAGGGAAGCCCCTTCAGCCTTCCTAAGTAGTTGAGGGGAAAAAAAGCAGAGTATGCGGTGCTTCACTGCATCAAACAAATTGTTTTCTGGTGTGACGAAACATTTTTTTCTCTCACAGACGACTGACTTCCAACATCTGATCCTTGTTAAGTCTGTTACACACAACAACAAGACTTCAGGGCAAAGCAATGAAGAGATCAGTGAGTGACTGATCAGCAACTGATAATTAGTTCAATAGTGATTCGTGCTTACTATGACAAAACGGTGATCATTAAAACAGACTGAAAATTCCAGTCAAATAGAGGAATGACCGGGAACGTAAAATCTGTGTTTGTGTGTTGTTCTGTGTGTGTGTGTTGTCATTCTACACCCTAAATTCAAGCCACAGAGCCACTGACCAGATGTTTTTTCTCTTTTTCTTCTCTTTCTATCTATCTTTTGGCAGTTTTGTGTCTCTTCTTTCTCCTTTGTTCTTACCCTAAAGAGTTTCCATTTTTATTGCTCCACAAGTTACCAATTTATTCATTCAGTCCATGGTTCTGTTTTACTCCCACAGTTAGCCCATTCTGCTAAATGTATGAATCCCAAACTACACTTCAAACTATTTAAATAAGGGTTAATGTATAGTGAGCAGGTGTAAATGTTGATTCGAACCCTGACAGGATGAAAAAGACCCTGATGTGAAGCGGCTGATTTGATAGATTTGATATGACGTGTGTGGTCAGATTTTTCCCACATGTCATGGTGTTTTGACCAATCAGAACACACCTGTTAAATAATGACTCATAAAACCTGAATTATAATTCAATATAAATGGTAGTTGTTTTTTTACAACTCAATAAGGTTCATGCTCAAAAACTGGGAAATGTCTTTTTGTACCTGTGTCGGTGCATCATCACTTTGCTATTTTCAGAGAGGGTCATGTCTGGACATGTTTGGTTTATTTCCTTACAGCAGACTCGTGGCACAAAAATATGAAACAGTACGAAAGGACACTGAAGAACTTTCAAATATCTAGGGCGGGGATGTTTGATTACATATGTCTCAATGAAGAAACACATCGTAAAGTGCTGTCCGTGGTGCTGAATTTTGCCTGCAGGTGTTGTGAAGACGACTTCTCCTTGTCCCTGAATGTATGGGTGAGTGTGTGTCATTTATTTCATAGATCATCAGTTTGACAGTTTTAACAAGATTTAAGCTTCCTCATGAAGCTGCAGCTGAGACATATTTCTACAATCGAAAAATGACTTGGTCTTTAAGTTTAAAGTCGATTGGCTTTATTAAAAAAAAACTTGTATCCTCTGAATTGTTGTCTTTTTAACTTCTGAAATTGTAAACCCAAATCCTAGTTTTGGACTGATGCTTTCACAAAAGTACTTATGATTGAGAAGCTGTAACCAGGGATAGTTTGGGAATTTTAACTTTTTGAATGACTAAAAAGGTACATTTTTCATCACAGTATTTGCAGAGAGGCCATGCTTGTGGATTTAATTGCTGCCATCTCAACTGCAATGCCTTTGAAAATACTGTTCAGAAGCTGTTGTTTAATTTTCTGTCAGTTAATCAATCAAATAATTGCTTCAGCTCTATGGCTCTGTTTCCAATTCCACAAGCTCTGAGAACAATCAAACATGCTGATTCATACACAAACACAATATTTTGCCACCTGCCCTCCAACAGCAATTACCCAAGGAGAAGCATTATATAAATGTAGATATATAGCAAAAGGTAAGTAATACCATTGAATATTGCTGATGATAGTGTTACATAGTGCTGCCTGTTTATTCTGAACAGTAGTTGGTCTTTCTTATACTCAAATCAATCATTGCCATGTGCACAGGCAGGCTCCCAGCAGGAAATAAGAGGCTGTAAAGTTGACTGAATGACAGATTTTTGGCAGCAGCCAACATCTGTAATATCAGTCAGAGTTAAACACCTTATAAGAATACGCCAGCTGAATCAGTTTTATAGGTCATTCTTTTTACATACTTATAGCAGTGAAAACAGAAATGAATTGAATCCTTACAAAGCTTATTTATGCTTGATAGATTGACACTGAGGGACTATTTATGGGAAGAAATGCAGTACAACATTGAACATGACAAGCAAAATCTGCCCGCTGCAAATCTTGGACAGGAGCCAGTAATTCCAGTAATAACTGAGAGACCTGAAGAACAACAGAAGAGAGGAGAAGAAGAGAGGATGAGAAGGGAAGTTAAAGAAGAGAAGATAAGAGAAGGAGGAGGAGGAAACATGAAGAGAAGAAGGCTGAGATATGGCTTTTGTCTGACAATGTGAAAAGGAAATTAAACAATGTTGGACCCAGACAGGAGACCGGAATTCTTGAAAGGCATAATGCACGTAAGGTTAACTTCTCTCATCCAAAGACACTGAGATGTTTATCTAAAGATTAGCAGCTAAGGATGAAATCATTTTATAGTGTCTGTCCAAACAACTAAGGTGAAATCGACCCGGCTAAAAATGTTTGGTGCCTCTTTAAATAAGAAAAGGATAGTCATGGTCTTTATGAGGAATGTTTTGCGTCATGGATGGCAGGGAATTCCTATTTTACTCTGCCATACAGACTTCATCCTGTCAACTGAAGGAGAAGGCGTCATCAGCAAAATGAGCAAACACTGGTCAATAAAGTGTCCATTTATAGCAAATGACTCTACATGTCCATTTGGTAGAAAAGACTTTGCTCTTGAGTGAATCTGAGCAGCAGCCAGGATCCTACTGCACATGCATCAACATTAAATCTGAGTTGTATCAACAATATAAAAAACTTCACACCTAAGAAGGAGGCTTCAGTGGTGGAAGGAATTTGTATCACGCACTCCAAATCACATACTTTTTCTTTTGAGGACTAAAAGTATTAGAGCTGCAAATCACAAAGCACATACTTTGCTCATGATATGCATACAACTGAGGATAGTACTACTTGTTTATAACATTGTTTATTTAACTTGATAAACTGATCTGTCACAGTCAGTTACTGACAATGTCTCTCCCAGCAGCTTCCTGAATGCTACCTCTCTGTGCAAAGGATTGTGGGTCACCAGAAAACATGTTGAAATATGTGACTAGATGTGGATGTATACATAAATAATACAGGACAATCGTTATTTGAAAACATGTGATGAGTCAGGTTACACCAGCTTTACCTCTGCAATGCCATGCCAAGACGTCACAAGTCAGCTGGTGGCCATATTAGTATGAATTTAACACTGTGCCCAACCTAATGCTAATCTTTCGTCATTTTCTTTTTTTAAAACAGAACAAATAAGTATTAATTCCCAAGTTCTGAAGTGACAACCCATTCAAAGGGAAAGCAAATTCCAACTAACCAACTGGTCTAAATCATAGACTGTATAAAATATGGACGTAGTATCCGTGACGTCACCCATCTGTTTCTGAAGCGCTGTTTTGAGGACAATCGTCAGTGATTGTGCCTCTCATTGGAAGACTCATAATCTCAAAATCTTCAAAATTGCTGCGTTAGAAATAAAATTCACCCTCCCTACATTGTGTGCCGATTGACAAATGAGCTATCCAGACTACACTCGTCTTTTGTTCCAGGTTGTAAACATGTTTATTTCTGCTGTAAAGATCGTCTCTTTTGAATTGGTATGTATGTGGTTTCTGGCACTTCCGCATTGGACTCATATTTTTAGACCAGAGGTTCCAGCTTGGTTTAAACAGACACAGCCTATATAACTGCTCTATTTCTGGGGCAAAGTACATCCAAACTGCACTGCGCGACAAGATGCCATCTGTTATCTGTGCTCGTTTGCATCCAGGTAGTATGGCACTAGATAGTTACCAAAGCTTTAGCTCAAGCTAGTGGCTGAAAGGCTAATGATCAAAATATGAATTATTTTGTTTAGCAAAGTAGTAATTCTAGCAAAGGTGAAATTGTTTGATTGTTTAGTCGATTTGATGCAAACATCTGTACTAGAGATTGTAATTTTCATGACAAATTGAGCTTTCAATTTTAAACGACAATTTGCAATTTTAAGACCATTATGTTTGGCCAACATTCTTGTGCTGCTGCTCAAACATTTAACATTTCAGAACTATATTTTGTTGAAGTAAAATTAAGAAATTATTTTGTATATTATATTTCTTGTACTACATATGTAGTGAATTACAAATAGTTATTGTGTTTTGAGTGTTTTTAATTCAGTTTGACAAGTAACATATCTTTTCATCAGCACAAGTATTGAACATTTTCAAACAATACCTGAGGCTAATCAGAAATAATGAAAGATATACCTTAGATATGACTGAAATAATCTCTATCCTTTTTTCTGACCTGCTCTGCTCCACTGGTGGGTTTTGTCTTGGAAGGGGAGGAGACAGAGAAAAGAGAAGAGAGAGAGAGAGAGAGAGAGAGAGAGAGAGAGAGAGAGAGAGAGAGAGAGAGAGAGATAGATAGAGAGAGAGAGAGAGAGAGAGAGAGAGAGAGAGAGGGAGAGGGAGAGGGAGAGAGAGAGAGAGGGAGGGAGGGGAAGAAAGAACTGGGTGGGACAGAACCCCCCCTGCACACACATGCACACACACACATCCACACGCACATGTGCAGACACACATGCATGCACACATAAGTGCACACAGCTCTTCAAAGCCAAGTGGTTTTCATAGACATCCAATTACACTAAGAGATGACATCTGGTGAACTGCAGCAGATAAATAAGGTGAAAGGAAAGACAAGATTCAGTCACCTCAGAGAAACTCCAGATAACCAGAGAGCGCTCGGCTGATAGAGATAGAGGAGAGGGAGAGGCACAAGAAAAGAGGGAGGGGGCCAAAAGAGAGGGAGCCACACACAGGAGGAAAGAAGAGAGGCAACGCGCTGCTCCGGCGCTCAGAGAGGCAAAGACTGAGGAGAGATAGGGAGCTCAGCTCACTGTCAAGACGCTCAACAAGAGGGGAGAAAGACGAGAACTACGGAGCTCAGTTACACACTCAAGTAACTCCAAACCAGCTCTGCTGACTCAGAGAACCAGAGACAGGAAAGAAGAATAGAAAAGAAGAAAGTCTGGATTTGGTGACTTGTTTTTGTGGCCTCCATTGCGTGGATTTCTCTGGACATTTTATGAGAAGCAGCATTAATCCATTTTTGACTTCCTGTTTTTATTTATTCACTTTTTACTGAGCAGAGTGGCATCTTTTCTGCAGACCTCCTCCTCCGCCTCTCTGAAGAGAAATGGTTTAGGACATGACAGTAGATTTTAGTCCTATTAATGAATGACGAGATAATGTGTGTATTTGTCTTTAGATTTGAGTGTGTAGGTGTACATAGAAACTTTTAAGGAGGGATTTTTCTAGAGTCTGTGTGATCCACAGGCAGCAAAGAGCGGCAGGCTTGGGAAAAAGGGGGGAGGAGGTGGCGAGAGGTCTTTGAGGCGAGCCCCCAGTTGTTCCCATCGTGAGGTGATCTGAGTTATGGATGTTGACGCATTCCTGCGGCGCTGCTGAGGAATAAACAGCACCGGGGACTACAGCAGAGTCGGCCACAACACCGCAGGCTTCAACCACCAGCAGCAGCTGCATCGCCATCACCATACATCACCAAAAACGCTACATCTGCTGCGACTAATCCACTTCACACAGGTCATTCTACAGGTTTCAACACCTACAGTCCCAGTGAGGTTGGGGGTCCCCACACAGAGGAGGTGTAGGCGGTCAGTCAGGGGGGGTTTCTCCCACTCTTGCTCCCTCTCCCTGCACCCAGCTCAGCATGCCCCAGCCCCTGAGCACCTCCACAGCTCTCCCAGCTCCACTACCATGTGTAGATGGACAGTGACACAAGGTGCACCGGTCGCCTGGTTCTCCTCCCGCCCCTGCAGCAGACCTCCTTCCCACCTCATACTCTCTCTCACCTTCCTCCTCCTGCTTCTCTTGCTCGGACCCTCCTCAACCTCGCCACTGTCCTCTTCATCACCAGACTCTGAAAGGAACCACAATGCACCAGGAGGGACTCTTCAAGATTTCTCCACTTCACCCCTTCCACTTTACTCATCACCGCAACCGCTGCACGCATCCTCTGCAAGGTTGCCACGGGCGACCAATGTGTCATCGTCTTCAGCGACGGTCGTCGGGCGCCACGTGCGGAGCAGCTACAACCATCTACAGGGAGATGTGCGCAGGAGGAAACTGTTCTCCTATCAGAAATTCTTCCTCCGCATCGACAGGAAGGGGAAAGTTAACGGCACCAAAAGTGAGGACGATCAGTACAGTAAGTCCACTTTTTACATCTTTTCATGTGTTGTTTTTGTTTCTTAATATTTAAACTACTGAGAAGAATAGACACATGTTACACTGAGCCATTCTGTGAATCAAAACCGAAAGAAAAGCTGCTAAACCCAAAGAGAAGTGTGCAATGACACAATTCTACATCTGCTAGTGGAAAAGAATTCAGTCTTTTAATGGAAAAATTGAAGAACTGCAAAGGTAGACGGAGAACATTCCTGTTTTTCCATCCTTTAGAAACTGCGCACATTATGACAGGTGACTGGGCAAGAGAACAAATAACATAGCTGCGTGATTTTCAGCCTCTCTCCATGTGCCCAAGCAGCAAGCACATTTGCCAGACTGTAGAAAGTCAGAGAAGAGAGTGCATGACAATGAAAGAGGAAAAAAAACAAAATGAGTAAGCCAGGAAGATAAAAAAAAAAAAAAAGAGAAGAGCCACTGGAACTAATTTGAATTGGCCCAGAGAAAGTTCTTCTTCTTTGAGGAAATATCTAAAACACGGCTATTACCAAACCCCTGGGGAGAATGACAAGTACTCTCGCTGCTCTATTGCTGCTTTTGTTGCTGCAGCTATAATAGTAGCAGGCATATGCTAAGCATGAGGTTACACTGACTCTGATGTAAAGTAAAAACCATGCAAATCCTGCACCCTTCTTCTGGTTTGTGTGTTTGGAGGGCTGTGAAATATGATTTTAACCTTTATTTATGCTGAGAGGGGTCACTGAGCACACATGCTCTTTTGTCAGCACCACTCAGTCTCACATTCACGCAGTTAAACTCTTTTCCCATGGACTCTACTCCTCCACTTTGGGGCAAGTCGAATTTCCACCTGTCTCTTAAAGCAAACTTGATCACTTCACTGTTGGTTTTAAATGAGGAAATGGTGCAATCGTATGATTTAATACAACTTGCAAACTTTTTTTCTTGCTGGATTTCTTGTTTGAGAATCTGGCCAAAGATTAAAAACTGTTAAAAGGGGAAAAATAAACAAACAGGACAACATGTCACATGGCCGCACACAAACCTGATATTAAACCTAATAATCTCCTCCTTATTCTAGCAAATAAAGGAACCTTCACAGACTCTAGAGGGTCATCATAATCATTTATAACTGATGTAGAACAGAAAATCAGCTGCTATCATTCCGTACTCCGCGTCTTTATCTTCCAGTTAAACACATCTGGAAGTTCTCCAGCACTGCCACAGTCTGCAGCACCCTGAGGGCACATTGACAGTAGTTGTTGAGGCAGAACAGAACATTAGTCCCACATTTACCTGCTCAGTTTCCCTACCAGATCACTGAGAAATTAGCTCGTGTTTTTGATGTCACACATCTAATTCATAGATTTGTACAAAGAGCTTTTCCTGCGATTAACGAGTGTGAACCCGTCAGAGCATGTAATGTGTGTGTCTGATCGTCAAACCTACATTAACAGAGCTTTATCACTCACACAGCTTTATACACATGTCATAGGTTTGTATGCATCTGTCTGTGGGTCTGCGGTGCTGTACAAGCCTCTCCTGCTAAGACACACACACTCACAGACTAGAGCACAGAGAGGCCAGTCTTGCACTTGCACATGGACTCCATATGGCAAAGCCCACTTTTATTAGGGCCAGGGCCAGTGTGAATATGTGTGTGCATGTGTGTGTGTGTGCCACTCAGACACCAGGGCTCTGCCAGACATGGCTGAAGGAATTTCAATTAGCGTCTCTTCCTCCCTCCCCTAGCCAGCAGCCCTCTACGACACACACACACACGCGCATGCACACATGCAGACGTACACTTTTACACACATGCACATAAAGAGCTCACCCTTTAAGGGTTGACGTGTCACTAACTATAACTGCATCAGGTCATGGGATTAGAAACACAATCCATCATTTTCAACAAGTCTCGCCACTTGATTGTAATGGCCGGTAAAGAACTTTTTAAGAGACAAGAAAAACACTTAAACGCTGGAACTGGAGGCCAAACCTTTCAGGTCATGGTTTCTCTTGGCAGCATGTTTAGTAGGCATTTCATCAAGTATCTACCTGATAGCGAGTGCAGATGTTTAACATGTTTCAGATTAAAAGACGGTGGGTGGAAAGTTGGCGACAAACCGAGGGAATTTGGCCGTGCTGAAATGATGATTAAGCAATGTGTGTATCTGCACACCATCATGTTGTACATATATATGTGCATTGTTAGTGTTTGCATCAGTGCGCAAGCTTGCATGTAAAACAGTTGCGCCACCTCCTGCTATCTCACACATGCTCTGAAAAGAGCACAGAACAAATTGTACCCTTCAAACTAAACCAAACAGAACAATTAAATTCTCCTCAAATAACCGAAGACATGGATGTGGTTTGGACATACGAGACAGCATGTTTTTCTACATGATCGTTCATTTTCAGTATGTTTTTGGCTCGTTTTTACATGCTACAGATTACAATATTATTCATTTACACTGTATCGTTTCAGAGCATGTAGAACCAAAACAACTGCTTTAAAGCCACACACAGTCTTTTGGACGGATCAGTTCTTTGATGCAGGTTTTCTGGCCTTTATGTGCTCATGAAAAACATGTGGTTCTTTGGCTGTGATACAAAGCCAGCTTGCAAAAGGTCTCTACATGTAACATATATCATATATATATATATCATACAGCTACATAACAGTGTAGTAAAATACTGCAATAAGTTGACCCAAGACCTTATTTTTTACCTCACTGGAACACTCCTTTAAGAAAAGCTTCAAACAGAAGAGGAGTGAGGGGGCAGTTCTGAGTGTTGTTATCATGGTCTAGTAGTCTGGTAATGTTCAGGAGGTCAGATCGCAAATGAGAGTCATTAGAAGGTGTCAGAGGTGATGAAGAAGTTTGAGCTCCAGCTCTGGGGTTGAGGCTCTCCTCCACAGTCGACTCTTTCTAATCAAGTTGTCAAAGCTGAGCGCAGTACATCACACAGCGCCTGAATGTGTGTTATCCAGTTTGTGTAAACTTGTCTGAGTGTAGCTTCCATGTCACCTCATAGTGGCCTTCAAAATAAGACAACTCCCTTGTTTGAATATGCAAATCCTCGTTATGTGATTACATTGTCCAAAAAAAAAACCAGAACAGTCCTTGTTCCCTTCCCTCGATCGGCGTCCACAGACTGTCACATCTTGTTTACAAGCATTGGAATAAAGCTATGAAACAAATGGACATGTGTTTGCAGTCGAACCGCAGACTTGTGGTCATGCTTATCCCAATTAGCATCCAATGGTGCCAATTTGACCACAGTCAGAGTTTAGGATTCTCACTGCGGCCACCCGTATTGTAGAAGTTGCCACACAAACTTATTGTTAACATTAATCACAGCAGACACATAATGTACTGACATGAATTATATGAACGCAGCACTATTTATGGAGAGGCTAACACACGGGACGTTCTGATTTAGTGCACGATGTCCAGGGTAATTACACAGGACTGACCCCTCAGGTTTGACCTCTACCTATTGACCCCAGTCAGGAAGCTTTGTTAATGGAGAGGTCAGCGCTACATGTAATGCGTCACATTAGGCCCTCCTGTTTCTCTGACACTGTTATGTGGTGTAGAAAATCTCACATTAAAAGTTGAAACTTATCGGTCAATTGTGTAAGACTGCAACACATTCCTGTGATACCTTTATTTTGTGGGAGGCATGTGTTTCATGTTGTTTTAAAAGGTGTATTTTTTTTATTTAAGTTATCTGAAAACATGAAAATAAACTGCCATTACTGTTTTATTATTTCAATCTCTTTCAATAATCATTTAAAATGTTTCAGTCTGCTTATTGAGTCTGTATCTTTGAGTGAGACAAGCTAACACACATCACTTCAGTATAAAAAGGGAATTCCCCTTGAGAATTAAAGATCAAGTGGAATAGAAAACATGAGAATGCTTAACTTCACTGGCAGATTAAATCAAATTGTGTCAGATTAAATGAGAAACTCTAGACTCATAAAAATGATGCGGTGACATTAAGATTTTTGCATCTGGACCCTACAGTCTTTTTCTCTTTCACAAATAAAAATGTGTGTTTCTGAATCATTTGACCAAAGTCATAAAAACCACCATCACATCTTGGTCGTTCTACGCCACGTCCATTAGCTTCCAATGACTCAGCAAAGTTAGGCGACATTCTCGCTCAAGCTTGCCGTTCCTTATTTCTTTCCAACATCTTGAAATTATTCTCAGCCTCTCATTTTTTTGTTTCTGTACATCTTATTTTGCTCTGTGCTCTGCGCCTGATGAGCGGGGTTATGGTTCTCGTGGGAAAAGGTAACAGTGTGGCCCATAAAAGAGAGTTATGAGGAGGTGCTGGATGCTCCAGAGGTTAGTGTCAGCGTAGCTTTTCATTCAAAGTAACTCTGACATCTTCATGGACTCTTGTCTACAAGAGCCATAAATAAAAGTGGTGAGCCAACGTCACCGCACAAGCTTGTTCAGGAAACTCCGAACCTATCATTGAGGCTCCTAAAGCTGCCAGAGCAGAGTTTAACATCAGCCATTACATCCAGCTGTACTCTGAAAACATACAATAAACATATACTACCTTCATCCATGTATTTACCCCATCTAATCTCCTCAACAACAATCATGCTTTGAGTCAGATGACACAGTTTCTGATAGGTACAATTTCTCAAGCTCTTGAAGTCATAACCTGATGTTGTCTCACAAGATGTGATGTGCTCGTATGGGCAGCAGGACAACTGCTGATGTTTGTTTTGATGTAAGAAGCAGCAGGAGTCTGGATCAAATCATGTCAGCACCGATTCATGACTCTTTTACTGGAATCTACAGAGCAAACACTGTCAACGTCATGAAGACACGTTACGTAATATTCATTATTATCTTACGTAAGGAGCACTGTTCTTTGACTGGGGCTTGTGTTTTACAAATTGGAAATAATTAAAAGGGGAATGAAGCCAGGCCAAATAAATGATAGCACATTTATTTTAACTGTGTAGAAGGACAGACCAATGAGCCATATACTGGGATGTACTAGAAGTTGAAGGCAGTGCACGAGTTATTACATAGTCTAATGCTTAGAATGAAATGTTCAGTTTGGGACTCAACTTAGCCAAAGTCTTTATAGGTTTGGAAAAACTGTTTGCACTTTTACGGTTTTATTTTTATACATACTAGAAATGGTCTGAAAATGTTTGAACTTTTGATTCATCAGGATGACTCCACATATTATAGTTGGAAGGTATAAGTTCTTCCTCTGACTATGACCATGTTACTGTGACTAACTTAAGGCTCATAAAGACAACAATGTACAGCAGGCATTGAATAATCCGTCTACATTCACCATTTTTAAATTTGGTTGGATTTAAGTCTCTAAAATATAATGTTTAAGTTAAATGCAAAAAAACTCTTGACCTCATCTTTTCAACTGTCTCAACATCAGATGCACATTCTGGCCTCTTGCTCCTTACCTCAGTCAACATTTTTTCCATCTCCTAAAGTTTTAAATACAAGGATCCAGAAGTTTTGACGTATGAGTGCCCCTTGACCCCATGCCAGCCCAAATAGAGTCATTCACAGAGCATGTGTCTTTATATACTTAGCATGTTGGGAAAAGTGCCACGCAAGCAGCGAGCAGAGAACTCGCCAGTGTTGAGAGAGTAACAAGAGTTCCCCGTCAATATATTGGTTCAGACATTTCCACAACGTATAAGCGCACTTTTTCCACTTTTAAAAGCTGTTTTTGCCAAGCGTCACCGAGGACAACGACAGGATCCGTCTCATTTTTCCATCATTGTTTACATATTTCCTATCATCACCACTTGATATTTCTCCATCAATTCACCCCCCCTTTGTCCATTAATGTGTCAGCGACAAAAAGACTGAAATAAGAGCCAGATTTCTGTAGGCAGTCGGAGCCGGCCCTGCCACAAACCCCAGCCTCCAGGCACCACCTTAAACAAAAGACTTTCAGCAGCAAATCATGTTTCTGAGAGACCCTTGGCTGCAACTCTGAAGAGAAAATGGATCCAAACATCTAGAGTCAATTAGTATCCACAAAGGATTTAAAATTGGACATCTTTGTTTTGATTGACGCCTTTTTTTTTCAATGTTTATGTTACAGGGATGATTTTTGCACAGTGCTATCATAAATATCTTGTAGGTTGGAATAGAAAGAGAAAAGAGACGCAGAGGATTCTCTGACTTTAAACCAGCTCTCATGAAATCCAGCAATTTCTTTACAACTTCCAAAAGTCAATTTGAATAACTGTTTCCGTGTAAAGGTTAATGGTAATAACACACACGTACTCTACAGATAATTACCTTGACGATTCAGATACTCGTGAAGTATTCCTTGAGGATATCATTACATAAGCTCCATATTGCACACTCAGCTCAGTGTTTGTCTCCTCTCTGAGCTGTCCTAACAATAATCCAACAGTTTGTTTTTGTCTGAACAACGGAAAGTCATTACGATTGGAAACAAATCAAAAAACTGAATCACAGCGTTATTCACTCTGTCTGGAGTAAACAGTGATGGGAAAGTTGTTAGCATCATTTACAGTTGAGGACTTCAAAGAGCTGTGTTTGCAGATTCAGCAGGATGCTGTCCTCTCTGCAAAGTTCGAGCCGGATTGTATTTAGTTTGTTTCATTCTGAAGGAGAAGGGAGAAAAAGTGCAACCTTCTCTCTGTTAACTGCCTCATCTGCTGCATGATAAACAAATCCTTTGGGCTTTGATTGTAATTCTTTTCAAACTGAATTTAATTAGCCCAGATTATGTCAGAACAGTGACCTTTTTATGGCAGTAAACAGAAATTTATGGTGAATGTAAACTTAAAATCAAGGTGAAATTTTTAAGTAATCTAGTCCTTTATAGAATGAAAAATTGAGTCTATAAATCCTTTAGGCAAGTGAAGGAAAATTGATTAAAACTTTTTATGAATATTCAAATTTTGATATTGTTGTGGAAACCATGAAAAGCAAGCAAATTCTAAACCCTGTTCCCTCCATGAAGTCCACATATTTCCATTTGTAGCAGTTAGGATGAGGGGGACTTGTCTTGGGTAATGGTGGACGTTAACTATAATCAGCACTGCTGCTGAATGTGACAACATTCAACAAAACAAAATCACAGTGACCTAATCCTGCTGTAGTAACAGAGTTAAAAACTCTCACTTCGCCTTTCATCTTTCATTTTATGCATCATATACTTGCTAAGTGATTCTAATTTCACTGCCCATCTACTTCAATTCTTCACTTGTGTTTCTGAATAAGAGGTGGGAAAAATAAGGGTTTCGTTAGCACGTTCCTTTCCAGACATGAAATGTGTTAGCTTGCAAATAGTTTTTCTTCTCTTTAATGGAAAACTTTAAAACAAAATGAAATCAAATATTGGGGAGGAAAACAAAAATTAACAGAAGAATTTCAATGGAAACAAAATAAAAATCAGTCCCCAATTGGGTGATGAGTCATTTTCATTTTTATCTTATAATTATTTTTTTCCAGAACTTGTCAACCTCTGATATACCAATAGGATTAGCAACAAAAAACACCTACATACTGGCCGGACAGTGAAGATTAGTGCAAGACATAATTAATATCTATTTTGATTGCATACAAAAAATGTTTTAAAATTGTATATTTTTTGGCATTTTCACCTTTTTTTATTAGATAGGACAGCTGAAGAGTGACATGAAATGTGGGGAGTAGAGGTCGAGGCCGTGAGTTGAGCCAGTGGCCTCTGCTACACGGACTACAACCTCTTTATATGGGGCGATTAGACCGCTAGGCCACAGGCGCCCCTTCATGCAAACCTTTAGACATTTTTCTAAGTTGAACTCTCATTTGTTCCAGCTTCAATGTGAGTTTTCGGTTTTCCTCTGTTCCACAATACTTTGAATATTGGGTGGGACGGGGTTGTTCGAGTTGGTGGGAATATTTGAAAGAATATTGAAAGCCCCTCCTCGTGCTGCAGAAAATAAAGATTGTCGTATTTCACATTTTCTTAGAGGGTTTTATGGACCGTCATATTTCTCAAGAATGTAACTGTTGGATGTGCAGACAGAGACAATAACCTCAGCCCGGAGTCCTTGAGAAACTTCAGCTGAAGTATGTTCTAGAAGCCAAACATTCAAAGTGTCTCTTTGGTGTTAGACTGGTGCATATGAACAGGCAGAATTCACAACCAGTAAAGCAGTGGGAGGTGAAGAACAGCATCTGTGACAGATAACATCCAGAGCTGCTGCCATATAGACACCACGTGCTCCAGGAAAAGACCCCCACTGAATACAAACACACACACACACATACACACACGCACACACACTCTTACACAGCATGAAAGTGGGGCTCTTAATGGAGTCATCAAAGGTAGAGCTGAGAGTTGAGTCCAGAGAGGCATCTGGACAGCCTGGCCATTTGAACAGAGCAGTCAGGAATGCCAGCTAATTACCCTGTGTGTGTGTGTGTGTGTGTGTGTGTGTGTGTGTGTGTGTGTGTGTGTGTGTGTGTACACTCCATGTGAACCGATATAAATGCATGTGTTCGAAAAGACAAAGAAAGTGAGAACAATACAGAGAAGATTTATGTGACAAATTCAATTAGATGCCTGCATGTCCGAATGTATTAGTTGTGGCCTAAAATAATACGATTTCTAAAGCTTAAAAGTCCAACACCAACAACTCAAACCACAACAGTTGGGTAACTTTGCACTGGCAGCTGAACTGTAAATGAAAAATGTGTGAAATGCAGACGGCCGTCACAGCACTTTCCCTGAAAACATAACTCCTGCCGTGTCAGGCCCGTGAAATGTTTTGACAGAAACTGGCAGCTTTTGCACTTTATCGTGTTACAAAGTCTACTGCGTTAAAAGGAACTGAAGGGTCTTTTTTCTCATCGTCTTGATTAAATCACTATCAACATCACAGTGAATATTTTTTAGTTCTCTCTGCCGCTCTTAAACCTATGTGACATAACTTGCTGGGGCCTTGTTGGGGCCTTGGGAAATGGATGACACATTATGCTTTTTCTCTCAGGTGATCCTTTCTGTTTGATCCTTTAATAATCCTCGACTGTTTTTCTTTGCGTACCTCTGCCAGTTTTGAAATCACACACAGCTTGAACAGTGTGTGGTTCGGCTATTTCTGGAGCTATGAGAAAGACAGTGATGTGAGTGTTTCTGTCAGGGGCGGAAATAAAACCATTATGGGGGAAAGGATACACCAAATAATATGATAGGTTCGGGTTAAACAGAACAATCATGCTAATGAAAAAAGAGCCTTCAAAGAAGCCCACTCAGTGTAGCGCACAAAGGTTACCCCTTTTCTCTTTAAAGTGATTTATAACCCAGAAATCAAACGTGAGAAAAACATGTTTTGAGAATAATTTCAAAAATACTCTATTTGTAAGATTTGGCCATTTTGAAAATCAGAAACAGGGCCTCATTTTCTCAGCTTTGGTCGTAACCGTTGGCCCAGCAGTCCTTTGATGTGGCCACTTAGTGCAGGATGATACTGTTGTCAACCACATCAGTCCAAACCAATACCTCAACGCTCCTCTAAACACAAAGTATACAACAGTTTCCACTCCAAGCCAATATCTCCACTGACAAAACCAAGGAGTGTTTGTTCTCCCTCTCAGACTTCAGAAAGAGCCGGAAATATTAAAGCAAACTCCAAGAGCAAATAATGCAAAGGAAATGAGTTTAATCCTGTTAAACTGTGGTTTTGTTTCAATGAAGCAGCAGCCAAGAAAGCCTGTTTGCATGCATTTCCTTCCATTTTTCTGCATATATATATTGCTAAAAGAAGCAGAATTGCATTTGGTGGTCCATTTTTTCCTTCTGCATTCCTTTATTCTCATGTTAAACCTTTTTTGTTGATTTTCTTTTCTTTTGATATATTTGGTGGTCGCATAGAGATGTAAACTCCCATGTCACAATGAATACGAGACGTCGTCAGTCATAGTTTCAAAAGAGAAAAATGATCTTCATATTAAAACCTCAGCTGATTCAAATCAGATATTAAATCTTAAAACAATACATAAAAGGACCACTTTTGACTCTTCTTTCCTGGATGTCACTTTTATTTCCTGAAAAAAAGTGGAAGCCTTAGTTTTACAGTTTGATTCCAATATCCAAGAGTTTTGGCCCCAGAATAAAAGAACTAAACTATTTCCATTCTTTCCACTTAAGGGAGTTCATGACACAAACTAGTCTGCAAGTGACGATATTTCACAATCAGAGTGAGACCCGTCTCTCAGGGCTGTGGGCAGGCAGTAGACCTGGCTCACAGCCGGTCACCGTGTCGAGGTCAGACTGAACAACCGCAGTATAATCTTCAAAAAAATCTGCAGGATAAACAGTGGAAGCATTTTCATAACCTCCTGCAACCTTTAGGTTCAGCTGGAGTCTCATTGACCTGGTTTCCAAAAGAGGAGGGGTGTGGGGGGTTCTGTGGGAGGTCTGCGTTGCGTGTTACCATTTGGGGTGATGTGTGGATTAGTGAGTAAGTTGTTATGTAATAAATGTGAATGTGAGTGGTAATACATATGTCTATATATTGTATGTAATTTGGAAAAATCGCCTCAGTTTGAAGTTACAGCAGGGACTTTGAGTGATTGTTTGAATAAGATCAGAGTAAACAATTGAGACATTTTCCCCAAAATATTTTTAGAAAATGATATTGCTTATCATTGTAAGGCTTAATTTTCAATGGAATATAAAGAAAACACATCTAGCTTTCTTGAAAGATAATAATTTGTCTTGACTTTTTTTGATTCATCTGAAAGATATTTTTGTAATCGATGTACAAGCAAGTGATTCAAGCCAGAACAAGGACCTTAGTTGTCAAGTTCTGCCCTTTAATGCATCTGTCATTTCTCCTATTAGTCAAAAAATGTTAAAATAGCCTAAAACATTCTTTTAAAAAGCAGGATTTCCCCAAAAATTGGATGTGTGAAATAATTTGAACTGAAGTTAATGTCATAATAATCACAAACTTAGCAGCTTAAAAACCAGGGAGATGTTTTTGTTTGTGTTATGTATTCAAACGGCCACAAAGCATGCTGTAGACTCAGTGAAGCAGACCCTTTCTAAAAGCTTTTCTCCCTCTTTAGGTCATAGCCATAGAGTTAAAAAAGTGGTGTTGTAGTAATATGTAAATACACCCTGCAGAGTGCGGGTTTGTTCAAAAAGTCTCCTCAGTGTAATATGGCTAGTGATCAGAGGTGTGTGGAAAAAGTCTTAGCTAATAGGTCATGGGCAGTGGATCAGTCCGCATCGCTCAACAATCCCTTCAACTACAGAACCGGTAAGCTAGCAGGATGGCGAAAAACAGATGGTTCTAAAAGGAGATACACATCTGCACATAAACTGCAGGTTGCTGAATGCAGGAAGACAGTTTGAACCTTTACCCCCTAGAAGCCCCCCAGTCCTCTAAAATAGACTGTCTTATACAACAGTGTGACTAATATTCTGGATTTCATGGTCATGACCCGTTCAAGCTAGAACATATATGGTGTAAAGGTATTGAAGCTGCTGTTGTGGTACTGCTTCTTCTTATGTATGACTGAATTGTGCAGCTTTTTTAATGGCAGATTTCCTTTACGTTTATGGATTTGACAGGTTCATATTGGAGTCAAGTTTTGGCCACGAAACACATCAAACCTCATAGTGGCTTTTATGAAGTGGTTAATGAACAGTTTCTCACTGTTAGAAGGCCAGCTTGTGTTTATTTGTACCCATAGCTCGGTTAGTGTTACGGTTTGGATTTGGCTGGCAGAGACCCATCTGGCTCGTTTTTATGAAAGTTGTAGTGTTGCCCTGTTACACACAGGTGTTTGCCCTTGGTAGCTTTGAGAAAAAATGTTGATAGCGGAAAATGTTCATGCCCTTTATATTAGCTGAACTCTGTACTATTTGTGCTTTCAGCTCTCGATCATAAATTTTATTTTTCTTTTGCTCTAAAAAAAATACATTCATAATTAGGGTGCTGGGCTGAGATCCAAGGGGCACAAGGAGGGAGGAAAAACTGCAGAAAAATACATTAATAGACTCAAGACACCAATAAGAAGAGGTGTTGAATGAGGGAAATTAGAGAGCGTAAAAACCTTAACTTTCAGGACCAACCTGGGTCTCACACCATAGTTTGAACCATGTTTCAGAGTGTGTGTGTGCATGTCTGCATCTGTCTGTGTGTTTATTACTAATCTCTGTTGCATGTGTCACAGGCTCGGGTCCTGTTTTCCTGCTCGCCATAAACTGTGTTGTTGCAATCTAAGCTTTTTGTTGCAGCCTGGCCTTTTAACTCACAGGCAGACAGGCTGCTCCTGGTAACCGGTAAAGGGGGCCATAAAAGAGTCATTTGCTTTGGTTTTCGACAAACCACATCAAACGGGTAGAGGGCCGAGGGTTTGAACAGGTGGAGCAGCCTTTAGAGAAGCAGAGACAGATCTTTTTCTTTCTTTTTTTTTTTACCTAACAAGCTAACATGATGTACTGTGAGCTACTTATTAGAGTTTCATAGTCCATAGGAAAGCAATAAGACACCAACAAGTTATTGCGACACCAACACCAAAATCCAATAATGGTACACCAGTATTTCTACGGGTCTCCAATACTGTTGAAGATAGAGTATCAGATATCTGGAAGTATGCTGATCAATGGATTGATTTGACACTATTACCAGTTAGTTAAATAAATATATACTGTTTCATGTAAATCATTGTTTGCTAATAGCAATCAAAAATATTCTGGTACTAGCAAAGTGTAATGCCACTTCAAGCCGGCAGAATGTCAGCATGTTTTGATTGCACTAGTATCAGTAGGGTTCTCAGTACCAGCCAATACTCAAGTCTACATACTGGACTTGGTATCAGAGGGAACAAATGGTAGTCATGGCGCCTCTAAGAGACAGTAGACGAAAGTGACATATTACTGTGTACTGATAGCTGTCAACACATCAGTTATTAATGTCTGTATCAATAGTTACTACAAGCACACTTAAGCCCTTTTCCTTCTCTATGGCCATCATAAAAACCATCCCACACATCACAACAGGGCTGCAGGATGTTGCAAATCTCTGTCTGATTGTTACAAAAGAGGGGATGAGGGCACAAAAGAGGCATCGGGTTCAAAAGACAAGCATGATTTTTATGAGATCTAAAGCTTAAAGAACAAAGTGAAAGTATCAGGCTTGATCCTTAACTTTTCCTCACAGAGCATTTGTTGTTATTGCTTCTGATTTTCGCCTGAAGCTGCGTTCCTCCTCAGTCTTTCATGGTAAACTTACTACCATCTCTAGTCACTTGGCTTTTTTTTTTTTTAAGTTACATTTTTTGGTCTTGGTTTTTTTTTTGCCTTTATTTGATAGGACAGCTAAAGAGAGACAGGAAATGTGGGGAGTAGAGAGTGGGGGAAGACATGCAGGAAATGTTTGCGGCGGGGCTTCGAGCTGGCAACCTCTGCGACGAGGACTGTAGCCTCTGTATGTGGGGCACTTAGACTGCACGGCCACCAGCGCCCTGTCACTTGGCTTTTTAACAGAGAGGTAGACAGATCCACTCTCTATTTCCCAAAATTTTAAATCTAAAAAATAACAACAAAAGACTTCCAAAGATGCTCAAAATACTTTCTGTTTCCCACTTCCCCCTTTGAACTACTCCTACAACCTGGCTCCACTTCCTACTGGCCCTTTGAGCTAATCCTCTCAAACCCCTGATAGTTTTATGGCTTGGTGTAACTGACTTTAGGATGGGAGAAGAAAGGGCCGGCGACCACAGCTTAAACCAGTAATTGGTTCAGGCTTGAAAACTGATATGGATGTCTTGACCTCTTGCCAGCCTGGCAGCCACAGAGGCTCTCTCCGTCCTGTCCGTGTGCCTGCCTGCCTGCGCTCCCCTGGTCAGAAAAACAAATAGAGAACTGAGAAATGCTTTTTCCTGGCTTACACCTTGGTCCCAGGGCACACAGCCCAAAAGTCAACCAGCAAATGAACAGGGGGCAAGAGGCCGCTCTGAGGTCTGACTGTCACACACAGCAGGAAAAAAAGGGAAGGGGTGGGGGGTGGGGGCAAGACTAGAGTTTACTTGTGCAGAAGTAGCTGAGATGATTCAGATTTTCCCCTGCATTATTATGTACGTTTTAATCTCATGATGCAAACACTTGCAAAACAATTAAAAGACTGTTCACTTACGGCAAGTGTTGGCATTTATTTTGTTGAAATTCTCTTCATGTCCTGGCTGCATGCAATGGATCATATGCCCCCACAACTAAAATCAACCTGTCCTGCAGCAATATTGAGGAAGATCTAGACCTTACTGTGTTGATTAGATATGTCAATTACTTGATATGCTGATGACAGTCTATTTTAAGAGCACAAAAAAGAACATCCTGATTGTGGACATCGGCAAAAAAATATTCAGCAGAACAAAGAAAATGCAAATGAGTATGACACAGTTTGACATGTTTGTCTCTCTCAGGTATTTTGGAGATCAAGTCCGTGGATGTGGGGGTGGTGGCCATCAGGGGCCTTAGCAGCAACTACTACCTGGCTATCACCAAGAAGGGCGAGCTATACGGAGCGGTAAGTAACTCTTTCACATTAATCTGCAGGATAAATTACTGTTAAGCCCAGAATATTCTCTTCTTAAGGGAGGACAATGTTAAATGTTCATTAAGTCAAATTTTTTATTTTAGTGACAGCATAAAATGTATTTGGAAACGGATAAATCAAAGGTGTGTGCGAAAGGCAGAACTTTTCTCAATATGTTGTTTTGAATGTCCTTAAAAGAAGTGAGAGGCTGCAAGACTCAAAGCATAGAAACCAAAAGTCAGTCAATGTGAGCTCGCCTCTCCTCTGCTCTGCTGCCTACCTCTCCTCTACACTCCATTCAGAAACAGGGAACACAATCCTTCAGTTTCTCCATTCTGCTTCAGTCCCTCTGGGGAGAGCAGCCCTTGTTTCATCTGTTTTCTCTCCTTCCCTTCTTTTTCTTCATCTGATTCTCTCCTTCCTTTTTTCCCTTTTCTTTTTCTTACTTTTGAAAGACCCAAACTTTCAGCATGTCTCTCTGGAGCCACACCACAGATGAAATGACACACGGTAGAAAAAGAAAGAGAGGCATTCTGTTGCATGGCCTGAAACTGAATTCCCATGACGTCTTCTGCTCGGTGCAACACTAGCCATAGTAGTGCAGCAGTGGAGGGCTGGCTTTGGATTACACTTGATGGGTTTAAACAGTGACTTCTTTATCCAGTGTCATTAAATGAAATCATTGTTTTACTACATAGAAAGAATAAAGGTGACTTGAAACACTGATGCTTTCAGTTTTTCAATATTATATTTATATCAAATTATTAGGGGAAAAATAAATCAACCATAAATTACTAGTTCACTGTTTGTTCTTTGCAAATGTAATTATGTTAAACATTTATTCTGTTAACTGATCTTATTATATGAGATCTGGCCCATAAGATGCTTAGGAAAAAAAAACTGAATTAATTTTTTTCTTAAATCAAAAAAACTCTGTCTCTTTTTTGAATGAAATTTCTTGTCATAAATGCTTGTATAGTCTTTTGGAATTGGCATCCAGTGCACACACACAAACACCTATACAATGTCTTCTATTAACTAGTGAGTCCCCTGTTGGTGAATGTGTGTTGACACCTAATTCCCTGTTAAATAGATACACAAGAACACACACACACACACGCTGTGTTGGTTGTACTGGGCACCACGCAGAGTTAGGTAAAAAAGCTGCACAGTGTCTGTAAAATATTCTCATTTTGCTTTGGGAACATTCAGTTTTACTTCTGGAACCAATTTGAACAGCTGTGGCCAGATACACAGAGGGAGAGAGAGGGACTGAGTTATATTTTGCATGTGTGTGTGTGTGTGTGTGTGTGTGTGTGTGCGCACATATTCAGACCAAGTACATTTTAGCTTATGAATATCAACCGCATCCAGTTAACTGGCTGTTTAAGCAACGTTAGCCTTAAGCAAAAGGGCAGCTTCTAGTAAACTGACAAATGTTACTCTCTCAGATCATTTTCTCTTTATTTACCAGTGGGTGGTCATTGTGGTAATGGAAGCCACAAATATGGTGACACGATGCTCTGCCCTGGCTCAGTGCCCAAAACTTTAAGACGTCACACATCTCGTGCTAACCTCTCACACCCTGCCTCCTCCAAAACAACCCCAAGTCCCTCCACCTGCTGTCCAGCAGCACAAACGTCTTCAAAAATCAGCCTGTCCAGTGTCTTCTCCAATGGGTCTTGGTTTTATTGAGGATTGTGCAACAGGTTCTTAAGCAATGCTGACCATTTGTTGATCTGTGTTGTCACAATGAGAAAACATCAACATGTTCTTGCTGTTCTTGCTGTGCTCGAACAAGACCCAAAGGAAAAAATGTAACATTAATAATAATGTTGAAGTTGACGTTAAACATGAGCACTAGAACGATCCAAGTTCTGAAGCCATAAATCTTCTCAGAAAAGCATGGGAGCATTTATTTTTGCTAGATTAATCACTTGAAAGTTACAATGTCAGAATAAAAGTGAAATATGATCACGCAAATTTCATAAAGCCCAATCAATGTGAGATCATCGCATAGCTTTAAAAACACTCAAAAACTGAATGTTAAGTTAAAAAGAACACAGGTCAAAGACGAGCTGAAAATCCTCCAATTTAGTGGATTTTGGATTTTCAATTGAAAAATTGCTTCAACACAATCATTATCGTATCATATCATATCATCGTCATCATCATTAATCATCTAATAAGAACTCATTATTTCAGGTTTAGATAGCATTCATGCTTAGGTATAACCACACAGTCTGTATCCCTGTTCACATCGAAGTAGTAATGTCTCCTTTACACAGCCACCATAAAGCGTAGAGTGGAAAGTTCTACATCTCTTTCCAAATGGAGGTGGTGCCTTCACGTATTCAACGGACATGTTATCTAAAGTCTAGGTGATCTGATCTGATCCATTTTTCCTATGTGATATTTACACGCTGTGCCTCTTCCTTGCAGAGGGACTTTGGTCCAGACTGTCGTCTGATTGAACGCATCGAGGAGAACAAGTACAACACCTACGCTTCAGCAGAGTGGCGCAACAGAAGGAAGCACATGTTTGTGGGACTGAACGCCAACGGCAAACCAATGAGGGGGAAGAAGACAAGAAGGAAAAACACAGCCACTCACTTCCTGCCCATTGTGGTACAACCAAGATAATTGGACGTATCAGCCATGAGAGAGCGCTACACATGGCAGGCTATCAGACTTTGTTGGAGTTACCGCGATTGCTATATTGGACAGATCTAGTTTAGATCTGAATGATGCACTGAGGAGGAAAAGAACTGAAACCTATGAACATTTTATCTCTGTTGGACAAAGACATTTCTATTTTCAAAGAAAGAAATAAGATATATTGCTATACAATGTATATATTATTTTCAGTTTTAAGTTATCAAGTTCATAGGCACAGTAGAAAATATGAAAATAAATTTAATCTGTGCCAAAATGTGACCAGTAAGTAACTCACATTTCTAGATTTGTGTACATGTGAAGCGCTTGAACAAGATGAGATAAAATGACATTATGTGTATGACAGAGGGAAAGAAAGAGAAAAGACGAGGAAGTGTTGGCAGAAAGGTAGACCAAGAAGACTGACAATAAAAGGGCCAGGAAATGTTAGAGTCAAGATGCTTCAACCCAGCAGCAAGTCTAATGCTTTCATGTTTTTCCTTTGAATCTATTTATTTGGTGTAATATTTAACAGAAAAGAACAAAAACAGAAAAAAGACAAATTCTTGTCTTTTTTTTTTTTTTTTAACATTTATGCTTCTTTTTTGAATACTAATCATTTAAACCTGAATAAATATAAAAATATATTTGTCTTTAAGCTGTTTCACTGACATTATTATCTTGTGCACAAAATTTAAATGTTTACTTTTTGGGACTGCAGGGGCTCCATGAGATACACAGCAAAAAAAATATGAATAAATACATATCTATAGAAAATGCTGAAGAAAATTCCTCAATCAGTTTAGCTTGCGATTGCATTTCTATATTTTGTATAAGTAGTAATAGTGCCGCACTGTCCAAAACATTTGAAATACAAAACTGTGAATCATCTATCAACATCAAAATGAGCTTTCAATTTTGGTCAACACAATCAAAACCAGAATAGTTGATAATTGTTTTTTTCTCTCCAGTCCTGTCTATGTGTGCATGACAGAAGGACAAAAAGATGACATAGTGTTGTTCACTACTAGCCTGCATCTGCACTTTTGGAGACACTGCAAGAGTTGAAGATGACAGAGAAATAACAGAAACAAATTCAACAAATCTGGAAAATCAGACTTTTTCCTACGGTCTTTGGTGTGGCAACATTTTTGCCTTCCTCAATGACACTTGATAGTCAAACAATGAAGCTGTAATGACTTTGTTTACATGCACAAAATATTCTGGTTTGGCCCACATTTCAAAAAAGACAATATTCTTATTAAGATGTTTATATGTCTGATGAAAATAAATATTCAACTCATATTCCAGTTTACATGCAGCTGCATAAACTCTGGTTCAACCAGGCCTGAAAACTGTTGGCGAGCCGGTTAGTGGATAACACACAAACTAAACAGCAAGCCGTTGAGAGGCCACTTGACATGACTGAAACCCTTGATTGAAAATCGTATTCTGAATGTCCAAAGAATGGTTCTAAACCTGAAAAATATGGGCCTTATATTCAGAAAATGCTATATTTATAAGGGTGTGGTTCAGATATCTTTACAGAATAAAAAGCTATAAATGTTCTCCTTTATTGTAGTACGTCTATCTAGCTGTTCAGCATTGACTCTATTACACACCAATAAACTGTTGCTAGGTCCAAGCAGATACCATATATAATATATTCAATATACCCTGGTCCTCACTGTATTAACAGGCCAGAGCCCAAAAAGACCTTCTTTTGTATTTCCTTAAAATATTCATGTAATGAGAAAGACAAGAATGGATGGCTGAAATTAATCATTTCAGTTGCATTCTAAAATGACTTAGAATAAATCTTCTATTGAGTTCCTTGAAGGTAGCATAAAGATGTGAAATTGGTAACAATATGCTAGTTTCTGATGTATCACGCATTGATATGAGTAACGATAGAAAATGTTAACAATAACAAGAAACATATTTAAGCGGAATGTTACATATAACCACGGTAAAATACACAGGAGGAAGAAAGCCAAAAAGGAAGACTAAATAATCAACTTTCTTTTATCATCTTTTAACAATCAGTATTTGCTCATAGGGAAATATAAGCAGGGCTAGCGTCTTGTGCGAGTTTGAACCTCAACAAATTTGGATGACAATCTGTGGAGATGGGCAGATGTCATATTGCGTTTCTTCATGCTTACCATGTTTTTTGATCATGTAGTGGATTTTTATTCACAAATAAACCAACACAAAGAGTAGGAGCACTTGGACAAAGAAAATAATTACATATAACATGTGACATCACACTAATTATTTAGTTAATCAATTAAGCAAGCAAGTTGACTGCAACATTTGTGATGTGTACTGTCTCTGAGAAACAAAAATAAATACCTTAATCAAATTCATAACATATTCATATACTAAATATTAATGGGAGAAGTTTATATGTAGTTTTATTCACTAGTACAATGCTGAGAAACAAGAATTTTCAGATGAAAACTGAATTAAATTGTGACCTTAAAATGAGACGTGCAGATGAGCCTAGAATTGAAGAGTTGTGACACCCCGAGTTTGACTTCATAAAATGAATTAACTACCTTTTCTGAGGCTTTCAGCCATATCTGCATGTTTAGTTTGGATGATGCACACTCACTTTAATAAGACTTATTGCGTGGTTGAAAGCTTCAGAGCCAGTAAATGGACCTTGAATTGGAAACATTTGTCCAAGTATCCCTCCAAAAGGTCAAAATAACCGTTCATACTCAAACATTCTAGCAGCTCAGAATCATCCAAGTGTCCAATCAGTGTCAATAACAAACTGTTGAGTAAGTCAGAGGAGTACTATTGAACCTTAAATATGAATCAGGAATCTGTAAGAGATTAAACTTTTGAAAGGATCAAAGCAGACAAACTGGTTGATGAGTTAAGGGGGTTTTTCATTTCTTGTGGCAAAATACTCTGCCTTGTAAGTGCACATGGCTTCTTGGGGGATTAACACTGTCATTTATGTGATAACAACAAAGACAAACCAGGCTTTAGACATGGCCGACATGCACACACACACCCACACCCACATACACATACACAAAAACACACGGCTGGGTAAAGAGGTGTGTGAACCAGTGTGGTCTAGCAGCTGGGGAAGGCCTCCGCCTTGACCTTACTTGTCTGAAACCTGTTGCTGTGCCCCCTGAGACAGAAAGACACATGGAGCAGGGCATATGGTATAACATAAATATCGCCACCTTGTTTATCACCTGATTCTAATTAACTATGATGTCATGTTTTCTTTCGCTCTCTCTCTCTCTTTCCCTCGCTTTCTCTTAAACTCCCTCTCTCGTGTTTTTGCTGCCTTAGTCTTGTGATTTTCTCTCCGTGTAGCGTTCACTTTCACGTTGTTTTTCCATTGTTTTTAAACTTTTGTCATGCCTTGGCAAAGTTCAGATAGGTTGTAGCAATTAGATGGATCAGACCTAGAGCAAGGTTATCACACACACACACACACACACACACACACGTCACACTCACACTCAAACACACAAAAACAGATGGCAGAGAGTTGAAAGTGATGGATGCAATGAACAAATTACAACTGCTGCAGCCCTGGGCAGAGGAGAGGAAATGTGTGTGTGTGTGTGTGTGTGTGTGTGTGTGTGTGTGTGTGTGCGTGTGTGTGTGTGTGCGCGTGTGTGTGTGTGTGCGTGTGTGTGTGTGTGTGTGTGTGTGTGTGTGTGTGTGTGTGTGCGCGTGTGTTGGAGTGTGTGTGTGTGTGTGTGCGCACAAGTTAATTTCAGAGTATGATGGAATCCACCGGAGTGGGTCCATCCCGCTGTGTTTATTACAAAAAGGTCCTAGATCCTCTTTTCATGCGCAGGAATCCTCAGTGCCTTAAACTTGTGTCAAAATGTGAGTAAGTATGATGCATCGCAGGGAGATTCAAATTTCCTTTCATCCTCCCAGGGCATCTAGTCCCTTGTTTATATGATTACTTGGGTGTTCTGTAAACGACATATCAAGTACAATTACTTTGAAATGTGTTCAAGACACTGATCCCCCTTTCTCCTTCCCCCATTCACCCTCCCTCATAAAGTTCAAGGGCTGGCATTCCTAAGCCAAGATGTCTTTATTATTTGGTACAACCTCAGTAATCAACATTTGTAAAACGTCCATATTTGAAAACTTAATCAAGAATCAAACTCCCATATTTGAAACAAATTTGTCCACTTGTTCATTCCGGGAACTTAAAATGAAGTCTGTAAATATGCATCATGTGTAGACCCCTCAAAATAGCTTGATGTTGTTTTATTGCATTTTTAACAAGACTTAATGTGCTCTTGCCTCTAACAGTAATACATAACAAGGCCAGACTTTAAAAGCAGGGCATTTATCCAAGACAGATGTTCCACACTGATTATCAACTCCAGTGACATCTGAGTTGGTCTGTTCAGCGGCACTGAGCCACGCATCATTTCTCCTATTTCTGCAGTGCACCTAACATGTTTCCAAAACCTGTTTGCCAATGCCATTTTTTCGTGTTGTGCTTGGGTATGTTTGGTTAGTGTTTGGTTTGTTGAGGCATGTGGCGAGGCTCAGTATGCGGTTTCTGTTTTGACTACATCAGGATCTATCAGACCTGTGTCGGACCTCAAATGAAACGTACACCATCGGCTTCACACGTTCACAGCTCCTCTGTTTGCTCAGAGAGTCTTGTGGCCGTGCGACCTGACCGCAGCAGCAGCTGTGAATATTTTACATCCCGGGGAGAGGGGCAGAGAGAGCCGGAGAGACAGAGGAGGGGATAGAGCGGGAGAGCGTTTGCAAGCTTTCAATTGGAGAAGGACGTGTGGGTTTGTAAGGAGAGGCAAATAACTGAAAGAACCACAGTCCTGGGGGCATTTATGGCAGTCAAGGGGGGGGGGTGCGCGAGAAAGAAAGGGAGGAGGGGAGATGTTTGCGGAGAGGGCAGCAGTTTGGACGGGATGCCAAAGGGTGAAAGAAGGGGGTGAGTGGTTCAGAGGAAGAAGGGGTGATGGGGCGATTTAAGGAGTTGCCAGAAAATTTTAAGTTGGAGGGTAAGGGGGGGGGGTTACTTGAAGGGGTATTTTGAAGGTAAAGAGGCTTGGGGGGGACTTGGGGGCAATCATTGGAAGCAGACCAAGAGAGTTCCTGGAACCCAGGAGGTGAACCATGAGTCCTCCTCCTCCCTCTCTCATGTGCAGCTTCTTTTACTTAATTCCCTTCTCTCACCTTAAAGTTCTCCATTAGTCCCCTTTGCCATTGTCCCTCTTGTCCTCCTTGATCAAAAGTACCATTACCACTTCATTAACACTTCATCAACACTTTATTATTCAGTATTTTAAGCTCCAGACAGCAGTTTCCATCTGGTTATAAAACTGATTGAATTTAATACTGATGACTCCATAGGGCCTATAAAAACACCAAGACTGATCACAGCTTTGTAAGCATAGTTGTTTTTAAAGTTTGTTGGTGCTACCAGGCAGGTGTCAGACAACCGACAGCCCACAGCTGAAAGAGCCTTTCTAACTTTCACATTCAGTGATTTGAAAATAAAAAGAAAGTAGAGTGAGATTTGTCTCAGAAAACATTGCATAAGTGGTGTTTACACTAAAAGATAATCAGGCTGGTTGTAGGCCAATTCCCACTGTCCGACAATAGTCAGCAAAGAACTGATTATCTAATGTTATTAAGATTATCTTATCAGAGTTTCCTGTGGTGTACTAAGATTGATTTATTTCCCAGATCTGCTCGGAAGACAAACAGGGCCGCCCCAATTTAAAATCCTATATAAAAACATGTTCAATATTTATGAGTTATGATGATAAGTCTTTTTTCTTGTGAGAGGAACCCTGAGGATAGCCAAGCATGCAGTCGGTGAATTGTCACATGGAACCAAATGATGGCCAATCAGGAAGCAAGCTGACAGAAGAAAGAAGCTAAACAAATGCGACCATGGCGGCGATGTTAAATGCAAACTGACGAGGAAAAGAGATAAACAGAAATTGCTATCGGAAGCACTACCAGGTAGCTAAGCAGCTAGCAACTTACTGCCATGTGTGTTTACTTTTCAGTCACATTTGACCTCGAGAGAATTGGAGAGATTTTCAGTTTAGAGAGTAGGGACTCATTTCAGACACATATACAGTATGAACAAAACTGTTCAATCGGTCATTATTTGTCTTCATGTGTGGGGCCTCTCACATTTTCAAAACCAGGTAAGATTTAAAAAATCTATTAGTATGTGTCAGGCTTGTGTATCCAGATCAGGCTTGTGCATCCAGATCAGCAAAGAAATAAGATGCAGTGCTTGTCCACAGGAGCTGCAGATATCAATACAGAATGAAACTTGCTCTCATAAGCTTTAACAGATTACTTCCACCACATCCATACACTGGTGGAAAAGGATGCTATGTAAAGCGCCCGTAACTAATCCCATCCATACACAATGGAAGACGGCCGACTCTACCACTGGCAACCACAGCCCCTTATGTATGAATAATATCATACTAGAGTTTCATTCACCAAAATGTTGGAGCACAGAATTTTTGGATGGCCTTTAAGCAAAATTAACAACGAAGCAAGCCCTATTGTTGTTCTGAAATCCACATGAAAAGATCCCCTTAGCACCAACAACCCAAATATTGCTCAGAGGAAAAGTCCTGAGGGAACTGTAGCCCCAGACATGAATACATCTATCCAACTTTTATATAAGCAAAGGACGAAACTGGAGATGGTTGTTCTTGGGTTTTCTTGTGATCAGTCTGAAGCCTTGTGTTCTTGTCTATTAGAGATGCATGTCAGTTGCTATTTCTCATATTTTTTTGCTGCAAAATATAACAAAAATACTAAGAGAAGTTAATTTATAACGCAGGGTCATAATAAGTCAAAAGTGTAAGAGTCCAATGTTTCCCTCTTGGATCATTTTTTCTTATTTTTTGCGACAGGTCAGCAGTCTGAAATACCATGACGTTTAAATACAGAACATCAACATTCCATCTAATTTGAAAATGTACTGCATAACGTGTCCTATCAGGAAGTTGACCAGCTGCCTGTCCCTTAACACATGCACACTGACTGCTTTGCGTCTTTCCATCTACCTGTCTGTTCTGGTTGAGAGGAGACCTGTACCTGGAGCACAGCCTTCGCTTCTTCTCCATCTTCACTCCTCCAGAGGGCTTCAAGTTTCCTGCAACAGGTGGCTCAAACATTTGCCTTGGCTTCCTCTGAGGTGAGGCCTCTGTTTATCGATGCAGAAAAAGAGAGGAGAGTGAGGAGAGAAAAAATAAGATTAAAGTCAGAGCGTGTCAGCGGGAGAAAGAGAGATTCAGCAAAAGTTACTCTGTCATAAGAGTCCTAAAATGTAAGTCACAAAAACAAGCTTCATTTATTGTAATGCATTTGCTACAAAGAAATAAAAACAAGAATGTAAACATGTATTTTCTACTGATATTTTAGTCAAGGGCTTGATAATCTTATGAAACATTTTCCAGAGCCTGAGCCGAGAAGAGCCAAAATAAAAAAAGTCTCCTTTCCTCAACCAGCAGTTTTTTGTCATCTCATTCCTGCTTCACTTGATTCATTTTCTTTTCCTCTGCTCTGCTTTGCCTCTCCTCTCCTTTCCTCACCTTTCCTCCTTCAACCTTCCTCAGCCCCCCTGCTTTACTCTCCAGAGGAATATGCTTGCAGTCTTAATGAAAATATATTTGTTGTTTTTGTTGGCCCTCTCCCTCTCTCACTCCGCTGGCGTGATTTAGATCCAGGGTCGCTGGAAGCGGCTATGGCAGCAGAAAGCCTCTATTAGTCCTTGATCACTGGCTGCCTGACAGAAGAGTCAACATGCAGGGCATTAGGGCCTGACATGGGATCAAATAAAGACTAATTTACTGGGTGTCTGTGTATAGTAAAACCACATTAACCATCCCTTTCAGGGTATTCGTTTTGATAATCAAATAAGCTGAAAGAGTAAATGTAGAGATTAATGGAGCAAGAGGCAAAACTGTAGCACTAAAAAAAAACACAACATAAGATCACGTAAGAGAGTTTATCAGCAATTCAAAACTTTTGTTACAGCTAACCACAGCTTCTATCACATTAGTGTTATTTCAAGACAACATCAGTGAAAATCACTTTTTCCATGGGTAGGAATTTGTCATTTCAAAAAGAACTTGAATTCAGGGTACATTGCTGGGTAAAGATTTCAATACAAATCACAGGAGGCTGTTACAATAAAGAATACCTTCATCTGATATGATTCATGTTGTTTTCTTGTGGAGAAGTGTCTTCAAATAGATCAAAATGAGATCACTCTCCCTTCTTTTTATTCTACAGACCTCCAAACTTGATGTTAAGGTGTGTGCAAGCTGAATTATATAAATTTGGTCATCACCGCTGTGACCCAAAATTACCACCAACACAAAGTGACGATAGATAGCACGCGGTCATCAAATCCACATTACTACCTCTGTTCGTCATCACAAATGAGCCAAGCACTAACAAAAGTGCCTGCAGTGTAACTTATGTCCAAACAAACTTTCTTCTCAATACCTCAAAGTGCTACCTCTAACATGGAGTGTAACTGGTGCACACAGCACACAGCACAGGGTAAGTGTCCAGAGATGTTCTGATCTGTCTGAGGGGCTCAGACATCTGGAGTGGGCTCCAATTAGACCCGCTTTCCCTTCCCATTGAGAGGGGCCAGTTGAGGTGGTTTGGGCGTTTGATTAGGATGCCTCCTTGGCGCCTCCCTTTGGAGGACTTCAAGGCATGTCCAACTGGGTAGAGCCCCCTGAGGTAGACCTGGAGCTTGCTAGAGTGATTATACATTCAACCTGGCCCGGAAATACATGGGGGTCCTCCAGGACCCTGGGAAATATCCTGGAGAGGGGAGGGTATCTGGGCAGCCCAGGATAAGTAGAAGAAGAAGGTGGGTGGATCTACCAAAGATAGCAGCACACATGGTTTTCAAATGGAAGGGAAAATGACACAAAGAAACACTTGTCGTTTAGAGACTTGACACAACCTCTGTCCTCCAATACTATGCACTACTTAACTAATACAAAGTGATTAGAGATGCTCTAAATTGCACCATGCACTTTACACCATGCGCTCTAGATTGTTTAAAATGGGCCACTAATGTTTCATGACATCTAAAAGAAGCAATGTTTGTGATTTGTTGCTCAAACTCAATGAAAGACCAGAGTGAGAACTGGTCTCAGCCAATTCAGGCATTTCCTGGAGAAGCCAGCACTGTACGTGATTTCATTGTTAATTCATTCTGAAAAGATTGGATAACATAATCCAGAGAGCCTTGACATTATCACCATAATATAATCAATTGCATGGGGGTGGATTTAACAATTATTTTAGCTTTCCAAATCAAACAATCTGTTATTCAGCCCTACTTACAAACCTAAGCAACTATTTATGTTGTCAAGACAAGGATTGGAAAGCATTTGTTCTCTTCTTACAGCATGTGAAGCTACCCGTGCACCTCCCTGGTCAGATTGTTGGTGTGCGAGGGCTTGCAGCTGAGGTTTGTGTGATATATGTGTGGTGAAAATGTGTGTAAAGTAAGAACAGACTGAATGTGCTCAACATTAGGTATGGTTGGAAAAGGAGTGAGAAGGTTTTCTGTGGTAATGTGGGGAGGTTTGTGTGGTACCAGACTGGAAGAGGGTTGTGGCATGAATGAGCTATTCCAGCAGGTCTCTCTTTGTGTATTTGTCTGTATATGTCTGCACTTTGGCTGCTATCCCCCTAACTTTTACTTGTTAGTTCTTAATCTTTATTTTTTTATTTTTTTTTTCATCTTTTTAAATAAACATTAATTTTGTAAAATGTGTTTGAAAGTGAGAAAAATATGTTAGGCCATCTGTTTTTATAATTTTTTTTGTCCTTGAGTTTGTCTCATCCTCCTCTTGGCACCTGATGGTATTTGTTGTCTACAACTTGTTGAACCCTTCTCTCTATTCCTCTTTAGTGTATTGTCGGACTAAATAGTAAACATAATTTATCAGGTTTCCCCCCTGACATATTTTACAAACAATTCTATCATGTACTTAGAAATCGCTTCAACTCACTAATGTCTGTGTGAGTGGGAGTATTGAAAGCTATTTCTTTTTCAGTATGTTCTCATTTACTCCCCCTTGAGCTGAACTCTCCCTGGCTGTTGCTACAATTGAGCTCATTCTTGTTAACTCTTGGACTACTTCATGACACAGCAGCCAAGAAAATCAACACTTTTGGAAGTTTAAAAAAACAGAAAGAAAGAGTCAAATTCAAGTCCTGAAACTTGTCACATGTGATCATTTGCTGTTAGGGTCCAATGTCCCATGATCCCACATTTAGCTTACTAGTTTAAGTGTCTTTGATGGGTTTGAAATTAGACTGAAAATCACTGTAAAATGTAGACAATAGAACTAATAAAGTGAAAAAATAATAAAGTGAAAAAACAGGTGATTTAGGATTTTTCAGCTTTCACTTTGAGAGTAGGAATGATGTTTTAATTTGAGGAATAGTTGTGCTACTGTTTCCAAGTAAGGCTGAGCGATAATTCAATAACAATAATTATCTTAACATCATTTTTCTCAATATAAATAAAACAAATGTTCGCTAAAAATGTAATATATTTAAACCTGTAATTACAGCCCACAACCACTAGAAAGGAAGGGGGCGCTAAGGTGTCTTGAACGATAGTTGCCACCCAACATTAGACAGAAGAAGAAAACAACATTGAACAGCCAATCATGTTGCAGGGTGAGAGGTAGGCGGGGCTTCAAGACGTTTGGAGTGGAATGTAAAAACAGCTGAAATGAGTGACAGCGACACTGAAAACCTACCAGCTCAAAGCAGAGTCTAAAACTGTGTTGACTCAGCGTCAACTATTAACTTAATACACTTCATTAAATACACTTTCAAGATGTGGGTTAATTAATCTGATTATGCAAATTATCTCAACCTGAAAAAAACAAGAATCTACAAACTAAAACTTCACAAAAGTCTCATCTAACTCAAAAGACCTGCTTCCTGTTATCACTGTCAGAAATGATGGATTTAAGAGACTTATCAGAGAACTACATCCAGACACAAACTATCAACCTGTCTGGTTTCTTCAACTTTCACTCTGGAGTAAAAATATGCCTATAAATTTAAATGAAATAAGGATTTGATTTTTTCCCGTAACAATTATCGTTATCGACTGATATGAAAAAAATGATCGTGATAACATCTTCTTTAATATCGCCCAGCTCTTTTTCCAAGGTCACACAGCCTACCCAATCACAGGGAGTGTTCTATCATTTTTACAAGGCAAATTGAATTCTGGTCCTCAAAGGCCACTGTCGCCTCACCGACAGGAAGGGTGAACAGGGGGGTGTGTCAATCTAGAATCTGATAGCTTGATGTAGCTAAATATTCCCATTTCAATACACTGTATCTTTAAGATAACTATATAACTTGGGAAGTCAATCCATCCATTTTCTGTACCGCTTATCCCATTTGGGGTTGCGGGGGCCTGGAGCCTATCCCAGCTGTCATTGGGTGCAAAGCAGGGTAAACTAGGAACAGGTCACCAGCCTATCACAGGGCTGACATGTAGAAACAGATGACGGACACACAAGAGAACCCACGCATGCACAGGGAGATCATGCCCAAAGTACAGGAAGTGGCTTTTTTTTTTAAATGTTATCTGACCAAGATAATCATCAACAAGCAATACCTTGAAAACAACAACTACCTTATCTTGGGTTTAGTGCAAATCTGGATTCAATAGTTTCAACATAACTTGTCTAAAAGAAGACTCTCCAACCATAATAATGTGGTAAATTTTGACGTGAAGAACTTGCGTAAAAAAAAAGGTCTGGATCAAGCCTTTAATTTTACTTTCTAATCCACTCATAGCACTCTGTGAGACAAGATGCAACCCTGACAAAATAATTTCACCCATTCCTCTCCTCTTCTCGGTTGCTCCCTCCCTGCATCAAAATAAAACAATGCCCGTTTCATTTTTACCAAGCATGCTCCAGCTGGGCCTTTGGGAAGGGGTAATCATGGAGAAGATGAGTCCTGTGATGGTTTAGTTGTGGTGTGTGGAGATGCACACACATGTGCACACATGATGCATGATGTGGTCCCACCGACACGAAGCCAGCAGGGACACTGATGAGGTTTCCAGTGATGCACTTTGCCTTTCAGCACGTTAGAAGATGTCTCATTGATGTCATGTTCTGCAAATGTTCCAAGCCAGACTCAAACGACTGCTAACTGATCTGCGTTTTAATAAGGAAGGTTCATGATTCCAAGAGAAGCAGGGGCCTTCGCAAGAATCCATATCAGTTTTTCATAAGAAAATGTTTTCAGTGTTTCAGGGTCCAGACCTGGATTTGTCAACTCTGAAATAATAGTCCAACTACACTCTACTAATGGAATCAATGTGCATGATGAATTAGACACAACCCACAGCCATCATCCTGCAGGTGAGGTGATTGTAATGTCCTTACTTGATATTGTTACACTTTCAATTTTTCTCAGTGCAACAAAATCCAATCTGCATCCATTCATCATGACAGAAAAGTGTAATCCATTTACACTGAGGCAAAAATGGAAAGAGAAAAATAAGAAAGTGAAGCTAATTCTGGACAAGCTTTCAGTTGATAAATAAGGCTGATGATGTCTCAATGGTAAGAGCACCCTGAGTGCACATATTACAGTAAAAAAAAAAGAAAAGGAAAGATCCCTCTGCAGATGTAAAACACATGTTGGCTCCATATGAAAGCAATAAACAGCTTCTGGCCCCATGTCCCCAATTCCAGCCGTCATACAGGGCAAGCGTAGATAATAGCACCAATGACTGCCCGAAACACATTTATTGCATTTAATTATTTAGTATGCTGCTTTTAACCCCAAGCTTATATGAGACACATCACTCCACATTAATCACAGAGTTTGTTGAAATCCTAATCAAAGTCATGTGCGAGACCTTAGTGTGATGTTAGCAATGAGGTGAGTTTTTCAAAGCAAGTTCATGAATGTAAATCATATATTCAGCACTGACGAAATAATTTATAGTTGGGCTTAATAGTATCCCTTTTTGAAAGCATTAAAACATTGATTTGCATCCAGCATGAGTAATAACTTCAAAAACATCTGAGTAAACGTCCAAACAGGTGACTTTACTGGTGCTCTAGCCGCTACGGTAGCCAAGTTGTGTCCTCAGCAGACACTGGCTGGCTGCTGCCCTCAGGGTGTCCCCACAGTCTGGCAAACCTGATTCATAAATGGACGCACAAATCATCACTGCTCCAGCTTTAACAAATAAAACGAAAGACAAACCGTTTCACAGTGCATTCTTCTTCATATTTTCCTAGACACTGTGGACAATAGTACCAGACATTAACTTCAAAACGACAACTTTAAACAAGAGAAACAAAAGGAAAAGCCCTTCCTGAACAGATTTGGCTTTATTAGACTGTCAAAAATGATGGCCGGCTAATAGGAACCGCAAGTCGCTGGAGACTTTGCGGTCTGAGTCTAACGCAGTCAGCCTCGCAGTCTTTGTTTTACTGCGGAGGGAACAGTGGTTATGGCAGAACAAGACGAGGACGGCCAACCACAATGTCACTCACAACACTGTGGCCAGACTCTGTGTGGGTACATGTGTGAGTATTTCTATTTGTTGTCAAAGCACTAGTGCAGCATGTACATCTGTTATCATGGACAGCATGTGTGCACCAGCATGTTTTGTCTGTTGTCCGTCATGCCAAGCTGCAGCGCAACATCTTACCACCCCAAAGTTTGATCACTGCAGTCTATAGGAAGACAGCGGTGATTTAGAATGGAATTCTTCATCTGTCCCCTCAGGTCACCTACGGATCCAGATGTGTGATAGCTTGTAAGCTGCAGTGACTCTGGTAGGTCTGGTGGGGACCTCCTGCAGTTCAAAGAGTTTTTTAGTTTGCAGCTGCTGAATTTGTTGGGAAGGGGTTTTTTTTTGGGCTGGAATTCGTTAACCTTTACTGTGTTTTTTTTTTTAGTTGTGTGTGCGTGTGTGTGAGTCCCATAAAGGAAGTCAGACTATTTCATAAAGGGCTCCTAAACGCTGTGCTCCCGCCGGCTATTTGTTTAGAGAGAAAACAAGCTGCATGAGACAGAGGAGGGAGACTCTTCAATTTCCTTATCTCTGAATCTGCCTGGTAACTGTCCAATATCCTTGGTGTGTATATATGTCTGTGTATTTGTGTGTGTGTGTGTAATTGTGAGTGTGTGTCTTCTCCTGCAGAGTATAGTCCATGCAACCTGCATTCACAAGCAGTCTTTTTTTTGCTTTGCTTTCTAAAGTAACAGTCTCCATATGGCGGGTGTTAGGATGTTGTGCTTTTCCTTGCATGAAATGGATCAGATAGAATAAATGACGCTCCAAGCTTTTTTAAGAGCTTTCCCAGTACTTTGACGGCGGGCGCGCACGCACGCACGCACGCACGCACGCACGCACGCACGCACGCACGCACGCTATCACGCACGCACTCACGCACGCACGTACGCACACACGTTACTGATATGCTTATGCTTATACAAACACTGGAGAATATGCAGTAAACTACACAAAGATACAGAAATATATGTCATTTGGATTCACACACACACAAACACACACACAACACTGACACTGACATAGACACTTCAAATTATAAATCCTAGTAGAGGTCTTGATTGATCATCCCAAGGCTCTCTCCTGTACCAAACACTGAGAGCTGAGACCAAGTACAGAGTTCATAAGAAGAGTTCTGTACCAGCACATCATAACTAGAGCTGGGCGATATTGGAAGGCGTTATCACAACAACCTTTTCTCATATCAGTCAATATCGATCATTTGCACAATAAATATCAAATCATTCTTTCATATAATTTTAAAGCCAGATATTTTTCTCCTGAGTGAATGTTGAAGAAACCAGACCGTTTGTAAGCTTGTATCTGGGATATAGTAGTCTAGTAAATAGCCAAAATATCTATAATAATGAAGTGCCCTGTCTTATCCAGCATGTTTTCATTCTGCTTTGAGCTAGTAGGTCTTGCGTCTTCTTCAGCTGTGTTTACATTCCACACATTAGGCACATTAGCGCCCCCTTCCCTTTCCAGTGGTTGATTGGGGGGTGTAATTACAGGCTTAAATATATCAATGTTTTATCGTACATTTGTTATATTCATATTGAGAAAAATAATATCTTGATATATATTTTTATCATTTTTATCACCCAGCCCTACTAATAACAATCAGAAATGTATTTCAGAAAGTGCTTTTGTCAAAGTTTTTAAAATAAGTTCAAGATTAATGTTAACGTGGGAAGTCATGAAGTAGTAGTGCTGTGAGCAAAATGGAAGGGAAATCTTTTGAGAGCAAGTATCATGCAAGCAGCAACCTCTGGTCTCAAAATATGAAGCCCATGAAGAAGTGTTATAAACTGCAATTCATGGAGAATCCACTTGAGGCTGGCTGCAGAAACACTGGAAACCACATACACACCAATTCAAAAAAGACGATATTTACAGCATTAATAAACATGTTACGAGTTTTGCCCAAGTAAGGGCATGACTGACTTGACTCCGGGACGGGAACACATAGCTGTTGGCTAGGAGGTTCAAACCTCGCCTCTTTACGTCCCACTTTGCCTGGTTGAGTTCTGCATCTCCAATATGGATGGGTGACGTCACAGATACTACGTCCATTATTTATACAGTCTATGGTATCATGGGACAAACTATTAGTAGTACGGATTTCTTTATGAGACGCCAAAAGGACTCAACAAAACGTTGGCATTTGCTAAGCTGTGAATGACCTGAGTTAGTCGTATGGGGTAGCTGTGATGGAGGATGGAGCAGAGACACCCACACAGCAGACAGGATCAAGCAGTGTGGATTTATTATAAGTTCTTTGCTGAAAATATTGTCAGAAACATCCTAAAAAGAATCAGACAATGAAGTCCTAAGTTACTTTTTGACCACTTTGTTTTCTTTGCCGGTGCTCTCTCCCTTTTAGTACTTCTTTGTTGATCAACCACTGCTGCTCACAAACTCACTCTCTTTTGCTCGTGGCAGCTTTAGGTGAGAAATATGACTGAATATCTGTTTTTTTTAACAAGCTTCAGTACTTACAACACTATTTAAAGAATAAAATAACAGTTTGTATCATTTTTAAAAATAAGGAATTAAAAAGAAACAAACTCACTATATTTTTGACAACCGCAAGCGATACCACAATTGTATCATATGATACAGAATAACAGTAAGTTGCTGTATGGATATTTTATCTCACCCTTGTTGGGTAGTACATTTCCCTTTTAGCTCACATTTACTCCCTTATCCTTCAACCTTGCTCTCTGTTCGACCCGTAGTTCACCCTTTTCACTGTTAACCTCTTGCTGCTGCTTGTAGTTGTCCCTGACATCTTCCCCGCTGTTTCTCTTTCTTTCTCTCTCCTGTTGTTTTACTAGCAGAGCTCATCCAGCCAGATGTACTCAATAGTTTATCTTACCTTGGCTTTAAAACTCAGGTCCTTCACATGATTAAAAAGAGTCAGGGACTAAGAGCAGACTTCAAAAAAGGAGTTCGAGGGACCTCAGGGAGAAAAGGAGGGATGGACAGAGTACTGAATGATGACAATACATTCATTTCTCATGTTGTCACTTGCTTCACTAGTGCACTTTGGTTTCACATTAAGCTAGAAAACAGTGACAGAACTTTCTGCAATCTTTTGTTCTCTACAAATTTTTAAAATCAAAGTTTCATAGACTCTTTACTTGAAAGATGTTCCCCTCAGAGAGAGGTCATCTAGCTGGCCTACCTGCTCTCTGTCAGTGCAGAAGTCATCAACTTAATTTACAGTTAGAATGGAATGCTGGGCAGCCAGTATGCACCACGCCACATCCAATAATATAACAGTTCAAACTATTTTTATAAACTCATCATGCTCATCCATGGGCTGAAGTTAAAAACAGGAAGGGGCTGGGGTACAGAGGGAAGCCACATATGGCTCTGTTGAGCTTTAGTTGTTGTGAAATGCTTCGGAGTATGTCCCAACCTTGTGTCTGGTCACCTGTTGCATGAGAAAAGATGTCTGCTGCTGAATGTCATCTGACTCAGTCTGTTTTAGATCATAACACCACCAACTGTAGGAACATTGTTTCTCACATTAGTTTGTACAAGTGCTTTCCACCCGAATAAGAGGGGTGCTTTAGAAAGACACAAAATATTGATGCACACAGAGAGCCAGAGACGAAAACCAAGATCCTGTGTTTGACGGTGTGGGAGGTATCCTCCAGGGGATTCCCACTTCAAATTGTTACACATATGTGGCCACAAACCTTGAGGTGTCTTTGACCAATAATTAAAGAAAGCTGGGTGAAGCAATGGTCCAAGTACCGCTGGCAAAGTGAACACAACCCACAGGGCTGTGATGTGGTCTTACTCTTAATTCCTGTTTGAGTACAAGTTGCTCATGCATAATGGAAGCCAAGCTGAAAACAGGAGTAGTTTTCCCAAACTCAACAGCAGCAGTGGGCAAAGATATGTTTGATAACTCATTAGCTTTCAGTAAAAAAAATGCTCAAGTTAGCATTGAACCACTTCCTGTCTAAGACATGACAAAAATGAAATTGTGCTAAAAGTGATGTTAGCTGGCTCACAGTCATGCTATAGGGCCTGAACTTCTATGCAGGATTGTGGGTATCCCAAACAAAATATTTGATTCCCGCAAAAGCCGCAACAGCAGTCTGGATAGACACGTATACTCATTCTCTCTCCTTTACACACATTTGGGCATGTGTGCTGTGAAATGGGAATCAAATGTCTGTCAGTCCACAGAAATTGAACACAACTTCAGCTGATATGTAAGCATCTTTTCTTTGCAAACTTTTGTTTGATCAAAGCTACAGCAAGGCAACTTGTCAGGTCTAATTGATCTTTCAAGCATGTGTACCCTACGTCGACGTGTTGCCACTGTATTCGAGTTTGAGAGAAACCTGCTGTCAATCACTCCTCCTTCCCAGCTGATGCCGGCACGAGCTAAAGCTAATGTATGGTAAATGGTAGATGGTAAATGGACTTGTACTTGTATAGCGCCTTTGTAGTCTTCCACTCAAAGTGCTTTTACACTACTCGTCACGTTCACCCATTCATACCCATTCACTCACTGATGGTAGAGGCTGCTATGTAGTGAGTGTTAGTTGATCTCATTCTTTCACATTCACACACCTCGGAACAACAGAGGGAGAAATTCAGGGTTCAGTGTCTTGCTCAAGGACACTTCAGCATGTGACTGCCGGAGCTGGGATCGAACCACCAACCTTTCAATTGATAGACGACCGACTCTACCCACTGAGCCCCAGCCGCCCCTATCTGCGCCACAGTACCATAGACATGGGGGGCTATGTCAACTTAGTATGTCTAGATACCACTAAATTGAGAAGCAGTGAAATAATAATGATTTGTCATGGTACATTATTTGACATGATTTGCAAACCTATAATGCACTTTAGAGGAATTCAAGCTTTTTGCGAATGTGCACTCGGGATGTTAACAATTAATCGATTCATTGATTGTTAAGAACTTACTAGAACACATTTTTTTGTTTCGATTTTATATCACGTGGAACAAACATCATGTGGTCTCGAATTTGGTTCAGCTATCAGGGAGGTGTTTTAAGTTAAAAGCATGTTTTGATGTGAATCAGCTTGTTAAAGGTGTTGCAAACAGCGGAGACGCTCAGCTGGGGGCTGCAGCTGAGTGACAGGTCTCCATGAGCGCTTTTTTTCTCTGCCGCCGGACTGATTATGACCCGGTTGCGCTCCCGGCTGACACCTGACCGCGCTAACATGCTTATTTTTCTCAATAAGAACGATTAGACAGAAAACTGGACACTGTGAGTCTGAAATATGTTTCCCTTCAGTTCTCTTGTTGCAGTAAATCCACATGTTGTAGTCTGTGCCTTCATCTTATATGACTGTATGTCTGTGGAGATTATTTTTATGAGCCCGCTCCACACGATGATATTCAGGGTTTAACATTTTGTACACCTCAATATGATCCATAGCTATTCAATACCTTCAGTTAAAAACATTGTGTCATGAAGGAACATTTGATTAAGGGCATTTGGCATTGTTTTTTTACATGGAAAGTTTATAGGTTTGTTTTAATTTTTAATCGGTAATTGATCGTTAACATTTCCAAAGATTGATCACGGAAAATACTTCAAATTTACATCCCTAGTGTGCACATTGTTCAGATTAGTAAAATTAAATGGAGTGGGTGCAGTTATATTTATCTCTTGAGGTTAAGAAAAGTTTGAAGTAGTAAACAAATAAATGCTGCTTACCTTACACACCTAAAGTAAGTTTGGTAAGCTGGAGCTTGTCCTTAATGTATGCATTCTCTGAGCTGACTGGCTTTCTCAGTCAGGGTTGAAGAGATGGAGATATTAATGTTACAAACAAAGAAGAACAAATCATTAAAACTACTAATCTTGGGCAAGCAGACTGGGAATATCACCTTAAAACTTCAATAACTACACATGCAGCCACATTTACAGTGTAAAGAGATCAAATGTTCAAATGTCCAATGCTCCTCTGTCCACATGTGAATAATATGGGCCAGAAGCCTGATTGTGGATTAGATTCTGAAACCCAAATCCTCTCCAAATGATGAAGTAACAAACACACGTACACACACACGTCAGCTGACTAAAGTAAACAGAGATCTTTGCTGGCTGAATATGACAGCAGTCATATGCAAATGAAGAGAAACATCTGGCTAATGTTTTGTTAGCTTGTAGAAGCCAAAAAAGTGTCCTACTTGTGATTAGTATTCACCTTGTGCATCTGTGTTTGTCTAAATACACCTGTATGTGTTAGAATGGTGCAAACGAAATGTTATATCCAATCTGTACACGTGGTAAGATTGAGATTAAAGAGAGGCTCCAACAACCACATAAGACAATCACAATGAATGTGGTGAGGCTGAAAATGTTGTGTTAAAGGTAAATAAGAATTTTCTTTTATTCCTAAAGACAAAAAGTGTAAACTGATCAGCTCACAATCATGATATCTTATGTCAGTGGTATGCTGCTGCATGTCCAGATGCTGCTCTTATTCAGGTAGCAACACAAGGAAGTGGAAAAACTGATTATTTTACACACTTGAGAGCCCACACTGGAAACCAAAGGTCCTCAGACCTGATCTTCTAGCATGATAAAGATGTTAGTCAACATATGTCTGGAAATAAAAGAGAAGGGAACAAACTGAGCTCCGTTTGGCGGCAGGTCAGCTCAAAGCCCAGCCAAAACGCCTTGGATGAATACTGATTTATAACACCAGATTAGTTTATTCTGTGATTTTGTCAGTGTTAATGACCGGGTCCACTGTGAGAGCACAAGACCTCCCTTATTACCTCAGTTCAATGTAAACACCTTGCTAACTGTAAACACCTCAGGAATCCTTACCAAAATACATTCTTCAGTAACGTCATTGGTGGTGGCTCAGCTTGCACCCCCTCCCTGCAGCCTTGGTCTTCCTCACAGCCCTCCAGAGACTAGAGCTGGATGAGAAATCGATAACAATAGTTATCGTGATGTACATTTTCTCAATATAAATGTAACAAATGTTCTATAAAAATGTGATATATTTAAACCTGTAGTTACACCCCCCAACCACTGGAAAGGGAGGGGCACTAATGTGACATTAAACAGAATAAGACAACCCCATTGAACAGCCAATCATGTTGCAGAGTAAGAGTTAAGTGGGCTGAAAAATGTTTGTTGAAAATTTAAATCAAATTATGCAAATGATCTCAACCTGAGAAAAATTAGGATCTACAAACTAAAACTTCAAAAAGACCCCTTTACTTAGTGTTTATTTCATTCAGTAAAACTTCTGCCATACAAGCACCGGCGTCAGTCTCCTGCAGCTAGGGTTGCAAAGGGGTGGAAAATTTCCGTTAATTTCCATGGGAAGTTAAGCTGGGGAATTTTAGAAATATCACAAATTTGAAACTTTCCATGGGAATTATGGGAATTAACTGTGAATTGAGGGTAATTTAATGGAAAGGTATCATATCCAAGCATAAATATTTGTTTTGTTATAATCAGACATCAATCCAAAATAATACAATTAAAACAGATGTATTTGTAAGTAGAACTTTAACATGTGTTAAATATTTGATTGAACAATCAATTCTTTCATTGAAGAATGAAAACATGAATATTGAGTTAAATATTACTCATCCCTCTGACCCAAGCCATTCAAAAATTATCAAAAAGACAATCCCAACAAAGTCCCATTCAACATGAAAAGAGCCGCTCTCCCTCCAAAAAAGTCCCATTCAACATGCAAATAAAAAAGCATGTAGGGGGCGTGGTCTCAATAGCCCTGCAGTAAGCAGTGTGCTATGTGCATGTGATTAAGGAATAATTCAACTGTACGTGCATGAAATCTGGTTGTTTTAGTCAGGATTATGCTAAAATATATTATTTTCTCCAACTATATTTAAGTTCCCTATTAAGAGCCAACCTTCAATTTAGTAAATTCCTGGTTTATTTCTGTTTATTCCCATAAATTCCCATGGAAAGTTCCCAGCTTTAAAAATTCCCAGAATTTTGCAACCCCAGTAGCATTCTAGTATGAAGCACATAAGAATGCATCTCCCACTCGTCTATAAAATAACTGCCTCTGTAAAAGCCCATCCATCGCAGCGGAGTTGTGCTCTCTCTGCAGACTTGAGTGCATCCTCCATTCCTCTCACCTCAGCATGAAGAGCTGGAAGAGCTTTTTCTTTCTGCCCTCTTTTATGTCTCATCAACATTACCCTTCAGCCTTCTTCTAATGATGTGTCGTCATCCTCTTCTCTGGCCAATCAACCTCTGTTCATGTTAACCTAATTCATGTGATTAGCGACACCGCGAGGACTCATAAAGGAAACACATGGTGAGTCAAACTGGCCGGAAAATCTATTTAGAGCACCTTATTTTCTTCAATTAAAATATTGATAATTATGATTATTGTGTAACCCAGCCAGGACAATGAAATATTGCCATATTGTTGTTTTTCCCTCCCCAGTCTTATGATAGTGTATTTTCTTTCTGATGAAAAAAGGAATAAAATAAAATTTTCATAGTTCTGCCATCCCGCCAAGAACAAATAGTTGATGACAGATGGCAAACCCAAATAGCATCTTGCACAACATCAAGTTCTTGTACTACAAACCGCCAAGCAACTGTACATACATCAAGTTCTCCAATTCTGGCAGTCCTGCCCTCGACATGATACATGAGAGACAGAAGCAATGCATGGAAAACTACAAACAAAAGCGAATCATCCAAGTGTGAAGCATCTGACAGAACTCCGCCCTGAGCCTTGGACCAACCTGCTCATCAAAGACAGACAGGGGAATTACCCTGGCCTGGTGAACACACACATACACACACACTTATATACAAAGACGCACACACACGTACAGACAAACACAGACACAGGTCTAATGATTCCCAGCTGTGAATGGTTGCGTGATACAGCAAGACAACAATTAATGTGGAGAGGAGGACATGTTGACCTACTAAACGGAGGAAAGGAGAAAAGGAGAAGATGAAGCGAGAATGAGAAGGATGGTAAATGAGCTGAGGAAGAGATAGAGTTGGGATGAAAGGCAGGAGAGAACATAAACAGTGACTTGCAACAGTAGGAAATGAAAATGTGTGCACCCGCGATTCCTTTCTGATATACCTCAAAGAATTTTGAAATGTGGATCACCGCATGTAGCTTCATCTCTCAGCTGTTGGAGCGGCTGCTAAATGAGGAGAAAAGTCAGCGTAAATGGAATTACCTTGTGTTATTCTGAATAATTTAAGCAGCTCGGATCATCAGTAACACAGGGAAATGCCTCTCACAGGGCTTGAAACCAGAGGAATTAAGAAAAAAAACTGTAGTCTGATTGTTTGTGTGTTTGAACTTCACTTTGCATCCTTTATTTCACCAGGGTGTTGACATCTCTGAACCAAAGAATGTGCCTGTATCCCCATAAAATTTCCCTTGGTGCATTCGAGGACTGTAAAGTCAGTTTTTCATTATCTGTCAAAGGAGCAACTGTTAGCTTTGTAAGTAAATGCTGCAGTTCTTGACTTAACTTAAGCTTAAAAGCGAGTTTGTGGGAACTTGATGTTGCTGTGTTTAACCTCTGTAGGGGAAGTCCTCGTAAAGAAAAACAACTATGCTTTGTTCACGAGTCACGGGTGAATTATTTGGAACCGCTGTAGGTTGTACAAATGTGAGAATGTCACTGAACTCTTTAGACACGAGTTACATATAAACATGGCTTTTAGCGCCAGTAGAAGTGAGGAGTGAACCACCATCTACTGCAAAGTTTGTCTAATATCTACTGTGAGCTGCCCGAAACAGCGGTATCCAATAATATAAAAATCAGTCAAAGTTAGCAGGAATTATGGTCAAAGCTAAGCTAACCTCGGAGGGTGGGTGTCCTGTATTCAGAGCCTATAGCCCTTGACTCATTGGCTGGTTCAACTTCTGGCCTTGGCTCTTCTGTGCATGTCTGCCCCTCTCTCTTCACCTCACATAACTCTCTGACAGTTTAGACTGTCTTTGTCCATAATGGCAAAAAGCACACGAATGGGTAATTGATACTAAGGGTTCTTGATTGAAGGATTTTACAAATGCCATCATGGTAGTCACCAGCACACATGGAAAGAACGGCCAAACAGCAGGAGGACTTATTGTGTAACTCACTACAACAGACCTATGGTTCAGTGAAACGTGGAGCCCTACATGATTTTGCTGGTACGTTTTGTTACAGACAACTAAACCCTTTCAAGTGTCTGGGAACAAACAGCTTACTTCCCCAGTGACCACAATGGCAACGTAATTGCCCAGGAGCTGAGAGATGTATTGGGCTTCTGGAAACCCGGGAAAAACCAGGACGTCAGCATGACTACTTAGAGCTTCACCAACATGATCAAAGCTCTGACTCTGAATGAGTGGATCAGCCTCCAGTGCTTTGGGCACAAACTGAATTGTCATTGGAAAGTGTCTCAATAACAATGCATGAATGCATTTTCTTGTCTTGAAAATACATTTTAATAAACGTATCAACATGAAGCCATAATCAACATTCTGTATTCTTTAAAACTAGTCAGTTTTCTTAACAATGTTTTTTTCATACTTTGTCTATTATACATAATTTCATTTCAAAGTATTACATTTTTCTACAAAATACTTACAATGTAGGTCTCTTACACTGTATGTAGAGCTGGGCAATATTGAAAATGATGTTATCAAGATAAAATAGTTCATATCAGTCGATATCGATAATTATCACAATAAAGATCATATCATCATTTCATTTAAATGTATAGACAGATTGTTGGTCCTGAGTGAAAGATGAAGGAACCAGACAGTTTATTAGTTTATATCTGGATTTAGTTTATCTGATAAACTTCATGAATACAAAATTTCTGACGGTGCTAAAGGGAAGCAGGTCTCTAGTGTAAAAAGAGATTTTTGTGAAGTTTTAGTTTTAGTTGTCTTATTTTTCTCAGGTTGAGATTATTTGCATAATTTGATTTAAATTTACAACAAAGATACATTAAATTGTATACTGTCTATCAGTTTAGTAGAGTATTGTTTTGAGTTGTGCTCTCCCGTTTAAAATTACTGAGGTATATGGGTGAGTGATGTTGTTTCCCACAATGCAGTGAATGCAACACGGTTATTCATGATGGTCGCGGTGGACGTTAAACGTGTTCACAGCAGAAGTTGTCTCTGCTCCTCCTTTACCCACATCCTGAAAGTATATTCAACAAAGTGTATTAAGTTAATGCAAAGTCAGCAGTGTAACACTAACAAATCTGCTTTGAACTGGTATGTCTTGAGTTTTCTTCTATGTTGCTGTCGCTAGTTCCAGCTGTGTTTACATTCCGCTCCAAATGTCTTTAAGCCCCGCCTACCTCTCACCCTGTGATATAATTGGCTGTTCAATGCAGTCTTCTTCTTTTGTCTAATGTTGGGTAGCAACTAGGGTTTAAGGCACATTAGCGCCCCCTCCCCTTCCAGTGGTTGGGGGGGGTGTAATTACAGGTTTATTTGTATCAAATTTTTACCGAACATTTGTTATATTTATAATGAGAAAATTATATCACAGTATTTATCATTATACAATTATCGCCTAGCCCTAACTGTATGTATGTAGCTATACATTGTTATTAGTGGTGCAACGGATCACCGTTGATCCGTGATCCGTACGGATGCCTCTCCACGCTTCGGCACGGACGTAGTCCGCGGATCGGTTGATGAAAAAAGTTGCGCGTGTTCACGTGATGACCGCATGTTCAATCCACTCTCACTCGTCAAGCGCAGCGGTAGTTGAGGTAAGTGAAGGAGCAGAGGAACTTGAAAAACCTCCTGCATCTTGTAAGTCACATGTATGGGAGCATTTTGGGTTTCCCTGTGAAATACAGTGAATGCTGAATGTGCTTGAGCCACGTTATGAAATTCCGTTGCGCACCCACTAGACCAGAGGCCGTCAATACACGGCCCGCGGACCGCATCCGGCCGCCTATATGTGGTCCCCGAACTGTTATTCCTTCACTCTGTGTTTTGGTCGGGTCACCGCGTGTTTACTGGGACTTGTCTCCATGTCAACGATACACAGACAGGCTGTTACTGGGTCACTTAGAGTCCAATGCTGCGAGTACAATTTTTAACTTTCACTTTCGTTTATGGAGCAGTTCGCGTATTGGCACTTTGCCAGCTGTAGGACCCTAGAATCAAACTGTGTGTTCCAAGTTTGCAGCTCAAAGAAAAGTGGACGGTGAAAATCAGCGATTGAAAGAAGAATAGAGTGAAATTTTAGATGTTCCTCTGCTCCTTCACTTGCCATGCCATGAAATGCAGTGAATGAGGCAGGACGGCCCACAGATAGGGTGCTTTGCACATGCAGTACATTTCGAGTTGAATGTTGTTTTCATTTAATGGGCAAAGTGTTTTACAAAATAAATGGAGGGACAAAGTTATATTTGTCTTGTCTTCTTTTTTTTTTCCTTTTTTTTTTTGCTGATCCGAAAAATGATCCGATCCGTGACTCAAAACCGTGATCTGATCCGAACCGTGAGTTTTTTGATCCGTTGCACCCCTAATTGTTATGGGTTCTTCAGCATTTCTTTGGAGACATGACTATTTTTTTTAAAGGAAACAACATTTTTTCCATCAGGTAAAACACATTTGAAATATAAGCCTAAAAGTAACCCATGTCAATGTAACTCAGCTTTGACTCACGTGTCATCTTTCTTTTCAAACAAAGACTGGTGTGACTAACAATGGATTAAACATGGGATTGGGTTATGTAGAAAGTTGTAGAAAAGGTCTCTTAGCATTCAGTGAATGTGCGTGGACTCTCCAGCTGTGTTTTGATTCTTCTTTGCAAAACGAGAGACATGCTCAGTATTGTCATTCTGCACATCATTAAAAATATAATTAATATTATTAACTTAGACAATATAAATCACACACCCTTAGCAACAATAGTGTAATGTCAATAGAGCTACACCCCAGCGATTAGTTGGTGGAAAAATTGCTGGCTAAGAAATACACCTGCCAAGTGTACGCTGCAGAGTGTAAAAAAAACAAAACAAAAAACAAATAATGCAATAATCACCTCCCCACAAACATTCAGTCAACCACAGCCACAGCAGATGGTCAGAACAGGTCTTAGATACATATTACACTTTGCAGCCAAGCCTATAAATACGTAAACGCTCTTGTAACAGTGTGCACACATGCTCGGCACACACAATCATGCTTTCAGACTTGGCCACCCAACACTCATCTCGCTAATAAAGCTGTTGGGTCACAGCCCAGAGAGGGCTGGGTTTGAGAAGTTGTGCAGAGTAAACATAGCTTCAAAAACAATAACAAGTCACGTGTGAAAGATTCAGAGTTTGCAGCGGCTATGCAGACTAATAAACTCTGTATAAGCAGGTGACTTTACTGCAGCCTCAGGGGAAAATGTGCAGAAGTGTTTGTTTGTGGAGTCCAACCAGGATCAGACGCTCTGGTGTCATCAGCCGCGGTGAAAACGATAAAAAACGCACATATACATATGCATGCACAGTGACTCACACACAGACTAACTTGTAGCACTTCATTTTAATTAGACATTTACTTTCATTTATTTGATGCTCCAAGTCATTTGACTTGACAAAAGGCAATTTCACGAGTGCTGTTACACACCCAAAGAAGAAAATAAGTATTACTTAACAAAAGTGCAGTTCCAGTCGAGTAAGTGGAGCTAAGGTCATGGGTAAATAAGATGATACCAATAGTATTAACTGTGTGCTGTTGTTTACTACTTTTAATTGTATGACTATAAAATGAGAAGGGGTGCCATTCAACGTGAATCAGTCCTAGTAAGGTCATATGCTGGGCGCTGAAAAAAATCACATCCAGATGAAAATTAGAACCATAGCATTATCTCGAGTGCTGTGTTTCGATGTCTGACCAAGCGGCAAACTCCGGTCTCAAACGATGAAGCCAATGCGGAAGTGTTATAAACTGCAATACATCGAAAATCCGCTTGAGGCTGGCTGCAGAAACACCGGAAACCACATAGATATGAATTGGAAAAAGACGATCTTTGCAGCATTAATAAACATGTTTACAGCCTGGTTCAAAAAACGGCTTGGCCCTACAACGCTAATCTCTCTAATGGCACACACTGTACGGGGGGTGAATTTTTTTCTAATCTGTCTAACGTGACGGTTAAGAAGATATTAAGATTATGAATTTTGCCCAAATAAGGACATGACTGACGTGACTCCCGGTCGGGAACACACAGCCATTGGCTAAGAGACTCACTACGTCACACTCTGCCTAGTTAAGTTCCGCATTACCAATATGGCTGCTGCCGTCGATTTGCTTCAAAACAGCTCTTAGGAACAGATGGGTGACGTCACGGATACTACGTCCATATTTTATACAGTCTATGTGTCTGACACATTTAAAAAATCCTGGATGCATTATTTAAATGTCTGAAGTTCTGTTCACTCATGTTGTACAATTTTGAACCAAAGTAATGGTGCAAATTGACACACAAACTTCCTGTATTTTGACTGTATTGCTCTTTTTAAGTAATGTGCTGCTAGAGCTGGGTGATATTGAAAATGATGTTGGTGTTGCTGTCGCTCGTTCCAGCTGTGTTTACATTCCACTCCAAATGTCTTTAAGCCCCGCCTACCTCTCACCCTGTGATATAATTGGCTGTTCAATGCCGTCTTCTTTTGTCTAATGTTGGGTAGCAACTAGGGTTTAAGTCACATTAGCGCCCCCTCCCTTTCCAGTTGTTGGGGGGGTGTAATTACAGGTTTATGTATATCGAATTTTTACAGAACATTTGTTATATATATATTGAGAAAAATTATATCACGATATTTATCATTATCGCCTTGCCCTAACTATATGTATGTAGCTATACATTGTTATGGGTTCTTCAGCATTTCTTTGGAGACATGACTATTTTTTTTAAAGGAAACAACAATTTTTCCATCAGATAAAACACATTTGAAATATAAGCCTAAAAGTAACCCATGTCAATGTAACTTAGCTTTGACTCACGTGTCGTCTTTCTTTTCAAACAAAGACTGGTGTGACTAACAATGGATTAAACATGGGATTGGTTTATGTAGAAAGGTCTCTGAGCATTCAGTGAATGTGCGTGGACTCAGCTGTGTTTTGATTCTTCCTTGCAAAATGAGGGACATGCTCAGTATTTTCATTCTGCACATCATTAAAACAATAACTAATATTATTAACTTAGACAATATATAAATCACACACCCTTAGCATCAATCATTACTGTTATCAAAGTGCAGCACCTTGGTCTGTTTTTAAACATGCTTTATAAATACATTTAATTTGAAAAACACAAACAAACATACATGCAGGAAATCTCAGTTACAATTACAATTACAAAGTAGCAGGGGAGGGATGAAGTTATGTTCATGCTGACTAAGTAAAAATCACACTCTCCATCCAAAGAATGATCAGGATAAATGGGCGAGCAGTGCAGTTAGTGAGGGGGAAAAGAATCCCTCACAAAGAATCAGCACAAAATGCATGGCTCACTGGAGACTGAAGACGTAGCCACAAAACCCTGGCTCAAAAAGCCACAAAAAAACAATAACTGTTGATCTATTGAGGCTACAAAAAAATGTTTTCCAAATACATTTCAGTGCAAAAAAGCTAAATTAGAATGTCCGTCTAGAAATATCTGCTGTCTTTTTCCTAATCCAAGAGAGCCGTGCCAAAATGAATACAGCTCTAAGAACACAGAGGCAATGTTATTTCATCTGGATATTGAGTATCTGTCTGCGTGAGTGTTTGTGTGTGTGCAAAATTACAACTAGGAATAGCTGAAGTGACCCCGAAAAGCCAAGTTTAAAAACCACACACGCACAATGGAATCTGTACTATGTTTGTTTTGTTTTGTTTAATTCCAGACCCCCACTATGAAGGCCGACAGAACAGTGAAACAGGAGCTGAACGAGAGCCAGTAACAACTAGGAATCTGACCAAAAAGCACTCATTCTCACCTTAGTAAGCCTGTGCTGAGGTGCACTTTACTGGTGGTACTCACAGTTATCATGAATCCATCTCTCAGTGGAGATTCCTGCCACAGAACACCTGAGATCTACACTAACATAGATTATTGCTAGGTTTCCATTAGGGTTGGGTGTGAATACTCGAGTACTTGAGTAATTGACCCCATTATTCCATTAGCATTTTGTTACTCGCGCACCTGGCAACATAACTTGAACTCATACAGCATTGCATGTGTGACTATGTGCTCTTTGTTTTCGCCTAACTAAATATACTAGGTAGGAAAATAATTAACGGGATATAAACGTATGGCCACGACTTCAGCTTTGGTACACACCGAGACACATTTCAGAAAAACAACTGTTTTACGGCAGCTATGGCAATTCTCAAGGAACATATTATTCCATCAAAAGCAAAAGCACAACAAATACAGAACCGTCTGCGACACCTGCGACATGTCAGATAAAAAAAGTGATGTCTGGAAGTACAATGAATTTAATGTGCAGTGCAAGATATGTGGCTTTAAACCTGCATACTATAGAAATACTAGTTTGATGCTTAACCACATACGCTTAAAGCACAAGGAGAAAACAGCAGAGACGGATAACAGGCAGTCTCGCATCACGTCTTTTGCTACCCGTTAGCACACATCGTTGTGATGAAACCAGAGCGGAGAAGATTAGCCTGCTAATTACCAGAATAGACTTTCATTTATTTATTTTTGTTTACGGTTGGAAAAATAATAATAATTGCGAGTAGTCGTTCATTAGGTCATTTGAGTAATTGAGTACAAGGATTACTGTAAAGTCCCATCCCTAGTGGTACGTTGTACTGAAGATGAGAGTAAAAGAAAAATGGGCAAATGCAAGATGTTAACAACTTTGGAGATGCTTTGTCCCAGTTGTTTAGGCATCATGATTTGGCCCAAAGTCAAAGTGCAGCTCTTGTGGGGTGTTCCTGATGTACAGTGATCCGTACGTACCAAAAATGGTTCAAGGAAGGAAAACCAGGGATAACTAGCGATAAGGTCAAGACTAGTTAATTGATGTGCGTGGAGAGCAAAGGCTGGTCTGTGTGGTCTGATCTAACAAAGAGCTACTGGAGCTCAAACTGCTGAAATAGTTAATACAGGTTCTGACAGAAAGGTGTAAGAACACAGTGCATCACAGTTTATTGCGCATGGGGCCACCCAGGGTGCCATTTCTTTATTTTTTAAATATATTTTTTGGAAGCTTTTACACCTTTATTGATGGGGGGAGGACAGTGGATAGTGTAGGAAACTGGGAGAGAGTGGGGGAATGACATGCGGGAAAGGAGCCACAGGCTGGATTCAAAACCCGGGCTGCCCGCGACATGGGCGCACAACTTAACAAGTCATCCCCAGGGTTCCTTTTCTGATCCCCATCCATCAATGAAAATGCATTAAATTGGCATGTGAGCATTAGGACTGGACCACAGAGCAACAGTAGAAGGTGGCTTGGAATAACCTGACAAAGAGCTCAAGGTGTCGACATGCTCTCCAAATACCCAAGATTACATTTTCTATTATCTTTAAAATTAAACTGACTGAATCTTAACTTTTTGATACAATTATAATTGTGTATATGTAGTTAGCTAAGAGGAATTACACTTCTAATGTAAACCTCTGAATGTAACCGTGGATTAGTTGTAATTGTGTGAGATCTGTGGAAGTTTTTAGCACTGCACTGTGTGGCGTGTAACTCATGTCCAAACAGTGTACTGTTAGACTTCAGAGTGACAACGGGCAAAGGTCAGCGCTCCAGATACCTGTGGTGAAGCTCATTGCTGTAACATCTGTAAACACTGATGATAAGTGTTTGCACACTTTCTTGTAGAGTTCAGGCAGAGCGATGTGGGAGACATATTTGTGTGGTGGTAAACTGGACCTGGGTTCAGATTAAAGGTGCAACAGATCACAGCTGGTCCGTGATCCATTCAGACCAGCCCACATGGTTTAAAACTACGTGTGATCCGGGGATGGTTAGTATCAATGTACAATCACAAGCTGCACCTAGCTTTTACTGCTCCTCGATGCCCTAGCCTCTGCTTCAAATCAATGAAAGCATGAAGCAAGTTTTCCCAATTTACCACACAATTGTTTGAGGATGAAGAAATTAATAAGACAGCTTCAGTATTTACTGATGTAAACATAAATTACACTGTGTTGGTCTTCTTCTCTCCCTAGCTGCTGGTCAGAGACAAAAGCATCACTCCACTCACACAAACACTGCAGTGACAGCAGGAGAGTGGGACAATGACTACACACTGTAAAAATCACAAAACACGAGCAGTGAGATAAGAGTACAGGAGATAAGAGTACAGGAACATGCCACATGGCCAGTGAGTGCACAGAGCTGAATCACTGACACACAGACACACAGAGGATAGTTGAGTTGAATCCTGATTTGCTAAGTTACTAAGTTTCTTGATAATATAATGTGAAAGCAATATTAAAGTAGTCCTTGTAAATAACTACATTTGTTCAAATCAAGTTCTGAAGACTTATGTAGAATAATGTTAGCAGAAAGTTCTGTTATTGAGATGCATGGAGATGCAATAGGATTTGATGTACCTTGAAATGCATAGTTAGAGTCATGGTTAAATGAGAAGAGGAAAAGTTTTATAAATAGCTATTTTTTATTTATGGTCGATCCAAATAAGAACCAAATCAAACTTGTGCAATACAGCAGACAATTTGGACCACTTTGTTTTGGCTTCCTTTTTTGTTTGATTGAACTCCTCCTGGGCATGATTGTTTTTGAGATGTTTGATTAAATTGGTTGTGTTACGTTTTTTATTCTACCGCCACCCCCAGAAAAATTAGTTTTGCACGTATTGCAAATTGCTCCCTCCATGTTACACCAGCTCTTGGCCTTGCAAAATGCACACGATTGCCATAAACACAGAATATCATCGAACTGGATTGAACAGATCTGCCCCATGAATTGACTCCATGGATTGGCCCTTTGTCGCCAATACCTGATCTACCTTTTTGAGGCAGTATCTGACCTACATCCAATATATATGCACTGATTCGATGTAGATTTCTAGATGGAGCTAAGCGGAAACCTCCGGGCTAAAAATATGGGTCCAATGCGAAAGTGTTAAAAACTCCAGTTCATCGAGGATCCACTTGAGGCTGGCTCCGGAAGTACGGGAAACCACATACACACCAAAAAAGCTGATCTTTATAGCAGAAATAAAACATGTTTACAGTCTGGTTCAAAAGACGAGTGTAGTCTGGATAGCTCATTTCTCGATCGGCTCACACTGCAGGAGGGGGGGGATTTTTTTCTAACGCAACAATGAGAGTCTTCCAATGAGAGGCACAGCTGACTTGATTGACAGGCAGGAACACTGTAGCTGTTGGCTAGGAGGCTCAAAGCCTCCCTCTTTACGTCACAATCACTCGACAGCAGCAATATGGCTGCCACCGATGATTGGCCTCAAAACAGCGCTTCAGAAACAGATGGGAGACATCATGGATACTATGTCCATATTTTATACAGTCTATGGTTGGAGCAGAAATTTTGAATTGTAATGGCAGGAAAAGTAGTGTTTGTTCATCTTATTACCACATTTTTACTGTTAGTTCTATGACACAGTAAGAGTTTTCTGTAAAATAATAAGAGAACCTCTGTGAACCCAACACATTATTGTGATCAAGCTTCTTTTGCAATGACATCCTGCCCGCATACTTCAATTGATTCAGACTTGTGACTTATAAACATTAAGACACTTCCTTCATCTTCACCAAGCCTGCATTGGATCAAGACACTTCTAGGATGAGTCTAGAAATTTGAAATGCAGTCTAGACACTTAAATTTGTTTAACTTGAGCTCATGGAGACGGATCAAAACTTAAAACAAAATATTGCTTGATTTTTTGGCCTTTATTCTGTCAATTCTGAGGTTGTTCAGCTTTGAGATGGGGCTCTGCTCTGCTCCTTGGTGGTAAGTAGATAGCACAAACAACTCTGATATCATTTCAGGAAATAACCTCAACAGTTCTCAGAGTTTCTTCAGGGAACGAGCTATACAAACAATACTGATTTTATTTGAACGATGTGAACCGTGGTCACTGATGGGAGAGCAGAAATCATCTGTGCTTCTCCACATCCAAACAGACAGGCAGGTAATTTTAGACCCTGAGTGAACAAATTGGCCTGTTTCACCCACTCAAGTCAATCAAGAGAGTGAGGGGGAAGGAAGAGAGAGACAGACAGGGAGACGGACAGAGTGGAGATAAACACTCCACAAGACAAAAGGGAAAGGACAACAGAGATAAAAAAAAAGAGGACTGTTTTAAAGAAAAACTCAGACAATTGATCACCCTAAACAAACTGTGAAAGAAAACTAATAAACTGAGGTGATAAAATATACAAAGAACATGTATCCCCGTCCTCCCACTGGTGGTCCATGTTCCTGTGTCCCTGCTCTTGATTTAATTGTAGGAGTGAGATCAGAGTGGCGGTTCAGCACAAGGCCTCTATCAAACTTTAGGAACAGGAAATTAAAGAGATGAGAGAGCAAGAGAAAAAGCAGACAGGAGGAAAGATCTTACGTAAAAGCACACACTTAAAAACAGTGAGTAAGAATGAGAGAAAAAATGGGGGGAGAAAGTAAGGGAGGGAGAGAGGAAAAGCAGAAACAAGGAGAGCTGGTGGTCCATTTCCTTGTTTGCGGCTATATTTAATTACCCAAGTAGGAGTAAGTTCAGTAGATCAGTAGATCAGCAGTAGGAGTAGCAGGCCCTCATCAAAGCAGCAGTCACTGCTTATTAGAATATTATTACAGAACAGCAGCGGCCAGCCAGTGGGCTGATTACTGACTGGGTCCAATGGGAGGCCTCATTTGACTGGAATGTACGGAGGCTGAAATGGAGAACAGGGATAAACACAGAAATAACATTTGTAGACTAGACTTTTTGATATGCTTTTATAAAAACCTTGTGTCAACAGGAACGAGGCGGTCCCTTTCATTATACTGGACCAAGGCTTCAGAGCTTTCATTAATGTCCTCAACTCAAGTTTTCATTGAATTTTGCTTTTGAAATATATTTGATTTGTGAAAATCAAAGCAATCCTTTAAAAAATTCAACTCAAAACAGTGATGAACTTTAACGTAATCATTTTCTAGATTTTATTCAACACATTTATTGAACAAAGAAAACTCCTTTTGACAATTTTGTGGATAATCCAAATAAATCTTGTGTTATTTGTGGCATAGATGATGGGGATTTTACATGGCTTTTAATCACACTGCTAAAAATAACTATAAAAAGGTCATATATGTTGTTAAAAACATTAAAGGAATGTGATTGGGGATGTGCGTGTTGAGTTGACTTCACGATTAAACACTTTCACCCTCCCTAATTGGCACTGTGGTCTCGCGATAAGCCACGTTTAGCAATTTGCTAAGACAAGATAGCATCACGGGGGCCTTGAATGGTATCATCCACAAAATCTGTCTGTATGGGTTTTACATATTTAGCTCATTTGGTCCAGAGTTTAATAAATGCATCCTTCTGAAGTTGTAAACAGAAAGTGATCCTTTCCATAACATAAATATAATTGACTTTGTTAATCCACTCCTGTATTGTGGGAGGTTCAGGAAGCAACCAGCGCCTTGTAATGGCTTTTTTACAACCACAACTCAAAATGGCAAACAGGTATTTATCAACAGGCCTCTCCAAAGAACAATGTAGTAAATTGTAAGGGCAGGTCAATATTAAATATACTTTTTAACATTCTATTAAACTCTATTATAATCCACACAACCTTCAACACTTTGAATCCCCTCCTGTAAAATTAGCTTTTTGCTTTGCTGTGACAAAGAAACGAATCAAACACTTCCATCCAAATTCACGCCATAACTGAGAATTGGTACATTTCCATTCGTTTACACACATCAACCTCATTTGGTATCAACAAACGTCTCTCTTATTCCCATTTCTCTCATATTCAGAAGTTTGTGGATTCTTTGTCATGTACCCTTATACAGTTAGGAATTACACCTTTATTTGAGTCAATTTTGCAAGCACTTATAGTCTTAAAATTGGATCATCAAGGTCTGTTTTATTTCTTATGTTATGCTAAAAGTAACTACGTACTTGAAGGTATCTGTAAAAATCTGATTTTTCAAGACTATATTTCTTTTCAGGTATTCAAAATCTATTATTTGATCCTTTACTGTTATTGAAAATACTTAATGCCTTTCATGATCCATAGTTTGAATCCATGGTCCCTTTGTGTGTTTTCTAACCAGAAATTCAGTTATTCAGGATTTAAATTAACATTTAAACCACTAGAAAATGAGTCACTTCAAAACATTCCATAATATGATAAACTTGAGCAAGGAGTATTTGTTTGCGCAATGACTGCATTTCTCCGTAATTAAATAAGTAATATTAAATAAGTAATTCTATTCATTTAATACGTTTTCTTATGATATCAGTTAGAGCAAGATATACTTTCTAATTCCCTAACATTCATCCAGAGACGTCATAGTTGAAGCATTCTTGTGCTAAGATGCTGCCTTTTCAGTTGAAACAAAACCAAACCTGTAAAAAGACTCAGTCATGATGAGTAAAGTCTCTATGACCTCAGTCAGAGGTTGAACCTTAACACAGAAAAGTGAAGCAAAATTTAAACCAGATCCGTGAATACCAATTCTAGTACGAAACTCTAGCAAACAAGCAAGCAGGAAATTTTAAATCACATGCAGGAATTCAGATCACATCTCCTCCACTAATCAGGAGGGACACTGAACCCAGCTTGATTAGTTGTTTGATTGGGTGAAATTAGGCAAAGCCATTATTTATACTAAGATGTGATATGGCTGGTTGATACAGACTCTACCACACAACACACAAAAACACATGAAAGCACGCAACCTGGGAGCCTCTACAACACAAACCGGCACATTTCATCCCTTCAAAGTCACGCACACACAGAAACTTACACACACCTAGTGTGGTCCAGCCAACGACCACCGTGACTGAATGAGACCCAAACACACGAACCACAAGAATCCAGTCAGTCCTGTCTGAGAAAATATTCATGTGAAAGTTTGATTTGTTAGAATGTGAGCATGAAATCGAAGAAATAGGGCTTTTCAAAAGTCAATTAACTACATATAATTAATGTACACATACAGCATTCACTGTTTTCAGTTTTTGTTTTAAAATGTGATTAAGATGTAACCAATATCCAGTTAAATGTACAAATGATGTATCAGAGGATTCATGTGTTTCAGTACATATAAGGACATCTTAAATTACTCTACAAGGGAATTCTAACTATATGTATTGCCACCCCTCCCACTGCATACCTCACTGGTAGCCAGTGACGAGATGTGAGAATCTGGGTAATATGGTCTTGTCTCATGGGGTTCTTTAATAATTTGGCTGCTCAGTTTTGGATAATCTGGAGGCGAGAAATTTATTTTTGATTGCTACCAGAGTAAAGAGAATTGCAGAAGTAAAGACGTGATGAAATTAATATATGGATGACTTTTTTGAGGTCTGAGTGAAACAGGAAATGATTTACTTTTCAATCAATCAATCTTTATTTGTATAGCGCCTAATCGATTATCGATTAGTTGATTGTTAAGAACTTACTCGAACACATTTTTTGTTTTGATTTTCTATCACATTGAACAAACATCATGTGGTCTCATATTTGGTTCAGCTATCAGGGAGGTGTTTTAGGTTTAAAGCATGTTTTGATGTGAATCAGCTGACTGAAGGTGTTGTGCACAGTGGAGACACTCAGTTGGGGTCTGCTGCCATGAGCACTTTTTTTCCTCCACTGTCGGACTGATCATGACCCGGTTGCGCTCCCGGCTGACACCTGACCACATTCACATGCTTATTTTTCTCAATAAGAACGAGTAGACAGAAAACTGGACACTGTGAGTCTAAAATATGTTTCTGTTCAGTTCCCTTCTTGTAGTCTAAGCCTTCACTTTTATGACTGTGTCCGCAGAGATTATGACCCTGCTCCACATGTTGATATTCAGCGTGTTTAACGTTTTGAACACCTCAATATAATCCATAGCTATTCAATACCTTCAGTTATATACATTGTGCCGTGAAAGAAAATTTGATTCAGGGGAAAAAAACGCATTTGCCATTGTTTTTGACATGGAAAACGTTAATGTTTTTCAATGATTAATGGTTAACATTTCCAAAGATCACTTACCGGAAATACTTCAAATTTCCATCCTAATAACGCCAAATCAAAACAAACATTATCTCAAGACACTTTCCTCACACTTCCTTTTAACAGGCAGAAACCTTGAGCAGAACCAGACTCATGCTAGACAGCCATCTGCCTCCACTGAGTTGGGGTTGGGAAGATGGATAGAAGAGAATAAGAGAGAGTGAGTGATGATAATGATGACTTCTGCAATGTAAAAAGCAAGACTAAGTGACCATGGTTGTGTGAGAGTCAAAAAAGACACCCAGAATACAGGTAGAGTGCTTAACATTTGTTGATAAGTTGCCAAAGATTATTTTGTATGGAGGTGGTCGACTGGGGGGACTGAATAAGAGGACTTCAGATTTTGTCTCAATGTTTTAAATTAATTTATCTCAGGCAAAGCAGCCAAGTATACTTTGTTCTTACAAATACATTTTCTTAAGTTAAAATGATGTCAAAGCTTTTGCAGAGGCATTGCAAATGTAGTGTGTGCAGTGAGCTGGTGGAGGGGCCCATTACAAATTCTGCTTAGGACCCCTCTTTGGCCGGGGGCAAAGGGGACTATATGATAGCAAAGCAAGCAAAGCCTTCCATAACTCACCACTCAGTAACCAGTTTATCTTTCATTTTTTAGATGGCGATGCTCCTGCTTTTTACTTTGTTTAATGCTTCACTTTATACTACACTGATAATCATCTGTACTATTGTAGTGCACGGCACCAGACAAATGTCATTAAATATGAGTGTGCATATCCAAACTTTCTTAGAAATAGGTTGAATAGCATAATGAGCTGTTTTTCAAATAGGCTTTTACATTTTTATGGCCTCCTATTAAACACTTATTTCCTATCCCTAAAAAAAAAAAGCATCATTTTTTCTTTATTTTCCGTCTTCATACTGTTTGGACAAGGTCTCTTCAGGCGGGTGAGTCAAACGTCGGCCTTGCCGAGTTGGATAACCATGACTTGGAATGTTTGTACTAATATGACTTGGATCACAAGTTTCGGTCCCATCACTGCCAAAAACCACAAGAGTGTCAGCTGGGGTGGTGTGGAAGATTTTGGGAGATTTAAGTCTGGGATTTGAGAAATTCTGTTTCAACTCTGCAAAATAACACAATAAGGCAAACAACACCACCTGAATTTAGTTCAGCATGTCCCCCTCTTTTTCTTTCTTTATGGGTTTTAACAAACATAATCTGGACCTATCCGAGAACCTTTCAATGTGAAGTGACACTGTGAATGTGGGTACATGTGTATGTAAAGTTGAGCTGTAGAGTGAGTCAAGGTTGGTCTAATTGGAGGTTGTTTGTATGTCTAGGAGAACGTGTAAATGGAGGAGGTAAGAGAAAAATGAAAGAAAGGAGAGAACAGGTGGGCCCCATCATCTGGACCACAGCTGTAAGCAGGATGACTCACACACTCCTACCTTGACCATAAGATACACATAAAGGCATGCATGTGATCCAAGCACACATTTGTGACAGCACACTAAAAACCTCTGAGACACCTTGAATCTGATTACAAACACTTCCCTGTCACCCGCTGCTACAGGATTTCATGTTCAGCCTGACATGTTCATTTGACAGTGAATCCTTTTTTCTTCAGCATTCCTCACCACATGAAACATCTTACTATGCTTGTTTTAACATTTCTGAAAATTACACCAAAGAATCCCTTCACCTTTCATTCATCATTTAACACTGCCCAACATATATTTTGGTGGAGGCAACTGTGTTATGCAACAAAACAAAAGAACATTTCTGTACCACAGGGACTTAAAAGGAGGAACCACTAACTCACTAGCTAAAAATGTAATTACATCAAATCTCAGAGCTCATTTCAGAACAGAAACACATAATTACAAGAGTAATGCAAAAACCTTGTCATCTGAATTTGCTATCATCCAATTTTTATTTCAAACATTGCTGTTGACCCTGATTTTCACAATCTGTGCATTTCCACAAAACAAGGCAAAAAAAAAAGCAAGACGATATAAAGTTAAAGCGTAAAGCCCCAGTGGCCTAATGGATAAGGTTGGCGACCTGTCCAGGGTGTACCCTGCCTGAAGCCTGAAGCCAGCTGGGATAGGCTCCAGCCCCCCGTGACCCCTAACGGGATAAGCGGTCAAGATAATGGATGGATGGATGGATGGATGGATGGATGGATAAAGTTAAAGCTGGGGTTGGTAGTCAGATTTAGATAGACTTTTTGTTATACTGGTTCAAATGATCTTTATGTCCCGATGGCATCAATACATAATGTGTTCTTAAAAAAGAGCGAAAAAAAAAGCCTCTACCTACAGCCGGAGTAAACCTGTGAAAACACCAACCAATCCCTGCCATAAGGAGCCAAAATATGAAACCAATCAAATCCTGTCCTGCCGTTCTGCCCACCTCCTGCAAAGCGTACATTTCATGTTTGTTTGTGTTTTTAACTTTCACTATGAGAATGTTTTGGTGTTTTCTTACCGCTGAGTGAGACAAGAGTTGACGTCGTGCAACACACAAACGATGTGCTGAGGACCAGTTTTGAATCAGTCACCATCATATGGTCGCGAATCAGCAGCCCTCATGCATGTGAGGAGTTAGATGGAGTCCTGAGGAAATGCTACATTCAAATTCATGCTTGTTTTCCATGGCTACCAACCTTGTCTTTAAAGTCAATATGAAGAAACCCAGGAGGACAAGAGGTAAGAACAAAATAGAGAGAAAAAGAGGATAATGAATGACCAGCACAGTGAAAGAGGCTTCTTTTGAATAATTAAGTAGATCTGTGTATTGTCTGGGTATAGCAATATAAAGAGATGGTGATTTCACCCTGTACACATTTAAAGAGAATAAACCTGTGGTAAATATACTCACCTTCATCAGGTCATGTGAGTCTACAAAGATTAGAAATTAAATATGCTGACCAAAAAGGCTTTTATTACAATGTTAAACAAACTAAGTGCAGTGTCCTTGATGTTAGCCTAAGTTTTGATAAGGTCAATTTATATAGTATGATTTAATTACAAGTGAACTTTCCCCCGATCAGTTTAAAGTTGTCTGGATTTGAAACAAACAGTGAAAAGATTATTGTTCAGCTCACTGAAAAAGAATGTAAAAAAAAAAACAGACGTTGCACGCCCATATAGCTGGATTCAATTCCAGCCTGTGGCCTCTTTCCTGCATGTCATTCCCCCACTCTCTCTCCCAATTCCTGCTTTATCCACTGCTCTCTCTTCTCAAAAACACAAGGTTAAAGATTAATTCACTAATTAACTGATTAATAAGATACAGTAGATGATCACGAAAGCATAAAAAACTTGATACAGATCAAGTCTGAAAGTGAAAATGGCTTCCTTATTTTTGACATGGGTCATTTTGTCTCATTCACATTTTCAGTCAGGTTTTACAGAGCAGCTGGCAGCTTTGCTCTCCCCTGGTCCCAGTGTTCATCTAATGGACTCCAGGTTAGTTAGTGTACATGTGAATGGGACAGGGGGTGCTTTATCTTCAGGTTGTACCTAAGGCCCTCTCTCCAGCTCTACATTTTGTTTCCTTGTTTCATTTTGATTCTTGGAACACTTGCATGAGCACACACACACTGAATTCAATTAACTTGCAACTAAAACACCCAACCCCCCATGTTCCTCTGAATCACTGGGAAATCTACAAATGTTGCTTTGGCTCTGATAAAATCTGAAGCATGATAACATCAAGAAGACATGTTTAATTCTCAATTTCATGGTGAAACAAACTATGCGCTGAGTAACAAGAGCTTATACTCTGCAACTCTTCCCACAAGTGTGTACTTTTTTTTAACTTGGTGGCGCACATTCATTTGTGTATGACGGATGACGGAGCATAACTTTTTAGGGTTTTGTAAAGTTTGCTGTGTTCCAGTTGTAAATGTATTTTAGTTCAGATTATTTTTCCACATGACATACTAATATTCAATTTCCTGTTTGTAGTATGATAGACTTATCAACATGATCCGTTTTACAGGACTCAGCTTTATATTGAAACAAGATAACACAATATTCATATTTTTATACTTTGTGCAATAACACTTCCTAAGGTCACTGGCTATTCTGCGATGTCAACCTCTTATTAAGCATGTGTTTTCAGGTTTTGGACATTACTGAGACAGGTTACAACAGGGTTTGGGGGTTTCAGTTATCTTGATTGTTCTGAGATGTGCCATTATGTGAGAAGCTGATGATTCAGAGGGTATGGTATTGGCTGGGCTAAATATCAAGCCCCTTCCTTTATGTTGTAAGCAACGTGAAAGAAACTGCTTTGACGAGGTTTGCTGACAAAATCTGTAATACATTTTTGAAGTAGACCTACCCTGAAGTTTTTTTTCTTCTCTTTCAGACTTTTCGTCTCCTTTTTTTTTCACAGTCATAGTTTTCTACATTCTTCAAGGCTTTTTGAAATTCCATGTTTTGAGTTGTGGTTCCCCTTTGCCACTATAGTTATCTAACTGAGCCTTGGCAATGCTCATACTCTGAATCGTTAACATTCCCATTTGAAGAATTTGACAGTGATTGAATTGTCCATTGTTACAGTGAGCCAATGGGTGCTCATTTTTAGCCTAGTTCAGCACTAAGTAATTGAAGAAACATTTTAAGTGGTATTGACTCCTGCAAAATTAATGATCTTATTGATGAATTTGACAACATAGAAAAACACAAACAGCTTTAAGAGCATTTTCTCCAATGCTTTGCATGGAGACATGTCATAACCAAAGTCAAATGAGTCATTCTTGTCTCTAGTTCACTGATCAGATATTAAAACCTTCTAAACTTACAAGGAGGCTGCATCTTGTTTTTGTTTAACAAAGGGATTTAATGGTTGGTATGTTAAATTGCTAAACCAAGAACATTCCTAAACAAAACAGATATAAAGCAGACATATGAAAGAGCACATAACATGGGTTAAAAAAATATGTATGGCACAATAAGAACAGGACAGCATGTATGAAAGAGTATAATGTAGACTTGGCAGCCAATCTGGATACAGGTCTGGATACAGTCAAATATACTGTGACATTAAGGAACACAAACAAGCCAGAACAGAAATGGTAACACAACGCGTGCAAAGATGCGGAACAGAGAGGCACAATGTTCCAAATGTCACAAGTATTATTTTTAGATTTAAAAAAGATGCGTCTTTGCAAAACTTTAAGCTTTAAGTTTGCATTTGAATAATGACTTTTGCACAGCTGTTTGGTTTATGATCTCTTGAAAATGAACCAGAATCTAATACGTTAAAAGCTGCATGAATCAGTGGAAAATAGATCCAACAATGAGTTACATATAGATGTGACAAACCTTTATGACTTTACTGAATCTAGACATTTGTAAAAGGTATAAGCATGAATCAGCAACTATTTATTCCCGAGTGCAGAGTCTGGTGCCCAGTTACAGAAAAGTTTGTGCTGTTGTTCTTCCTGTCAATAAATTATTCAACTCATTATTTGATTCTTGAGAAGAGTGAGTCTCAGTCCTCTACAGACTCTTGTCTGATAGCACACTTGCTATTGTTATGAGTGTATGTTTGTTCTGTGTGTCTTCTCCTCCCCTCTTCTCTGTCATCTTTTTTCCCACCAGGTTGATCTTATTCTTGTGCTTTTGTTGTGTTTTTGTTCATTTAGATGTTAGCTGATCATTGTTGAATTATTTGTGTAATTTTACAGCAAATCTGATTTGGTAAGTCTTTTAAGGTGTTTTTTGTGATTCGACATGGGTCTTGGGGTAGATTGTTGTTAGCCCGACAGGTAGAGCTGGGCGATATTAAAAAAGATGTTATCACGATAACATTTTTCATATCAGTCAATAGTGATAATTATCACCAGATAGTTTGTTAGCCTGTATCTGGATTTAGTTATTTGATAAGCTTCTTGAATCCCTTATATTTGATGGTGCTAACAGGAAGCAGGTCTTCTGTGTTTATGATATTTTTGGGAAGTTTTAGTTTGTAGATTCTTATTTTTCTCAGGTTGAGATCATTTGCATAATTTGCTGAAAGTTTATCTAATTAAGTGTATTAAGTCAATAGTTAATGCATAGTCAGCACATTGCCAGACTAACGACTCTGCTCTGAGCTAGGAGGTTTTTGCTTTTCTTCAGTGTGGCTGTTGCTCTTTTCAGGTGTTCCACTCTGAAAATCTTTAAGCACGCCTCCCTCTCACCCTGTGACATGAGTGGTTGTTCAATGCCTTCTTCTTCTTCTGTTTAATGTTGGGTGGCAACTATCGTTTAAGGCAGGGGTTCTCAAACTTTTGTGGCTTGTGTACCCCCTTTCAAAAACAATTTCAGCCAAGTACCCCCCTGTATGACCGAGAAAATGTTTCATGATATGGGAAAATAACATGAGTAAATATATGCATGTGGTTTTTAGAGTGTCATAATAACATTGAAATGAAAGTTGACACAAATTCTATACTTTTGTACTGCAATATTTTTCAGAAATAATTAAAGATTGAGGCAGCTAGTACCTTTGATGGACCAAGGAGCACACTGATATATTTCTGTCAAACAAGAAGCATTTCAACCACCTGTCCATTGTTATCCTCCTCACCACACTTTTATTAGCATGCAAATGTACGAGATCGCTCCCTGAACAATTGACGTCCACAGACAGAGGCCGTCTAGTCCAAGCGGTTTTGCAAATAATATATTTTATGAATTAATATGCTCAATTTGGAAATAGTGCACTATTTGATGTTGCATTGAAACAAAAATTAATTGTTTTTAATCAGATGTTTTTTTGTGATGTAACTTTTTTTTTTTTACTTTTGTCTCGTACCCCTTGCAGTACTCCCACGTTCCCCTAGGGGTACGCATACCCCCATTCGCGAATCACTGGTTTAAGGCACATTAGCACCCCTCCCTTTCTAGGTTGAGGTTGGGGGGTGTATTACAGGTATACATATCAAATTTTTATCGAACATTTGTCATATTTATATTGAGAAAAATTATATCACGATAATTATCATGATCAAATTTTTGCCCAGCCCTACCCACAGGGCCCCCTTAGGGTGATTGTAACGCTATCCAAAATCAAGTAGGTTCACCTTAGTCAGTAAATATTTGCAATTAAATAATTAAAAGGGTCAGTGTGGCTAGGCCAATGAGGACAGGAAACTCAAGTATAATGCCCCGTTTGTGTGTTCCGCTTAATGCTGCTAATTACCACGCACTGTATCTTTAATTTACTGTATACATGATGATATGTGTGACTTAAACATCACTCAAGCCTAATGCATTTAAGAGACTATTAGTGTTGCAAATATGAGATCTGGAAGAGTCAATGAGGAGACTAAAGTATTCCTGAAATCGGCACATTAAACATACACAGATGTTAGTATAGCATGTGTTTTCCATGTTTTCTTCATAGTGACGGACTTCCTGTAGGTTGTGTTGTTAGCAGTGTTTATCTCCTGTCTGCCATTCGTTGTGTCTTAAAAATGGAAAAGTATTCTGCCTGATACTTGAGTAACAGTTTTATCAATATTGATTTCCTCTTCAACTTAACACCAGAGATGGAGTCGACAGTTTTACCCGTACCGCTCCAACACAATGTGTTTTACCTCTACAGGGCAGACTACAGTTTCAAATTTGGTTGTATATTTAATTAACTGATTTACTATACGCACAACTTAGAGTAAATTCAAATCTACTGTTTCAGTCTTTGTTTATCCATCCTGCCTTTGCCTTCTTACCTTCATTTCCATCACACAATCTGTTATTCCTTCACCTTGGATATGTCTCTCCTCTCCCCTCCACACGTCCCACTCCTCTCTCTTCCCTTCCTGCTTCTCCTTTCCAATATTACTCCCACCTACTGTTTCTCCATCACTCCCACAGAGCCATCAGTGCTTTTTGAGTCCAGGCTTGTATATCCATTAGTCAGTGTTATCTTCATGTCAACAGTTCCTCTCAAATATTTACAAAATGTTCCCGGTGAGGAGACATCTAGCCAGGAGTGGGATGATTCACCCTTTGTTAACACAATCACCCCAAAGTAAGTCTGTACCGCACATGAGTAATGGACTCAGAGTGTCCCAAAACATGTTTGGTCCACTGGAGGACTTGACCTTTGAGAACACGTTTTACAATGTAAATCAAAGACGGGAGAGATCTACGGTGGCCTTGAAGGGCAAAACAAATTTACAAAAGATGAAACACTTTTACAAAGTTGGAGACAAATTTACATTTGGAAAACATTTTTACATTTTCTAAAAACAAAATTAAATCAGTAAAATGCTTTTACCAAGGCCAAAACAAATTTACATTTTAAGGTGACATACCATGCAAAATTGACTTTTTAATGGTTCTCTACCTGAAATATGTGTCCCTGGCATGACTACAAACCCCCCGAGAATGAAAAAAATCCATTCTGCCCCTGTTTTGATTTCTACACCTTTCTGTAAATGTGTGTGAAACGAGCCGTTTCAGACTTCCGTGTTTTTGTTACGTCACAACAATATCCGGTCTTTCACAGAGTCAGAGCTGGGAGCTTGTTCAGCCCATAGACTGTATAAAATAATACTGAATCCCCCTCTGTTTTTCATTACCTGCACAAATGTGTGGTAACAAGGAGCTTAGGAGGGAGGCATGCTAGTTGTAGGCTGTCTTAATAAACACAAAGGTCAGTTTTACACCCCACGTCTGCAGATTTGAAGATCTAGGGGATGATTTTTATTTATCATGGATAAGTGCTAGCGCTAGTTAGCATAGCTACATAGCTACATGTCGTAGCTGTAGCTGTGTACCAAGACACACGTCGACATACTGACAAATAAAACAACATGAAACACAAAATCTGTGACCAATCCTTCAGAAAAGGTCCCGCTGCCTCTCTGGCAAAGGTCGGTTTTACTCCCCACGTCTGCAGATTTGAAGATCTAGTGGATGATTTTTATTTGTCATGGATAAGTGCTAGCGCTAGTTAGCATAGCCACATAGCTACATGTTCATAGCTGTAGCTGTAGCTGTGTACCAAGACACACGTCGACATACTGACAAATAAAACAACAAGAGACACTAAATCTGTGACCAATCCTTCAGAAAGGTCCTGCTGCCTTTCTGGCAGAGGTCGGTTTTACTCCCCACGTCTGCAGATTTGAAGATCTAGTGGATGATTTTTATTTATCATGGATAAGTGCTAGCGCTAGTTAGCATAGCCACATAGCTACATGTTCGTAGCTGTGTACCAAGACACACGTCGACATACTGATAAATAAAACAACAAGAAACACTAAATCTGTGACCAATCCTTCAGAAAGGTCCTGCTGCAGGCGCCTCTCTGTCAGGATCAGATTCTGGATCAGATTCAGAGGGTTGAAGTAACGTGATCTCTGAGCAGCCGTGTATATTCAGCCAACATGTAAACATTAGATCAACGTGCCGGAGAGCCGAGGCACATCCACTTCCTGAGGGGGCGTGGTCAGAGAGAAAACAGAGTGTTCTGAGGAGGACTGAAGAAGAGGGCTTTTCAGGCAGGCCAAAATCTGATTTCAAAGTGTTTTTTTGAGCATAAACTTTAAAGACATGTTTTGGGGACCTCTTAGACCAATATATATTGATGAAAAAAGTGTGATTATGTCACCTTTAAGAAAACAATTTTACAAAAGATGAAACACTTTAACCACTTCTGAAACAAATTAACATTTCATTTTTACGGAAAGGAAATGTACCAAATACCGGAAGTGATCGAGAGAGGGGTCATTTAGTTTGTTTGGATGGAGAGAAACCAAACGGAGCGACATAGTTTACATATTAGGACATCCTCGGGTCTCAGAGTGAGGTGTCAGACCTCAGATGAAAAAGCATCATGCCTCCGTAACCTTCATCATGTGTCAGAATTCAGATGAAACAGCCTCAGACCACATAGCCTCAGGCTAAACGGAGTCAGGCTGAAAGGAGTCAGACTTAATGGTGAAAGTGTTTCATTCTTTTGTGAATCTGTTTCCTTAAATGTAAATTTGTTTTGCCCTTGGTAAAAGTGTTAAGCTGATGTCATTTTGTTTTAAAAAATGTAAAAATGTTTTCCAAAATGTAAATTTGTCTCCAACTTTGTAAATTTTTTTCATCTTTTGTAAATGTATTTTGGCCTTCAGGGCCACCGTAGAGATCAGGCCACGAAGTAGCAGAGGAGTCACCTGTGACCGATAACAGACCCATTTCGTTCACACATGAGAACTTTTTCTGTGAAATGCTGATGGGAGAAAAATGATTGGACTGTAGTTAAAGAATGTGGAGAATATGTGTACTAAATATAAAACAATGAAGGATAGAAACTGTGTAGCATCTGTGTTGTATCTGAGAGGTTCGTGACCCAGGAACGCCAACTTCAAGCTAATGTACTGTCATGGTTTGGCCATACCTCACGACTACCAATGAAACCTTTACTGAGCTCAACTAATTGCACCAGTAGCCAGCAGGAAAGTAGAAAAACAGACAGTACTGGAAAGAGCTTCACAGTTGCAGAGAAACTGCAGGTTGTGGCCTTTGCTGAAAGCAATAAGTCTTCATGCAGGAAGAAGCTTTTTTTTCTTCTGGGACCATCCCAAAAACTGTCTACATCTGGTGCATCTCATACTCCAGAATTTACGGTAATTATTTGAGCTAGATTGTTGGAGCCCATAATGCATCAGTGACTTTCTTTTTCATCCAGAAGTCAGTCAAGCAGCAGTAGCTGAGTCAAGAAAACTAAACTAAACATATAGTCTGAGATATATAGCTAAAGTGGCAGAGGCCACCCCAGGTTAACCACAGAGATGTTTCACATGTTAACATCTTAACACTTGGATTAAGGTCCATCTTCTGACAATGTACACAAATGGCGTGAAAATAGCCCAATGTTGTGAATATATACATACAAAGGTCAACGTGTGACACAAGAAAATGTGAGCTTGTGCTTTAACACATATACACGGCTGCAAACACATCCCCATTCCAAGCAGCATCAAATATATCCAGAGTGAGTCACCAGTAAACTGCAATAGATAAACACAGTCGTTGGAGGCAGTAAGTTTATTTGACATTAGTCTGTCTCTCCTTCATTTTGTGGTGTCTCTTTTGGCCCATCTTTAACTGTGACCTCCTGCTGTGTTTGTTTTAGAGACGGGACTCTGTAGGGCTGTTCAGGGAAACACACGCGTATCCTGTGCATACACATAGACATAGACATTGCTAAACGGCAGGAGGAAGTCTAGTAACAGAGTCTGACGTCGGTAAAGCACTCAAGTATTTCCTCATGGTAAGTTTTTTGCAGCAGTTCTGTGTCTCTGTAGTCAGAGCCCAGATATTAAAACAGGGGTCAGCTGGGGATGAACTTAAGAGCATTGTTTTTGCTGAAACTGAATATTTTGTCAATCAGCAAAGATTTTCTGGATTGAGACTGAATAACTACCATAACAAATGTGACCAGAAGCGGGGAAAGTATTCTAAAAAATCTTTGTACAACTGAATTTATCCTCTGATAGTTATGTTTGACCTTTTTGTCTGCAACAGAGGGGGTGAGCGTGTGGAGTCTGTGTCCAGAGGACCTGAGTGAGGTCACCTCCGAGAACTTCAAGCCTCAGATAAACCCTGAAGAGAGCGAGTTCCGGTAAGCTCGATGGAAAAAGGCGGTGCAGAAATCCATGAACTGGGAGACGACCGAGCCTGCAGGGAATGGAAACTGTGAAACTAGTATCTAACTAGTAAAAAAAGACAAGAGCTGAACTAAAAGTAGGTTTAACTTTTTCTGGTTGCGTCAATTTGCGTAAAAAAATAAACAACAAGCCTCTTGTGGGTTCATAGAAAACAAAACTAGAATGAGCCTTCAGCTAGTTGCTCCGTCATAAAGTCTTAACCCCAAAAACCCGGTTTCAGTGGAGTAGTGTGATGTTCAAAGTGGTAACCAGTGGCGAGGGCGTTCCTGTGTGTGCGTCTGTGTGCATATGTTTGTGTGTCCACCCAATCTGACTGAGCACCTACAGACAGCAAAGCAGCAGGACAGACAGGAAGTATCTACCCCAAACACTGTAAAAATTAATCATAGTGTTTTATTAACAGTGTGACTATTTTGGTACAGATATTTAACTGATATGTGGCAAATAGACCTCTGACACTTACTCACCCAACGTAAAATCTGCTCACATTTGGTGCTTGGAGGAAGTTCTGCATGATTATATGTTTTAATCTATACATTTTTAATACATTTTGAAACATTATTTCATTTTAAAATGGAAAAAGGAAAATTAAAGAAATCTGAGCAGGCCTGCAAGCCTGAACTGTTGATGCTACACGATGTTAGACCGTGTGTGAATGTTCTTTTAGTTTCTAATAAAAGGAAAATACATTTTATTTGTAGCTTGTTTTTCTCCCCTTACCGTACCGAAAATGTACTGGACTGCAGCTTCAAAATTGTGTACCGAACTGAATTTTTTGTGTACCTTTACACCCCTACTGTTTAGGCTGGTAGGTTAGCTTTCGTCCTGGTTCTCCAGATGCTTACTTAACAAAGGGGCCAAGCTTATCGAGATCTCCTGTGATTAATGCATAGCTACATAGCTACATGTCGTAGCTGTAGCTGTGTACCAAGACACACGTCGACATACTGACAAATAAAACAACATGAAACACAAAATCTGTGACCAATCCTTCAGAAAAGGTCCCGCTGCCTCTCTGGCAAAGGTCGGTTTTACTCCCCACGTCTGCAGATTTGAAGATCTAGTGGATGATTTTTATTTGTCATGGATAAGTGCTAGCGCTAGTTAGCATAGCCACATAGCTACATGTTCATAGCTGTAGCTGTAGCTGTGTACCAAGACACACGTCGACATACTGACAAATAAAACAACAAGAGACACTAAATCTGTGACCAATCCTTCAGAAAGGTCCTGCTGCCTTTCTGGCAGAGGTCGGTTTTACTCCCCACGTCTGCAGATTTGAAGATCTAGTGGATGATTTTTATTTATCATGGATAAGTGCTAGCGCTAGTTAGCATAGCCACATAGCTACATGTTCGTAGCTGTGTACCAAGACACACGTCGACATACTGATAAATAAAACAACAAGAAACACTAAATCTGTGACCAATCCTTCAGAAAGGTCCTGCTGCAGGCGCCTCTCTGTCAGGATCAGATTCTGGATCAGATTCAGAGGGTTGAAGTAACGTGATCTCTGAGCAGCCGTGTATATTCAGCCAACATGTAAACATTAGATCAACGTGCCGGAGAGCCGAGGCACATCCACTTCCTGAGGGGGCGTGGTCAGAGAGAAAACAGAGTGTTCTGAGGAGGACTGAAGAAGAGGGCTTTTCAGGCAGGCCAAAATCTGATTTCAAAGTGTTTTTTTGAGCATAAACTTTAAAGACATGTTTTGGGGACCTCTTAGACCAATATATATTGATGAAAAAAGTGTGATTATGTCACCTTTAAGAAAACAATTTTACAAAAGATGAAACACTTTAACCACTTCTGAAACAAATTAACATTTCATTTTTACGGAAAGGAAATGTACCAAATACCGGAAGTGATCGAGAGAGGGGTCATTTAGTTTGTTTGGATGGAGAGAAACCAAACGGAGCGACATAGTTTACATATTAGGACATCCTCGGGTCTCAGAGTGAGGTGTCAGACCTCAGATGAAAAAGCATCATGCCTCCGTAACCTTCATCATGTGTCAGAATTCAGATGAAACAGCCTCAGACCACATAGCCTCAGGCTAAACGGAGTCAGGCTGAAAGGAGTCAGACTTAATGGTGAAAGTGTTTCATTCTTTTGTGAATCTGTTTCCTTAAATGTAAATTTGTTTTGCCCTTGGTAAAAGTGTTAAGCTGATGTCATTTTGTTTTAAAAAATGTAAAAATGTTTTCCAAAATGTAAATTTGTCTCCAACTTTGTAAATTTTTTTCATCTTTTGTAAATGTATTTTGGCCTTCAGGGCCACCGTAGAGATCAGGCCACGAAGTAGCAGAGGAGTCACCTGTGACCGATAACAGACCCATTTCGTTCACACATGAGAACTTTTTCTGTGAAATGCTGATGGGAGAAAAATGATTGGACTGTAGTTAAAGAATGTGGAGAATATGTGTACTAAATATAAAACAATGAAGGATAGAAACTGTGTAGCATCTGTGTTGTATCTGAGAGGTTCGTGACCCAGGAACGCCAACTTCAAGCTAATGTACTGTCATGGTTTGGCCATACCTCACGACTACCAATGAAACCTTTACTGAGCTCAACTAATTGCACCAGTAGCCAGCAGGAAAGTAGAAAAACAGACAGTACTGGAAAGAGCTTCACAGTTGCAGAGAAACTGCAGGTTGTGGCCTTTGCTGAAAGCAATAAGTCTTCATGCAGGAAGAAGCTTTTTTTTCTTCTGGGACCATCCCAAAAACTGTCTACATCTGGTGCATCTCATACTCCAGAATTTACGGTAATTATTTGAGCTAGATTGTTGGAGCCCATAATGCATCAGTGACTTTCTTTTTCATCCAGAAGTCAGTCAAGCAGCAGTAGCTGAGTCAAGAAAACTAAACTAAACATATAGTCTGAGATATATAGCTAAAGTGGCAGAGGCCACCCCAGGTTAACCACAGAGATGTTTCACATGTTAACATCTTAACACTTGGATTAAGGTCCATCTTCTGACAATGTACACAAATGGCGTGAAAATAGCCCAATGTTGTGAATATATACATACAAAGGTCAACGTGTGACACAAGAAAATGTGAGCTTGTGCTTTAACACATATACACGGCTGCAAACACATCCCCATTCCAAGCAGCATCAAATATATCCAGAGTGAGTCACCAGTAAACTGCAATAGATAAACACAGTCGTTGGAGGCAGTAAGTTTATTTGACATTAGTCTGTCTCTCCTTCATTTTGTGGTGTCTCTTTTGGCCCATCTTTAACTGTGACCTCCTGCTGTGTTTGTTTTAGAGACGGGACTCTGTAGGGCTGTTCAGGGAAACACACGCGTATCCTGTGCATACACATAGACATAGACATTGCTAAACGGCAGGAGGAAGTCTAGTAACAGAGTCTGACGTCGGTAAAGCACTCAAGTATTTCCTCATGGTAAGTTTTTTGCAGCAGTTCTGTGTCTCTGTAGTCAGAGCCCAGATATTAAAACAGGGGTCAGCTGGGGATGAACTTAAGAGCATTGTTTTTGCTGAAACTGAATATTTTGTCAATCAGCAAAGATTTTCTGGATTGAGACTGAATAACTACCATAACAAATGTGACCAGAAGCGGGGAAAGTATTCTAAAAAATCTTTGTACAACTGAATTTATCCTCTGATAGTTATGTTTGACCTTTTTGTCTGCAACAGAGGGGGTGAGCGTGTGGAGTCTGTGTCCAGAGGACCTGAGTGAGGTCACCTCCGAGAACTTCAAGCCTCAGATAAACCCTGAAGAGAGCGAGTTCCGGTAAGCTCGATGGAAAAAGGCGGTGCAGAAATCCATGAACTGGGAGACGACCGAGCCTGCAGGGAATGGAAACTGTGAAACTAGTATCTAACTAGTAAAAAAAGACAAGAGCTGAACTAAAAGTAGGTTTAACTTTTTCTGGTTGCGTCAATTTGCGTAAAAAAATAAACAACAAGCCTCTTGTGGGTTCATAGAAAACAAAACTAGAATGAGCCTTCAGCTAGTTGCTCCGTCATAAAGTCTTAACCCCAAAAACCCGGTTTCAGTGGAGTAGTGTGATGTTCAAAGTGGTAACCAGTGGCGAGGGCGTTCCTGTGTGTGCGTCTGTGTGCATATGTTTGTGTGTCCACCCAATCTGACTGAGCACCTACAGACAGCAAAGCAGCAGGACAGACAGGAAGTATCTACCCCAAACACTGTAAAAATTAATCATAGTGTTTTATTAACAGTGTGACTATTTTGGTACAGATATTTAACTGATATGTGGCAAATAGACCTCTGACACTTACTCACCCAACGTAAAATCTGCTCACATTTGGTGCTTGGAGGAAGTTCTGCATGATTATATGTTTTAATCTATACATTTTTAATACATTTTGAAACATTATTTCATTTTAAAATGGAAAAAGGAAAATTAAAGAAATCTGAGCAGGCCTGCAAGCCTGAACTGTTGATGCTACACGATGTTAGACCGTGTGTGAATGTTCTTTTAGTTTCTAATAAAAGGAAAATACATTTTATTTGTAGCTTGTTTTTCTCCCCTTACCGTACCGAAAATGTACTGGACTGCAGCTTCAAAATTGTGTACCGAACTGAATTTTTTGTGTACCTTTACACCCCTACTGTTTAGGCTGGTAGGTTAGCTTTCGTCCTGGTTCTCCAGATGCTTACTTAACAAAGGGGCCAAGCTTATCGAGATCTCCTGTGATTAATGCATTTATTACTGAAAAGTTCTTCATACAAACCCACTTAAAAAATAAATCCTTTTAACATTTTGTGTGTGCCTGTTTTGTGTTTGACTAATATTCATTGTTAATCGAGTCAGGTCGCACGCAGCCATGTTGGAATAATTTTCCAGGACTATATGTGATTTTCCAGGACATTTTACTTTTTCTCCCATTTTCCAGGTGTTTTCCAGTGCTGGAAAACTGGTCAACTGTTTTCCAGGTTTTCCAGGATGCGTGGGAACCCTGTATAAAAATGAATTAATCATAATCATTATGAAAAAATGTGCTTGAAAACAAGTGTGTTCTGACTCCAGCAGCTAGTAGGTGCCAGTTTGAAACTTTTTGACCTTTTGGTATGTGAGTACAAACATATTTATAGCATCTCCAAAAACCATTACCAAAAAATATAGAGTGAAGGACTGGGGGGAATATCCATCTTTGAAAATGAGAAAAGTTTTCATAGCATCAACTTCATGACATGGAGAAGACTTGAGGTATAGATGAAAAGAGAGGAGAGTAAAGCATCAGTATTTTGCATTCCTGTCATCATGAAGTCATCAGTTTTGTTTTGATGATGATGATGATGATGATGCACCTTCCTGTGTAGTCTTCCAGGTCATGCTGCACTGGTAGTTAACCTTATACCTCCATAGTCTGCATGGTAATCAGGGAACACCCACACACACACTCTCACACTGCTTTCCCAAGCCTGGTGATGAGCTGGCATGTGTTGCAATCCATGTGCAGGCTGAAGTTTGAGGGGTAACGTTTCAAAAGACACCGCCGACTCTGCTCAGAAACGAAGATGAAGTACCCTTATGCAGGGCCACACACACAAACACACACACACACATCCACATCTGCACTGGAAAAAAGGCCACATCAAGTTCCAGGTGTGTGGAAAATTTGGAATAAACATCCCAAACTAATGTGAGCAGATGATGGAAACATTAGTTTGGCAGCAAATTTTAAACATGCGTCGTGCCTATTAATTATTAGATCTTATTGATAGTTCTCAGAGTTACCATTGGCTGATTTGATTTTGCAAACAACAAGTTTGGAATATTAATTCATGTAATGAAACATGCACGAGAGCCAAGTTACAGTATTTAAAAGAAATGATCTTCTATTTCATTCATTTAGATAGACGGTTGTGGTTTCCAGGGGCTTGGACTTTTTACAATCTCAGTATTAGTTTTTCATACGGTACAGTGAATCAATTTTATGTTCTAATACAGTGTAATATCATATTCCTGTTTGTTAAGCAGGTCCAGGACCTGTCTTTTTGAAAATGAGAACAGCAGAGTTTTGCCGATCTTGTTTCAAGCTTTTGGAGAGACTCTCTCATTTTGACGAAGACTCGACTGTCGTGAGCAGTAACACATATTGATTCAGTTTTTAGGATTTTCCTGTTTATAGACTCAAAACCCGCAGCATGAGTCATCTCCAGTGTTGTGGCTTTTTGAGTCTGATACTGGATGAATTAGAAGTCCTATACAATGTGTACATACTTGGCCTTAAAGTGGCTGTCTGCCTTTATCGTTACAAAATGTATCCGACTGTGTCTTCATACTTTGAGAATTACTTTCAATGTCTTTGTTGTGCTTGCTATGTGCATTGTGGGTGGTTTGCATGCAGACTGTGTTGAATGTGAGCTTGACCACTTCCGCATCTGGTTTTGAACATTCAATAGATATTCCTGCGTAATCTGATTTCTGGACCTCTAAAAAATGACACTGAAAAGACAAGCTCTGGTTTCGTGAATTATCTGAAGACCAACAAGAATTGATTGTGGTCTCTGGGTTCAGTTTATCACCAGTAAAGACACTGGAGTGAAATCCTTGATTCACTGCATATTTTATCAGGCACTGAGACAAACCACACTCAAAATCAAAGACAAATGCACAACCATTGTGCGAGAACAATATTCAAACTCCTAGGAATAACTCCAAAAGGGCCGGAATGTAATGAAAAGTTTTTTCAGGCTGGTGGCTCTGGTAAGGTGCAGATTCAAAGGCTTTTGTGTCAGGATTTCTACCAGTACACAATCTTAAAATATTTATACGTTTGACTGATTTAAAGTGTGGTTTTCTCAAAGCAACTAAGAAGAACACTTTATTAGATATTGTAACCTGAGAAGGACATGTTTAGAGCTTAATTAGGAGGAATAATCAATCACAGTAATTTATCAACAACGACTAAAATATGTTAAGTGGGGTTGAGTTTGTTTATGACCTCACGATTAAACACCAGAATAACGAGTAGGGTTGCAAAATTCTGTGAATTTTCGAAGTTGGAAACTTTTCATGGGAATTAACGGGATGTCATGGGAATAAACGGGAATAAACCAGGAATTTACTTAATGGAAGTATGGCTTTTAAAAGGGAACTTAAATATAGTTGGTGAAAATATATTTTAGACTAAAACAACCAGATTTCATGCAAGTACAGGTGAATTATTCCTAAATCACATGCACATAGCACACTGCTTACTGCAGGGCTATTGAGACCACGCCCCCTACATGCACTTTTTATTTGCATGTTGAATGGGACTTTGTTGGAGGGAGAGGAGCTCTCTTCATTTAACATTTTGAATGGGACTTTGTTGGGATTGCATTTATGTTAATTTTTGAATGGGTTGGGTCGGGGGGATGAGTAATATTTAGGTCAACATTCATGTTTTTGTTCTTCAATGAAATAATAGATTGTTCAATAAAATATTTAACACATGTTAAAGTTCTACTTACAAATACATCTGTTTTAATTGTGTTATTTTGGATGGATGTCTGCTTATAACAAAACAAATATTTATGCTTGGATATGATACCTTCCCGTCAAATTACCCTTAATTCCCAGTTAATTCCCATAATTCCCAAGGAATGTTTCCAATTTGGAATATTTCCAAAATTAACTTCCCATGGAAATTTACTGGAAACTTTCCAGAAATTTACCGGAAATGTCCACCCCTTTGCAACCCTAGAAAGAACTACAGAAAAGACCATCAAATTCTTCTGATAGTTGCTCAGTTTCGTCAGTCTGCAGCAAAGATGGGGACAAACTGTTTCACCAACATCACCATGCAGAGCCAATACTGAATCTATACTTTCACAAACCAAGTGTGAGTGCGTTCTAACTGAGACATTTTTGTGTTTGTATGGAGTAAAAAAAAAAACATTGAACACTTCTCTTAATCTGCCTCGAGTCCTCTCAGAGCTCAGGAATGGTGTACATGGTGTTCTTTGCCCACAAACACACAAAGCAAAACAGGCCCTTTGACCAGAGCTCTTAAAAATTAACAGACACGCTTTATCAGATTTTTGTTTTTGTGACCCTGTTGGACTAAATCAAAAGTTATTCTTGTTACTAAACAGATCCATGATGGGGGAATGAGTCAACCCAAGAGAAAAAAGCCAGGACTATCGGCATGCAACAACTAGAGAATAAATATCATTAAGTTTAATACAATAAACAATCTCTGTCATCTATGAACGATTTAAGTTTCCACAGCTCATCATCATCATGACCCCCGAGCTTCAACTGCAACAGCTGAGAGATATCTCACACTGATGCTCTGATATACATATATCTGAACACACACACACTCTGAACCAACACACACTTTATCAAAGAAGGCCTCTTTTTCTGTATTTTTTTATTTCTTACTCTTGTGTGTTTTCTTGGCTGACTGAGCGCTGTGCTGCAGTGTGTGGCCTGGCTGTACAAACACAGCAGATTCACTAAAAAAAGCTCGAAATTAATGTTTGATTTCCAAACCAAGCAATGACTCATCAGACTGTTAATGAAGGGTTTCCCTTCTTCGGTCCCATTTCTTTCCTCTTCTCTGTTTATTTTTCTACATGAGTGCGTATCTGTGAGCTGTCCTGTCTCTGAGTCATCATCCTCATCTTCACCTTTATGAGTTCTTCCAGGACCAAACAATTCATAAACATCAAACACAAAGGGAAACTGTTCTCAGCAGCATTGATCCTTGTTGAAACGTTCAATCAATCCCATGCTGAAAGAGGAGGGTGTTATGCTCACTTTCAGGTTTTATGTTGTCCCTCTGATACCTCTGTAGTAGCTTCACATTATTCACAGTTTAAAAAGTCTGTTTACCTCAGGCTGGCGTCTCTGAAAACCCTCATATCAGTCTCTCTCTTAAATGATTCACTTCAGCTCCTGTCTCCTTCACCGCACCATTTTCAGCCATTCTAGTAATTACAGTATATAAGGCAATGCTGAACAATTTAGTGGTTACAAATTAGCAAATAAATTGGTGAATTGAAAATATGAAAGACTATAATGGGAGATTATCTCTTTGTATTTTTATGGGTGCATTTATCAATTTATCAACTTTTCTTAGCACAAAATAGAAGTTCTTTTTTTACCCTCAGTAACCTTCCACCTAGGGAGGGGTGATAATTCCATAACACTAATTATCGTAATATAATTTTTCTCAATATAAATATAACAAATGTTCGATACAAATTTCAATATAAATAAACCTGTAATTACACCCCCAACCACTGGAAAGGGAAGGGGTGCTAATGTGCCTTGAATGCTACTTGCCACCCAAGATTAAACAGAAGAAGATGGCGTGGAACAGCCAATCATGTGACAGGGGAGAGGTAGGCGGGGCTTAAAGACGTTTGGAGCAGAATACACAGCTGAAACGAGCGACAGCAACACTGTAGAAAACTCAAATCTCACAGCTCAAATCGACCGTAGCACAACTGAACTGATATCCATGATGCATACACTGCACTGTGGGAAACAACAGTACTCCGCAAGTAACCCTAAGTAACCTTAAAGGGGAAGACACTAACCAAAACAACACTCTATAAACTGACACACAGTATACAATTTAATGTATCTTTGTTGTAAATTTAAACCAAATTATGCAAATGATCTCAACCTGAGAAAAAATCTTTGAAACAAACTAAAACTTCACAAAAGTCTCATCTTACACAAGAGACCTGCTTCCTGTTAGCGCCGTCAGAAATGATGGATTCAAGAAGTTGATCAGAGAACTAAATCCAGATACAAACTAACTAACTGACTTGTTTCTTCAACTTTCACTCAGGACCAAAAATCTGCCTTTTAATTTAAAGAAAATAATGGTTTGATTTTTATCGTGATAATTATCGGTATCGACTGATGTGAAATATTTTAGCGAGGTAACTTTAACAATATCGCCCAGCTCTACTTCCACTCATGGCTGTTGTTGGTGCATTTAGGAAATAATGTCATGCCAAGGTCAGACAACAAATATGGTATAAATATGCTGAGTAGTTAACAAACCAGTCATCTGTGTTTCAGCTTTTTGCCTTTACATGGAGTGAAATTCCAGTGATGGATAATTAACACAAATGAACAGGTAGCTGCACTCACCACACTTGACTTGTTGGCTCTTTCTGTTCCTTACACATTGAGTTATTCTTGTTAAACATGGAAGCAGGAGTCTCGTTGGCCATGGCAGATAGGGGACCACATTTATTTAGTTTCAGGAACATTTCATTAACCTGCTGCTCTCCTAATATGATTCAAGAAAGCAAGCACCTGGCTACTTCCCCTACCAGTTCCCTCTAGAGTAACAAAAAGTAACAGGCCAGACTTGATGTTCAACAAATATTCAACATGTGAACTCTTTGTCTTTGGTGATATCTAGTACTGTAGATGAGCAGAAATGGTAAAACTGAACAATCTGTGCCTGCTAGTTAATTATTGGGATTGATCGACTTGTAGCAATCCAAGAAACAGCGTGATTTGTGTCTGCTGCTTGGCCCTTTTGAAAAACTTTTCTCTAAACATGTGCAGGGCACAGCGTCCCTCCTGTCTGAGTGATTGATTGGAAATTAATTTCTGTTCTGGCACCATGTAACCGCTGTTATTCTTCTCAGCCTGTAATCTGTTCATTGTGTCAAAGTCTGTCATATATTAATCATGTCTGTTCAGTTGGCAGGGCAGTGATGCTCTCTGTTATTACTGTCTGGTTGCAGTCAGTCTTAGCTGTCACAGCAGATTTTATTTATGCAGCGTCTAAAAGAGTCCCTGTCTCTTTGATAATTAATGTGGGGCAATGTCACATGACATGAAGCCTGCAAACCTAATTGAAGCACTGTGCTGTGGTTAAGTTGATGTTCTGTCTATATTTGAAGCCATCAAAAGTCTTACTTGTCTTTGTTGCTTGTGCTGCCCGTACATCTCTCTCCATATTCATCATTTGACCGTCTGCTCTGTGTCTTGAAGATTTCTTATACTGTAAAGTTTGAATACATTTACATTTTGTTTTTGCTGGCTGCGAATAAAACCTCACAGGGAGAAGTGTAGTTCAGAACAGATGCGTGATGCCAAAATTAAATCTCCTCAATCTGTACGGGTTGGAGCTCACAGTGATATATTTGCTGTCAGCAATTTCTAATATTCTCACTTAACAAATCCCAGATGGTTATAATGTTTTTTGCTGATCATGGGTGTGAGGCATGGGTAAAATGGAAACAAGAGAGACCAAGATAAAAAGTGGTACACAGTAGGGATGCACCAATCTGATCCTGGTAACAAGAGAGACCAAGATAAAAAGTGGTACACAGTAGGGATGCACCGATCTGATCCTGGTATCAGATATCGGCTAGATCGGACTCAAAAAGCTAGATCGGATATTGGTGACAAAGGGCCGATATATAGTGCCGATCCATATGGCAGATCTATTAATCTCAGTTCTATGCTTTTCTGTGTTTACAATATCCATGTGTGTCTCCTTCGTCATCAGCGCCGGCCAGTCTATGCATTTTTGCCCAGTGGAGCATGATGGAGGATAACTACAGAGGCTCTGCTGTTTAGGTGCATGTCACACTTCTTTTGCTAACAACTCCGCCGGAAACTTGCAACATGTGCAGCACTAATGTTTCGACGGATGGCAGTCGCGCTGAAAAATATAATGCAAGCCCAAAGGAAGAAGTTTACGTCAGCTGTAGCCTACTGCAAAGAAGGAAGAAACCTTCTATTAATGGATTCAGAGTGTGAAAAACTGACAGGTTATTGGATTTAATTGTTCTGAATCCTTAAAATTAAGGGATTCCAGCCTCTGGTTTAGCACTTGGAACCCGGGTACAGTTCACCATCAAGTCAGAAAAGCCTGAAGTTGCCAAAAAATGATTCTATCCTCACATTAAGGAATAGAGATTGTTAAATCAATACCAGGATCGGATGGGCGAGTATCGGTATTGGCAGATACCAAAGCCCAGGTATCGATATCGGTATCGGGACCTAAAAAGTAAGGTTTGGTGCATCCCTAGTTCACAGTGATGCTAGGTACTCATCCTGCATCCCTCACGCATTAAAATCTAAAAGGACGCTGTAAACTCACTGCCCTGAGGACTCACTACACTGAAAAGACACCGACATCTCTGCACCATCTATCACCCTTCTGACTGTAGTGGCAGGGAATATGTGTTTACATCCCCCACATGCACATGCAAACTCAGCCAGTGCTTTTAAAACATCTGCATGATATGGCTTGAGAAATGATGTGGGTTTCACAAGAGTTAAGGACTGACGCCATCAACACAAGGGGTAGGAGTCGGATGGAGCACGCAGCTTTTTTAAAGTTCAAACATCCCCTTATCTCCTGTTGCATCATTTTCTCTAAATGAATTATCCACAGATGAGTAAGTTATGATGTCACTACAGGAAGAAACTTACTCAAGCTCACCATGGACCTTTTTCAAAGCAGACATTTGGACCTGATGTAGCAGGAAAAAAGCAACACTGTAATTAATACTGTCTACAACGAACCTTTCCAATTGTATTCATAAAGCCCATCAGTGAGCAAGTCAGTGCAGTGCAGCACTTCCATTTATATTTAATCAAACCTCTTGGTTTTTTGTCTGTCAAAATAAAAGCTGGGTAAATAGAGCTTTACTCAGTCTACATAGTGCTGTGGAACTTTTCTGTAAATCTCTAGTGGCTGATTTTTTTATAGTAGAAGCAGGAGAGGGAGGGAGACACTGACAACTCTGCAATATTGGCTTTGTTAACCAATATGTAGATGATACGTCTATGTTTCAAAGCCAGAAGAAAAACAAGAATAATCAGTGCTGTTCTGTTTTTCATTTTTCATTTACACTAGCTGACTTGGCCTGTAAAAGTTTGTCTATGTTGTGGTTCTACTTTTATCACATTTCATGAGTCAAACCCTCGCCAAGTTTATTCTGCAGCACTCCAAACAAATTCTAATTACGCTGCTTTTCAGGGCACTGATAAAAATTCCCACATTACAACTAGTTCAAAATCAATTTGAGGGATTTTGAAAACTGGAAAAAGAAAGGATTTTTAAAACCACATTGCCAAGATGTTCTGCACATATCTTGGACATTTTGCTTCCACTAATACATACAAAAGAAATACCACTCCATGATTTTGGTGTTTGGAAAAAAACTTTTTTTTTTTTTTTTTTTTTTTATCAAAAACACTCGGCCTCTTGTAGTAAAGAGGTCTAAACCCCAGAAAAGTTGCCTTCCAAGACTTGAAGGCCAGGCTCAGACTACAGGAGCTTTGAGAGGATTTATACCAGAAACACCAAACCTTGATCAATACTTATGTTAGTCCAAAAATGTTGAGGTTTATAGATCCATTCTTAAACTTAAAGCTCCTAAATCCATCTGGGCCACCCAGTATTTCTAAAAACATTTAATATAGGGATGTCCCGCTCCCGATGTCAACTATCGGATCGGAGCCAACCTGGACGTTTAATTGATTGGTGATCGGCATTTAAGCCGATCATCTCATCCGATCACCTGCCTCACCAGCAGAGCCATCAGCATCGCTGGTGACACCTCCCACCCCTACCACTCCCTCTTCAGTCTCCTGCCTTCAGGGAAAAGGTACCAGAGCCTCCGGACCCGCTCCACCTGTTGAACAGCTTTTTCCACCAGGCTGTCAGGATGCTGAACTCCACTCACTACCTCCCCCCTCTGCTCCCTGGACTGTAACTTACCGACGACATACAAGGACTCTACTGTCAGCTGCTTTTGCACATTAAACTATCTAATTCATCTCCAATAATGTTTGCACCTTAATATTTGCCCTATTATCCATTTACATTTGTTCATTTCTAAGTTTTCACAACACTGCACTACCTGCACTGTGTACACAGGCTGTTTTTAAACTGTATTTTATTGTAATTTTATTGCATTTTATATTTACATTTTTGCTATTTAAGAGCTGGAAGAGAGAAACTACATCTCGATTTTCCTGTATGTCTTGGTATATATGAAATTGACAATAAAAACCTTTGAATCTTGAACCAATATTTACGTTCTCTGTCTTGCAGACGGATGCTGCCATTGTAATCACACTGTCTTGTGAGATTTGTGTTCAGAGCAGCCTCAGATTGAGGCATGCTGTAATGCATGCACAACAGTTTCGTGGGTCTCATACTGCAGAGCTTGTAAAACTGCTAGCTGGGTTAAGGGAACTGGAATAAAGATAAGATATACAAGTCATTTTTTTTATTACTTATTTTTGTTTAAGGTTAAAAAAAACAGTGTGCAGCTCAACTCTCTTACCTCTTGTGCAACTATTATCTAGGCAAACACAAGCATTGGATCGGGACTCGGTATTGGCAAATGTTCAATATAAAAAAATCCGACAGGGATCCCGGGCCAAAAAAGCTGATTGGGACATCCCTTGTTTAATACAGAGTGTTTTTTAATTTTTCATCCGTATTACAATTTCAATCCCCTCCACGCAGGACAATAGCAATGAGAGAGAAGCCACAGAGCCGTTGAAATGATGCCAATCAATGCTAAACACTGAAGCCCCTGAGACTACCTTTATTACCATTACTGATGATGGACATGAAAAACTTCCTGATCAATGTATCACTCAAAAACAACACACAGTTAATACTGATGTAGTCCATAGTTATACCTTCTAAAGAATCCAAATCATACTAAAGTAAAATGACTATTTGTAAAGTATTTAGTTGAACAAAATAAGAGGCTGTTGTTACATGATAGTGGTTGCCCAAACTCCGTGTCTCCCTGGCTCACAAACAGATCAGATACCTACTCAGCCTGTGTGATCAAACACTTTATACAAGCCACTGATCACTGAATGGGCCACCATACAGCTGGGGAGTGTTCAAAGACTCTCATGTAGGTAGGCAAGCAAGGTATGCTGGCTGCGGTTGTTTCCCTCTCATCCAAAAATCCAAACACACACACACACACAGACACAACCTCACACAAGTGGCACATTCCTTCTATGACATAGTGCTGCCCAAACTAGGGGCTCAGGTGTTTCTCCCTTTGTAGTTTGACAAACACCAAAAAAGGGACAGAAAGCGGGTGAGACAGAGGGAAAGAGAGGGGAGAGAATGATGTTTTCTTTTTTCTGCTCCAGCTCTGAAACCCCATCCTTCTTTCTTTCCTTCTTTCATTGTGTCAGTTGTTCTTTTGTGTTCGCTGCTCATGAGGCCCCCTTGACACTGTAGAGGTTATGCAGCTGATACCTGACTCCCATTGAAGACCTTTTTCTCTCAAACACACTCACAGGCACACATCCACTACCCTCTTTTCTTTCAACTTATGCACACAAGCGTCCATCTCTCAGTTGATTCCTTTTATTCTTTGTTCCCTGAGACTTTTAGTTCATCTCCCTGCCTTCCTACACAGATTTGTAGGTCAAACTACAAAGTTATCACAGAAAAGTGTCGAAAAACACATTAATGTTGAGAGGAAAAAAGGAAGGAGGGATGGCCCTCTTCTCTTTTTCTATCTACCTCCATCTGTACTCCCTTTCCCCACATCCCAAACAACCAAAAACAGGACAGCCATAAAGCCAGATAGAGGTTTTAAGATGCAATCAAGAACTTTCTTAGTTTTTTCTACAGCTATGGCTGGGCGATAATTCGATAATGATAATTATCGTGATATGATTTTTCTCAATATAAATCTAACAAATGTTCGCTAAAAAATTGATATATTTAAACCTGCAATTACCCAACCCAACCACTGAAAAGGGAAGGGGGCGCTAATGTGTCTTAAACGCTAGTAACCACCCATCATTAGATAGGAGTAGACGACACTGAACAGCCAATCATGACACACAGTAAGAGGAAGGCGGGGCTTAAAGACGTTCGGAGCAGAATGTGAACACAGCTGAAATGAGTGACAGCGACACTGAAGAAAACGCAAAACCTACCAGCTCAAAGCAGAGTCGTTAGTCTATCACTGTGCTGACTCTGTGTTCAATATTAACTTAATACACTTAGTAAAATAAACTTTCAGGATGTGGGTAAATAAATCTGATTATGCAAATTATCTCAACCTGAGAAAAATAAGAATCTACAAATTTCAAGAAGCTTATCAGAAAACTAAATCCAGATACAAGCTAACAAACTGTCTTGTTTCTTCAACTTTCACTCTGGAGCAAAAAATCTGCCTTTAAATTTAAATTTAAAAATTATTTGATTTTTATTGGACAATTATCAATAGACGGATATTTTATCGTGATAACATCTTTTTTAATATTGCCCATCTCTAACTATAATTGATCCAGAAAATCTAATGTTTACCAGTTAATAAGGACAACAAACAACACCAATGCAGCCAATGGAGAGCTGAATGTTTACACCTGGAGTCAGTATTTAGAGTTGTCTGAATTATCAGTCTACAATTACAAGTCAATGTCTCTTGTATCATTCTACAACTGATAATTGATTTAATGTCTCAGTTGGCAGCCAAACTATTGTACAAACATACTTCATTATTTAACTGCAGGGTTTTGTATTGACCATCTTAAGGTCCCTGTCAGTGGCAGTGCCAATGGTACAGCTGAATTTGCCCTACCTGTACGGTGGCACTCCTCCATGGCTCGCCACCTTAACATGGTGGAGGGGTTTGAGTGCCCCAATGATCTGAGGAGCTATGTTGTCGGGGGCAATTGCCCCTGGTAGGACCTCCCATGGCAAATGGGTCCTCGGCGAGGGGACAGACAAAGTGCCGCCCAAGACCACTGATGAAGGAAAACAACGGGAACGAGTTCACCCTGTCCGGAGGGCCACCGGAGCCCCACCCTGGAGCCAGGCCTGGGGTTGGGGCCCGCAGGCAAGTGCCTGGTGGCCGGGCCTTCACCTGAATGGGTGACATGGGTTCATCCTCCTGTGGGCTCACCACCCACAGGGGGAGCCACTGGGGTCTGGTGTAATATGGATTGGGCAGCCGCCAAAGGCATGAGAGGAGTGTCTGGGCTTCCCTGCTGAGACTGATGCCCCACGACCCGGACTCGGATAAGTGGAGGAAGATGGATAGATGGATGTATGGTAGCAACTGAAAGTTTTTTTATAAGTCTTTAAGGATACACATTCTTCATACTTTTGACATCTTTGTGAATTTTGCATATGATTTTCTTAATATGTGGAGTACACATGATGAACAGACTTTAAAGTTCCTTAAATTCAAACTAATATGTAGTATATTGACATTCCTATCCCTCACTTAGGAACTAGTGGTTTGAAAAGCTTCCAATGGAGTCCCAAAAAGTTTGCCTCTCATTTTAAACCCTTGAAGGAGCATTCAGAATAACCTTTTCCTTCTCAGAGTGCAGTGTCCTGGACTGCCCCTCTGAGAATGTAAAAGCAAGCCCATCCAAGTCCATAAACTAAAACTGTAGGATTACACTTAATCCACAGACAGAGAAAAAAGCCAGAAAAGGCTTGAAAGTAAACATGAAGTGAACCTTTTCAAACAAGACAAAAAGGAAAGGCTTACTGAGTAACATATAGTCTCTGGTTGTTAAATGGAGGCATTTTGCCACGACAGCTGCAATAGTTCTCGGTACATTTAGAACTGTGTATGCTGGATAAAATGTACTAGCCATGATACAGTATGTTATTATGCAGTGTCTCATTCTCAGATCATCTGGGGTCAATAAACAAACCTGGCTCATGAAACAGGCGGTTTTAACAGTGAACAAAACAATAAGAGGATTAATGATGCACGAGTATAAAAGAAGTGTTTTCTCAGCTCAAATCAACCGAAACAAAGCAGTATGACAAAATCAGTTATGCAGAGTTTGGTTTCTCATTTGCAAAATCAAATAGTTCATCTTTGGTCTGCATAGAGGATATGTGTAGTGAATACCTACCACAACAACTAGCACAACTACAACAGCTTCCACTAACTGTACAGAAGACTATAATAATGATCAGTCTGAAGGTTCCTGAACACAAAACAACACTTCCTACACAACAAGTGTCCATCAAAAGCTTCTTTTTGAGATTCTTACGGACAAATTCCATCGAATCAGTTTCCAGTCCGTCTCTGATCCGTAACGGCACTGGATCTGATAGGTTTCTATTCTAGCCAATATGTTTAAGTCCACTGGATCCGCTGCGTCTCTGCGATCAGATACGCATGACTTCTATTTTTTCCGGATGCCGGAGTACAATGCATAAATCTAAAACAGGCCTGGAGTCAACAGGTCAGAGGTTTTCAGAGGACAATAAAGACAACATGGATGAGGACCGGGAAAACCTTGGTTACATGATTTCAGCTGTCCGGTGGTCCGGCTCCGTGCTGCGTTCTGAAAACCCAACCGGTTGGTGCTGACGGACAAGAGAGCACGTGGTCGGACCGCAGCGGATTGTTGACGGACCGGACACGGATCTGGTAGAAGTCCTAGGTTATGAGCCAGAGGTCTTCCACAGAGTAGACTACACTACGTGCACAATTATTAGGCATGTGAGTATTTTTGTGAATATGTTAAAAACTATGTTAACAGTCGTTTTCAAATTTGTCAAGGAGTCAGATAGTGAATATATTTCTTCAACTGTGTGATTAAAATGATGCTTTTCAAATTACGTTGGCTGTATTTTTAAATAAATGCAGAATCTGCAGGAATGAGTGTGCCAAATTATTATTCAAGTTGGTGATAAGAGCATATAACTAGTAAAAATTAAAAACAAGGCACCATTTTAAACGTTCTGTTGATTGAATATAATAATATTTACTACAACTGTATTCAAACTTCAACAAAAACAATTGTTTTCTTTACATTTATATACAAAATAAAACTGTTAATGTCTTTGAAACATTTCAAATCTAAAGTGTCTCTCAAATGTCCAATATAACCTCCTTTTCTTTCAGTAAGGGTCAGAGGTCACTGGTAAACTGATTTAGTGAGGTTTCTGGTGACTTCTCTGCTGACTCTGTGAGCTGTACCTTGTATGGCTTTCCAAAGATGCTCTTTTGAGCTGTATTTCTTGCCATCACTGTAAATTATCTCCTTTATTATTGACCACAAGTTCTCAGTCGGGTTGAGATCGGGTGAGCAGACAAGTCTGTTCATGAGGCGATCCTCTATTGTATTTTCCTGCATGGAGGAAAAGACATTCAGCTAAAGTGAAAAAGATGAGCGTTCATGCATGAGCACAATGCACCGTCACATGCCTCACGTTATTCCCAGGACAGGATGCTATCTCAGGGCTTTAAAGAGGATCGCCTCATGGACTGGCCTGCCTGCTCACCTGATCTCAACCTGACTGAGAACTTGTGGCCAATAATAAAGAAGATAATTTACAGTAAAGGCAAGAAATACAGCTGAAAAGAGCATCTTTGGAAAGCCATATAAGGTACAGCTCACAGAGTCAGCAGAGAAGTCACCAGAAACCTCACTAAATCAGTTTACCAGTGACCTCTGACCCTCACTGAAAGAAAAGGAGGTTATATTGGACATTTGAGAGACACTTTAGATTTGAAATGTTTCAAAGACATTAACAGTTTTATTTTGTATACAAATGTAAAGAAAACTGTTGATTGTGTTGAAGTTTGAATACAGTTGTAGTAAATATTATTATTTTCAATCAACAGAACGTTTTAAATGGTGCCTAGTTTTTAATTTTCACAAGTTATATGCTCTTATCACCAAGTTGAATAATAATTTGGCACACTCATTTCTGCAGATTCTGCATTTATTTAAAAATACAGCCAACAAAATTTGAAAAGCATCATTTTAACCACACAGTTGAAGAAATATATTCACTATCTGACTCCTTGACAAATTTGAAAACGACTGTTAACATAGTTTTTAACATATTCACAAAAATACTCACATGCCTAATAATTGTGCACGCAGTGTAGACTTTATTGGAACTTTTACAGGTTGTTTACCAAATGCAAGATTTTTATTTTTTTAAGTTATATTTTTAGGCCTTTTGCCTTTATTTGATATGACAGCTGAAGAGAGACAGGAAATGTGGGGAATAGAGAGCGGGGGTGGACATGCAGGAAATGGCTGACCAGCCGGGAATCGAACCAGCAACCCCTGCGACGAGGACTGTAGCCTCTGTATGTGGGGCGCTTAGACAGCTAGGCCACCAGCGCCCCAATGCAAGATTTTTATTACTCAAGGTTAACAAACAAGTCTGACCAAATAACAACTTAATCACAATATCACAATTCAGACTGAGCAGACTTACATTAGTCAGTCTGTAACATTGCCTGGATATAAGAATGGATGACGTGTCTCCATCTCCTCCCTTTGTACAAAAGTGATGCCAGACATCCACTGATGCAGCTATAGTATATACATCTCACCCTGCAGGGAACCAAAACACATATCTAACTACCACCCCTCAGGCTGCTACAGTGCACAGCTTCACAGGGTCTTGGGGTTTTCTCTCACCACTCCTCCTCTACTCTGCTAGTCTGATACACACAAGATATATATTATACCCCTTTTTCATTGCATCCAATAACTATTGAAAACTACACTTATCAATCTGACATTAATTAGCATGAAAAGAACTCGGGCTGGGAGATGTTCTAATTACATAAATGGGTTAGAGAGGAGAGAGAACAGTGTAGAAATATGTTGTTAAGAGTTTCACAGACGTGTTGTGTTTCTTATGTCATCAGCCATTTCCAATAAAGCCCAAATATGTATTAATTAGCATGTCCAACTCTGTGACTGATACTTTCTGAGATGTAACACCACACTGTCTCCACACTGCAGGTGTAGCTACTTAAAGTTAACGCTGGCGGTATGTCCGCTCCATTAACAGCCCTCACATGTGTGCCCCAGTGTTAACCAGCAGTGGAACAAGGTGCTAACAGAAACAAGCTCTGAAGTACTGTCTTACATAACAGACTGTCTGTGGAGCATCAAGTCGTCATTATCTTTTCAAGGCAGCAGCGTTCTGTGCTTGTTGTGGCACAGGCTGTGCGTACTCAGCTTTATTCCCCATCCTGTGGAGCCAAAACAATGACTTTAATGTTTGGTACTTAAAATAAAATTTGGCATTGAAAACACCCTGAAACTGAAAAAGAAACAGTGGCATTGAAACACTTGTATTGTAAAAATTGGTAACGGTATCAAAACAGGTATTGGCATTGAAAATGATTCACTGAAGTTAAAATCACACACATCAAATGTTATGTAATTTAATTTCTAGAAATGTTTGCATTCTAATATGTTTTTGGAATGACAATCATATATTTCTTTGATGTCACTTTTTTTTCATTGACAGTTTATTTTTTTGATGATGTTTTTCTTTTTTTGAATGCAGTTTTTTTTTCAATGATTGATTTTTCAGTTTCAACTTTTTGTCACCATTTTGGCGTGGAGGGGAGGGGCTATGAAGACGTGATTTACAAATAATTTGCATAATTTTCAGTCATGAGACCACCGCAGCAGCCTGGAGGGCAAAAAAGACTGAAGTTACATGAGTCTTTAGCCCTCAGCTAACGGTTTCAGTGGGCCCCTAAATATACCATATTCTGCAAAACTCATAACCTCAATATCTTCAAAAAAATAAATAAATACGTGGCGCTGGTGGCCTAGCGGTCTGAGCACCCCACAAACAGAAGCTACGGTCCTCGTCGCAGAGGTCACCAGTTCGATCCCCAGCTTTGACCATTTGCTGCATGTCCTCCCCCTCTCTCTGCTCCCCACATTTCCTGTGTATCTTCAGCTGTCCTGGCAATAAGGGCAAAAAAGCCCAAAAAACATAATTTAAAATTTTTAATTAAAATTTTTTAAATAAATAAGTACAGTATTAGTGTGAATAAAAAGAGAAAAGTCTATTAGGCTAAAAGCCATTTCTTCAGCAGGCTTTAAACACAAGTATTTCTGCCCTAAAGATTGTCATTTTAACATTGATAGTAATGGGACAGCCTTAAGTGGACACTCCAGGAATTGCAGATTTTTAGACCGACTGCAAATATACTTTGTGTAGGACATCGTTTGCGCCTCTACATCACTGTGCGGTAGATCATCTTCTTGTAACTCTAAGATCTTTGGTCATCGCAGTGGTTTGTGGGTGGGCCGCCCATAGGCTGTATAAAATATGGACATAGTATCCGTGACGTCACCCATCTGTTCCTGAGAGCTGTTTTGAAGCAAATCGACGGCAGCAGCCATATTGGAAATGCGGAACTCAACCAGGCAGAGTGTCACGTAAAGAGGCGGAGTTTGAGCCTCCTAGCCAACAGCTATGTGTTCCTGTCCGGGAGTCACGTCAGTCATGTCCTTATTTGGGCAAACACTCGTAATCTTAATATCTTCTGAACCGTCACATTAGAAAAAAATTCATCCCCCGTACAGTGTGTGCCATTAGAGAGATTAGCTACGTAGAGCCAAGCCGTTTTTTGAACCAGGCTGTAAACATGTTTATTAATGCTGCAAAGATCGTCTTTTTCCCATTCATGTCTATGTGGTTTCCGGTGTTTCTGCAGCCAGCCTCAAGCGGATTCTCGATGTATTGCAGTTTAACACTTACGCATGGGCTTCATCGTTTGAGACGGGAGTTTGCCGTTTGCTGCAAGATTTGGTCAATTTCTGATGTACAGATCGGTATCACCCCGCGTTTGTGTTACTCCACGTTATAAATATACTCAAGCCTGACTCTCCTTTGGGAAAAAATGGGACAGGAAGAGGATGATAGGGGGAGAAAAAATAAGAAAATCAGTGAGTGAGAAGTCAAGTGCTGCCCACAGTTCCCCACCCAGGACAGGATTGTCCTTGTACCATATACTGTACACACACACACACACACACACACACTGATGTTAAACAAACAATACTGTCCTCATCTAGTTCAAACAATGTAATGACCATAGAGGTTTTCTGTGGCAATCATAATGGAACTTATAGGCTATAGCCTGAATTTAACAACATACCAACTGTCTTGTGCTGTCACTATTTAGTATTTGAATGATTTTAATGTGTCTCAATGTTGATATGAAGGAGATGTATTTTATTTTACTTCATGATCCTCCTTACAATTTAGCAGGAGAGACAAGTGAGGACAGACAGGGACCGACAGTGGATGAAGGAACGGAAAGAGGACAGCGTGGAGGCAGCAGAGAGAAAGGGAGAGACACAGAAAAGGAGGCTGAGGGAAAGAGTGAAGCAGACTCACAGGGACAAGAGAGGGAGAGCAGCACTGAGGGAGACAAAGATAGAAGAGAGATGACAGAAGAAGGGAGAGTCTGTCTACATGAATTGGATCTTGCCAGGTACAAAAATAAAAAGCTCAATAATGAGAAGTACAGCCTTCTGAACAACAAGTAGATTAATCAAAGCAACAGTTATCTCCAAAGGAAGTTTTGTCAGAGGCTGTTACGATACAGCAACAAATGGGAGGATAAATATCCATGGTTGAGGTATTCAGTGTCAGAAGATAGTGCATACTGTGCCATCTGTATGCAAAATTTAGTGCCATCTGTACCAAATTTTGACCATGGTATTTGTCAAATCCTGGTTACGGCCCTGAATGCCAAATGCGTTTTTTCCCCTAAATCAAATTTTCCTATAATGCAGATAACGCCTTCTACTGTTTAAAAATAATATCCTGATACAAGTTTTGTTGAGTTGATTTTAATCCACCCTTATTTGTATCGATTTTTCATCGTCTTACAATATATCCTTACATCCCTAAAGCTGAGTGTTCAATAATGATTAACAAGGTGCCTTTAAGCATCCACTGGAGACAAACAGAGAGTACTCAGCTTGCATCTACAACATGTATCCATACTACAAGAAGTGCAGAAGAGAAAATCATAACATCCTAATGGACAATATCCAGACAGGCCAGTAAAAAGTGCAACATAAATACACAACTGCAGTAGTTACGATAACATTTATACCAAAAGACTGATGTGCTGTTGAGCACTTTGAAAAATGATGCACAATATGTGAAGTGGGAAGCATGGACCGAATGAGTGGAACTGACGTTCTCTAGACAGAGAAATCTGTTATTATGACAACCTATGAGCCAAACATATGAAGATCATACTGAGAGGCACCAGAGTTACATAGCAGACATATTTATGGAGATTTTCATCCCAGTGTTTGTGTCTGACAGCCACAGTGAGGCTGCATCAGCTTCAAAGACTTGTGTGATTCCCCTCTTCATTTGCATAGAGAACCATTCAGTGTAAATACAAGTCGTTTCTTTTCTGCCTTTCTTTTTGTCCCTACAACTCTCACCAGGCCACAAGACAATAACAAACTGATGCTAAGTGCTCTGGGAAGATGATTCAATAAACATTTTGTGTCTCTGAACTGTGATGCTTCTGCTTTAATGACACGTACACACAAACATACAGATTCAGAGATACACACATGCACACACACAGAAACCACTCTAACTGATTCCTTCCTTTCTTCAGAGAAAAGCCCATCCTATTTACAACTGCATTAACCGCCTCCTCACCTCTTCTCACCCCCACCTCATTCCCCTTTTCCCTCCATCTTTCCTTCCTGACCTCTCAACAATTTACATCCAAAGGTTGCGAAGCAGCTGGACAATAAAAGCAGCTTAAAAGGACATACTCCCACAATGTTTATGTTAGGGAACCTTAAGCAGCAATGAAACTGAACAGTAAAGAGGCAAGTTGTGTTGCTCACTGGCCAGGTTTGTGTGTCTACATTTATCTCTGGTTGTCACGTCAAAACGACTTCAGGGGCAGACAGTGTGTGTGTGTGTGTGTGTGTGTGTGTGTGTGTGTGTGTGTGTGTGTGTGCGTGTGCGTGCACGTGTGTGTGTGTGTGTGTGTGTGTGTGTGTGTGTGTGTGTGTGTGTGTGTGTGTGTGTGTGTGTCCATGGGACGATGTATCCAAGGGCCCTGAGTCTCAGGGCTTTTAAGACACCGCTCAATAACACAGTTTCTCCAAACAAGCTGTTAGGACAATCAGATTAGACATTAAAACAGGGAACATGCTCCAGATCGAGGATGAAAGAGATTCTTCCCAACATGAGAGATTTCTTACCAGAGACTGATGATCTACCATTACTCCAGCTGAACATATATCAGTGTTACAGGGAGAGATTAGGACAATAGATCTCCAGTCTAAAACAGTTTAGAACCATTAACTGCATGTAGAAAGGACAACACGCAATGTCTGCCCATTGTGCGACATGAAGCCAAAAGATCCCCTACATGAGAGGCGACTTAAGGCCAAATTCCACCAGATCCGTGTCTGGTCCGTCTCCGATCTGTCACAGCATCTGATCTGATAGGTTTCTATTCTAGTCCCAATGGATCCGCTCCGTTGCGTGCCGGCTGCGTCTCTGATCCGGCACACCGGAGCCCTCCGGATCAGATACACAGAATAAAACATCTCATGCTATCACCAGATCGTTTTTAACTTAACTTCAACAACAAACCATTATGATGAGCGGAGCCAGGCCTGGAGTCAACAGGTCAGAGGTTTTCAGAGGACCAGAAAGACAACATGGATGTGGAGAGGAGGAGGATATTCATTAATAGGGTTGCTAAATTCCGGGAATATTCAAAGTTGGAAACTTTCCATGGGAATAATTGAGAATGTATGGGAATAAACGGAAATAAACCAGGAAGGTTGGCTCTTAAAGCTGGGGTTGGTAGTCCACTTTTTGTTATACTGGTTAAAATGATCTTTATGTCCTGATGGTAATCAATACATAATGTGTTCTTAAAAAAGAGCGAAGAAAAGCTGCTATCTACAGCCGGAGTAAACCTGGGAATACACCAACCAATCAGCCTTTTTTGGGTGCCAAAATTTTAAACCATTCAAATCCCGTCTTGCCGTTCTGCCCGCCGCCTGGGTGTACATTTCCCCAGCGTGTACTCTGAGTCCCCGTCCCCTGCCTCTGCTTCCCCTGACTCTACTGACTGCCCCTCTCGCTCGACCTCGGGCCTGTCCCCTCTGACCAGATGAGGTGCATTGCTCAGGACTGTAGTCTGGATCAGAGTCTAAAAAGCTCTCACCACGGGGGCTCTGACAAGCAAAAATAATGACATTTAGTAAGTCCTACAGAAAATGTATTTGTATTGTAGCCGTGATCACACCAACCAACAAAACAACAGTCAATGTTTGAATGAATGAAGAACTTCTCCTCTTGTCTCTCCTCTCTCCAGCTCACACGCTCTACACCTCTCCTGATGCCTTCACTAACCGTCAACACTGTAGGAATTAAGAACATCTACACTGAACATGTTTAACAAACAGTAGAGCTGTTACAGTATTATATGTGTTATAACTTTTCTCCTGATATCGTGTCACCAGTACAACTGGATAATGCTAGCATGATAGTTGTGAGTACTAACAGCAGCCATGTTTGTTTGTATTTTTAACTTTCACTATGATAATATTTTGGTGAGGACTGGTTTTGAATAAGTCACCATCATATTTGCTCGAGAATCAGTGGCGCTCGTGCATGTGAGCGGGGGCGTTGTTTTGAAGGAGCTCAGAGGGGAAGGGGGAGTGGGGTTAGAGCATAGACTGTAAATAAAAACGGACAGCGTTGCTCCGCCTCTTCCCGTTGTACAGTTCTGAAGCCAAAAAATCCCGCTCCTGGGCACCGCCATTGTGCAGCCAGAGCCTGTGAAGCCACTGTAACGAGCTCCGCCCCACAGCGTAGCATCATAAGACACTGTGTATCCTTTGAATTTTCCTCTACGGCGGCTGTGAATCAAAGGAAACAGGAAGTAAAACCCAGTTTTTTAAACTCTAATAATTAACGAAAAATAAACTTTTCAGGAAAAAGAGGCCCTGGACACAAAACAGTTAAATACTAACTACATATCAGCACAGCATACGGATATGAGAAACGTTTGTACGACGTGTATATATTTTTTTAAGTTTGAATGCTCCCCCATTCAAATGAATGGGGGAGACAGATTTTTTTACCTATACTGATGCCAGCCACCAGGGGGCAGACCCACAGCTGAAAGCTTCACCACCAGGGCCGTATCCGGCACGCTTGGGTTAGACGGAGTCCTGAAGATATGCTACATTTAAATTCATGCTAGTTTTCTGAGACTACTAACCCCAGCTTTAATAGGGAACTTAAATGTAGTTGGGGAAAATGTATTTTAGCATAATCCTGACTCAAAACCTTGGTCACATGACTCCAGCTGTCCGGCGGTCCTGCTCTAGGCTGCGTTCCGAAAACGCAACCAATAGGTGTTGACGGATGAGAGAGCACAGAGCCGGACCGCAGCGGATCTGAGACGGACCGGATCTGGTGGAAGTCCTGTGTTATTGCAACCTGACTGGTGGAGCTGTAGGACTGACATCACACCCTTTATGCCAAGCAAAACATGCATTCGACTTACTGACAAAAGTTAAAGATCCCTTAGGTGGGGACAGTCCACAGCAGAACAGAGTCTTGGTTTAAAGCAGACACTCTGAAATCTTCCCTGACTCATGTGTTAATGTTTGTTTCATCCTCTCGCCGTTTCTCCTCTGCTCTGCTAATCTGGAACAGAACGCTGCAGAAGCCAACATTTGTCAACAGAGCCATTTATCAGACATCTTATTAAAATCAGATAAATAAATAAAATATAACTTCTGTAGAAAGTTAACACATGGGCATAAATCAGCAAGATACAAATGAACTATAAGACAGAAAACATGTTTGAGATTTTATTTTATGTGAGGTTTATTTTAATTTTATGTGAAGTATTTTTGCTCAACAGATTGAGGTGGTTTACTTAATGAAAGAAAATAATGGCATCTTGCTTTTAGTCATCTTGCCCTGACATCAGCCTGCTGAGACTTTTCCGTTTGATATTTATAGTGTACTTTGTTTAACAATTTATAACCTACTTTTAAATAATTCAAAATTAGGGGGGGAAGTTGACAAGATACAGCATATACATCCATTATTGCTACTTTAAGTTCACAATAGAATCAACACTTGAGAGGAGATAAGAGTGGGTAGCAAAGCTGTTGTCAGAAAACATAAGTTTATGTATTAAGTTGAATTAATGAACCAATGCATTTTTAAACCCTGGTTCAAATCAGCTGTTGACTAACATATGTTGGGTATGAATATTACAAGCTTAAGGCTTAATGATTTATCTGATTCAGGTTCTCCATGAAAACCTTTAACCTGTTATGTGATCAGGCTGTATGCAGCCTGTAATACAGCCTCTCGCCTGTACTTCAAAAGCCAAAGGATCCCCTCTATGGGGACTGACCATAGACTGTATAAATAATGGACATAATATCCGTGGCATCACCAATCTGTTCCTGAGTGCTGTTTTGAAGCCAATTGTCAGCAGCAGCCATATTGGTAATGCGGATCTCAACCAGGCAGAGTGTGACGTAAAGAGGCGGAGTTTGAGCCTCCTATACCTCTTTTTCAACCAACGCGAACCGGGTTGTATTTCCAGGCTGGTACTCGCACTGGTTCAGAGCTGGATGAACTCACAAACCAGCGTGGCCCCTTTTTTTTTTCTGCCCGCTCGAGCCCGTGGAAGAGGAACTTCATGAGGTCAGATTTACGTGACCGCTTTTCCCAGCAGCGCTAGCGCAAACTTTCCCTCAAAAAAACAACAGTGGCAGACAACAGCAGCTTGTCTCCTTGGCCAACCACTGCTTTGCCTTGGAATCCATTAGTCTCTTTTATTTTTTTTACTGCAGGGCAATAGCGGAAACACGTATTTTTTTAGTTTTTTTATTTAAATCAAGGCAACCCCACCCCTCAGCCTGATGTAAGCGGTCCGCCAATCTAGACCAGCAAAGAGTTGGAGCCGCTCTGGAGTCGGGAGCCGGTTCACTCACAGTCAAAACACGAAAAACCAGTTCTCAATTGAGAACCGGCCCTGAAACTGCCTCGGTCGAAAAGGGGTACGAGCCAACAGCTATGTGTTCCCGCCTGTCAGTCAAGCCAGTCATATCCTCATTCGGCCAAACCTCATAATCTTAATATCTTCTGAACCATCACCTTAGAAAAAAATTCACCCCCTGTACAGTGTGTGCCGACAGAGAGATTAGCTATGTAGAGCCAAGCCATATTTTGAACCAGGCTGTAAACATGTTTATTTATGCTGCAAAGATCGTCTTTTTTGAATTGGTTTCCGGTGTTTCTGCAGCCAGCCCCAAGCGGATGCTCGATGAATTGCAGTTTACAACACTTCCTCATGGGCTTCATATTTTCAGACCGGAGGTTGCCGCTTGGCGCTGACATACTACGCTGGTGCAGCAGCGACCCGGCTGGTAGAGCTGTCAAACCCCTAATGCTAACCAAAACATGCATTACACCTGCCAATAGAACGTCAAAGATCCCTTAAGCTGTATAAATCAATATGTAGCATGTCAGATGAGGAGAGTCACGTATAACAGTCTCATCTTCTGGCCTGACTTTGACACACACTTGCAAATACTCATGCTTTGGCGATGGGACAACTGGCTATAAATCCACTATCACACAGGACTGTGTGCTTTCACTTTCTCTCCCTCTAATACACAAACTCACACAACCAATAAGGGTCATTGTGTGAAGACTGGCGCTCATCACACGATCAAATAAGACGCAGAGACTTGAGCTTTTCTGAATAGCATTAATTTAATTTCTATTTAAGTGTGCCGTGAGATAAGTGCTGTTTCTTTCAGTGGTGAGTGCAGGAGAAAAATGAGATGTTGCCAGAAAACTATTGGCTGATAGTTAAGGGGCTAATAGGAGTCTGTTCTGTCAGCTAATATCTAAGGAACACTTCATTATTTTGAGCTCAGCATATGAATCAAGTTAATATTTGGCATCTTGGGTTAAGACCTCATCACTGCTGACTAGGGTTGCCAACTGTCCCGTATTAGCCGGGACATCCCGTTTATTGGGATAAATTGGTTTGTTTCATACAGGACCTCAATTGTCCTGTATATTGACTATTAATAATAATAATAATAATAATATGCATTTTATTTAGAAGCGCCTTTCAAAGCACTCAAGGTCGCTTTACAGACAGATTAAAACACATAAATATACCACAACACGATAAAATAAATAAAAACAACAAGTTAAAAATTAACTCTTGAAAATACAGCAGACTGCACTCTACAGTTCCTAGATCAGATAAAACAGCAGTGGCAGATCATGTGCCAATCACACCGCCTGTCATAAAGCACAGGCCCCCTCACGAGCACCAGTTGTATACAGCGCAAATGCGCCAAGTCCTGCAAAAAAGGAGAGGATTTTCTCTGATGGCCATTAAATGGTCAGACTCAAGAAACAGATGCAGCACAGAGCTGATCAAAAATGAACTTCAAATATCTGTAAACTGTGACTTGTCATGTAAGGGCTTCTCTCTGGCTGTGCAAAAGACTGCTTGAGTCAGTCAAGAGCAGCAAAAAAATGATCCATAGAAAAAGTACATTTGGTGAGTCATACTCCTCTTTAGCATTAAATTTTTCTTCTGCCTGTTTTTTATGTAAAGAGCCAAATTGTGGTTTCTTTGAGGATCATTCATATGAGGTTACATAATGATACTGTAAGGATTAAAGGGAATATACACACTTTCTGCATTTCCAGTTGAATCAGAATATGAATATACGCTGAATTTACACATCATGCTCACACCACCATGGCACCGTGCACCTGTCCCTTATCTAGCAGTGAGAAAGTTAGCAACCCTACCGCTGACAGACATTCAAAGCTGAGTGTGGCTCATTACCAAACACAGCACCACTAGACTTCATAGGTGTATTCAGGTGAACACATTTTGAATCTATCATTTCACCTGTAATGCATCATGCTAAGACAAACTTGCTGCATACCACAAAGGAGATTTCACAAACACTAAACACTACGTTAGTGGACAGATATGCATTTGGAAACAAGCCAAAAAAGTATAATACGGGGTATTAACACTGTAGATTTGACATTTGAAAACCATAGTCAAGTCATGCCACAATCATATAAAGTATTCAGCTCCTTAACTCTCAAGGCTGAGCTGATAAAGCGCCATAAACTGCATTAATCTCTGACTCTAATCCAAATGAAAGAGTAAACAGCAACACAGTGTTGAACATTACAATCTAAAGGCAGCAGTGAATCTACCTTGTTGGTTGAATGGAGGCCGCAGCTCCTCAATGAAATCCTCCAGGACGAGTTGTGATTGGTGGTCTGAAAATAACACGAGTCTGGTACAGGAAACTCGTAGCACCTCACAACAGATTTCAGTCGTCCCTTGAGTTTAACCTTAAATGATCTCCTTGAAGTGTGAAACATACGATAATCCTTCAGAACGCGAGGGAGAATGTATCCCGCCAGTTTATCCGTCAAAACAGCTCCGGCTCTCTGGCAGGTGTTTACTATCTACCCCAATCTGCTAGTTAGCTAACTCCACGCGCAATCCTGGAACACAGAGTAAGCACCAGAGTGGGCGGGGCAATGGTGGTTTAAATCAGGGGTTCCCAAAGTGTGGGTCGGGACCCCCTGGGGGGTCGCGAGACACAAATGGGGGGTCGTGAGATGTGTTAAAGTGGCAACCTCCGGTCTAAAAATATGAGTCCAATGTGGAAGTGCTAAAAACTGCAGTTCATCGAGGATCCGCTTGAGGCTGGCTCTGGAAGTACCGGAAACCACATACACACCAATTCAAAGAAGCTGATCTTTACAGCAGAAATAAACATGTTTACAGCCTGGTACAAAAGACGAGTGTTGTCTGGATACTTAATTTCTTGGTCGGCACACACTGTACAGAGAGTTAATTTTTTCAAACACAGCAATTTCGAAGACATTTAGATTACGAGTCTTCCAACTAGAGGCACGGCTGACTTGATTGGCAGGCAGGAAGCTGTTGGCTAGGCGGCAATATAGCTGCCACCGCTGATTGGCCTCAGAACAGCACTTCAGAAACAGATGGGTGACGTCACGGATCCTACATCCATTATTTATAGTCTATGGATGTCTTCCATAATGTGTTTTTAAGTTATCTAAAATAAGTACATTTTACCCATTATAGTAAAAAAATATCGACAGATGAACTTTAAATAAAACCTTGAAAATAGAAAATGTGATGAGTTTTCTGCCTTTCTTTTTGCCAGATGACTCCTAAGTTTAGGGTTAGTGGACCAAAATTAAAAATCACAACAGAAAAGTAGAGCTGGAATGGCCCTAAAACAGATCAGAACAACATATTTGTAGCTCAAAATGTAGCTGAGACGATGAGTCTAGGATTGTATTATGTGTTTTCTAAAACCGGCTTTCCCCTTTGTTTTCTCAGATCTCTCTTTACGCTTTGATATGAGCATGCCACAACAATACCTCCATACTTCAGAACCGCCATCTTCCCTAATCCTTTCTCCTCCAACAGTTCCTGCTACCATGGACTTGAGGTTTCCGCTCCAAGGTAAAGGTAGACTAGAGGCTATACTTTTTATCAAACCCCAAAAAAAACATTTTTGTGCCGAGGCGAGGAAACTGAGTGTGTCAGATTCATTGTCAAAAGCAAGTTAATGCATGCTCAGCTCGACTTTGCAGCTTTGATAGTCAGCCATGATGGAAGACAGGTGGTTGAGAGGGGAGGGTTCAAAAAGACAAGAAGTCAACAACAAAGTCTGCCCCCCTCGCCTTTCACAGGCCTCCACACCCCATCAGAGGGTGGCCTCCAAGTCTTTGTCATCACTGATCTAAAGAGAGAAGCTCTGGCGGTGGCCTGAGGATGATAATTTACAATCTGCTGAGGGCATGCTCGCTGGAATCAATCTGTGCACCCTTGAGTTGAACTCAGTCTCCCTGTCAGTGATGAGGACATGAGTGACACCATCGTTCATTAATGAGTATAAAATATGTAATATATATAATATGTAATGTATATAATATGTAATGAATATATATGTAATGTATATGTATATTTCTTATGTGCTCTGGCAACAACATGTCTTTGTTTATGCCAATAAAGCAAATTGAATTGAATTGAATTGAGTCTGATGACAGTGTGGTCTCAAAGTTTGCACTTAATGAAATGTCTTCTTTCTTTCTGAGTATTTCTGTGAATTCAACATTGGAGAGGAGACAACATAAAAAGCTGTCTGCTCTCATGAGATAGAGGCTCACTCCTGTGTTTTTACTAAAGCTGAATGGTACGTGGTTCAGCGGTTACTGTTGTTTGTACCTGAGCCAAGCTTGATGTAGACCCCAGCAATGAGTTTGTATTTTATATTTCTTTGTATTTAAGTTGTTTCAACAAGCATTTGGGTCCCAGAGAGACACCAATTTTTACTTTTAGGTCCTTAATTGAAAAACTTAGGGATCTCCTGATAGAGACCCTTGAGTTTTAAAGCAACATTTTGGACAGTTTATCCTGAAATGGGCTGTGTCTGGTTAAACTGTGATATAACTGACTAGAGCATCTTGTGTAAGCCAGCATAGGCATGTGGATGTCAACCCGCAAGGAGGACTGAAGGCCGGTGGTGCTGTCTCTGCTAACGTTAGCCACACCAAGCAAACCATTTTGACAATGTTTACCCACAGACTCTGTGATCCTGTGTTTAAACGTGTTAGATCAATTGTGATTTACTTATCTTTAGACTACCTAGTTAGCTGGAATAAATTCAGTTTTAAGGACTGGGAAATTAGTCACTCTGGAAAATCCTTACCACAGATATGATCTTTTTTTTTTTTTGCAATACAAATTGTGCTCACCAACCACTCACACCTCAGAAACATATTACTCGTAATTTGTGGCTTTAATTTTGACACAAAAGTTACACCTTCAGAAAGCACCATAACGTCTAAAAGCACCTCCTATAACCATTTGAAGAATGTCTTTGTTTAAGTTTTATTCATTCACAATATCTGACAGTAAGACTGGAAAGCTCAAACTGAATGCAATGATATTTTTATTTACACATATAAGACAGAAATAGTCACAGTGATGAATTTTCAGTCGTCATCCTTTGGCACACTGGCCTGGCAGAGGGCAGCAGCAGGTGTTGCAGCTGGCACACTGGCCTGGCAGAGGGCAGCAGCAGGTGTTGGAGCTGGCACACTGGCCTGGCAGAGGACAGCAGCAGATGGGTGAGCTGGCACACTGGCCTGGCAGAGGGCAGCAGCAGGTGTTGTAGCTGGCACACTGGCCTGGCAGAGGACAGCAGCAGGGGTTGTAGCTGGCACACTGGCCTGGCTGAGGGCAGCAGCAGGTGTTGTAGCTGGCACACTGGCCTGGCAGAGGGAAGCAGCAGGTGTTGCAGCTGGCACACTGGCCTGGCAGAGGGCAGCAGCAGGTGTTGTAGCTGGCACACTGGCCTGGCAGAGGACAGCAGCAGGTGTGTGAGCTGGCACACTGGCCTGGCAGAGGGCAGCAGCAGGTGTTGTAGCTGGCACACTGGCCTGGCAGGGGGAAGCAGCAGGTGTTGCAGCTGGCACACTGGCCTGGCAGAGGGCAGCAGCAGGTGTTGTAGCTGGCACACTGGCCTGGCAGAGGACAGCAGCAGGTGTTGCAGCTGGCACACTGGCCTGGCAGAGGGCAGCAGCAGGTGTTGGAGCTGGCACACTGGCCTGGCAGAGGGAAGCAGCAGGTGTTGCAGCTGGCACACTGGTCGGCAGAGGGCAGCAGCAGGTGTTGTAGCTGGCACACTGGCCTGGCAGAGGACAGCAGCAGGTGGGTGAGCTGGCACACTGGCCTGGCAGAGGGCAGCAGCAGGTGTTGTAGCTGGCACACTGGCCTGGCTGAGGGAAGCAGCAGGTGGCTGAGCTGGCACACTGGCCGGGCAGAGGGCAGCAGCTGATGTTGTAGCTGGCACACTGGCCGGTCAGAGGGCAGCAGCAGGTGTTGTAGCTGGCACACTGGCCTGGCAGAGGGCACCAGCAGGTGTTGGAGCTGGCTCACTGGCCTGGCAGAGGGCAGCAGCAGGTGTTGTAGCTGGCACACTGGCCTGGCAGAGGACAGCAGCAGGTGGGTGAGCTGGCACACTGGCCTGGCAGAGGGCAGCAGCAGGTGTTGTAGCTGGCACACTGGCCTGGCTGAGGGAAGCAGCAGGTGGCTGAGCTGGCACACTGGCCGGGCAGAGGGCAGCAGCTGATGTTGTAGCTGGCACACTGGCCAGTCAGAGGGCAGCAGCAGGTGTTGTAGCTGGCACACTGGCCTGGCAGAGGGCACCAGCAGGTGTTGGAGCTGGCTCACTGGCCTGGCAGAGGGCAGCAGCAGGTGTTGTAGCTGGCACACTGGCATGGCAGAGGGCAGCAGAAGGTGTTGCAGCTGGCACACTGAACTGGCAGAGGGCACCAGCACGTGTTGTAGCTGGCACACTGGCCTGGCAGAGGGCAGCAGCAGGTGTTGGAGCTGGCACACTGGCCTGGCAGAGGGCAGCAGCAGGTGTTGTAGCTGGCACACTGGCCTGGCAGAGGGAAGCAGCAGGTGTTGCAGCTGGCACACTGGCCTGGCAGAGGGCAGCAGCAGGTGTTGTAGCTGGCACACTGGCCTGGCAGAGGACAGCAGCAGGTGGGTGAGCTGGCACACTGGCCTGGCAGAGGGCAGCAGCAGGTGTTGTAGCTGGCACACTGGCCTGGCAGGGGGAAGCAGCAGGTGTTGCAGCTGGCACACTGGCCTGGCAGAGGGCAGCAGCAGGTGTTGTAGCTGGCACACTGGCCTGGCAGAGGACAGCAGCAGGTGTTGCAGCTGGCACACTGGCCTGGCAGAGGGCAGCAGCAGGTGTTGGAGCTGGCACACTGGCCTGGCAGAGGGAAGCAGCAGGTGTTGCAGCTGGCACACTGGTCGGCAGAGGGCAGCAGCAGGTGTTGTAGCTGGCACACTGGCCTGGCAGAGGACAGCAGCAGGTGGGTGAGCTGGCACACTGGCCTGGCAGAGGGCAGCAGCAGGTGTTGTAGCTGGCACACTGGCCTGGCTGAGGGAAGCAGCAGGTGGCTGAGCTGGCACACTGGCCGGGCAGAGGGCAGCAGCTGATGTTGTAGCTGGCACACTGGCCAGTCAGAGGGCAGCAGCAGGTGTTGTAGCTGGCACACTGGCCTGGCAGAGGGCACCAGCAGGTGTTGGAGCTGGCTCACTGGCCTGGCAGAGGGCAGCAGCAGGTGTTGTAGCTGGCACACTGGCATGGCAGAGGGCAGCAGAAGGTGTTGCAGCTGGCACACTGAACTGGCAGAGGGCACCAGCACGTGTTGTAGCTGGCACACTGGCCTGGCAGAGGGCAGCAGCAGGTGTTGGAGCTGGCACACTGGCCTGGCAGAGGGCACCAGCAGGTGTTGGAGCTGGCACACTGGCTTGGCAGAGGGCACCAGCAGGTCTTGTAGCTGGCACACTGGCCTGGCAGAGGGCAGCAGAAGGTGTTGCAGCTGGCACACTGGCCTGGCAGAGGGAAGCAGCAGGTGTTGCAGCTGGCACACTGGCCTGGCAGAGGGCACCAGCAGGTGTTGCAGCTGGCACACAGACCTGGCAGAGGGCAGAAGCAGGTGTTGGAGCTGGCAGACTGGCCTGGCAGAGGGCAGCGACAGGTGTTGGAGCTGGCACACTGGCCTGGCAGAGGGCAGCAGCTGATGTTGTATCTGGCACACTGGCCGGGCAGAGGGCAGCAGCAGGTGTTGGAGCTGGCACACTGGCCTGGCAGAGGGCAGCAGCAGGTGTTGGAGCTGGCACACTGGCCTGGCAGAGGGCAGCAGAAGGTGTTGCAGCTGGCACACTGGCCTGGCAGAGGGCAGCAGCACGTGTTGTAGTTGGCACACTGGCCTGGCAGAGGGCAGCACCAGGTGTTGCAGCTGGCACACTGGCCTGGCAGAGGGCAGCAGCAGGTTGCTGAGCTGGCACACTGGCCGGGCAGAGGGCAGCAGCAGGTGTTGGAGCTGGCACACTGGCCTGGCAGAGGGCAGCAGCAGGTGTTGTAACTGGCACACTAGCCTGGCAGAGGACAGCAGCAGGTTGCTGAGCATGCACACTGGCCTGGCAGAGGACAGCAGCAGGTTGCTGAGCTGGCACACTGGCCTGGCAGAGGATAGCAGCAGGTGTTGGAGCTGGCACACTGGCCTGGCAGAGGGCAGCAGCAGGTGTTGGAGCTGGCACACTTGCCTAGCAGAGGGCAGCAGCAGGTGTTGTAGCTGGAACACTGTCCTGGTAGAGGGCAGCAGCAGGTGGCTGAGCTGGCACAGGGGCCGAGGGTAGCAGCAGGTGGATGAGCTGGCACACTGGCCTGGCAGAGGGCGGCAGCAGGTGTTGTAGCTGGCACACTGGCCTGGCAGAGGGAAGCAGCAGGTGGCTGAGCTGTCTCACTGGCCGGGCAGAGGGCAGCAGCAGGTGTTGTAGCTGGCACACTGGCCTGGCAAGAGCAGCAGCAGATGTTGTAGCTGGCACACTGGCCTGGCAGAGGGCACCAGCAGGTGTTGGAGCTGGCTCACTGGCCTGGCAGAGGGCAGCAGCAGATGTTGCAGCTGGCACACTGGCCTGGCAGAGGGCAGCAGCAGGTGTTGCAGCTGGCACACTGGCCTGGCAGAGGCCAGCAGCAGGTCTTGTAGCTGGCACACTGGCCTGGCAGAGGACAGCAGCAGGTGTTGCAGCTGGCACACTGGCCTGGCAGAGGGCAGCAGAAGGTGGCTGAGCTGGCACACTGGCCTGGCAGAGGGCAGCAGCAGGTGTTGTAGCTGGCACACTGGCCTGGCAGAGGGAAGCAGCAGGTGGCTGAGCTGTCTCACTGGCCGGGCAGAGGGCAGCAGCAGGTGTTGTAGCTGGCACACTGGCCTGGCAGAGGGCAGCAGCAGGTGGCTGAGCTGGCACACTGGGCTGGCAGAGGGCACCAGCAGGTGTTGTAGCTGGCACACTGGCCTGGCAAGGGCAGCAGCAGGTGTTGGAGCTGGCTCACTGGCCTGGCAGAGGGCAGCAGCAGATGTTGTAGCTGGCACACTGGCCTGGCAGAGGGCAGCAGCAGGTGTTGCAGCTGGCACACTGGCCTGGCAGAGGGCAGCAGCAGGTCTTGTAGCTGGCACACTGGCCTGGCAGAGGACAGCAGCAGGTGTTGTAGCTGGCACACTGGCCTGGCAGAGGGCAGCAGAAGGTGGCTGAGCTGGCACACTGGCCTGGCAGAGGGCAGCAGAAGGTGGCTGAGCTGGCACACTGGCCTGGCAGAGGGCAGCAGCAGTTGTTGCAGCTGGCACACTGGCCTGGCAGAGGGCAGCAGCAGGTGTTGGAGCTGGCACACTGGCCTGGCAGAGGGCAGCAGCAGGTGTTGCAGCTGGCACACTGGCCTGGCAGAGAACAGCAGCAGGTCTTGGAGCTGGCACACTGGCCTGGCAGAGGGCAGCAGCAGGTGTTGGAGTTAGCACACTGGCCTTGTACAGGGCAGCAGAAGGTGGCTGAGCTGGCTCATTGGCCTGGCAGAGGGCACCAGCAGGTGTTGGAGCTGGCACACTGACCTGGCAGAGGGCAGCAGCAGGTGTTGGAGCTGGCACACTGGCCTGGCAGAGGGCACCAGCAGGTGTTGCAGCTGGCACACTGGCCTGGCAGAGGGCACCAGCAGGTGTTGCAGCTGGCACACTGGCCTGGCAGAGGGCAGCAGAAGGTGTTGCAGCTGGCTAACTGGCCTGGCAGAGGGCAGCAGCAGGTGTTTGAGCTGGCACACTGGCCTGGCAGAGGGCAGCAGAAGGTGTTGCAGCTGGCTAACTGGCCTGGCAGAGGGCAGCAGCAGGTGTTTGAGCTGGCACACTGGCCTGGCAGAGGGCAGCAGCAGCACCAACACCAGCTTGAGCAGAGGCTTGACTACGTCATCCAATCCTGCCACCTCAAATTCCGGCAGCTGTACTCGGGCGTAGCTCTTACTGTTCTCCACCAACAGGTCAATCATGGCTTCAGCAGGCAGCTCAGAGGGAAGCTGTTTGTCCTGCTGAAGACGCAAGAGTTCAGCCGTAAGAGCGACCTTGTCCCGAAAAGACTGAGTGTGCCAGCAGTGCTGCTTGGCTTGCTCATAGATTGATGTGCCAAACAGCACCCTGATTGTTTTATATATCCCTCCGTCGATGAACTCCATCGTAAATCAATTTCTGTATTTTGCAATACAGAAAAAGACAAAGCAGTACGCTAACAAAACTTCTCGAAACCAGTAAATAATTGTAATGACAAACTCAAAAGTGCTCCTACACAGTTGATTGTCTAGGCTTGAATGATCAATCTCCTCAGGTCTGCGATTATTTAAAATTGTCAGTGTCACAGAGTCTGCGTTGAGTCACAAGCAAAACATTCTCCAGATTGGCTTGTAGAACTTCATACAATAGAACCCTTATCACCATGGTGAGTCCATGCACAGCTTATTTAGAACTCCATCAATATTAGCACAGTTTGTTAATATATCCCACAGCTACAGAGCCACATACAATAAAAGAGTACATTTTTGTTGAAACTCCCATAGAAAAATCACACCATCATCAATTTCAGCTATTGTTCTTATGAAGTGTGCAACAACAAAGCCAACACAGCACACCTCACACTAACAGATTAAATACTGATACATGCTTATCTGTTTTCTCACATAAGATGATACCTTTGAAGAATATATTATATAGAAAACAATGCTTCAGCTTCAGCGATGAAAAAGGGCATCTTTTTTCATATAATTCTCACAAAACTCTTTGCGGCACTTGACACAATCATAATCATAATGCGAATAGTCCTGTTTGCTTTTGTAGGTAAATAAAAGGTTTTTCAGTCTGTGTCACAACCATGCTATCATATAGACCAGCCTTTCCCAAACTCAGGGTCAGAACCCACATTTGGTTTCCAATCAGCTGAACCTCCAGTCTTGGTTCCAGCCCTTGGGGTGAGGTCAGAAACAAGGAACCAAGCAAGGAACTGGTGTCTGCTTTGGTACAAACTCCACTTCATGCCAGCTGAAACTACTGTCACAGCTTTAGTCCTGGAGGGTGAGGATGTGGAAGGGCAGTCCACCAGAAAACCAGAACATGCTATGGTACAACCTCCAAAACCTGCCAATGAGGCTTCTGCCCAATACCTCATGTTTCCCTGCCAGCTGTAGCTACTGTAACAGCTTCAGTCCTAGAGGTAGAGGTTATGGAGGGGCAGCTCACCGAAGAGCCTGCTGAACCTGCTGAAGTGAAACCTCCACCAGCTCAATTCACTGCTGATGAACGCACTTCTATCAGCAAACTCATGCCAGAAGAGGCTTTACCACTTTCTGCTGTGGTCCAAAACCCATCAACTCCTGTCCAAAACCTGCCATGCATGGAAGCCTCACTTACTTAATCATTGGATACGAGCTGGTTTTACTGTTTTATTCATACCTTGGGTGTCACAGACATTCTGGAAACAGCTCCAGTAAAAGTGGGATGACTTCACTTTCTGGCAACTCCTGCATTTCTTAATTTAGGAGCAATCAGCTAGATCCGAAAGCAGACGGGTACATGCAAGAATTATTGATGGTTTGTCGAAGAACAAGAAAACTGGAGATTTTCTGAGCAGCTGCAGAAAAGGTCCTGAAATGTCATAAGTCACTCACAGCCTGAAGAAAGACTAATCCAAACTCAGTAACCAAGACCAGAAAAAACACATCTGCTTAAACCCCAGTTCGCTTTTCTCTTCCGTCTTTCTTTTGTTATGTTCTTAGTTTAAACCAAGCGGCAACCTCCGGTCTAAAAATATAAGTCCAATGCGGAAATGTTAAAAGCTGCAGTTCATCGAGAATCCACTTGAGGCTGGCTCCGGAAGTACTGGTAGTCACATACACATGAATGGGACAAAGACGATCTTTACAGCAGAAATAAACATGTTTACATCCTGGTACAAAAGACGAGTGTGGTCTGGATAGCTCATTTCTCGATCAGCTCACATTGTGAGGGGGGTGAATTTTTTCTAATGCGGCAATTTCGAAGATATTGAGATTACAAGTCTTCCAATGAGAGGCACAGCTGACTGTAGGAACACTGCAGCTGTTGGCTAGGAGGCTCAAACTCCGCCTCTTTTCGTAACACTGTCTCCACAACAGCAATATGGCTGCTGCCGACGATTGGCCTCAAAACAGCTCTTCAGAAACAGATGGGTGACGTCACGGATACTACGTCCATATTTTATACAGTCTATGGTTTAAACAAGCGCTTTGTGCATTTCTTCCATCGCTCAAAAAGCGGTGGCTGATGATTCACAAGGCATTATGGGAGATTTCTAACACTACATTCAAAGTGTGCTTCTGATGAATCTCCATTTGAAGGGCAATGGCGCTGAAACACATTGGCTTCCCCTTCCAGCCTCAACAAGAATCTGGACCACCAAATCCTGGAAGTGAATGCCCAAAATGTAGGGGTAGGGCTAAGCGGTGGGGCGAGAGTATAGAGTGTATAAATAATGGAAGAAGTATCCTTGATGCCACCCATCTTTTCCTGAGCGCTGTTTTGAAGCCAGTTGTCAGCGGGAGCCATATTGGTAAAGCTGAGCTCAATCAAACTTATGGCCCTTTTTCACTACACAGTTCCAGCACTACTCAAATAGGTTCGGCTTGACTCAACTCTACTCGGTTTGGGTTTCTTTTCCACCAGCCCGAGTACCGACTCACGGTGGGCGGGGTCGTCATAAACATTGCTGCGCGAAACTGCATTCACGTCATTTTGAACACAACACAAACACAACAATCACAAACAATGGAGAACATGGAGGCAATGGTGTACTTGCTGCTCGGTCTGTGGTTTTTTTTGTCGCAGGCTGAGTGAGAGAGGAAAGCAAAAGAAGAGCAAAAGAGTACTGTAAAAAAAACAACAGCATGCATATTTTCTTTCTTCACATGTACATACATGCTATGCACGCTCACTGACCTTATCAGAATAGGAATCCCCATCCCACGTCTAATCATCAGAAGGATTCACCCAAGACAAACACCTGTTTTAAATAATCAAATACCCTCCACATCAAATTGCATGCAAGGCAAGGCAAAACAACCCCTGTTTATTTTCAGGGAAGATGGAATATACCTGTTGGGAGGAGGAATGGAGGCGTATTGTGGTTGGCACATGCTGGCTATCCTTTAGTGCCGTGGATAAATACTGGCAGGGTGACAATAGACCAGCGTGAGTTGAGGAGACTGTCACCTCAGCTGTTATCAGACCTTAGATCTTCATGCTGTCTTACTTATCACTCCCCCAGACACTAAGGCACACGTCAGACTCTCCATAAAAATATATTTGGATACAAATAAAAGCCCCAGGAGGTAAACAGGGCGAAGAAGTAACTTCTATTGATTCTAAAATTGGAATTTTGAAGAAAGGTGATGCATTCAAAAAAGGTAATCTCTCCATCCTTTAATCACTATCACTGCATCTCTCCTCTGCTGTGGGAGTGACAGTTCCCCTCAGATCTCCTCCAGCCTGCGAGCAGATAACAGCCGGTCTGAGTGCTACTTGTTACAGGATGAAGCCACCCTCATTGCGCACACATGCGATCCCTGTCGTAATAAATCTATCTACAGTCTAATCTGCTCCATCTTGGTGGGCACCACTCCCCTTCTAAGTACCTCCAGTTCACTCTGCGCTGATGAATAGCAATCAAGTGGCGCTTGTAGGTGAAAATGTCACACAAACCGGTATTTACATTTCAGTCATTATCACAGCCCCCATCATGGACGCATGCGATCTTATTATGTTTCCACAGGGACACTTTGAGGTAAGAGAGGTGGCATCTTCTCCCTGTTATCTCTCATCAAGACAGATCTATTGTGTTTGTTGGATAACTTAAAGAGATGCCTGTTGCATGACAGTGGTTGCAGGTTTAAAGAAGGATTCCCCTCCCAGCTGTGTCTCAATGGCATATTTGTGGCTATCATTAAAAAAAACATGCTTTACTTCCATCTTAAACTTTTCAGCTGTTAATTCAGATTTAAGAATGGTCATTTGAGAGCTTATTTCAAATTTAGCCATCTATAATATATTGTTCTCGGTATGTTGCTGTTTATATGTCTTTGTGTACAGGGTGCTTTGAACCAATCACTGCTACGTCGAGTGTATTAAGTTAAAATGTGTTTGAAATGAATTTATTGTCTGCAGTTCCAATATTTCTTTCACCAAGGAGCATCTTTTTAAGGTCACATATTATGCATAATCAACTTTTTAATGGTTCTCTACCTGAAATATGTTTCCCTGGCATGTCTACAAACCCCCCGAAAATGAAAAAAATCCATTCTGCCCCTGTTCTGATTTCTCCACCTTTCTGTAAATGTGTCTGAAACGAGCCGTTTCAGACTTCCGTGTTTTTTTACGCAACAACGTGTTCTGGTCTGTAACGGGAGTCAGAGCTCGGAGCTTGTTCAGTCCTCAACTCCGCCTCCGTTTTTCATTCCCTGCACACACGTGTGCTAACAAGGAGCTTAGGAGGGAGGCATGCTAGTTGTAGGCTGTCTTAATAAACACAAAGGTCGGTTTTACTCCCCACATCTGCAGATTTGAAGATCTAGTGGATGATTTTTATTTTTCATGGAAAAGTGCTAGCGCTAGTTAGCATAGCCACATAGCTACATGTTCGTCGCTGTGTACCAAGACACACGTCTACATACTGATAAATAAAACAACAAGAAACACTAAATCTGTGACCAATGGTTCAGAAAGGTCCTGCTGCAGGCGCCTCTCTGTCAAGATCAGATTCTGGATCAAATTCAGAGGGTTGAAGTAACGTGGGTCTGTGAGCAGCTGTGTATATTCAGCCAACATGTAAACATTAGATCACAGCCGATGCCACATCCCCTTCCTGAGGGGGCGTGGTCAGAGAGCTCATTCTCATTTAAAGGCACAGATACAGAAAACAGCCTGTTCTGGGCAGGGCTGAAAAGAGGGGTTTACAGGCATAACAAAATCTCATTTCAAAGTGTGTTTTTGAGCAATAAACTTTAAAGACATGTTTTGGGGACCTCTTAGACCAATATATTTTGATGAAAAAGAGCATGATATGTCACCTGTAAGTTATGTAAGTTGCCTCATCTTGCTTTGAAAATCACCACAGCAAAATCTGCCCCCCTATTCTGCCTCTGTGACTACAGAGGTAGAACATCTTTCCCCCACCATTCCCCCTGTGTGTACACAACGCTTGCTTTTGTAGGTCATAAAGAGGATTCTGTATTAATTCCTGTTTCCTTATCTTCTCATGGGAGCTTTAAGTTTTTCTAAAAGCAGCATGAATACAGCATCAAAATTATACATGCGAATGTACATACTAGTGCTTCATCCAGGTAATTTCTGCAAATATTTGAGTTTTAAGCCCCACTGTGCAAACTTTGGCAGATAAGTTTACCATTTAAGCTGTGGTGGACCTCAGTGAAAACCTCACAGATTAACTTGTTTATTATTAGTGAAATCAAACACACCTTTAAGAGCATGTCAGGGAAGGAATGACAGCTTGAGCCAACATCTAGTGTAAATACAGGTTTATTAGGGATGAAAATGTTCCATGATAAACAAGAGGGGGGGAAACATTCACAGTACATTTCATCTTTTTATCTTCCTAACATGGTGCACTTGAACATTGTACAACTTCAAATCCCCATCTTTGCTCTGGACAAATAGCTTCTTTACAAAAGTACCCTTCTAAAAAAGCCAAAAAAATATGGGCATTTGGGGGCATATTGGCCATACTAGAATTAAGATTTTCCATCTCCTTTCATTTGTTCAATACCTATACAATACAAAAAGTGGCAAAAAACTACAAATATTCAGCAGGCATCTCGGTTGAAAGTCAAAGTGTACCAACTATAACCCTTCATGAGCAGTCATGACAACTTCAGCTCTACACTTGCACAGCATACAGTAAACTAGCCAGCAGCAAACTGAGGTCTGATGGTTAAAACAAACACAATGTTAACACAAAACAGAAGGCAATTTTTCATGTTAAGGAGAACTGAGAGCTTACTGGTCGATTTAAGGTACGTGGAAAATGAAGGAAAGATAACTGGTCCATTACTAAATCAAAAGGTGTTGGTCTGATTGAAGTCCCAAGGAAATGTATTGGTCATTTTATGGAGAGGTAGGATAGTTGTCATGGTTGATGTATTGGGTCCCAGGATTAAATTGCAATTACCAACCTCATACAGTACTTGTTTACATTGTAAAAGCAAAGACTGCTGACAAGTCACCTCAGGGGTTATTGTTCCTAAAATGTGTACCAGGAAAACCTATCAATTCATCTGCTGTCATTTAAACCTTAGCTAGAAGAGATACACTCAATGGTCTTTTTCTCTGGTGTTTTAAGTGCGGTTGGCTCTGCTGTGTACGGTCAGGTGTAGAGTGGGCGCTACTGTCTGTATGTCAGTGATCTTTCAAGAATTACTCAAGCGGTTACACAACAACCAATTCATTTAGATTTGTGCCGTTTAATCTTTCCAGGTTGATTTTTTTTGGCAGGGAAGCGTTGGCACATAGTTTCTGTTTATGGCAAATGTTGGGCTTTAACAAATAAATGTGAAAAAAATGAACACTTAATATTTTCAAACAAAGCAGGAACTCTGAAATGTGGCAACAAGCCAATTAACTGCATTGTTGCTTCTGACTCTCTACATACCAGCCAGATTGACATCTGGCCCTACTTTACAAACAGTGATCCTTCATTTCCCTCTAGAGCAATAATGAGGACACATACTGGAGTGGATGAGCCACATTCACTAAAACCCTTCTTTACCACAAAGTCCAAAGGCTAGCATCACATGTACTGTAATATCAGAACCACACAGGATGATGGGGCACACCTGGTTCAAAAACATCATAAAATCCATTCAGCTATCAGAGCTTTAAGAGTGTTTGTTTAATCTTTACAGGAATTACAGGACAGCTGTGGTCTCATACTTATTAAAGACCAGGTTCCTTTGGTTTTATTGCATTAGGTGCTCGATAGACAAGGCTTGAATGGATTTCTAACTGTTTTTGGATGCATGTGTGATTTCTGAAGAAAAGGCAAAAGGCAGAGGTTACCAGACACAAGACACAAGTGAAAAGAAAAAAAGCAAAACGCCATGGCTAGATTTAAAAACATGACTGTGTAGACATTTCCAAGCTTTAAATTAACTAGTAGACCGAATACAAAAATCTCTCATTACAGTATAAAACTGGAACAGAAAGAACTTTACAAAAATGTTGCATTATTCTGCTTTTTTTCTTTTTTCTTGTAGAGAAAAAGAAAGCGTGAGAGAAGGGTTCGAGCAAACAGATCTATCAAAGGGAACATCAAATGTCTAACATAAGAAACTAAAGAAACAGAAGAGGTTAAACAGTCTTTACAGTGAGGGAAAACATTAGAGCATAAGTCTCACATCCCTCTGTTGGCTCGCCTTTACATTTGTTCCTTTTTCATTCCAATTCATCTGAAATCTTCTCCCAGCTATTGACTATTTCCTAAAAGTCTTAACATTGAATTAAACATATCTAACAGTTTGATGTATCTACATCTCTGGTTGTTTTACAATTCATACAGATGTTTAAAGTAAAGAGGAAATTCATGTCAGCTGCTCTCCAGGTTATAACCTACATGCACAGCTCCTTTAAACACATACTCTTCCTTTAATATCTAGGAATAAAAGATTTGTCAAAGGGAAACCGTATTTAAGTTCATTATGAAGTGGCAGCACTACAAACTACAGTATTGCATTGTTCGGCTCCTACTGCACACATACTTTTACAACAACATTACAGTATCTTTTATTCATAGATGAAAGGAAGGGCGTGCCAAAGACTGTTTGTTTTGTATCTCAGTGATCATCTTTGCTCACTTCTCTGATCAAACTGAGCAAAGAGGATCCTCATGCTGTGATATTTTTTTGGGAATACTCTGACTTGTTGTTTTCTCCTCCATGTGTGCTCATATTGGAGAAGTCTAAGAGTCCTCTAACCACCTTACTGGTTACTGGACTCACGGACCTTAGCTTGCAGGGCATCACAAGTCTTCTTGGCGTCGCCGAGCAACATCGCAGTGTTGGGCTTGTAGAAGATGGGGTTGTCCACTGCTGCGTATCCCACACCCAGAGAACGCTTCATCACGACCACCTAAAGAGGGAGGAGATATAGTCACACACAATCACACGTGAAAAAGCACTCCTTACAAGTGGTGTCAAGCTGGAAGCATTGCTGGATTAAAAACATGGACGTTTCCATCTCCTGTAGTGCAAAAGTGAGGCCAAAATATCCCCACAGTGGAATGGGCACTTACGCCTTATGCAGGCAACACATTTGGAGCCAGAGTCTGCATATTAGGAATCTATTGGTGGAGCCATGAAGTTAACTACCCACCCCTTGTGCTAACCAAAACACACAACGTACAGATCAAAGATCCCCAACGTTCAGACTCTTGATCGGTTTGAGGCTGACACTTGCTGTTAAGGAAAGTTCTAAGCATAAGTGTAAGTGTTTGTTGACATTATACCCCATTTTATACTATCTAATAAGTCATTTGGTATATATGACCAACTTTGATACTTTTTCTAGCATCTAAAAAGTGAGCAGAGCCTTTACACTGGTGACCATTAAACCAGTATAAAATGTAGAGATACTTTCTATTGTGTCTACATTGTGCAAAGCATGCTGGAAACAAAGCACGACAAACCAGTTTAGTCCAGATTTCAATGCTTTCCTACGGTGGCTGGGAGGTGCAATGCAAATTTACACAGGATGAAACACTTTTATAATGTTGAAGAGAAATTAACATTTTGGAAAACATTTTATAAAAAGAAAATTACCAAACCAATTTTTTTTAACGAAGGCCAAAATAAACATACTTTTAACAAACACTTATACAAAGGGCAGATTCTGATGGAAAAGGAATGTACCAAATGCCAGAAGTGATCAAGTGTGCGGTTTATTTTGGCAGAGAGAATCAGACTGTCCTGTCAATCACAGGTCATTCTGATGTGTCCCTTCAAAATAAAAGCCAAACAAAATTTGGAATAAATAGTGATAATTCTTGATATTTTCAGTCAGAGATATTTAACAAATCTCAGGTTCCACTCAGTAATTTCAGTTCAGACTAATAGTGGACAACCTCATAATGTATTCCAGACAATCACAGCTTGATCTGATGTGTAAATCCAAAACATCAGTCTTTTGAAATTTTTGAAAAGACATGAGAATGACCTGTGATTGCCAGGACAGTCCGTTTCTCTCCGCCAAAACAAACCGCTCCCTCCACCAGTTAGGGATTACTTCTGGTATTTGGTACATTCCTTTTATCATCAGAATCTTTGTAAATTTGTTCCGGGGCTGGTAAAAATGTTCTGCTGCTTGCAAAACTGTCTCACCTCTTTTAAAAGTTTTTCGGATTTTGAAAATTTGTTTTCTTATATTTACATTTATTTTGGCTTTGGTCAACGTGTTTTGTTTTATAAAATGATTTTTTTTCTCTCCAAAATGTAAAGTTGTCTTCAACTTTGTAAAAGTGTTTCATCCTTTGCATTGCACTTCCCAGCCACCGTACTGTCCTCCCTCATTAGGTCAGAATAATGTATTTCTCTCTCGGAGCCCTCGCAAAAAAACAGGCTGCGTCCTATACCGTATGGCTTATACTCCCAAAATGTCCAGTAAAACTAAACTTATTTCCACATTTAGTTTGGCCCAAGTCCTGTTTGTTCACATGAAGGAGGTGAGCTTACTAACGTTGATGCCACTTGTCCGTAGGGGGAGCACTAAATGTTTAGTAGGGGTGATCCCAAATAGTCGAATATTCGACGATTCGTTCAAACGAGCCTTAGTCGACTGCCAATCTCATAGTCGAATATTTGCATATGAAACGTGGATCATTCCATTCAAACCATGGGGATGCTCAATGTCTAATTTTACATTATTTTCCTGTTTCCCGTAAAAACAGTGTCTCATTTATCCTATTTTGATATAAATATAGACTTATTTAATGTAATTCTGAGAACAGCTCTTGAAGTGTTAAATCTCCTTAAAGTGGTCATTAAATCTCCCCTGGTAATTAAAAGGTGGACTCTCCCATTTAGCGGGACCTGTGGAGCAGACGTACCTCAGCTGGCCTTTAAATCTTTCTACGTTCATGGCAGCTCAAAATGTCAGGAAATAAAACTTCAGTTGATCCTAAAAAATAGTGATGAAGATGAGGAGCAGCTTCATGAAGAGGGCTGTGAGATCAAGGATTACCGGACCACACAAAAACTGTACGGGGCCAAAAGAACCAGGAGGGATACCCAAAGCTGTCTGAAGCCTCAAAAACAATCCACAGCATCCCATCCACCTCCACACCATCAGAGAGGAAATTCTCAAAGACAGGATTTACAGTCAACAAAGCAAGGAGCGCACTTCTGCCCGTACACATGATGGTTTTCCTCGCGTACAATTTGAAAAGACTCAAGCGGACAAAGACGTGATGAAAGACTGTTTTAAAAGGTTCTGTTAAGAGATTTAAAAACCCTTTAGCTGGTTCAGGTTTGATTATGAACATTACACAGATGTTTAGCCTTAAGTTGGACAAACTACCCTCTGCAGTGCTGCTCTCCACTGTGTGAACACTGTTTAAATATCTCCTGATTCCTTACTCTATAGTGGAGCGTTGTTCCATGTTTAATGGATGGCGGCCTTATTTGAGTTTTCTCTTCATCACCTCGTTGTTTTTGCAATATAGATTTAAAACATCTAAGTTTTATACTTATAATATTCTGTTGTCCCTTTTACTTTAAGCTACGAGTCTCTTAATTGTAAATGGTTATGTGTAATATTGACATGCGGTCACCATCATGCAGACTTTGGGTCAATAAGGAAAAACAACAAACATTCGACTATTAGTCGACTATGGGCAAAATCTGATGAATCAGACTCGACTAAGCAAATCCTTAGTTGGGCTCACCCCTAATGTTTAGGCTTCACTTTTTAGGAACTAACATGCCATCCATCTAAGGTAAAAAGCTAAAGAAGCTTTGAAACCAGTTAAAAAGCCTCATTCATTTCAAAACCTTGAAACGAAAACAGAAAACTTGAGTCTGTCACTGAGAAATAACCATTGAGACCTTATTTTACTTACTTTAAATTTTACTGTGACTGAAGTTAACATGTGCATCAGTCAAAAAGGTTTAATGTTTAAAGCTCCAGTGTGGAACTTTCAGTTTGGGTTGATTTTGGCGCCCCCTGTGGATAAGTGAAACCTCTGATCTATCACGTTTTTTTTCTTGTATGTGTGTTAGATATGCTTGAAAAAAGAAACCCTCCTCTCATATGCACAAACATGAGCTGTGATAAGTGAAACAGGAGTTTCTTTCAGCTTGTTGTAAATCCCCTCAGCTGACACCTACCCCCCTCGCAGCAGTAGTAGGCATTACAAATTACAATAAAAGAATTGTGCGTTTTTGCTTATGGTCTTGTTTGCTCATGAAGGTCATAAAGAGGCCTCCCTGATAAATTCAGTCTGTTTCATAACCGGTTCAAAGCTCCTCACAGGAGCTTTAAATAGTTTAATTCTTTGTGTGTTCTTGCATGACTCTTACATGCATCACTGGGCACTTCAGGATGACATTTTCTTTTTTATACATACCTACATTTTGTTTGTGTGTTTCATCTATGCACCTGTCTATGTGTCTCTGCGTGTGTCTGTATGAGTGTATGTGTGGTTAAGCAGAATGTTCCTTTGATTTCCTCAGGGGAAAGTGTGTGGAAACCAGTGGGAGCGCTGTATAAATCCCAGATCTCGGAGCGGGGCCAGTGGGATGCTCTGAATGTCGTCATTCCACAGCGACAGAGTCACCACTAATGGGATCAGGATGGAACCGCACCTGGAACAGTAACAATCTGTCTCTGTGTATTTGAGAGCCTGAGAAAGTGTGTGCGAGCGTGAGTTTGCATTTTTAGGTCTGTGTGTGTGTGTGTGTGTGTGTGTGTGTGTGTGTGTGTGTGTGTCTGTGTGTGTGTGTGTGTGTGTGTGTGTGTGTGTGTGTGTGTGTGTGTGTGTGTGTGTGTGTGTGTGTGTGTGTGCCTTCAAATGGAGGCCCCTCTGTACTTGTGTGGACTCCAACATTCAGTCGTGGCGATAAAAAGCAGTCCAGTAAAATCTTCCATTCCTCTTTATCTTTTTGGGCTTCAGGACAGCCTCATTATCAAACATGCGTGCACCAGATGTCTCACCTGCTTAGACTTCCAGACCTCCAGCACGGGCATACCAGCAATGATGGAGTTAGGATCCTCCTGAGCGGCTGAGTTTACAGTGTCATTCGCACCAATCACCAGAGTCAGGTCGGTTTCTGATAGGACACAAAACAAACTCAAATCAGACAATATATGTACATTCATTATGCTAATTAGACATATGACTTATAAGTTTATAGCTCATTTGACTGGAGATGGTGTATGACACGTTGGAGATGATAGGATTGTAGTAGAGGGGGTGGGCTTTGAAGTAAAATGAGTGTGGCAAAAAAATCTAATTTGATGTAAAATCATGTAAACAAATAATCAGATTTGAGTTATTACTAAGAAATGACTGAGGAAATTAATGACTGCCTGTTCCCTGAACATATTACCAGCAATTAAAGAAAACACAGTTGTTTGGCATCAATCTTTTCACCCAACTCTTGTAAAAGAAAGCACTTAAGTAGATTTCCTGTCTCTATGAACTCCATATTGTTAAATGCCCTCTAGCTTTGGTGATAACGCTCTGATAAGGTGCCTTCAAATGAAACACACAACAATACTAGACTGACTTCATGGCAGCTAGAGGACATGACAGGCATATACTGGTCTTACCAGCAAAGTCCTCATTAATCTCTTCCATCTCCAGGACAATATCATACGGGACACCAGCTTCAGCCAGCAGCACATTGAGCTGACCAGGCATACGACCAGCCACAGGGTGAATTCCAAACCTGGTGGGACAAAAAATACGTTAACACGGTCCCCGGTATAACCTCTTTATTTATCATTAGGGGTGTAATGATTCATCTACTACATCGATGTATCCATTTATATTCCTATGATCCGACTACATCGATCTGTGCTCGACAAGTTGGCCTTCCGGACGACATATATCAATTAAACATCGTTTTAAAAAGTAATAAATCGACTGTATAGATACTAGGAAATAATGCATTGGATTGAAGCACGGCAGACTTTATATGGATGTGTTTTTTTTGCACTTTTAATGATAAAGAGGTTAAACGTTACTCAATTCAGGCTGCCTGTCTGTGATGTCATCGGCACGCACCAGACAACAACACATTGCATGGAGGATGGCAGAGGAGAAGCCGGCGAGCCATAAATTATCAAGCCTCCATTGCAAAGATGTTTTAAACAAGTCGCTCGCTGTTTGTAGGATATGTAAAGGTCAAGTATCACTGCAACACGCATCAAGGTATTTATTTCAGTTAAACTGGTTGAATTTTTGGCTAAAAAGTAGTGGATCTAGGGGGCTGGTGGCTTGGCAGTCTGGGTGCCCCTCATGCCAGGGCTGCAGTCCTCGTCGCAGGGGTCGCTGGTTCGAATCCTGGCCGGTCGACCACCTCCTGCGTGTCTTCCCCCTCTCTCTACTCCCCATATTCCCTGTCTCTCTTCAGCTGTCGTATCAAATAAAGGCAAAAAGCCCCAAAAATATTATTAAAAAAAAAAAAAAAAAAAAAAGTTACTGAATCGATTTCAAGTCACTGAATTGTTTCGGATCAAATCGTTCTAAATTAACCAATATCGTCCTTTAATCGTATCAGCAACCACGAATCATGATACCAATTGAATCATTGTTAAAAAGAATCATTACCCCCCCCCTATTTATCACCATTTAATATAAGAGACAAATAGAGGGACCAGGACTGAATGGGCATGGCAGAGAAAGAGGCAGTAAGGTGGAGGTTTCAAACACAAGGAGTAGAAAGACGTTAGTGGTTGTAGTCTGGTTACACACACTTCCCACTGCACTCCTCCTCAGTTTATCATTCACTGGGTGTGTGGGCACGTGTGTCACTGGGTGTACACAGCTCTCAAACTCGATTAGCCGTATCATGTAATCAAGGTAGGAAACTGACAGCAGCCCACTGAAGTCTGGCAGCTGCCACTCTCAAGCCGCTTCGCCATGCGGCCGTGCAGCATTTGAAGATTTATTTTCTATTTGTTGGGCGAGTTTAGGCAGACACAGAGAGCAGACGGACTCTCAGTCCTGGGATATATTAGCGACACTGGCTGCTGATTGAAAAAGTCAGTTTCTGCCCTTCATGTAATTCCGTACAGTCCACATGCATTAGCAGACAAATGTGTGTGTCTTAAACTGTAATACTGTAGTATTCAAAGCAATATGTGGGACATTACAAGTGAGAGAGAGGTGTAGAGGTGTAGAAAGATCCCACAATGAGTAATCGGGAGTGTACTTGCATAGCGAACAGAATTAAAGAGGATAAGTACGAGAGACGGAGATCAGAGTGAAGGGTTTTTTTTCTGACCACCCACTTTCCTCTAATCAGGCACAAATGCTCTAAGTAGCAGCAGCTGCCACAGCCAGGATCAAACAACCAAAGCAGGACAATTACACAAGCTTCCGCTCTACCTTGTGCTCCCTCTCCTCTCTTCTGGTTTCCTCTTACTCATTCTCTCTTCACACACAGGTCTTTTCCTATCTGTCCTATCACATCTTCTTGTCATCAAGCCTGAAACCTCAGCTCTTCTTTTCTGATCTTCTTGTTACAGTTATCGTAAAGAGTCCTTTTCCTTCTCCCCTTTTTTTAAAATACCATCATCTATAGTGTCTATATCTACAGAATCTTAATGTACACATACTGTATGTTTTTGGAGACATCTTGACCTACTTTTAATCTTCTTTCCTGACACATACATGTACACATACTGTATGTTTCCTGGTTTCTTCGATTAGTTCAGTTCATTTACAGTTCATCTATTCAAGGTATCTGAACCATCATTCACCTGACGTCTTTGCCGGCTTCTGTAAGCATCTTCACCAACTCAGCGATGGGGTACTGAGCCTTTGCCGCACAGAGTCCATAACCTGAAAGACAGTTTAAAACAACAGTGAGTAATGAGCTCACATTACAGGATTAGCAGACAAGTGATGTGGTTCTTCTTGGTTGATCAGAGACCCACACAGATACACAGGTGAATGCAAAAATGATGCAAAATGAAACTTCAAGATGTGGAATACACTTTGAATATCACTCAAGCCTGATGCAGAGTTGCAGTGCATCAAAACAGAGAAAAAAACGAAACAAAGTTTTGGACAAGATTAGCACCAGATTAGCTCAGTTTGTAGAACAGAAGCGACTGTCATAGGTGGTCTGTTCAACTCAACTCCTCTCCTCTTTTCCAACTCAGTATGTTTTTGTCTCTTTTCGTCTTTTCAATAAAAGGCAAAAAAGCCAAGATATAATCTTAAAAAAATTAAAAGGTTTGGCAAAGAAAGTAATAATCACAATCCCCTGGTTAAAGCTAAAGCCCCCCACAGTCACACAGTGGAAGAACACATTTAAGGACATTTTTTTATATGGAGAGTATAACTGTGAGATTACAGTTAAACACTGATCTTTTCCAGATGAGGGGGGCGCCTGTTGCTTCGTTTCTTTTTGGCTAACCCTCTGACGGGTGGATTTGTGATATACAAAAACATTATCATTTTATTTTAATGACTTATTTTTCTTTGAAGTTCACTGTGAGGATTTTTTATCATTATTATTATTGTTATTGTTGTTATTATTATTATTATTATTATTATTATTATTATTATTATTATTATTATTATCCTAATTCATATTTATAAAATTATTTATATGTATTGTTGTTATTTGTATTATTATTGTTATTATTTATTTTATTATTTTTGTGTTATTCATTACAATCTTAATATTATAATTATTCTGTATGTTTGTTTTTACCTCAAACTAGCTCGCCAGCAATTAGGTTGAGTTCAGCATTACCAACATGGAACAGATGGGTGATGTCATGGACACCATGTCCATTCTTTATACAGTCTATGGTGCCAACAAGACATAAATATAAAACAGGAAACTCTCTTTTCAGCGATATTTGAAACTGTTTGTTTTCATGGTTCATGGAGTGTCTATATGTCAGGTAAATACTATGACTTTATTGTTACCACTGTTTCAACTTTGAGAATTCCACTCCCATGATGTCAGCATGTATTTTCTCAGTCACAGCTGTTGATCAACCACGACAGCATCCTGTTGATTAATGCTAGTACCTTTCTACCTACTGTAGTCTTTCAATGCTAACTGACCCAGACAGAGAAATCCTGTTGACATCATTGTGTGCTGCATGTACACACACAGTCGCTTTAAGCAGACACACATGATAAGAGATCAATGTTGCCAAGTGTTCTATGGGATAACTTGTTTTTTTTAGATAACAGCAAAACTTAGACTGCACTACAGAGAGATTATATTTTATGTTGATGGCTGTGATGTAGCTAACACATTACTGATGATGTGCTGAAAAGCACAGTGAACAGTCACTTCCTGACTGCCTCTATAGAAATTTTAAAGTTTCACTGTCCTCATGTTACAGAGAGTTATTTCAGAGCCACACATACATAACTTTATTGATATGCATCTTGTAAACAGCTGAGTTAAAAAAACAACAACTTTGTTTGTTGATCTTTTTCTGAATTAATTTATCGATGTAATATTATTATTATTATCATTATTTTTATCATTATTATTATTATTATCATTATTATTATTATTATTATTATTATTATTATTATTATTATTATTATTATTATTATTATTATACATATATTGGGGGGGGTTAAACCTTTTATTTGGAGAGGACAGGACGGTGGATAGAGGAGGAAACTATGAGAGAGCAGGGGAATTAAATAAAGGAAAAGGGGCCACAGTCTGGAATCGAACCCCGGCTGCCCGCCATATGGCGCTCGTCTAAGCCATAAGGCCAAACCAGTGCACCTGATAGTTACATTTTTGTATGTGTTTCTTCACTCACTGTTTGTCAACATTTTATTGTCTAGCAATGGTATTCTTTAGACATATTTCAGCACAATGAAAAAAATAAAGTACATATAAAATGAGTGACGTACAGCTTTTGTCCTTTTTTGTTATGAAAAAGTCCCTCATCACTGCTTTAATATTAAACATTTAGATTAAACGTAAAAACTCTCATTGTTTTGCTTTCAGCACAAAGCTTGCACCAAAATCTATACACAGGATCTGTTTTCTTTACCCTTAGCCTGGGACCTCCTTCACGTTTTATAATGCTGGTGTGTGGTTCTTGATTTCTATCACACCGTCACACACACAAACACATGTCAAACGGTCCAGTGGTGTTTACTATCCTTGTCACAACAACCAGTCAGAAAGTGTTTTCTTACGATGAACCAATCAAAATGACATGGTTTCAGACTCTGTGCACAGAGAAGAAGAAAAACACTCTTTGAGAAACATGGCGGACTGTCTGCAGTTCAGCTCAACAGTTTAATGCTTTACACTTTTTTTCCCCCCTCTCCATCATCACAGTTCTGTCATTCCTTGTGCTTCCAATATTCTCCCTGGAGTGTCTCCTACGAGAAAAACAAGTGGACCCAGACCACGGGGAGATGTGCCAGACGAAGCCAGGAAAACACTTATGTTTATCAGGCAGAGTCTTAACCGTTTCCACAGATGTCAATCAGGCAAAGTGACTGTGACGGCTCCAATTAGGTAGAATGGTAAAAATGGAAACAAGGCAACTGAGTGGGTAACAATACCAGCCTGATAGTTGAATGCTGGGGCAGAGAGGAAAGTTATGCATCTGGATGATACATGTTCTGAAACTGAAATAATAACCAGCCAAAGATGAATTGTGTTCACCAGCTCAGGAGCTTTTGATAAATGTAATTGTCTTGATGTAGGAACAACATCATTAACTTTGAGGGGCTGACATTTCTGCTGCTGATCCTTGAACCTCCACATGTTTTTCTACAACCCTTGAAAGAAATGTCTGGCATTTTGTTATCTAACTTCTCCTGGTGTGGTATGTTTGCAGAACATTTGGGGAAAAAAGAAGGCTTAAAAATAACATTTTAATTTCCGCTCTGTCATTTTTCTTGACCTAGTTTTGGTTTCAGCTTTTGTGTTTGTGATACAAAAGTACGAAAGAAAATAAAGATGGTTCAATCTACGTTGGATGCTGCTCCATCTCTTCTCAACCATGCAAACGCTTTAATTTTGCAATTCTTGTAAATTGCAGAGGCTTCCTCTGAAGAGTTGGTTTTTGTATATCAGCACTGGGACTGTAATCGCCAATTTGCAGGCTGGATGCCTTTGGTCTGTGTTTACATGTACCCACGTGAGTAAAACAACTCTTTGGAAATAGTTCCCAACAGTCTGGCGAGGGGACTGAGAAGTCAGTGGGCCACACAATGACGAATTTACGACAGCAGGATCCAGCGTAATGGACCGAGTGGGAGGCTCACACATATATTTATGAACCAATATTGAAAACATGTGAAAAGAACGAAAGCATGGCTCGGGAACAAAGGCTGGACCCCGCATTGTAACCCCCCAAAAAGGAGCTAGGAGCCAGTTCTGATCAGAGTGTCTGAATTATCAACAAAGAGCAAGCATGCCCGCCTTCCATCCAAAGTTCCCTTGACCTTGCACATATATGCACTGCACTGTAGAATGTCTATTTACCAGAGGCTGACGACCACACAGAAACCTGAGTGTGTGTGTGTGTGTGTGTGTGTGTGTGTGTGTGTGTGTGTGTGTGTGTGTGTGTGTGTGTGTGTGTGTGTGTGTGTGTGTGTGTGTGTGTGTGTGTGTGTGTGTGTGTGTGTGTGTGTGTGGTGGCCACTTTAGCATGACTTGTCAATTAGCCTAGCAAAATGGTGATGTAACATGGGTCAAGAAGAGGTTAAATAAACAGAACACACACTTTGCTAATGCCCAAAAAAAAAACACTGGCAGAGTCAAAGTACCATGTTTTTCCACTCACGTACGAGACCTCTGAAGTGTGTGTAGGAGTGTGTGTGTGTGTGATTGTATTTGTGTCTTACCTGGGGTGATGATTATGCTCTGGGCGTCTTTAATCATGTCGACAGTCTGATCCACGTTGACCTCTGTGTGTGTCCCTGTGATCTCCATGGGTTTTCCTGTGCCGGTGGAGGACGTGCCATAGCCTCCCAGGATCACATTAGCCAGGGAACGATTCATAGCCTCAAAGAGGAGAGAAATGTTTCATAATTTACTGTTTTTGATTTGTTTAATATATGCTTTCACTTTATTTAATGTGTACAGCAAAATACAGCAATCAGACAAAAAATTGCAGAGATACGTCCACAAAAAACACAAATTTATGACCTGAATTTTATTTAGAGCAGGGACTGTACTCTGGTAAAGTTAGAGTCCCCCCTGGTGGACGGGAGAGGAACAACAAGATGATAAAAGTGTCCTCATCTGATATTCTATGTCCCTGTTAAGATTGAGACTGAACTGTACTCACCACACACATAATGTATGACAGAATGGCTCCAGATGATCCAATGAGAGCTCCAACGATGGTCAGCAGGTTGTTATTGAGCAGGAAGCCCTCAGCGCACAGAGCCCAGCCTGAGTAACTGTTCAGTACGGTGATAACCACGGGCATGTCAGCGCCGCCGATAGCTGCTGTCAGAGTAACACCCTAAAGGACAGGAGACAAGGAAGAGGAGTTTTAGCCATTGCTGTAACCAAGCTTGACATTAGATGCAAGGGATGTTTCAGCAACTGCAACAAAAAGAAAACAGCAGAGATTATGGTGACGATAATTAGAAGTAAGAATGAACAAATGATTGGATATCACTTGGATAACCTTTTTATTCCAGTTGAGTCATTTTTAGCCTCACTTACATTTTTCACAATCAGATTTTCCTCTATTTAACAAAGGCCAACTGTAGTTGCCAAAGCAGCAGCAGGAATGTTTGAATACTTTTCAGCGTGCACAGGTGCAAATCATCCGTTACATATCCTAGGTTTATTTTTAAGCACATGTGCAAGTGAAAGAACACACAGACACATTTTTCACAATGGATGATGCATAATACTGTACTCTGCAGACTGATTACAGATCAGCTGTTTTAAACTCATTCATTTGTAACCAAAGTTGAGTTCACCTCCTTCAAATATTGCACCAGGTTATCACGCACTGATAACTATTTTCTGGGACTGAGTCCATGTTCTGATTTTCTCAAGGAAATAAATATGCATAGCAAGCAACAAGACACAAATTGAAACTCAAGATTTTTACTCGTGAAATTAATATAATAAATCATTCTCTTTTTACAGTAGTGATGTTAGTGTTCATGCTGTGCCTGGATCCATCTGATAATTACACGTCTGAAAGTGGTAAAGCTTAATACCGCCAGAAGTTAAGAATACAGTGTCTCTAAAGACTGTCTGATTGAAAACAGTTGAAGTTTTTTATTTATTTTGATTGCACATTAAAACAAACCTGTGAATGTTGTCATGGTAAGTGTTTATTTCACTACTTAAGGTCAAATTGGGAAAGTTAAATATATATATATATACATATATTTCTATTTAAAGTTATACCTTTATTTTTATCGAGCTGAGGACAGTGGATAGGGTAGGAAACGTTGGGGAATGACGTGCAGGAAAGGGGCCACCGCCAAGAATCGAACTACCAGCTACATGAGCACAGAACTTAACCATTAGGCTTAAATATTCTTTTCAATGTCCTTAAGTTGAATGTGGTTCCTCAGGGAGTTTTACTGCAGTACCAATGGTAAGAAAAAAGGGAATGCAAACTTTTAATTCCTTTAATAACTAAGGGATGAATGAACTGTCTAGAGGTTGAAAGCAGCCTGCATAGCTGTTAATTCTTGGATAGTTTGCCACTCATGCTACAGGTCTGCAACCAGCTTACTATTTAGTCATTATAAGAAAAAAATATCTATGCTGTGTTGTTGACCATGAAACAACCCGGTCTCTGAAACATTCTTCGGCTCATTTTCAAAAGTTAAGACTTACTTAAATCAGGAATCTGTCAGTTTTACAAAGCCAAGCCTGTTTGCCAAGATGGCTACCAGACTGTTAGTAGCTCTCTGCCCGGCTCTGACTGGATTTACAGGCCAACACTGATACCTGTGCAGGTTTTGCTCCCTTTTTTTCACACATTACATTTGTTTTAATCCCTAAACAACATTCTTTCATGTCTGGTCTGTCAGCATGAATAAAAAATCTAATTTGCAGCACTCAAGTTGTTTTCTATTTAAATGGCGCTACTCCAAGACCGATCAGTCCAAGGAATGATCTCCCCACATACACACACAAACATGACATACCATGACAGCGGACAGAGCAGAGACGGATCCCAAACAGGTGATGCCTGTGGTGAAACTGGGATCCAGCATGTAGGGAATCATCCCACCAACGCTGCCTGCCATGAGACTGGCATTCAGAGCATGGCGACCAGGAATCATGAGAGGAGCGCTGCTCAAAACACCTGCAGGGAGAGAAAAAGGAGGAGGGAAAATATAGTCTGGATTAGGAATTAAAAAAAACACCAAAAATCACTGAAAATAAACGTTTATATATCATTAATCTGTAAACACAACATTAAATCTGGCCCATGCAGAAAAAACACGTGAAATCACATTTTCATTGGATTTATCCATCAGCAGCCACAACTTGATACCTGTCATTAGCTGAATGTCACGTTCATGAAAACTCTGCCCTTATGAAACTCGTACAGTCTACATGGAAATTATAGTGTGACTGCCAGGACGAGTGCCAGCCCATGAACCTGATGAACTCTTGGTTTTTCTTTTGCCTTCACAGCAGCCTGCAGAGGGTATGAAGCATCAGATCTTCTCCTTTTGATAACTACAGTACAGCTCAGCTGATAAACCATCTGTTAGCTGCAGTTAATGAGCCATTAAGGCTGTTTTTAAGGGAAGGAAATGACTACATTTCCTCATGGGACACATGATCCTTCTTTTAACCCTGAATATTAGTTGGTTGTGGAGTAGACAGAGAATCAAAAGTTCCCACAAAATAACTAACTGCAAGCAAGTGAAAACAACATAGCATTGTAATAATGAAATACCAAATACCTGTTTCTAAATTATCAACAAAGGAAAATAAAACTTTGTTTACAGACCATATAAATAACCAAGTGCCAGGTAGTTTTATAACTTTACTATAAATAAAGAAATACAAGTTTTATAGCCTGAAATGCAGAAGTCAGGTTCTGTGTGTTAGTCTGAGGCAGTGAGTCTTTTGTTGAAGTCAGCTGCACAAAGCTCCCAAGAAATAAGAAAAAATGATCAGGAACTCCAATTAGACAAAACTAAACACCAACAAAAACATTTTTGGATCACCAACATAGACACAAATGAAGCACCACAAACAGGGTAAACTGAACTAAAACAACGCTGCCTTATTTCCCTATTCCAGGACTTTCACCCCCCTGAGATCCCACAGGAAACATAGAATCAGACATCTCTCTTGGTTGCAGTGAGTCAACACTTTTCCCTGCTTATTCTCTCATTTAAGGACAGTTGAATGTATGAAGTGACGTTTATGGTTGGAGGAGTGTCAGTGATGTGAGTAGTTGTATGAGAATTGAGCCAATATCACCCTGTCTACTGCAGTAGTGATGTGAGATTGCTGAAATGTTCTGGAAAAATTTGGCAGATCATACAATTCTTGAGCCAGGAACAAATTAGCATAGCTTAGCAAAAAGCAGGGGAGAACAGCTAGAATCATCCCATTTGTTTCTTAAGATCCAAACATAAAAGCCACACTAGCTTGTTTAGCTTTATGTTCAACCATTCGATAATAGAGGGTGGTGACAATTGGATCCCCCGTACAGATTTTTCTGGTGCATGCTCTCCAAAATAAGATCTATAAATAGTCGCTAAGACATATTGGGTTACATACGAGGGATTAGTTTCACTTGCTTGTATCATAAGCTGTAATGAGTATGCTTTAAAAGCCTAGTTCTGAAGCTCTAAATGTTTTGGCTTCTGTTTGGGAGAGCTGTGGTGCCCCCCATGTTTTATTCAGTCCATGTTTCGTACACAATATATTTTAGTCAACAGCAGATATGAGGACATTTTCAGTGTTTATCAAGCTGCAACCAAAATTCATCTCATATTGTCACCTGTTACCCGTCTGCACTGCAATAATGTAAAGCTTAGTGAGGTTGTTTGTCTTATTTCTGGTCTCAAACATCTCATTAGACTTTGAATAGGTCACATACACGTAGCAACTCCAGATTAACGTCCAGAGAAACTGAAGTTCTGTCCATATACTGGCCTACTGGAAGTGTAAATGTTAGCTTTACAAAGTGATGTAAAGCACACCCCACTGTCCGTCCTCACCTTGCAGTTTGCCGTAGGCGACCAAAGAACCACTGAAAGTGATTCCACCGATGAAGGTTCCGAGGTACGCGACTATCTTGGTCAGGTTAGCTGCGGGGTCTGTGGCGAAGTGGGGATACTCGATCATGTATTCTGCCACACAGGTGAGAACGGCAGCCATCCCCACCAGGCTGTGGAAGGCTGCCACCAGCTGAGGGAGGTCGGTGATCTGGATCTTCTTAGCTATGGCCAGGCCTAAAGAGAGAGAAAGAGAGGGAGATAATAATGAATAAAGGGCAGTCACCCTGAAAGACCCACACACAAAACACATGCAAATTACAAGCACTTGCACACACATTCAAGAGAACTGCTGGGAAATGGGTCGGTCTGAGAGACCAGGTGTTGCTCATGGGGCCTGTTCTGGGAAATTCCTTGTTTGTGAGTTGGTCTTCACTTCCTGTCCGTGTGTTTGTGTGTGCGCAGGAAGCCTTGTAACGCTGCTATATCTGGAAGAGAGCATTATTGTCTGTCTGGATAGTTTAGTCTAGGATTCTGCTCTGTTACTGGAACAATTAGCATTTAAATGATCAAACTGTCCTGAGTGAGCAACACATGATGCTGACCGTTTCGTCAGACCTCCTGGGTCTGGAGGGTTTGTTAGTCATGTTGTGTTTGATGTAAACATCACAGAATCTCTGCGCTCTGCACACCTGCTGCTTAGTCTTGCCAAGCGCGGAAAGCATGCAGACAGACAGACACACACTCACGAACGCATATGTCTGAAAATTTGCATCTGCTGCAACACAATTCTGCAGGTACTTGAGTTTCTCTGCCTACATTTTTGTTTCACACAAACACACACAGACTCACCAGCAGTGCCACCGACAGCCATGGCTGCACTCATCTGTGCCAGGAGCTCAGGACTTGGTTTCAGGGCCCCCAAGGTGGCAATGATACCCCCAGTGACTCCCATCATACCTAAAGCATTTCCCAGACGGGCTGTTTTCTGGTTTGAAAGACCAGCCAGAGCACCGACACAGCACAGACCTGAGCCTAAGTACATCATCTGGTAAGAGAGAGAGAGACGGATAATGGAAAAAAGGGTTTATAGACAAAGATTGAGGCACCACGAAATGAAAAATACGGCAGATTGATTTTCTTGGAAGGTCCTCTACAACATCTGGGCAAACAGAGAATACTTTTGGATGATGATTAGCTGACTTTTATTTAGTCATGGGCTGTTTGGGGCTAATTCTGAGGGATTTAGGAAGCTTAAGTAGGAAACCACAGATTTAATCCTGAATACTGAATTTCACATGTAGACACGACTGAAAATAGCCTCTCACACCTGTTCAATGTTGTATCCAGTCTGCAGAGCAGCAGCATAGCCTCCGAGGAAGACCCCACCAGGAAGAAGATAGAGGTAGTTGTGCTCTGGAGGATCAGTGGGACGCTTGAACATGTCCAACATCTTCTTAGTCACAAGGAAACCACCTGGGTAAGAGAGAGGAAGAGAACATGAGTGCATCTGCGAGGTTTGATCGCAGCTTTACAGAACTTAAATCGGCATACAAAAATAACTCAAAGTGTAAAAAGAGGAGAAAAAGCAACAAGATGTTGAGGCAAGAACAGTGAGTTAAGGCACCTGAAGTACTTGAAAAAGCTTGTTTTATACAACAGGTGTTTCACAGCCAATATCTAAAGACTGTAGCCAAACCCAATAACCAGTGTTGGGATTTTAATGAGTCTACTTCATGTCAGAGTAAATATTTCAAGTTGAAAACCTCAAAAGTGTCAGAGCGGGACCAGACGGTGTCTCACACTTTACAGGAGAAGATCACGTTACGGCCTGTGTGTCTCCCCTTCTCCCCTCTGGCAGGGTCGCAGCCATGTGCACACACGCGCACCGCTACATACGAGGGTGAATCTGAGGCCAGCACCTGTTTCTTTTCAGCTCATGTAATTTTAGTTGTGGACTGTACTACTTAAAATGTTTAATAATAATAATCGGACTTCTATTATTTCAGACCAATCTGAGTCAATAAATCAATATGGAGGAATTTTCATGTTTGAACTAAGCCAGTGTCCACTTATTGCTTTTGGGTATTTTTATTACTTAGGATGGTTTTTCAAGACACTATATTTAGAACATTTTGCAGGAATGGAAAAAAAAGAAGAAAAAAGCAAAGTAGACTTGACTGAAAACTTCAGTTATGACAGCTTTCTGTGAGGTTAGACAGCACAGAGCAGCACGTTGAGGTCAGTCCTAACACCAAAGGGCTGTTTAGCACATAGTGACAGTGCTTATATACTGATGTCTTCATTTAATGTTTAAACATGCTTACATGAACAGACTGGCACGATAACCAACACTGCCATCAATAAAGAAACAACACCCCCAGAAGTTTCAGGAAAATCTTTTCACCAGTTTTGAAGTAGATTTTGATGAAGTTACAGCAGCCAAGCAAGAAGGCACGTCTCTCACTGATCTGTTTTCACTAATAAAACTTTTACTGGAGATTCCTCATTTGTAGCTGAATGTGTTAATTAAATGTTAAAGTTTAATTTGCAATGCTGAAGGCAGGTAAATTATGTAACAAAAGTCCAAAGCAGCCTTAATTCACAGACTATCACGTTCAGAGTGCAAATGGGAATGCCAACGAAGACATGGCTGAGGAGATGGCCAGCAGAGAAGATGGGGAACCTGGAGGTGTGAAGGTGGATACAATAGTGGCAGCCATTGGCTCAATAAAAAAAAAAGAGCTCGGCAGTGATAGAAAAAATAAGGAAAGAAATAAAATGTAGGGAATAAATTGATGTCAAATCTGTCAGATCATTTAAACAAAAAAAGACCCCAAAAGCAGGAATTACAAATTCCCCCAATAAATGGGCAAAAAAAACCCAAAACGTTTTTGAGTTACACTTCCACTCAATTATCAGAAAACTAGATTACTCAATCAAATATTTGTAGATTTGTAGACTTGTTTCTTTAGTTTTGAGGAAGAACTGGTCACCCACCAATATCTAAACTGGCGTACGTTGACACTTGATGTTTTTAGGCTGTTAAAGTAACTTAAACAAATGCCTAACAAATAGACGTTATTATGTAATCACTGTTTTAAAGTCTTTGTTTTATTATTTTTGATGCCATGTGTTTGTGACAATTTTGTTTTTGTTTCCATTATTTTGTAGTTTAATGCTACTCATCGTTTATTTGCTCAGATACTTAGTTTATTTTTCATTTTCATTCTTGATTTTGATAGTTGGCTGCTATTGCATCTTTGTTTTATGGATAAAGTGTGATTTTAATTAATTGTATTTCTTGTTTTTGTTTTGTTGTATGGACCCCAGGAAGACTAGCAACCATAATGTGAATGCTAATGGGGATCCTAATAAATAAATAAATGTGCCATGGCTGTTCAGTTCATTAGCTTTCTAGCCTTTGGATTAAAACCAATGCATAATGAACACTTGGTTGTATTAGATTTTAAAATGACTTTATCAGCTATAGCTTAAAGAATACTTCAGGTAGATGGCACAATCATGAATCTGAAAAAGGTAAATACGACTTTCTCCCATTGAAGTCATGACCTTCTTCTCAAAAGGTTTTCTGTCATTTACAAACAGACATGTATGCCGGGCTCAAAAAAAAACAAAACATGCAATAAAAAATGTTTGGAACATCAGGGGGCTTGGTAGCTTGTGAGAAACTGAATGTTTCAAGCTCAAAATATTCAACAGACCCTGGTGTTTTCCAGTCACCCCCACATCTAACGAGTGTATGACACAGAGGGAACAAAAAGCGTCGGCCAGGGACCTGTTCCTCAGAGCAGACACAAAAATTAGGGTCTGTTTTATAGGAGCTAAATTTCAATATTGTGTTTCTTCCCTTTCCATGGAATGTCTTTTTCTGTTCCCAGGGGTTTATGGGTAATGTGGTAAACCACTTAGTGTGGAAATGAACCCGAAAAGAACAAGAAAAATGAATTTAAACATCCAGTGAGAAGCTAGGTATGTCTATAAAAGCTGTGGTGTTTCAGCAGGCTTTTGTTGGGGGGTTAATTCAACGGAAAGAGTAAAAAGACGACCAGGTGGTTTAGATGGACTGAGATTTGTGGCAGGATTCACAGCCTTGCTTTGACTTAAATCCTTGTGGCGTCCTTAATCTCTGACATCAAGAGATTTCTTAACAAAAAGGATGTGTGCATGAAAACTGTGAATGTGCTTAGATCAAATTCTCTCCTGGCGTTCAGCTGTGAACTAACAGGAGAAATTAAAACTAATACATGAGTCAGTCCTGGAGGACCACTCTGTTTTGCAGGTCTATTAGAGAGTGATGAGCATTATAATGACTCCAGGAACACTATGTTAATGTAATGAGGATTATTAGAGGTAATAGCAGGGATGAATGTGTGTGTGTGGTCCAAGTCGTGCAGGTGGGTATAAAAAGCCAGCTGCAAATCTTGGTCTCAGAAGCATATTATTATATAAAGAGTAAAAAACGTGACTCTTAAGCCTAATGTGATATTCTTTGGCTGGAGGTTGCTGTGACTGGCAGGGATCGCTGCAAGGTGTCTGTGCAGGTGACTCACCAGCAATGTTGACCGAGGAGATGAAGGCAGCCAGCAGAGCCAGTGTCTCAGCGCTGGTGTTGGGTGTGTAGCCACCACCCATCAGGGACAGACCACCCACAGCCGTCAGACCTGCAGAACAAGGATTTATTAGGATTCATGAACTTTCTGAAAAACATTATACAGGACAGTGGAACTTCAGGGGAGAGAAAAACAATACAAGATGAACGTGAAAGAGTAAAAAAGATCGACATAGAAAAGCTCATGTGAACCCTTCATGTGCACATCTATGCAGATTTAATAGCTTCTTCTTTAATTCAAACCACTCTTCTTCCTACACTTCTTCCTAGATTGGGAGTAAGATTTAGAGATAAAAGTAAAGCAGAAAGAGAGAGAGAGAGAGAGAGAGAGAGAGTGTGTTTACTAAAAGAGGCTCAGGAAACCTTGATAACATCAGCTCTGTAATGACTTACAGGCAGTAAGATTCAACCCACAGCATCCAGGGAGCCTTCATTCACACGGAATTATGTTTGTGTACAATTTAGGTAATCTAGCAGGTACAGAGTGTGTTTGTTTATGTGAACATTTGTGCCTGAAGGCTAAAGTATAACAATACATTTTTCAATGAAGCAAAGGATGACCCTCATTCTTTTTTTTCCTAAAACTTGATTTGTCCCACACTGCTTGATTCACTATATGTACAAATTCAAACCCTGGATCGTTCCACATATTTTTAGATTGACTTTTATGTGCTTTTAGCGTTTATTAAAAAAAGAAAGGTCATGAAAACTTAGATGAGTTTTGGTCAATGTCTGTAATGCTTTACAAATATTTTAGGGGATATTTTTTGCAGTGACAGGTCAGTTTTTTCTTCCGATAGTGGGAGTGCAAGAAGGATGGAAAAGGGGTGCTGTTGGCCGAGCGGTTTAAGGGTGCGCCCCATGTACAGAGGCTAAAGTCCTCGTCGCAGCGGTCCACTCCTGAACACAAACATATGCTGCTTCCCCCACTCTGTGCTCCCTACATCTCCTGTCTCTCTTCAGCTGTCTGACCAATAAAGATAAAAGATTAAAAAAAAAAGACAAAAAGGTGACAGAGAGTGAGATAGGGAGGTTATATGTGGTAAAGCCTGGTAGAAACAATAAGAAAGAAGCTTTAATGATAGAACTTTACTATGTTGATGTTGAAGAATAGCACTTTTGGTCAAAGACTTTCTTTAATGGAAACATAAACATATCCCAACTAATAGAATAAGTTAATTTACAAAGACTACTCAGTGGTATTAAAAAGTTTTATGGGACTTGTGCATTAGAGTCTTCATGTCTTTTTTTGTTTGATTCATTTTGGCTTTGTAAGAAGTTCATACACTACAAACTTAAGTCTTACTGAATGTATTTGTCTTATTTCTAGTCAAAATATCTCATTACACCTAATGTAAGCTACACTCAACTGACAAGTCTGGATGTAATGTCTTATTCCAAAATTTTACAAACAGAAAATCAGAGCTGAATCATTTCGAACTAATCAAAGTTGTCTTGAAATTAGACATACCATTATAGAATTGTACCTCTTCGATAACCTGTGTGCTTGCCTTAAAATATGAAGCAAGCTTTTCATGTGAACCGCCTAAAATCACTGCCTAACAACATTTCTATTTAGCCTCTCCTTGCTTAACAGTATATTATTTAAATCAACTAAAAATGTATGGCCTGTAATGTGCTCCAACTAATCAAAACCTTCATCATTGATTGATCAATCATTTATGTTCGAGAGAGAGAGAGAGAGAGAGAGAGAGAGAGAGAGAGAGAGAGAGAGAGAGAGAGAGAGAGAGAGAGAGAGAGAGAGAGAGAGATGCAGACGCCAAAAGCACAGACGAGCTAGCTAGATACAGTTGTGCTCATAAGTTTACATACCCTGGCAGAATGTGTTTTTTTTGGGCCATTTTTCAGAGAATATGAATGATAAGAGAAAAACTTTTTTTTCACTCATGGTTAGTGGTTGGGTGAAGCAAATTTTTTATCAAACAACTGTGGTTACTCTTTTATATCATAATGACAACAGAAACTCACCAAGAAATCATAAATTCTGCCAGGGTATAGCACAACTGTAAATGAAGTAACCATAACAATGTCATACCTGTCAGATAAATACTCTCTGTAAATATACATGTAGATACACAATGCAACAATTCTCAAAGCAGAATTCCATATTTCTATTTTTTGTACTATTTAACTACTATTTTATAATGTAAAACTACCTCTGCAACTCACCACTGCACTTTATCATATTATTTTAGCCTGTACATATTAGTCAAGCCTATTTGTTGTTTCTTTGTATTTATAGCTAAGGTTATTGTTATTATATTTTTATTTTATTTTTTATTGTAGTTCTTATTCTTATTCCTATTCTTATGCCTTGTACAAAGAGAGCACAGTTTACTAAAGTCAAATTCCTTGTGTGTTCAAGCATACTTGGCGAATAAAGCTGATTCTGAAGGCAAAACTGTCCAGTACGGATGACTGGACAGTTTTGTTCATGATTAATAATTCTTTTTTTTTTTTTCAAACTTCTGAAAAGCTTGACTGTTGATTTGATTTTTAGGAGCGACATTATAAAAAGGGTGCCATTTCACTTTTAAGGTGGACATCATAGGATCAAAGGGCTCTTGCTGCTTCAGCTGATAGATCACACACACACACACACACACACACACACACACACACACACACACACACACACACACACACACACACACACACACACACACACACACACACACACACACACACACACACACACACACACACACACACACACACACACACACACACACACACACACACACACACACACACACACACACACACACACACACACAGAGAGTTTACAGGGTGGGCTGAAGTCCTTTCGGTGTGTCCCTGTGATAAACAGTAGCCACCAGGCTGTGGGCAGTGTGACAGTGAATCAGAGCTCTCAGGTAGATTAAAGGAAGTCTGACGGATAACTGATCCACAGTATAAAGAGAATGGATATGAGAGCAGTGTCTGCAGAATTTAAGATGACCCAGGCAGACTCACTGCTGGCAGTAACTCTATAATCTGCTCATGAAGAATATTACTGCTCCTCATTCAAACCCAAAATTCCATCAGGATTCCCTAATGTCTGTGACTGATTGTGTGTGCGTGTGTGAGTGTGTGCGTGTGTGCGTGTGTCTTTATGGTGCCTGGCACAACAACATGCTCTCAGTGTTTCCATAGCTGCAGTCCATCTCTGACAGATATTACAAAAAATAAAGTAATAACGGCTACGGCAAGTATAAAGGGAAAATACCTGGGCAAGGAGAGAAGGGAGAGAAAGGACAGATGGACGGCAGACAGAAGAAAGGAAATACTTCAAAAAGGACTTTTACAGAAATACATTTATTTTATTTCTGGTTTCAAATTCTCCACATATTAAATTTAACAGGTGCAAACTTCCTTCATATGTGGTTTCAAGTTCTTCAGATATTTAATGATAATCTTGTAAACTTCTGCCTTTCAGACTGATCGTGTTGCAGAATAAAAACAGATTTAGGCGACAAAGTAAAAAGATAACTACCGCTTATTGGTGGAAATTGGCAAACTGTACAGTCAGAGGGAGGGAATTTTTAGAATACTCATAAGAAAGTCTGCATACAAGGCTAAAAAACTGAGAGAGCTCAGGTCTAGAGGAACAAGTAAGACTGTGTGAAGATGCCACAGTCGTAACTAATAAAGTTTTAACAGGAAGTGAAAACTCTCCCTCTACTTGTTACACAGCCGCGCTCTAATGTCCGGCTGTGTGCGCGACTAAACGATCAGAGGACTCCCCTGGCCCTCAAAGATCACAGAGGGTGTGTTACTTCCTACCAAAGTGTGGGTCTAAAGAGTGATCAAAGCTGTGAGAACACACACATGCACTTACTTCTCTAACCTCTTAACCCCTGTGTGTTAAGCGGCAGCTGACAATAAGGAAACAATCTTTAAAGTTTTTATTTGGACTGAGAAGAGCAACAGAGAGCTGTTGATCCTCTGTGTAGCTCTATTTTCTATTTTTTTTTATATGTAATCCTCTTTCTAGAGGTCTGTTCTGTGAGGAATCAAATGATGTTTGTTATAATATCTGTTATATGTGTAACATGTCATATTGTAGCATTTCAGTGTGTTGTGTAAGGCCCTGTGTTGCAACAGATCAGTCAGGGGGAGCCAATGCTGACCCCTGTTCAACACCAAAAGTGCCTCAAAAGAACACGCGAGCATCAGAACTAGAGCATGTAGCAATGGAAAAAGGTAGCCAGGGGGGACACAACAGTGTTGACTTGGCCTCCAAAGTCCACTATCTCAATCCAGTCTAGCATCTGTGAGATGAACTGGACAGATAAGTCTGATCCATGGAGACCCTACCCTCACAACTTCCTGGATTCAAAGGATCTGCTGCCAACGTCTTGCTGCCGTACCACAGCACAGCTGCAGAGGTCTAGTTGTGTCTCTCGGGTCAGGGCTGTTTTGGCCTTGACTTGATGAATAAGTGGTCTACACAATATCAGGCTGGTGGTTCTAATGTAATGGATGATCGTTTAATTAGTTCAAGGGTAAGCTTCGTTCTCTTTCAGACTTCAAGTGTATTATCTTGAGTTAACAGTGAATGTCGGACAGAGTTTTAAGTGTTACTAATATTTTCACCCATCTAAATCTGCCAGCTTTGAATTCCATATGACCAAAAGTCCAGTTCACATGTTGAGAAATCTGTAACATTCATACTGTAGTTAATCTAGATGAAGATTCAATGTTTACAGGCACATTTAATCTGACAGACATTAATGTGATGTTTTATTTTCATCTACTTTTCAGATCATAGTGTTACTTTTTGCCCCTGCTGGTGATTGGTTGGTTTGAACTTTACTGAAAGAGTTTTACCTAAGTGGTATTTCTAAAACCATTCCTGTGCACGTGTCATGATGACTTCACCTTTTGGGACTCTGTATGAGGTGCACCGAACACAACTAACCTGAGATGGCGTTGGTGACAGACATGAGAGGAGAGTGCAGAGCAGGAGTGACGCCCCACACTGTGTGGTATCCCACGATGCCGGCCAGACCGAAGGTGGTGACGATCTGAGTGAAGGCGGCGTTAGGAGCTGACAGACCCAGACCCAGCAGGGTGGCAGCACCTGGAACACACACAGAGAAAGATCAAGAAATGAAAAGGGGTTAAGGTAACACCTAGAGACAGTTTTTATAGACTGTCTAGAGATGTTTTTAATTAATTCAACGGAACACAAAAGTAGCATTCACAGGGGGTTATTATCCCAGTTTGTATACAGACTTAATCTGATCTTATATTTGCTTTAAGTGGAGAAAAGTCAGATGAATAAAGAATATTTTTAGTTGCATAAATATATTTTTTTAACTTTCCAATCCAGTTATAAAAGGTAGCAGCTTAAATAGTTTATATGACTTTTGGTTCTTTTACATTTTCTCTGCTCTTTAATGTTTTGGTTGATTGCAATGTGTGGTAGGCCACAGTTCCCCCATGTTGTCCTTACACCCTGCTACTTCAATAAACAGGTAGAGTTATCAGTCTGATTGGCTACATTTGTAGGTACAGGAAACTTTCTCTCATATACTCTGTATCAAAGCAAAAGAACGTCCAAAGAAGTGTGAAAATGGGTGCATTACATGCCTCGCTAATAAGCATGTACCAAGCTCAAAGCAACTCCTCACTCTTTAATGAAAAAGAACAGCTTGAATCAGCATCTGTGTGGTGGTGTAAAGCAGCAAACCATCCAGCACCCAAACAATGTGTGAACCACATTAACTGCATGAGGTGCACTTATACCAGGCGCTGTGTGGCACCATGGGAAACACTCACTACAGCACCACTTCAAACACACACTCAGCGTGATGCTGTTTTTACAATCCACACTTCCTGACACTAACTGGGTGTCTGTGTGAATGTCACTTCACGCCTCCTGTGCACATTCCGGCGGTGACCTTAAAGGACGATTATTAACTCGTCCTTCACCTCAGGGTGGCCTTCAACCTACCTTTAGACCCATTCAGGACAATTTATAAGAATGAATGCTGGAAATTAGCACATTTTAGGTGTGGACTCTTACTAATGTCTCTTCATTGCTTGAGAATAAACAGTTTACTGGCTGATTTACTTTATCAGTCACCTCACCTCCTGTGTAGATGCCAGCAGTGGTAAGAGTAGCCTTGAAGGGGGAGACTTGTGCAGACTTTTCCTTCGCCAGCTCCTGGACGCTCTTGGGTTTAGGAGGAGCAGCGACCGGTACATTGTTAGGCTGAGGAGCGGGGAACAGGTTCTTTCCATCCTGGTGGAGACGGAGAATAGCGTGATAGGAAAGAGGAAAAAAAGAACAATCAGAAAGTTTCATAAATCTTCCTTAAGCATCATGACAATGGCTCAGCTTGTGGTTATCCACGCTTTCCAGAAAAGAGACAAATGGCTACGGTTAACTGCCAGTTATATCAGCTATATCAAATGACTTATATTTAGAGCTGAGATTGTTTCTGCATTTATCCCCTGATTTCATTACCTAAACTTACACCATGATCTATGTTACCGTTACACCGTTAATCTGTGAAACATTAGCCTCTGCTGCTAAGATCAAAGTAAGCTAACTAATGATCAGCAGGTATAGTAAGTAATGTCTACATTTCAGCATCATTTATCAGACAACAGACTACAACTCTGTTTCCAAAGAAGTTGGGACACTGTGTGAAATCTAAATAGAAACAGAAAGCGAAGGTTTGCACAACACTGAAACTTCATATTTAATTAAAAATAGGGACAAAGACAACATGTTACATGTTGAAATGACAAAAAATAATTATTATTTATGAAAAATCTTGAGCTTATTTTCAATTTGATGCCAGGAACACTTCGAAAATAGCCCTTGTCCATCCTTCCTCTTTTTGTAACTGAGCAGACCAATGACTGTCATACTGAAAGTGAAATCAGCAGCACAACAGTTCAGGATCTTTTTTGTGATGTTTGATGTTCCATAATGTGCCTTATAATTTAACTAATGAAAAGTCAGGACAGCAGGCAGGTGAGTTTGGGATGCTCCTATCAAACCCAATCATGTAACTTACCTGATGAAAGTTCAGCTCATTATTTGTGAAATGTGCCCTAAGGCAGTGTTTTTCAACCTTCTTTGAGCCAAGGCACATTTCTTTCATTAAAAAATCTGGAGTCACACCTCCAACCAAAAGTGTTACAAAATGACACATCTCAATTTATGAATCTGTTTATCTGAGAGGGGGACTTTGGCTAGTTCTTTAACTGTGTCAGGGTGAAGCATCTCATTGACAATGGCTTTTGCAGGTAGTATTACTGTCTCTGCCACAGTGTGTGGCTTTGAGAGCTCTCGCAGACACCGCTTTAGTTTTTCTCATAAAAGTAGCCTTTTCCAACACCCATATCACACTCTTCATCCAGGTTAGATTTTTTTCCAGGGCCCTGATTGGAGTCTTAATTTTTCCTTTTTGAATATTTATCCATCGCTGTTGTACGCCTCTTGTCACATACACCTCACGCACGCATCATTAATTCTATTGTATTAAATGAACAAGGTCATTAGTGCACTTTATTGCCACCCAGTGGGTTGGTAGCACAGGTCAGTATGATGAGTACTGAATTACTCCGCTAGTCACTACACTGCAGGCACAGACGCACTACATGGCAAATTATTTGCAGTATATGAATCATGGTTTTTTTTGGACTAATTAAGTGAAATTTGAAAATGTTCCACGGCACACCTGACGATCTGTCACGGCACACTAGTGCACAGTGGTTGAAAATCACTGTCCTAAGGTATGTCATTTGTTATTTTCCACTTTTTTGTTGCCACTGTCCAAACTTCTTTTGAATCTTGTTGCTACCATCGAATTCAAAACAGGACTATCATTTTCTGACAGGATTACATTTCTCAGCTTTAACCTTTAGATTTCCATGTTTCACAGATCATCACATTTAGTCTCTATTTACATTTTACACAGCATCACAACTTTTAGGGTTGCATGATTGCTTTATGATAGGAGTAAAACCATTTTTTTTTACTCAGAAAAATTAAAACATAGCACACACAGAGAATGTTGATAGGAAAAAAAAATCAACTTTAAAGTAAAACACTGCTCTTTGATTTATTATTGATGTAAATCATGTGGTAGCACCCATCAATAAAAAGATGGTAATGGAAGAAATGAGGCCAATTTTACTTTGGTTGAGGAGTACTATGTGTTACAGTCGAGGCAGATGGCTGTCTAACATGAGTCTGATTCTGCTCGAGGTTTCTGCCTGTTAAAGCTATTACTTGCTAAATGCTGCAAAGTGCTCTACTCATGGTGGATTAAGATGAGATCAGACTGAGTCCTGTCCGTAAGATGGGACTTGATCTTATCCTGTCTTGATGGTGGGTCTTTGTTAATAATAGAATCCAGAGTAAGGTCTAGACCTGCTCTGTTTGTAAAGTGTCTTATTGAGATTTGGTGCTACATAAATAAAGATTGATTGATTGTTATCCAAAATGATCAAGAATAATTATGCACATACGTTTTTTTTCTTTATTTAGGGAGGAATTATTCTATGATGTAAAGGGGATCCCATAAAAGTGGATAAGAGGAAAAATGAGCCCAGGGTGACATCTAGTGACCGTGAGAGAGACCTGCAAGCATTTTCCTAATCACATCATGGATCCTCAGTTTTTTCTGTGCATCATCCCTGAAATCTGAGCAATCAATCAGTTTTACACACACGCATTAGTTAGACCATGTGAGCCTACATACCTGCATGACAATCGACCCTCTGACCACGTGATCCATAGTCCCGTAGTCAAACGCCTCCTTGACATCGAGGAAAAAGTTCTCAGTGCCTGGGCTGATGGCTCTCATCAGCTTAGTGATGTTGTTGGAGTACAGGGTGCTGGACTGTGTTGGCAATCGGCTGGGCAGGTCAGTGAACCCGATGTGGGTCACCCCCTTAAAAATATGGACAGAAAGCAAATTGAAGGGGACAGAGGATATAAGATACACTCATAAAGACATAAGAGTATTTCTATTGGTGTCAGTGGTGTGTGCTCTGACATTGTAAACTGTCAGCTCTCCAGGTGTTGTTGTCTCGATGTTTCCTCCAGCCTCAGCAGCCAAGTCCACCACCACAGACCCATCTTTCATGCTCTCTACCATGGGTTTGGTGATCAGGATGGGTGCCTTCCTACCTGTAGTGTTACAATGAAAAACACACATCACAGCTTTAGTGGCTATACAATCAAAACCAGAGAAGTAATGGAACAAAAATGTTCTTGTAAATTCCAGTAGTTACTTCTAGTCCTAACAGGACATGACTTCTCCTTTAGTTTTAAAATTCTTCAGCTATCTGCCCTGAGTACTACTCTCACAATCTTTGGCATTCCAGATATTTCATGAGAGGAAATGTATCTGCACATCCTCTTGTTTGAAGACAACCTGCCTCACCGATGTGTCGTTTACATTGTCCCTGATTAAATCTGTGTTTACACTGTGCATCTGTGCATACCAGGGATAAGAGCCGTGCTGATGACAATGTCCACCTCCTGACACTGTTTGGCAAACAGCTTCATTTCTTCCTCTATGAACTCTTTTGACATTTCCTTGGCGTAGCCTCCCTGGCCCTCTCCTGACTCCTTCAAGGTCACCTCCAGCGGCTCAGCGCCCAGAGATTTGAACTGCTCCAAAGCTGCAGCTCTGAGGGAGGGGAGAGGAGATTTCTTATTCAGACAGAAAGAATTTATCTCTACTTGATTATAGAGACAAATTCCCACAAATGCCCACTAGACTAGTGCTGTAGTACTTGCATTGTTTGTCCTTAAAAAAAAATCATGGCTTACATACAGTTGCAAAAACATTATTTTAGCAGCAAGCCTGAGGTTGCATTAAACCGAAAGGTACTGTTAAATCCAAATAAGATGCCTGAAGAATGAATTACCCTTTTTCATGACGTGTGCAGTTCACCTTATTTGAACCATATTAAGTTCCAGCTGAAGTATAAATTTCCTGCTAAGGCTTTTTCACATTTTTGAAAAGGATAGGATACAAGAGGCACTTTATTGTTATTGTAATAAGACATGAAAAGAAATAATGTTCAGCAGCATTTCCGTACAGCAAAATTACAAACTGGTTACTATTTACAACTGATATACAATTATTGTGCTACGGATAAATATTTAAGTAAATAAGAATGGATATAAATAGTTTAACTGGTGAAAGATGAAACTGCTTGTATTATGAAGAGTAATTAATTGGTGGGTAAAGTTCAGAGAAATTAAAAGTAACAACAAACATCACAGTGATTTTTGGCTTCTACATAATATAAAGTCCAGTGTTGCAGTCATCAAGTGGTAACACAATTTGTAATCTATACTTATACTGTAAATAAAGCACATACAGGACTCCACAAAGGGCATACAGTCCTGTTCTTTTTTGTTTTGTTTGTTTTTTTAACTTTCCCTTCTTTTCTTTTCATCATTGTTTTAAATATTAATCCCTCTTAATAATCTTTTTTTTGTTTTGTATGTAGATATTCTGTTTCTACATTGATACTTTGTCTTTGTGTTGATTATTTTTTATGGAGGGCCACTCGACAAGCCTGTTAGGGTTTTTTTGGCTCCTCCTGCGCATAACATGTTAGTGGTTAATGATTATTGAAATTTATCTGTTATATCTTGGCTCGTGTTATGTTTTGTTTTGTTCTTTTATATGTGCAATAAATAAATAAATAATTAGAGGAGGGTTTAAACGGATAAACATATGCATACCTTCTAAAGTCCCATCTTAAAAAAACAGTTTTCAGTTTGATTAAATTCATTTAAATGCAAACCTGGTATCAAATCCTCTGACGATAGCTCCCATGGCCCTGGCAGAACCAGCTGCTGCCAATCCAGCCACACCACCTCCAATGATCAGAACCTATTCACATAAACAAACATGAAAAAGTTCAGCATGGCCAATGAAGTGATTTTACGTGCACATGTTCACACCAACATCAAAGCTTTCATTCTCACACACATGCTCATACCACACACCTTTGCAGGTGGCACTTTCCCAGCAGCTGTGATCTGTCCGGTGAAAAAGCGACCAAAATTGTTTGCTGCCAACACGACGGCTTTATAGCTGAAGTGACAGAGACACATAACAGGAAATTAACAGTATATCAACATGGATATAAATGTGACAAGTGGTTCTTAAATGTGTTTAAACATCTCCAATAAAGAGATAAGAATATATTTGAACAAACATCGACAATAATTGGTCTTAAATGGAAATTCGTAAACACTTTTTTTCCATTTATGGAGCGACGCCTGCGAGCTATTTTCAGGCAGACAACTCGAGCTGCAATGCCATACACGTCACATGTCCCACTCTCATAACCATCATCCAATCCTGCCCTCTGCCTCTCAAATTGGCAGTCTTTTTAAACTGGGAAAATCTCCCATCTCTCCCTCTGCCTGTCAACGCCTCTGCTGCTGCATGCCTATTGCTGAAATGTTCTTCTTCCCCACCGCCTCCCTAGCATCCACCTGCTAGCTCCGGGGGGTGTTTAGTATGTTTTGCTCATCACTCCTCAATGTCTGCATGTAAACTTATCTGCAGGGAGTGATGAGGCCGGAGCCTGAGCGCCAAACATGAATCTGTATTTGCTGCTACAATAAACAATTTAAACGTGAGTTGTCTGACTGAAATGGGCTTTAAATCGTACAAGCTGTGTTTTTACACTCTCCTCTTATGGATAAACTATATTGGACAAAGCTGTGAACACTTTACATACCCAGCAATGTTTGCCATGGAGCTCAGCGCGTCATAACCCTGGGCGATGGTGACTCGGGGCACCTGATCCATAGCCAGGACAGTGGCCTTCTTCTGGGACAGCATTTCCATCAGTTCAGGGTTCTGAGCTGGGTAGATGAAGCTGATCAAAGTGGCGGCTTCCTTCATCAGCTCCACCTCATGGACGCCAAGTTCTGGGTTGAAAACCGGAGCACGGACCTAGTAGCAAAAGTATCAGACAGTTTTAACTTCTTACATTGTTGCTTGATTCATCAGACCACTCAATTTTACATATCCTTTGGTAAGTTTCTAGAACAATCCGATTTCATTCCCCTCCATCTCCACTTAAGACTTACCTTGACCAGCACATCAGATGCGAGGACATCTTTAATGTCTTTAATTGTTGCTCCAGCCTGAGTGTAATGTTCATCAGCAAACTTTGAAGGCTCCCCTGCTCCCGACTCCACGACCACATTGAAGCCCTGCTTGATGAGCGCCTGGACGCCAGCGGGGGAAATCGCCACACGACGTTCATTCTGGAAAATTTCTTTGGGGACACCGACTGTGAGTTGTTTGTATGGAATACCTGCAGGGACAAAAAACATAAAATACATGTCAGATTAGTCATAGCTGGTTTCACACTTAATTATGATGAATTAATTCAAGCCAGACTAATAAACAGTTGGCTTCATTACAGCTCATACAGAAAGATAAGCCAACAGGATACCTTACAGCTAAATTGTTGATTGTAATGTAGCAATAATTCCAGCTTCACTTTTCCAGGTTGGAGCTCATAGTTTATAACAGAGGAGATCATCTAAGAGGTTTTTTTTAGCAGCACTAAAAGCACAGTATGATACTCTTTCACGCGGACACCTCCACAGCTTCAAGGTGATGACCGTGAGTCGAGTTTAAACTGTGTTTACCATAAATACTGTGCTGTACATGAGTGACCTTTACAAACACAGGGAGGGTCATCCTCCTGTAACAATAAAAATAATTTAGAGCCATATTAGAGGCTCTGTCATGGCTTTAGTTTAATGTCTTCTTAGCATGCAAGTATAGGCTAGTTAGTGGGGGTGTAAAGGTATATGTATTGGTACTTAATCGACTCGTCATGGCTGTTAGATGCAGATGCATACTGATCTAAATACATGCAGAAGTAAAGGAAACTTTAATTCATGGGGAACACGAATGCAGGAGTACCCCACACACAGTGTTCAAGGTTTCAAATGTGTAGGCAACTGTACTGAAAACCTTAGTTTCAGTACAGTGACTTCTCAACAATCACCTCAAAACATACTGAGGTTTAATTCTGTTTTACTAATGATTGGCTTTCTACTGTGAACTCAAACAGCTGTTACCCGGGAACATCAGCGTGTGTGTCTGTTACAGTGAGACTCAGGAAGGGCAGAACAAGCTGAGAATGCACTCATTAATTGAGCCTAGCTATCCTCATCTGTCAAGAAGAAATAGCTCTGTCAAAGTCCTGGTCCTGAAAACCAGGTTTCAGCAGGGTAGCTGATGTCATGTGTAGTAAACAGTGGAGTCTGGTGTTTCTGTGTGTGCGTGTCAGCCTGTCCCTGTGGGGCCCTGACATGCAGACAGCAGTCAGTGACACTACATGGGTGATAATTTCAGACATGCATTATCCTATTCTTTTTTCCATTTTATTCCTTTGTATTCACTTTTATATCAGTGGGTTATATTAAATATTATATTGCTTATACTCATATACATTTCATCACTGATTCATTTAAAATGTTATAAAAAATAAATCTGAGCCAGCCTACAAACCTGAATTATCAAAGCTGCACTTTAGACAATTTTACAAGTTGTGTTTGATTCTCATACTGTACCTAAAATGTTCCTAACAGAGACTTCAAACCAAGCGCTGTTACGAAAACAGATTTTTATTTTTTACACCCCTTCTATTTAACATTACACACAAAAGGACTAGTTAAGAAGGTAGTTGTGACTAGATCAACACAATGGACAGTCATTATTATTAGGGATGCACACAACGGTATGTTTGCAGACCAGCAACATCAGAGCCGTCTGAGCTTTTCTGCAGTTAGACTGATTATGACCCTGTTGCACTCCCAGCTGACAATATTTTTATGAGCCTGATTGATATCATTTTGGTGGAAAAAACGTATTTGGCCTTGTTTTTCACATAAGAATAATATATATATTTTTTGTATTGATTAATCCATAAATTGATCGTTAACATTTCCAAAAATTGATCACAGAAAATACTTAAAATGTACATCCCTAATTAGGATTCATCATCTGGGATGACTCTGATTTGAGTATAAAACAACGTTATAACTGAAAAGGTTTATCTGCTGCTGATACAATAAGTCAATTTAATAGTTATCAACTTTTAAGTTTAAGGATATCATCGCCTTGACTGAAGTGTTTAACTGACTGACTGTCAATGCAATCCATAGACAGCCCCACAGCTAACTTGGCACAAATGCAAAAACAGACAACAAAAACCACTTCAAGTCACCCTCCAACAAGTCTTCATTCACGAGACATGAACAAAGTGTTGTTGTTAGAGCAAAAAGCTCTCTTTTGTTGTGAGAGATTTAAAACAGACCTGATCCAACATGTGGAAGAACAAAGGGGAAGCTCTTGATGGGAATTAATTTTTGGAGAAGGAAGTGAAAAAGACAGAAAGACAGACTCACAGCAAAAGAGATCCAAATACTCTGACTCATTCACTGATTTATTATGTGAAGCTTATTTGTTCTGTGTCTCCTTTAAACTCTTCTTCAGGTTTGCTGTGAAAGCAACAGATGGGTCACATGTTGAGTCAGCTCCTATGGAAAATTCCACTGCAGCTCTTCCTCTGACAGACTGCCTTTCCTCTCACCCAGTGACCCATCCACCAAGAATTCAAAATGAATACATTACATTTCAGAGTCACCACATACTACTGCAGGATATACATCTCCAGTTCCTTTCTGCCAACACATCAAACAAGTCCTGATAACTTGAGTGGATCAGAGTCAGGCAGAGCTGATCAGTTCGGCCCACGGCTCACATATTACTGAACAAAACAGCAGGAAACAGCACAACCACCAGACCGCCACTGTAATCCTAAAAATAAAAGTGGAGCAGTGACTAAGCATCATCTTGCACGTCTGTAAATCTCACTGTAACAACCTTTAAATCTTAAATCTGGATATCCAGATGAAAGATTGTCAAGAGAACACAAACTTTTCTTGCCATTGAGTTATATTCGGCTAATTCGTACATATAATGTTTTTAAGAAGCTACCTGGGATTCATTGTTAGCTCACACCAGAACCACATGCATCAGCATATCAAACTTCCTACTCTTGCAGCCCCTCCTGGCTGCATTAACCCCTTAAAACAATGTCTCAAGTTTGCCATTAACAGCTTGTTCATGTAGCACCGTTATTCAGTCCATGTTAGATCCAGTCTCACATCAACACACAGCCTCAGTCTACTCTATACTGTCCCCCTATAGGCTCTCTACAGGTCATAACATAAGCACATCTATATGATCTGCATGTGGTGGACTGGACTCCTCCTCTCCTCCACTCCTTTGTGACCCTGTAAATTGATTCTTGTGTGTCCAGAATAGACGCTGCCAGCTGTTACTGGAGCCAACTGCACTGCACCGTGAACCAGGTCATAGGCACCCCTCAAACACCCACTTACGCAGAGTACACAGCATGACCAGGAACCAGGCACACTCTGACATGATGCACCTGCAACCAGCTGGCACTGGTTCTTACAGTACACACACACACACACACACACACACACAGAAAACCCACACAGACACACAGCCTCTGCCTGGTAACTGGACACAGAGTGCGGGCGCATTACAATGCCTGAGGGCTGCAGTGGGTGACCTTGAGGCTGAAAGTACCTTCAGGTAGCCTCACTGACCTCTAGAACAAACTTTAGAGAAGACTTCAAGGCAGAGCTGAAGTATGTGTTGTCCTGTTTGGTTTTATTTATCTCTGTTTTGTGAAAACACGGGATTATCCTCTCTTTAACAAGAACAACAATCATATTAAGGGATTCAAAATGAAAAAGAATGAATTAGTTTGTTTTGCTCTCACTATAATATGGCTGATTTGCTTCAGTGGTTTCCAAGGCCATCTAATTACAACAGAGTGAACAGCATACCTGTCTGTCCACTCTAAAGGGTAATACTATTCTGAACACCTCCTCTGTCAGTCTTTATGTAATGGGTATGTTGCCACCTGCTATGTTGCACCTGATACCTAAATACATGAGAAGGCAAACAGAGTGCACAGGTGGGGCTGCCTTCACGTTTCTATCAGTGGTAAAATGTGGAACTAAAAACCTCAACAGTCAGCTTATATAAAGGGTTTTAAGTTTAGATTTTAACAGGAAAAAAGAAAGTTTAAATAAAGAAGAAGAAAAAAAGAAGTCTGTATGATCCACCTTGAAATGCACTTTCCCTTTCCCCAGAGCTACTGGTGTCATTACCATGCTGGACACTTTGTTAAACCAGAAGTAGGAACCTATTTAATTTCATTGTGCCATGTTATGAATAAGAGAAAGGAGCAAATCTTTTTTTATTCCCTTCTTCATAAAAAACAAACAAAACATCAATCAGTTTAATAATTTAACTCTATGGTTGATCTGTTCTTTCCAGGTCATACATACATGCTTCTATCCACTAATGCTTCCAATCTCAACACCATGGCCTCCCAAGTTTAGATCAGGGGAGCCATCAAAAGAACAATATTTATGCTCAATTAAATCGATCACATTTATATACAAGGATGCACAGGCTAGTAGCTGCTGCTTATCTCATTACATTAAAGCTAATCAACCAACATAGGCATGCTGATTGCAATGTTTTCCTGACGTCACGCTAGGGCTAGGAAGCCTGAATATTTTGTACTGCTATATTCTAGGTTTGAAAATGGCATAAGAAAAGATATGTAACAAATTATCATCTATTGTTTAAGTTGATGAGAGTTTATGAGATTTATCAGTAACTGAAGAAATAATGAAAAGTGAAATTTGGAGGAACAACACAGGGCGACATCTTAAATAACCTATTTGATACATAGACTGTAAAAAAAAAAAAGTGGACGTTCAATCGCTCGACTGGAAGTGAAGCTTCCACAAAAACTCTGCCCCCTGGTGGCTGGCTGCAGTATAGGTCAAAAACTCAGAAACTCAAAACCCCAAAATTTGAATGGGGCTGAGGTCAAACTTTAAAATATAAATACACGTGGTACGAATGTTTCTCACATCCGTATGCTGTGATGATACGTAGTTATTATTTGACTTTCTGAAAAGTTTCTTTTTCGTTAGTTATTAGAGGTTAAAAAACAGGGTTTTACTTCCGGGTTCACTTTGATTGACAGCTGCCGTAGAGAGAAACTCCATAGGATCTCGTGACTGTAGGCTGTAAAACGGAGCTTGTTACCGTGGCAACACAGAAATTCTCTACTGCGCAGACTCTGGCTGCACAATGTCGACACATTCAAACAGGATTTCTTGGCTTCAAAACCGAACAACGGGAAAAGGCAGAGCAATGCTGTGCATTATCTTTTTTACAGTCTATGGTTTGATATTGCATTTGGAGTCCACAGCTATGACAAGTCTTTAGCATCTAAACAATTCCAAGCTAACATCAGTGTAAGCTAGAAAATGCCACATTGCCTTATGTTAGTTAGCTAGCTGAGAAATGACACCTAATCTATCTTTTACTGTTACATGATGAAAAAGTGATGTTAGCTAAGAAGTGGTTGAATGTTAATATTGATGTTTTTTAACAGCAGCCAGTGACTTATCACATATGTTGTTTTACCCGGACATATGGCCCCAGCAATACTTTATAACAGAATGTAGCTTCCAATCCGAAGTGTAGCGTCAAAAAAAATGGTAGCTAAGTGTAAATGCAGGAAAGTAGTTTTGATGCCTCTGTAATGCTGTGTTACTATTTCAACCTCTATTCTGACTATGTATGGTGCACATGTCCCAAGAAAGTCCACAGCTGCCCTCTGTCACAGTGTAGTTTTTAGATCATGTGACCTTAGTTGAGCTGAGTTAGTTCTAATACTGTCTGCGTCTTCAGAGGGAAAAGTTGTAGTAACATGTCAAAATTGGGATAATGTTAATTTACCTTCTATTCACAAACAAAATGTTAAAGTATCATGACAAACTGAAGTGTCCATGTCTTACCTGGACTAGCACATCGTCCCAGAGCTTGATGGGTCCTGAAGAAGCGAATGCACGATGCTTTGACTGAAGGGCTGCCCTGCAGCTTCATGCAGGAAATCCCGCTGAACACAGGGGCCGAGCAGCTAGCTGCCACAACACGGAGGAGGCTCGCCATGGTGCACACACACCTGACACTCACACACCAGGAGGAGCTCGACAGGACAGAGAACACCCCTCCTTGTGGGGGGAGGCGTGAGAGATAGAAAGAGAGAGAGGGGAGGGTGAGAAGAACAACCAGGAAAGTTATTTAAAGTGTGCAAAAGTAAAAGGGTATGAGTCGCACTGTACCCACGAGTCTGCACAAATATGTCCTCTGTTTTCTTATGGATCACACACACACTTATGTCCCCTGTGTATGCAAAAGGTCACATTGACTGGAACTAAACTTTCCTACATATATTTGTCCCAAAATACAACACATTCGTCTGCTGTTGGAGACACATTATCAGTTTATTCTTGGTTACTGATGCACATATACAATATATTCAGGCCTTTTTTCTGCTACCAACATTTTGTGATTTAAGTTTTCATTCAATCTAACAAATATAAAATCAAGCACAATGACAGACTCTCCTTAACACTGTCTGCAGACCACTGAATGACTCTGAGGCAGTAAAAAGCACAAGGGAGAGCATGTTTACTTAAAGGGAGATAATGAAACTGGGATAGGTGAGACTGGTGTAGAAGGGTTCAAACTAGAAATAGCTGGCAATAAACTCCACTGTGACATTTTATATGCACACAGAGGTTATACCCATCACAAGGCAAGTCTGGTTACTTAATGATGACAATAACTGTCAGGTTCAGTCATGGAAGGTATTTAATCACACGTATTTGCATAAAGGCAATATTAAAAGTAACCTCAGGGTCATTGTAGTAATTATGCACTAACGGCAATCAGGAAGTCAATATTTTTATTGATGCATCTTATAAGATGCACCAATAAAAGTAGACTTCCTGATCCGGTGTCAGGAAATCAATGCTTGTGTTTAACTGACTGATAACTGATTTATACTCCAAGGTTATATCTGTAATATCTTTTCAATCAGCAGTACTCTAATGTAAATCTACCATTTTAGAAAACAGACACCACTAAATATGGAAGAATATATGTACCAAGATTACAATGAAAAAGCAAATTTGAAAATTAAATTGCATTAACAGAAATGCTTTTTAATTTTCTAAATATGTGCGCATTATTTGATTCATAAATAAAATTAATATTCAATTATCCTATTTGAACTTTAATTTTCATCTTCATCAATGCTAATGCCCCTCTAAATTAGCATTTTAATTTTCTTCTTAATTTGAATTTTGATACTAATTTAGAGGGCTTTTTTTTTTATTAAATAGCAAATGTCATTTACTTTTCAATTTTAATTGCGAAACATAATTAGCATTGTTTAAGATGAAAATTAAAATCCAAATGGGATTATTGAATATTAATTTTATTTGCGAGTCAAATAATGCACACATATTTAGAAAGTTACAAAGCATTTCTGTTAATTCAATTTAATTTTCAAATATGCTTTTTCATTTTAACTTTGGTACAGATATGCTTCCTATAATCTTTGGATTTGAAAACCTTTAATCTAAAATGTCTTCTTTAGTTATTTATTTTACCTATTCATCAAAATGTATGCATTTCATTTTGACTGACCTAACCACCACTTTCCTGCAAAACTGTAAAACAATATAATGTTAAAAAATGATTAGCACCCATAATTAGAACTCTGATGACTTTCAGTATGATTAATGTCATTACGTCCTCTGAGTGGTGTGTTCAGGGCTACTATTTCATGTTAGGAAATTTAAGATACCACGTCACCAAAAAGTGTGGCGCTCCTGCCAAATAATGCCAATGACATTTTGCAAAAACTACAACGTTAGCCAATGACAACTACTCCTAACATGTGTCGTTTCGTCCTGAATGTCCTAGTTTAAACCTTAAACCCGGGTCAGGCTGTGAAGGGCTCTCATAAACCTGTGGCTGACGGCATTGCTATTATGACCCAATAAAATAACTTGAATCAATGACTTCCACTCGGCAGCATTATATTTCACTGTGCGTCATACAGAGACCTTGGAGAGTCAAAATCTGAAAGAGACGCTGAGTTTTTGTTCGACAGGGGCTCAATGATGTCCCCCTGTGAGTCAGACATCAATATGTCTAATAACAAGGCGGGCAGCACTCTTCTCTTTTTGTCTCCTAGCGGGGGTGAAGCTACAATGAGCTAGCTCGCCTGCTAGTAGGTGACAAATATACACATCTGTTTCGTGCATGTTGGAGAAGCGTGACTCAGAAGAGCCCGAAACACAAGCAAACAAATGAAAATCGAAACAAGTGCACATAGAAAAGTGAGAGTAGTGGGGTTAGCGGCAGATATCTTGACTGACCTTTGCAAATGGTCCTGGCTCTGTGTGCAGCACAGGCGAACTGTTGGATAACCCGGAAGGTGTCCGGAGCAGAGGCCGATTATTATTGGATCATATGAGAGGCATCAGAGGATATCCTGACATTTACAATCAGCTGTCACTGACGAGACATAAAAAGACACAAGTATCCTAACATATGACTCTGACTTTATAGCGGTCCCTGAACTATTTATGAACTGACAGTAACATCAATGCTCATATTTGTAACATCATCCGGCATAATATCAATGTTATATTTTAATATAATTTTAGTAAAAACCTTTTTAGTGTATACGTTTTCTTATAAGTGCAAACGATACCAAAGAACTAATAAACATGCAAAGACAAGATGTTAATTATTTTATATATTTACGTGTCTACTTTTATATCGAAAATGGCGTCGCAGACCGGAGGATGCAGAGATTCTGCAAACGTAATTTCCACTGAGGGGCGCTGTTTATCCACATTTGAACACCAGGAGCTCTGCCTGTCTGCCTGTCTGCCTGTCTGCCTGTCTGCCTGTCTGCCTGTCTGCCTGTCTGCCTGTCTGCCTGTCTGCCTGTCTGCCTGTCTGCCTGTCTGTCTGATCTCTGCATGCCTGCCTGTCTGCCTGTCTGCCTGCCTGCCTGCCTGCCTGTCTGTCTGTCTGTCTGATCTCTGCATGCCTGTCTGCCTGCCTGTCTGTCTGTCTGTCTGTCTGTCTGCCTGCCTGCCTGCCTGCCTGCCTGTCTTTCTGTCTGTCTGTCTAGACAGTCTGTCTGTCTATGCTTAACCTATATTTCCTGCATTGAGAAAACACATGCTTATAATCCAAAACTTATCGAGTAAAACATAACCTCTGAAGTTAAATGCTCATATCCAATGAGTCTCCTCTACTGATAGGTCTAACATTTTTATAATGGGACACATTTTCAAAAAGTTAGTCCCCTTTAAAGGTTTTTGGGTACATAGCCTGTTTCAATGTTTCTCTTTTACTGGGCACTAGTAACAGTAGTAGTAGTATTTTGGTATGGATCAGGGGTTAAAGGTAATCTAAATGTATTTGTGGACACCTGTGAGATAAAGCACAACGCATAGCATAACTGCTTTATTTTCTACATGTTCTTTTTGACTTGGTTTAGTTTTTCATTTTAAAGGGTCAGTGACATCTGTGTGCTTTCTTTAGTGGGTTGGGTTTTGAATACGATTGTTAGATGTAATGCTGTGATCCATATCCTTCATGCAGAATGTATTAAAATGGTATAGATTTTAGTTGTAAAATATCCCCTGACTCTCCCTTTAAACAGCTGGCCCTCATTTTCAGACCATGACCTGTGAATCTTAGCATACACCCCCGTATGAGATACGATGTTTGCAGATATTTAGTCACATGGATGGTGGTGTGAGGTCACTGGAAAGGTCATGTGTGTAATCCCAAGCACAATGTCATTATAAAGACTGGACTATGGCAGGATATTGATAATCTCACCTCGGCCTATATTCTAAATATAAACAAAAGTTATTTAAGTAAAGTGGAGAAAATAATGTATGCTATCAAAAGGAAGAATGAAAACAACCATCTTTATGAAACTGCAAGGATGTTACCCCCTGTTGAACTCAGGCTCCCTCCAGCCCTCTTCATGGACTAATCAATTCTTTTCACCCCATGTGAATGACATTGCAGTCCAAACATGTGGAGCAAGACCGCAGACTGTATAATACAGGGCAAGACACACATTCCACCACTAAGGGGTGCTTTAATACAATTCTGGGTTGTATCATGACAAAACAATTTCCTTTACAGAAATTTCATTGAGGTTTAAGGTGGATTCTTTGTGTATGTTTGATAAGTCAAACCAGTTTAACAGAATAAAACTCATTGACATAAAAATCATTACACTGTGATGTGTCTGTTGGACAAACTGCACCTTAGTTTCTACTTCAAAAGGTACATGAAAGGCTGTTTGGTTTCCTTTTGACTTTAATCTTTGCTAATTGAGCATTAAGAAGGAACCTGTTCTATACTAATAACTTATCCCCTATCCACACAACCTGCACCAGCACCCACACATGTATGTATATGCTCTCTCAGACACATACCGATCATCTGGTTCTCTTTATCCAGCTCAGAGACGAGAATGCATTGTTGCTACGCCTGGTTTTCATTTCAGCGTTTCGCTCTAAAAACAGCTCTTCTAATTACATTGGGTATGCTCACATGTCTTTGATTTTCCTGTCTTGACCCATATACACTCTTCATTTCTACTTCTTCATCCATGTGAAACTATAAATTAAACAAATAAAACATGTAGCTCTGAGGGTCAGGGAGCAGGTGGAAGACAATATTTGATAGTAACTCCCCTCATTTCAAAGTGAATCACAAAACCTGCTGCTCTACCTTGCTCTGTTCAGCAGATGTGTGTTAAGAAGTTACCACTAGTTATATATCTGTATTTTTAGCCTAAAGCCTGTCTCCTCTTTCTCTTTTAGGGCAAGTATGCTTTCCAGATTGTTTTAAAATGTAAGAATAAAGTGACAAAAAAACACTGAAAAGAAACTTTAATTAGCCATCAAATTGTTGCATGTATACAGTAGATCTTAAAGCTACATAAAAGTGACAGAACAGATACAGAACCATCTATCATAAAGCTATGTCAGAATTGTGACATTTGTCCTCTGGTCTAACTTGAAATCAAACTAGGGATGTTTGAAAGCAACTCATTCACAACATTTAACCAGCATTCATGATAAAAATATGAATGTTTTGTTTAATGGGCCTGTCTGGTGCATAAAGACGTAAATGATTTTTTTCAGGCTTTGCTTTGATGTGGTTAGGATATTAGTTAGTGGAGCATTTATGGGGGAAATAGCTGTCAGACTGAAACCCCTTTATCCTGGCAGAAAGTCTTTACGGCTAAACTCACCTGCGGGCATGTTTGTCTGAGAATTACTGCTTTGAACTGGTCTGAACTTTAACTGCACTGTCTGGAGGCCGTCTGAGTTATTTACGGTTGCTGTCTATCCCCTTCATTTAAAACATTTAACTCCTGTTCAATGATTAGCTTTAAACTAAACTGATGCCACTCCCTCACTCCATCAACAACACTCTTACATTTCCACACACCCTTCCTCAGCTTTTCTTCCCCTATATATGCACACAGGCAGCCTGTAGTTAGTTATATCAGACAGGTCAGTGCCAGTCTGATGAATAGTGACACAAATCAAAACTGTCAAATCCAATCAATCTGTACCAGGTGTATTAAAGTAGACGATATGACATTTCACTGACCCTTGAAGCCATATTGCCTTTTCGCTTACCTCTCTCTACAGGAGGGTCAAAGGTCAGCATCAGCTTCACAGGAGCACCCGTAAACCAGGTGGAGTTCCAGTATATTGATAATGGACACAGCAGGATGGTTGCCCTCACACTACACTCATGATGTTACACAACAATGACACACACACACACACACACACACACACACACACACACACACACACACACACACACACACACACACACACACACACACACACACAAATGGGTACAAAGGCATCTGCAAGTCCATGTCATATTCTGTTAATGCAAATATTTAACATGTTGTGTTTGTTTTAATGATGGATGCCAAATTGCCACAGAGGAAGACAGGGAGGGAGAAGAGAAGGAGGGAGAGAAGGAGAGAGAGAAAAGAGAGAGAGAGAGAGAGAGAGAGAGAGAGAGAGAGAGAGAGAGAGAGAGAGAGAGCACTTTGAAGTTCCAGAGAATTCCAGGAGTTTCCTGTTAACGAGCCCAGGGTATAATGTGAACCAGGAGTGTGTGTTGTGTGTATGTGTGTGTGTGTGTGTGTGTGTTCACAAGAAGAGGCGAGGATCCCCAGTCTGTCTCTCTCTGCTGGAGAGAGAGGTTAACACCCTCAGTCTTTGCTGTTCGTTCACCTCAGAGATTCATGATTCCACATTTGGTCCACCTGTATTTTTTTCAAAGCTACAGAATGCTTCAGCCTTGAGTTTGTCTTGGATTTGGAAGAATGGATATTTCTCAGCTTGGAGTTTTATGACAGAGATTCTGGAGCTGTTTAACTCTGTAATAAACAGCTGTTGGATGCATCTTGTCTGCTTCAGATGAAACACAGCAGCCATAAGAGTATCAGACGCAGTGCTGCACAAATGCTTTCTTTTTGAGCTCCCATCCAGTTCCTGCTGATTGAAAAACTCCCCACTGCTCAGGATAGTAAGGATGTTTCATTTCAATCACTCATACTGGTCTCTGTTGCTGTTTGCTGCCCTGTGGAGCCTCAGCTACCCGGGTCTGCTTTCCGCTTGGCCAGGAATCAGCCGAAGCAAACCAAGGGATCAGAAGGACCCTAATGTTAGGGACTGGGGAGACTACTCAGACCTCCCTCCTGGAATCGAGCAGGGGCTGGGGTTGGATGAAGACAGAGGACATGGAGATAACAGAGGAGTTGGAGAGTCCTCATCGAGCCTGTTGCCAGAGCAGGATTTTCTGGCAGATTTTGCAGGTCAGACATATTACTGGTCAGCTGACTTGTCTTTCTATCTGGCTATCTACCGACACACCTTTTAACCCCCTGTAGGTAAAAAGCGACTGTGGGTGATAACAGCTCCGTCACATAGTGACCACTACCTCCAAATGATGGAGAAACAGCTTGAGGACATGGAGCAGGTACAGATTGGTTTCATTTTATTTCAGACAATGGTACAGAATACTTTCCTTTCTTATTTTATTTTATTTTTAATTCCTCTTAGAAAGTGCTAAATTGCCGTCTGGCAGAAAGAGACACATTCATAATCACCATCATCCAGAACGCCATGATGGAGGGTCGAATCCAGAAAACAACTTTCCAAGGAGATGCCATGGTAGAGAACCTGGACCCTGACACAGTTTCCAAACTGTTGCACTACCTGGAACTTACAGACCAGGTAACCAGCTCACTTCTTCATAATACAAACAAGACTATTTCAAATACTCAAGTAATGGACATTTATCTTAAATGACCAATTTTCTTATTTTTCTGTTAACCCAATTGTTTCAGGAGCAAGGCTTCACCATGCTGGTTCTGAAGAAAAACCTTCGGGTCAGTGAGCGCTTCCCTTATCCGGTCCGTGTTGAGGCCATTCTGGAGCTGATTGATCATTTCCCCATGAGGAAGCTGGAGAAGATGACCCGAAAAGGAGCAAACTTAAGGTTCCATCTTACAACTCTGTCATTGAATGTGCTGAAAGAGAATCAGGAAGTTCTTAGACTGGGCTGTCAAAGCTTATTTTTGAAACCACAATAAATTGCTGAAGTTCAGTAGTTAATCACAATGAATCACACTTTGAATTAAAAACAGTTTTTAGCCCACAGTAACAATATCAAGCAATTCTGTCATGATTTGCGAATCAAATTACAACAATGAAACCTACTTGTTGCTTTTGTGATGCAGGTGCCAGCTGACATCAGTCTAATTAGCTGCATCTATATGTTTAGTTTGTAGGTGGTAGCTCAACTTCAAATTACTCCGCTGATATCTTAATTCTGTCTGACACAAAGTGCATATTACTTTTGACATGTCAACTGAGGCATCTCTAAAATTTTTAATTTAAATGTGCCATTCAAAAGCATAGTGATGTGATTTGCCATCATGGCAGTTGCAAAGAAGCAAGAAGACACTGATGTCACTTAACTACTGTGTGCCAAAAGGGACAAAATAGCAGGAAAAAAAAGAGTTATGTTGACAGTCTAATTTAAGGTGTGTCCTTTTTAATGAGCAGATGAAGCAAAACTGGAAATGAGTATTAATGGCATGCATAGTTTCAAATTTGGCATTTCCTGTTGTTTTGGTCCCAAAATTGCCCATATTTGGATGACTTGGTAACCATGCCTTATGAATCCCCTGCTTTATCATTGATTCTTCTATAAACTTGGACCATACTTTGCACAGTGAACCTCTTGATGTGTTGAGGAAGTCCTGGAAGTAGAAACTGAGACCATAAACTCATTAGGAAATGCAGAATGAGGAAATAAAGCAGCTGACAATCTGGGTTATTTTCTCATCTCTTCCTGGCCTGGCATCTCTAGACCAATTCATCTTGAGTAAAGAGACTTAATCAGTTCCATTCATACATTCATTTTTCCAGGGGGCATTAGCAATGGCTGCATGTGAAAGTGCCTCTGGAAGAAATAGGACAGACCTACAATCAATCAGAACAACACAGGATGTGCAGTAACATTGCTTGATGTTTTCTGCACAGATGTAAAACAACTAAAAAGAAGATTGTGTCAAAGAGAAAGATGAAGAAGAAGATGGTGCTGAGCCCTCAGAGGCGAGGAAATGAGACTTCTGTTCTGCCGTTACAAAGAAGACCTCTACTAGACAAAAAGGCTGCTCTGAAGAGTAAAATCCAGGACATACTGAGTGGACGGTCGAGGTTTGTGATCCGTAAGGGGCCTGCTGTTGGGTTCCAGAAAGGAAAGGACTCGGGCAGTGGTGGTCAGTCTGCTTCCAATGGACAGGAAAAGTTGCAGAGTCCTCCACCTGTGTCAAAGAGCGGTGAAGAAGTCAAGAAAGACAGGTGCTGTTCATAGCTTTTGTCAGTTTTCAAATATAATAGATGTAAAATAATGTGGATATTTGATTGATTTCACTCAAACTGTTTTGGTTTTGTGTTCCCATCTGGTGTGTTATGGCCCCTCACGAGACAGACGTTCTTTTTTTAGCATTGGATGAGCATCAAAGTCTTTTTCCTTCTCTGCTGCAGGCCTGACTCTACTGTGGGCGAAGGGAAGAAAAGAAATGGAGGACAAAACAGTGGTGATAAAAAAGAGCACAAAGTAGAGGATAACACACAAGAAAAACAGAGCACCAAGAAAAAGGGCAAAGGGAAAAAAGGGAAGAAGGGGAAAGGAAGAGGGAAGAAGTCCAGCAGGGAGGCCAGTGAGAAGGAAAAAACAGCCCTGAAAGAGTTTCTGGACAGTTTTAAGGGGACAAGAAGATTAATGGTGAGGATTTTATCATTTTCTACCAACATCTGATCAGTATTGACCCTTAATCTATCTGGAGTTATTAAATCATCTGCCTGTTATCTGGAGTCTAGTTGATCTCAACGCCCAGCAGCGATGCAACACTGTACCTCCAGCAGATAGAGGAGAATGAAAAGCAACACTGTGACCTCGCTATCAGGAAAATCACTGTAGCAACTGCAGTGGGTGAAGGAAGAGACGCCAAGCTAATGCTGCAACACCACCAGCTTGGTATGTAGTGCTCAAAACATTTGTGTGTATGATACTGTTGTAATTTATTATTTTAATGTTAAACATTTAAGTTATATATTTCCAGGGAGGGATCTTTGTAAATAAGGTAGCACGTTTTTATTAAGTACAGCTACAGTTAGAATAATCCTCACATTGTGTTATTTCTCAAAGCGTGACCAAATGCAAATACGGTTCTTGCCAGTCACAGCAGCAGAGGCTTCATTAACGGTGGAGTCCAACTGCCTGAAACAGTGTATTATTATATTCTGCATGATGATCAAAGTAGTGTTTTTACGCTCCATCCTGTTTCATCCAAGTATTAAAAAAGAATCTTCTTTGGTAGTGATGTGGTGTGTTTATGGGATGTGGTTTATTGTCCCAGAGAGTCAGCAGCTGAACAGCAGCTGTATAAAATGAAAAACAAGAGTCCAGAGGAGCCATGCCAGAGATTCTGTGATGTTGACATTTGGGCACTGAAACCAAATTTTTCCTTTGAGCTTAGACTGACAACACATCTTAGTGAAGGGTGCTGTTTCACCAGTTATTGTGTCTGCTATGTTAACTGAACAACTGAATTTCCCCCCCGGGGGATCAATAAAGTAATATCTTATCTTATCTTATCTCTGCACACCTGTATTTCTCATGTGTGTTTCAGAGTCGGAGCCTCCACTAAGTGACCAATCAGATCACTTCTCAGATCCAGGCCTGCTCTCTCTGTTGAGAGCAGAGCTTGGCCTGTCATCGCCTGACCTCTTTTCTATGACCATCACTGACTATGACATCAAGCCTGACGTAAGGCAGTCTCCTCAGCTCTTAATCCTCACCACACCTTCCTTACTTGTGTTTTCATTTATGCCTGATCAGCTTTTATCTCATCACCAGAGAGTCTTTGAGGCCCCTCCGTCAAGTCCTGCTTTATTCGAGTACATTGACAACTTTCCTTCAAGACGTTCAGAAAAAGAAAAGGAAAGGAGGAGTCCTCCAGTCTGCTACAAAGACAAGCAACAGCCTGCAGCAGAAAATGTACTGCTCAGGTAGAGTGAAAAATATATTCATAATGGGTAAATTGATATGACTAGAATTGTTCTACTCAACAGAGCCAAAATAAAATAATTAGGGTTACACATGCAGTATTATCTATACAGGCCTTTAATGTTAAAACCAAAATCTGACCTTACAACAATTGGACTGTAGGTTTTTATGTACATCAAAATGTACTATTCTTAATAAAATGTATGTTAACTGTGCACTGAAGCAAAATACTACTAAAGCCAAGGTAAATGTTCAGCTACATAGCTAAAGTAATAGACATAAGCTATGTTCCAATTCAAGGTCTGAATGGAAGGCTGTGAAGGACAAACATTGAATCAAATACTAACCTTTAAAAATGTAGTTTTATTGAGAGTCCACCACCTCATTTGATCCACTGGTAATAAATCTCAGCGCAGGTTGGGCCATGAAGGACTCACATGAAGCCAGTACTGCTATTAAGGTAACTAGTGAAATGTAAGCATTGCAGAGTAGCAGTCTGGTGAGGTTTATCTTCAGTGTTTATGAACTTAATTTCTGTTTAAAAAAACTTGGTGTGGTCAAGTTTCCTGATAATATTACACTTAATATGTCGCAACACTTCATGCCTTGAGGACAGGCGTTGACTTTGACTGGCCTGAAATCACAACATTCAGATTAATGCCATTATTTTTCATGTCTGTTTAGGTTCATGTCAAAGAGGAGACTGCTACTCATCTCTGCTTCCTCAGAGGACGACTACTCCTTTCAACAGCAGCTCACTGCTCTCAGAGGACACGAGTGTCACCTGGGTCAGTAACAAACCACAGTCACATCAGCTAAACAATGCACTGTCTGTCTGCTCTGTACTTTTTTGTGGAATATGTAAATGTTTTGACACTGTTTGGTTTCAGGGCTTGGAAAAACAACCAGAGCCATGACTTATTATGCTTCATTATTTGAGTATTTTTGAAGGAGGAGTGCTGCTGTATTAAATATAGCATAGCTGAAGGAGCGAGATATTGCTTTAATAATTAATAAGTAACAATGGTTTGATATTTGGCTCCACCAACAAAACTTGTTCTGCTACTTGGCTGGAACTGGACTTTGACCAAGCTGTGCATGCCTCCATGGACTAGCTATTTGTATAAGGTGCATTATTTGTATGCACATGTATCATGAATCAGTTATATATGACATTTGCTTTTTCGCCTGTGTGATTCCAAAGTACCAGCTTAATATAAAATTAATAAACTGCATTCAGAACCACTGAATCTAATTGATACACACACATGGTCCAAGTGCCGTTTGACTCTGTAACAGCACTCCGGCCTCTTATCCAGTTGAAATACATAGTTAGAACGAATTGATATTTAATACATATCAACTATGGAAAATGCCACACATATCTATTTTTGGCAGAACACTGTGCATTCTTTACTATGCAAGAATATAATGTTTTTAGCCTGACACACCTGTTTGATGCCCGTATTTAAATACCAAGCCTTTTGTGTCCTTACCAAGGTATTCGCCACTTTGCCATGTTAAAGCTGACTGGAGTGGGTGACAAAGCATCAGGAACTGTTGAGCTGTTTCCCCTAAATGGTGAGTCATAGGAACTCCAGGTGCATGGGATGGTTAACTTCGAACTTTCTGCTATTGCTGTGGAGAGTTAAGTCCATTATTAAAAGTGTACAGTATTTTCAGGAGACTCTTTCTTGTCTTTTTTAAAAATTCATTTCACAGTGTTTAATAAAGTGTTATAGTTTTCATACTGTAATTCTTCTCTCAGGTCGCAGTCAGAGTGAAGTTGAACCGTTACCTCGAGATGAAGTCAACAACCTGAGAGAGCAGCTGAAGATCAGTAAAGAGTACTTTAGCATGCTGGTTGTTGGAAAGGACAGCGATGTCAAGGCCTGGTTTCCATCGCCCATGTGGTCCCTGGACAGCATCTATGACCTGGTGGACTCCATGGAGCTCCGCCTCCAGGAGGAGAGGCTGCAGAGGAGACTGGGGATATATTGCCCTGAGGAAAGAGGAAGAGGAGGAGGTGATGGGGGGCATTATGGAGGATATGACGAAGGGGCAGAGGAAACATACTTGTATGACCGATCAGAGCAATGATCAGGAAGAAGGCGAGAAGAAGAAGAAGATGCAGGGAAGTGAAGGAGAGCAACATAAATTCTTGGGATATATCAAATACATGAACTTGAACATAAGAAAACTAATAAACCAGAGAAACTCGTCTTCAGGACTTACAGGATTTATTTTATGAATCATCTGTCAGATACCAAAATAATGAGCTGGATTATTTTTCTTTGGGAGTAGAACATGTAAAAAGCAGAGCAAAACTTATAAATGTTTTTATACTCAAGAAAATCTTATTGAAAACATATGTGCATCACTTTTTTAATAAAACATGGTGTTCTGTCAGTATTTGTTGATTACAGCATCTGTGAAACAGGAAGGGTTCATCTAAAAACAAGCAGATTGTGCATTCTGGCAACCCTTCTGTACACCCTTTTCAAACACATCCACACTGTAAAGTAAACAAAGGGAAAATTCCTCATGACATGTTGTCATGATAAAACTGAAACCATTTTGGGAGACAACAGGTTTTTTTGTTTTACTGAGCGCAACATCTGTTTTTGTAAAGAGCTGCAGAATTTAGACACCTCAGGGTCTGTTAAACAAAGTGTTATTGTTGCTGGAGTCACTGCATGCCTTAGGATATTGTTTTACAACAGTTCTTTGAAATACAGAATTGAACATGCCTGCAAAAACTTCCCACTTTTACCTGATTTTTCATGGTCACACACTTCAATTTGACAGTTTTACCAGAAACAGGTCTGTTTTTTTAAGAGTATTTACCACTACTACGCAGGCATTGGAAACATGCTACAGAAATGCTCCTTAAAATCCTCATGACAAGAATATATCCAGGCTCACTTCAGCTGAAGTTTATTTGCATGTAAGCATCACCCATGCATCAGTGTTGATGCTGAATTCAGTGGTGTCTATGGTGGCCCTGAAGGGCAAAACACAACAACATTTTCACAACAGAAAACACGTCAACATTTCACAAGCAAAACAGCATGTTGCCTATCCTCAACACCACAGGGCTTCTTCTGGAAGTCTTTTCATTCCACATTTGAATATTGTACTTCAAAAGCACTGTTCAAACTACAGTGTGAGGAAAGTGCTTCATTCCCATCTCCCATGGACAGTCCCCACCAGGATTCAAAACCAGGACCATTGCATTGAAAGGTAGCAGCCCTGTCCACCACACCACAGGGCAACTTTGCAGTGCTTGCCTCTTTAGGCCTTTTCATTTCACAATTTTGTAGATTTTTTTTAGACAATTTCAAAAGCACAGCTCACGCAAACATGAGATGTTTCATTTCCATCTCACATTTGCAACACATAGTGGGATTTGAACCCAGAACCACCAGATTGAAAGGTAGCTGGTCTATCCTCAACACCACAGGTTGACCTGGCAGTGAATGCCTTGATGTGGAAGCTCATTAGCAACGGGAATTTTACATTTGCATGTTGGCGTGGTGTAACTCCCACAGTGCAAATATGTGTCAGCCAGGTGGATCCGGTTCTTCAGACCGTGTCACATTAAAGTTGATGGTTGGAAGAGAGAGATCCAAGTGGGTGTCTTCCACCCAGAGAGTCTGCATGTCAAAACCTGTTATGAGCTTTAGCAGATTTATGTGGTATATGAGTGCATGTTGTTACCTATTTGTAGCCATTACCATGAGTCTGAAAAAAAAAATCAAACCTTTCATTAAAAAGCAGTTATATATCGTTTTCATATTTACTATGAAACTGCATACATACATTGTGTTTATTTTACCTCTTTCTTTTACCAACCTGGTTGTTTTTATTATTTTTTTCATTATTTATATTTATTTTATTTTTATATTTCCATTGACATTGATAAAGCCTGTCCTAACTTCAGATCTCAACTGGTTCCCTCATGTTGGCTAAATTCTGCTTTATTTGACTTTGACTTTTTTAACATGCAATATGAAATTAAACTAAAAAATCTTACAATTCACTTACTTTTTAAAGACCATATGAGTTGTAATTTATCATATATTAACACAGTCTCTGTTCACTGATGGTGCAAAATACAACATGTGACAATCATGAGGAAGCGCAGGCTGATGAGCCTAAACTGTGTTTTTCTGATATGCTAATACATGTCCCATCTTGACTTCATTTTTTCATGCAAAGATGACACCTCGACAGCACGACATCCACTAGAGGGACTGCTCAAACTTCTATTGCTCCTCCTTGGCTGAGCTGTTCAACTTTTTCACAGGAAGCTACTGTTAACACTTCTTGTACCCCCTAGTTATGGTTCTAAGTGAGATGTCTCAACAACTTTTGGATGGATTGACATGAAATTTAGAGTCTATGTTTATGTACTACTCGGATAGAATCCCAAGAACTTTGGCCATTCCCTGACTTTTGATCTCGCGTCACCATTAGGTCAAAAGTTTTATTATTTAGAAACTTTATTTCATGACCAAATGCTAGTATAACCACCAACCTGAGCTGCACTTAGAAAATGACACGAAGTAGCAAATGTTAGCATACTTACACTAAGATGGTAAACATCAGCTTATCATCAGCATATTAGCAAAGTTACAGTCAGCTTATTGCCTTGTTTGAAGTACAAATTGACAGATATGCTGCACTGTCTTCTACAGTGTTTGCCAGTTGTCTCTTTATCGTGTCACATTAAGATGATACAAAATTAATTGTATTGGTATGTGTAAAATGGTTTGCGAAGGATGAAGTCTCAACGTAGTTTTTCTGATATCGTGCCACCATCGGAGTGGGCATCAGTATTTGAGCACAGAGGGACACGGCTTGGAGTTTGCCAGGGATAGGCAAATCAAGGAAATGTGAACACACAGATAACAGTGGCTGTGACAGTCACACTCACACTAACACACACTCTGCTGAGAGAGGAAGTTGTCAAGTTGCTCATGAACAAGGGTATACACCCCCCCCCCTCATACAAACACAGGCTCACACACTCAATGCTTAGTCACTTTGTCTTTCACTACCTCTCGGTGCCTTTCTCTTTGACAGCAACAGAAACTCACGCTGATAAACTGAACAAACACACTCACTTCATACCAACCACTCAGGCAGAGTAGGACCGCTTTCCTCAGTATGGTGAGTACAAATGAACAGTTTCAAAGATCCCTTTCCTAAAAGAAAAGGGGCTTTGGAAAGATTCGATGATAGAGCTGCAGGTACTTGTTTTACATTTCTTATGCCTTATTTTGAAAGGATGTTATAAATGTTTCTTAGCAACAAAACTAAAAGTAGCCTTTTATTCTTTCTATTCTTGTATATAGTGTTTTTCAAGGTAAGTGTTCATACATCACACCCTTACATTCAACAACACTGAGTAGACTTTAAGTGTGTTGGGAATTTGAAGGCTTTTAGTTGCCTTTAGATAGTGTTTGATATTTATGCCTTTTCTTATTACATATCTTCACGTTCATAATGTAAAAACAGGAAACCTTCACATTAGTTGCTGTTTTTTTGGTTTTGTGACATACATATTAAGCAAGACAGCTTTAGCCATTACTTTCATCATACTGGAAATAGAAGCAATGGTTCCTCTTGCTTTGACCAGAGGATTCTATTCTTTCTCTTCTGCACTAGTAAGAGTCACTGGGTTAAAAATATTTGTGTGCCTAATAACAGGTCTGTTATTAGAACTTCTTTTACATTTGTGGTAACATGAAGGCTTGCTTAATAAACCCATACCTGTCTGATATCTTTCTGCTCAACATAGCAATGTCTGAAAATGACCATGAACTTTAGCGGTGGATCATGCACATGCCTGAGCTATACTAACGACAGAATGTGCCCTACAATATCCCTTCAATAATGTCTGCCTTTCTAAAAAATTGTTGTAGAGAGGAGTTGATGAAACTGTTTGGTGATTACAATTATGTAATTTACTGCTCTGTTGAGTTGTGTTGTTTTACTGTCTGAGGTGTTTCCCAGACTTGACAGAATTTGTTGGTTTTTACAAAATTGCAAATGCACTAACATTTGGAGAAGCAGTCATTTCAACTGTCTGGTATTGGGTAATTTAGTTTAGAAAGAGAAGTGTGATGAAGGAACTTTCCTCTTTTTCTCTCCTGCTGATTTCATATTCAGTCACGTGAGGCTTAATTTTAACATGCCTGATTATGCCACTGGTACAAACAAAGATATCATTGTCACCATTATAGTGATAAAGTAGGGCTGTCTGATATGGCTCATAAATAAAATAAAATCACACTACAACCGTCATAATGTGAAATGTTTCAACTTTCTTCCTTAAAACCACAGAAAACATCATAAAAGTTTCACTTACAGAAAATAAATCTCTAATCTCTCTAGTTATTGCTCATTCACTTGCTGAATAGTTTGTGAGTTATGAGGACACAGAGACACCTAGATGTTAAAGGTAACTAACTAGCTTTTCTGAAAACTGAGTTCTCCCTTTGAAAAGTGCAAGCACTTCTCAAAGTGAGTGATGGCTATGCTAGTGAGGAATGGCTAGCACTTGCCTCTATGTTGATATTAAGCCAGCAACAAAAAGAACTCTACCCTTTCAATGAACAATGGGAGCTAAAGGAGGGAGTTGCAAACCCATAGAGTAATTCTGCAAGTCAATTTCATTTTCAAACATTGTCTAAAAAGGCCAAAAAGAAGCTCAATTCACTTTTGATGTTTTGGTTACTCAGCTGATTAACATCTTGAACCAAAACTGTGATGTTTTCCTTCAATCTCTTTCCTGTAAAAGAGCTATGTGAAGATTTTTTTAAAGTCCAAAAGAAATGTGTAGTGATGAAGAGACAGGGTTTGCAGACAACAAGATGACATTGGAAATCCCTCTGCCAGATCCTGTGTGATATCAGGCTATACAAAAAGGTTCAGTTATTCTCGAGAAATGGACACATCTTCTTCACTGGTAGTCACACGGTTTGCTGTAAGTGTTACTGTGTTTACACGTTTGCAGTTCGCAGTTACTGTGAGAAACACTAGATCTAATCCTCACGTCAGTTTTACTTCCCATTTCACTTCTTTTTGTACATTTTACTTTCCGCTGTACATTATCCCTCACTTTTACTTTTACTGCCCTCCTGCAGGAATAACTGTGACTGTGAGTCCTCATAATCATTATCTCCACTCACTATCTCCCTTCCTGGTTGTGTGCCTGTGACTCCAGTCAAACCAGCCTCCAGAGAAAAAGGTGTGGCTGCTGTTTGGACCGTCCATGGCAACACTCTGAAGCAAACCAAGCCTGTTAAGGTCACAAGTAGGACAAACAGAAACAATGACCCAATCAGCAGAGGTTAAATCCAAATAATGAAACTGTAATGAACTCTAAACCAAGTATAAATATCTCTCCATGTCCTCTTCAACAACTAATACTTATCAAATGAACAGTTTGTTTACCTATCCAAATTCATGTAACGTACGACTTTGCCCAACAAAGATAAGCCGGGCAGTCGATACAAACTGTAGAATGAGAAGTAATGAAGTCTCCACTGGTATCTGCTCGGTAGTAAAATGTTTGCACTCTAGAATTTAATGACTTTATAAAGCTGTATAAATAACATACAGAATGACCTCTAAAGTGTTTTTTAACTTTAATCTTTCTGCTGATGAGAGGCATCTTTCTTCTTAAAAATATGATATCATATAAGCTATTCATACATCTATACTTAATGTAAGCTTTGTACATTTTGATTTTAAGAGGTTACCATGAATTTGGTTCCCATTTCTTATCCTTGTTTAAGTCGCATCCCATAAATAAAGCTCAGCAGGAGAGATGCTTTTATTCTGGTAAATTAAGAGGACTCTAGTTTTGCTCTAGTATTTACAGTTTTGTTTGCCACTGCTGCTTTGCATATTCGTATTCCAAAAGTTTTAAGAGGAGTTCCTGGTCTATGCAGTCTTATATTTTACTGTTTGGTTAATCCGAAAACATTTAGGTAAACACAACAATATATGGGGCTCATTTGGCATATACAGTATATATTAGCTTTGAGTGGAAAAGAAAGGTTCAAGAGTATATATAAAAGAGTGATAACTCAACTCAACTTAAACTTTATTTATAAAGCACGTTTAAAACAACCCGGAGTTGACCAAAGTGCTGTACAGGACAAAAACAGCACAAATGACAAACATAGCATACAATACAATACTAAAATACAATACTAGAATACTTAAACAGTGCAAATGTATAATAAAATAAGATAGAATAAAATAAATTAAAATTTATTAAGATTATGCCAGATGTCCACTCAATGTAGATTAAAAGCCAGGGAGAAGAGGTGTGTCTTAAGAGAGGATTTAAAAATCTCGATTGATCCTGCGGAGCGGATCTGTTGGGGCAGGTTGTTCCAGAGCCGATAACAACAGACACACATATAAACATACACTGACTGCTGCCATAAAGGGCAGCCTGGTCACTGGAAGTCATGTGTGCTTCAGTACATCTTGCTCTGGAAACTATTGGACGTTTATCTTAAGTGTTGACTTGAAGTCAGTTTTGGTTCCCTGTGTGGGCAAAGTGATATACGTGTTGTCTATCAATTGGCTCTATCCTGAATGTGGTCAAAGGCACTGCATTTGAAATAGTATCACTCTAACACTGATGCTTCTTCATGACCTGCATGGTAAAATGAGATTGGTAGTGTTTATCAGTTCTTTCTTGACAAATTGTAGTGTTTAGAACTCCCGCTGGTAAAGTTTGGCAGTAAGAAGTCAGTTATCAAGTTTGCTTTTCTTTAGATCATTTTCTTTTTACATCATATTTTGTACTCATGGCAATACTGGAGTAGAATTAGATGCATATTTTCTGTTAAAGTATTGTTTTAGACAGACCAAACTCTACAACCAGGGCTTGCTAGGTAGCAAAATGGCTATGAACAGGAGTTAATGTTAATTTTAATGCTGGTGTGTGAATGCTTCAACCGTGTGCATTTTTTTTTTTTTAAAGCTATATTTTTTGGCATTTTGGCCTTTAATGGATAGGACAGCTGAAGAGAGACAGGAAATGTGGGGAGTAGAGAATGGGGGAAGACATGCAGTAAATGGTCAACCAGCCAGGAATCAAACCGATGACCTCTGCGACGAGGACTATAGCCTCTAAACATGGGGCGCTTAGACCGTTAGGCCAACAGCACCCCCAACTGTGTGCATATTTATGTTATTCTGACATTTATTAGGAAACCAGAGCCTGCATCATGACACCAGTGCTATGATGGGCAATGTTATACCAGTACAGTATGTCTGGTCACCCTTGTAAAGCTAACTCAATCCCACTTTACAATGTTCTTGTTGTTGTTACATTCCAATAAATAATTTCATGAGGTTGGAAATCAACACATTACGTCATCACTCTGCATCCTGTGAAAGGTTGTCCTGCACAAAGGAAAGTATTATTACAAAGAAGATCTGTATTCCATTCATCTGCTTCCTCAACAAATGAACATGTTGGTGAGAGTCGCATCTTTACCACAGTGGGTGTATTGCAGTTTTCAGCACAACACAACATGAAAACTCCTTACTGTATCTTAAAGTAGTATTTTTTAAAATACCCTCCTGTGTCTTTTTAATGAACTAACAAACCCTTCACCGTAAACATTGCCAGGAAAAGGCATACATTGGCTCTTGGTCTGTAATCCGTAAATTCTTCTGTCTTAATCCAACTTTGTTTCATTACTTACAGGTGTAGAAAACACTATGAAAATACTGCCTGATAGTTTAATCAGATTTTTGAGGCATCAGTATTACACTGTGACTGTTTGCCAGGAACTTGAAAGCTCCAGGATCTCAGGCGTTACAACATGACTAAACAAAAAAAAACTGTAATTGAAGGAAGACCTTAACCTCCTGAACTGTGTGATTTGACATAGCCGCAGAGAGTGGGAGGCGCGTTGATCGGATTGGATGTTTAAAAATAAGTGACGGTAATCCCCTGATAGGAAATTATGTCAGTCAAAGTCAGTCAAAGGGTGCATCTTGTTTTCTTTAACTCCTCTCTTGCTTCTTTCAGCAGTTTCTTTTCTGTTTTTTGGGCTTCTGTTTGCTTGAGAAACCTCATATTCTACCATGAACAGCAAATCCTACGTCTATTTTCAGTTCTGGTGTTGCACTCTGGTTATTAACTCTCCTTCTTTTCCTAGTCTTCCCAGAATAAAAAAGGGGATGTAAAGGCCATGATGGCTCGCTTCCAGGCGGGTGGAGCGAGCACTGACGAGACCTCCTCCCCAGCCGTGGGACGCCCGAAACAACCCCTGCATCCCACAGTCTCCTCTGGCCCGACCATTCAGGCAAAGAAACCTGTCTTGGAGAGCCTCTCAGGCAGTGCAATTAATACTCCTCCTAAACCTCCTTCTTTTCTTAAAAACACAGTATCAACTAAAAGTGACACAGACGTACATGAACCAAACAGAGCTAAAGCCCTGGCAAGCCGGTTTGGAGGCCCCCAGGATGACACCAACACAAACAGCAAACCTTTTGTTGGTAATAAACAGCAGGTACCCTATAAGCTACCTCTTTCACAGGCCACCGAAAATAAACCCCCCATTCAGAAGCCCCCTTTCAACAAGCCCCCCCTCAGCCACACCTTATCCGACACCAAACCAACCTTTCCTAAACCATCTCTGGCAGTCGGCTCCAAGCCCAGCTGGATTAAAGAAGACAGTGGTGGAAGTGTAACCAGCTCACCACCACCCAAGCTTCCATTGCAACAAAAACCGAGCAGCAGCATTGGAAAGTTACGACAGCACAATGAAGAAATCGCAGGATCCAACGCAGACACAAACCTGCAAAACAAACCAGCAAACAAACCTGCCCCAGTGCCAAGCCCTGCTATTAAGCCCACGTCCAACTTCAGGAATGCTCAAAATATGTTCAACAAGGAGAAGGAAAAGGCTGAGTCGTCAGATGGTGATGTGAAATCAGATGGAGCCAAGAAGCCACCGCTTGCTGCCACTATCTCTGCCCCTCCTCCAAAACCTCCAGCCAATAAAAAACCAAGCATCAGGAGGCCACCTCAGACCAGAACCCAGATAGGCAAAGTTAACAGTGATGCCACTGCAGGCCCAAAACGTAACCCCCTCCCCAACAGTTTAGCTCTAGGCCCTGCGCCTGCCAAACCCAACCGACCCCCCAAAGTCAACCTGGAGAACTTCAAGAGAGGTGCTGAGGCCTCGGATGATGGTGAGTTGAACTTGATTTAACAGATTTGTTTGTTAAACAATGATGCCATATCTAAAGAGAGGTTACAGTGCTCATTTTTAATCTTTCTAATGTCTTTCTGATAGCTTTGTATTAGCTTTACATAATGGACAGCTCAAAAAAGTATTTACTTCTCTCCAGCTGGTGTCTTTGAAACCCTTCATTTCAGCTCCCAGCCCACCCAGCTTTTTAATAACCTAGTATTATAGATGCCTCCATCACTGTTGTCTTTAGTTGTGTTTCTCTTTTTAAATGATAAATTTGCCCTTTTAAGGAGATTCACCAACTGGTGATGCTACAATTTGAGCAAGTCTCGTGTTGGTCCTCCAACACACGTTTACCTCATAATTTGATCACATTTAGTTTTGACATCCAACATTTCAAGCTATTGTTTGTTCTTTAACTATTAAAAAAGCACAATATCACTTCTTTCAGTGATATCACACTTGGTTATGCTGTTGTACTGAATATCAGCACGGCTGTGATACCGGCATTGGCGGACAAGTCGATTGCTAAAACAATCTTAACAAGCTGTTATTCAGTAATAAAAAGCATTAATCAGCAACAAATGACTTGTTTTCCCACCTGATCAATCACATGACTCAAACAACACAACATGATGCCTGTATGACTAAGACAGGCTGATTGCTGAAGACAGTATGCTGATATTCAACAGCCCAACCTCGGTAGTGATATCGCTTTTTTATGCTTTTATTCAACTATTTCACATCTGGATTTAGTAAAAAGTTACAAGTAACAAGATTGGTGGTTTGGGTTTATTTGATCAGTTGGTTCTACTAGGATGTGACAGATCACAAATCTGACGGTTCAGATCGCATTGTAACGTGAGGGTTCGATGTGTGGTTGTTGGATCACTCTACTATTAAGAAACAGCAGGATAGAGACGGATTACTTTCTCAGTAGCACTTTACTTTAGCCACACTGGATCGGCATTACAACACTTCCTTGTCACTCAATCACATGTCCCAGAACCAACCAATGAGAGGCTAGGATGACCGAGCTCCAGGTAAATGTAATTAGAACCACGGAAGTACATTCAACAATGTTTTGGTCCCAACTAGATGATGCTGTAGAAATAATTATAACATTGCACATACACAAATAATAACTTACATACACTTGTATGTAAATAGTTACCATATGAATAATAAACATATTTTAACCTTAACTCAAATTCTAAACTGACTTTCCTATTAAAGCTTACAGTATCATGACTTGCCAAAAATGTTGCAGATCAGCCATTAAAAAAATAATTGCTCCTTAACAGGTATTGCACCCTCGATTTTCTTTTCTATATGCACATTGCTACAGTACACCAGGATGACATGATTTCCAGCGATCTGTGGATCACATGCAATTTGAACTGTGGAGGGTGATCCAAACAGATCACAGATCAGCTACTTGACATTATGAGCGTGTAACCGTAATATTCCAAACATCAACCTGTGCAATAAGAGAATGTTGGCAGTTGCTTTGGTTACATTTCTGATCCAGAAATACCAGCAGATGAAATGGTCAGACTCCAAACTTAATCATGCAAACAAATGAACTTGATGACTGACTGTAATGAGATGTTTCATCAATAACAGTTCATCAGTATCATACAAATCAGTTCACCTATTTTAAAACCAAAATCAAATTGCTCATACTGTAAATTATTCTACAACACCACTTAAACTAAAAAAGAAGTCACACCGTGTTTCTTAAAATGTGTGGGGCTCACATTTTTTGAGGAACTGGTATTGATGGCCACAGAATTGTTTACTTACTTATCTGACTGCGGATATGCCTTCTTTTCAACAAATCTGTCAGGTCTTTGGTTCTAAATGAGATACTGACATGAAGAAATAAAAGGATAATTAATATCATAATTTATCAACATAGCAGCCTTTAAACTGGATAAAAGTAGACTTATAGTAGTTATTAAATTATCCCGTTCCTGTCTTTCTATCTTGTGGTATTGAACACATTCATTTGCTTGCTAAATACTGGAAAATCAGGAGAGAGACAGAGTATAGCAGCTGACCAAAACAGACATGTGGCTCTGCAGGCAAGAATACTTTCACTATTTCTGGCTGCATTTTCCTCATTTGTTTTCTATTTTCTGAGATACATCTTTGTCCCCCAGCTCCCAAACAGTGTGCAACAAATATAACAAAATCAAAACCTGAAAAAGACACAATCATCCTTTTTTTCCTACATTTCCTACACAGTTACTGTATGTACAGTTACTGTATGTAATCTTCTCTCTCTACAATGTGCCAGACATTTGCTGTCTAGACAAGGGACAAAGCGGTAAAAAGAATGCAGGTCTGGTTATAGTCTGAAAACCAAGAGGGTTTTCTCTGTCTACTATGGTCACTATGCATGATAGCATGTCTGAGGTGTGAAGAAGGGATGCTTCGCAAGTCAGTGTGGTCACAGTGAAGTTCTCACCTGTAGCTTGCAGAGTTTACTTTGGGTAATCTGATCAAACAGAAAACAACTTTCCCTTGAGGTTGATAGAAACCTTGCTATCATTTACACAGAATCTGCATATGGATTTTGTACAAGTGTACTGCTGGTTGCGCTGCATATTTGTTCAGAGCTTCAGATAAAAGATTAAAGTTACAAAAACACTCTCAGTTCCTCTATATCTTCGGACAAGTTCCCTGTCCAGTTTCTCTTTTCACCTCCCCCCTCGCTCTGCGCTTTGACAGCTGAGTCCGTTTCAACACATGGGGAAGTGAGTTCCAGCAAACAGGGAGAGTTTCGAATGAGAGGCTCTGCTTTTAGACAAACAGCTGATCAGAACTAATCTCCATTTCGTGCAAGTTTGGGGTGAAAAAAACAGAAACAATAACTAAATGCATCACTTTAGATGTTGGTTTTAGTTTCGTTAACATTGATTTTTTTTCTCAGTAACTTTAACAGTTCATGATATATACAGGAGCCTTAATGGTAACTCTACATGCGTAAATATGAAAGAGGTAATGTATAGATATTGGGTGGTTATGTGAAATACACTTCCAACAGGGTGAGACAAGAAGCAGAAGGGTCTTGTCCCTTAATGGATTCTATTTCACATAACCACCTGCTCACCATACATTATCCTGCTTATTACCCGGCAACCAACTAAAGATACAAAAGAAGAAAGAAAAAAAAAAAAAAGAGAGAAAAAAAAAAATAAAAAAAAATAAATAAATAAATAAATACATAAATAAATAAAGATGCAAATTAATTGACACCAATCATTGACCTAAAGAGGATTTGATTGACTTAGTTGATTTATTAACACAGCTAAACAAATAGTCTCTCAGATTTGATGGTTGATAGCAATTCCATGGGACATACACACAAATTGAAAAAAGCTGATCTTTACAGCAGAAATAAACACGTTTACAGCCTGGTACAAAAGAAGAGTGTAGTCACACATTTTTTCCTAACGCAGCAATTTTTTTAAGATATCAAGATTGCGAGTTTCCATAATGAGAGGCACAGCTGACTTAGTTGACAGGCAGGATCACTGAAGCTGTTGGCTAGGAGGCTCAAAGCCCGCCTCTTTACCTCACACTAGCTCCACAGCAGTTAGGTTGAGTCCTGCATTTCCAATATGTTTCCCGCCGATGATTGGCTTCAAAACAGCACTTCAGAAACAGACGGGGAGTGTCACGGATACTACGTCCATTATTTATACAGTCTATGTGTTTGGCGTAGGGATATTAAATGCTAATGAAAAAAATAAAACGCTTGGCCACATTGTTTACCAGTTTAGAATGCTAACCAAAAGTAACTATAAACTAATGCTTCAGTGCCAGTGAGGAGGGATGTAATGCGCAAGAACTCCTTTTCAAGAATTTATTTGATATGAAAAGTTTGATCTAGTTGTCTTTGTCATTGTTTTTGATTTTGTGAATTAATCACTGTTGTTATAGTCTTTTTTGCCAATCAGAATCAATTATTTACCGCAGCCAGGTCATTGATGGGAAAGTGGGGTAATAAAGTTTCTTAAATTTTGGTGTCCATGCTTTGTGCTCTGACACCCTTCTAAAGGATTTTAGGATTTTGGTGAACAGGTCTTGCCAGATTATTTATCAGTTTTAGAAGCTTGTAGTAAACTATATCCATTTTGTCTTCTTTATACTTTCACTCCACTGCACACCAGATGTGTCTGATATTCTGTTTATTCTCTTACTTTCTTTTTAAACTTGGATTTTATGCACCAATACAATGATGGGCATATAATACATTCAACTTTTAAAAATAAAATTCAACAGTAAGGAAAAAAGTTCAATGTAGCTTCACCTCTGCCACCTACAACAGTAAAAAGTTGCTCTAACACAAACTACTACTAAAATATTGTACACCAGTCACTCCATCTTGTTCCCCTGTCATCTTTGCGTAACATTTTAAATGCAGAAATGCAGAGTACAATGACTTTGTCTTTTTTTTTTAAAGAACCTGTCTGACTTGTTTTTGCACAGACCATTAAAACGTGTTCCCCTTATTGGTTTTGAGAAAGTCGTCAATCAATTTACTTATCTCCACATAACCATTTAAATAAGTCTGACCGCAAGTTTGCTGTTCAAGTCACTCAAATTCTCTACTTAAACATCTCATTTTTTTGTCACAGGTCCTGGCACCTTTAAGAAACCTCTCATCCCGACTCCTCCTACCTCTCATCCCAGTAACAATATCAACCATGTGACCCCGACTCAACCCCCACAGCAAGCACTTCCTAGTCTGCCTCCACGACATCCTGGAACCATGTAATTCACGCTTACATGCAGATAAACACACACACACAAACACACGCCTTAAATGATTTCTGTTATCAACTCTCCCAAATAAAGCTACTTCAGTTTCAAAAGGGTGAATCTAACCTTTGCATTTCAGGCCTCAGCAGGAGGACTTCTATGATGATGTTGACGAGTTCAGCAGCCCTCCCCCTCCTCTTCCACCATCTACAGGTTCACCAACACTCACCATTTGATAAAATACAATATTTCAAAACAGCCATGTGTGTTTCTTTTAAATGTTTTTAGGCCAACAGGAAGATAGAAAATAACTGCGTGTTGAACTTTGTAACATGTATTACAGGAAGCACAGATAAGGAACTACATTGGTTAACATGTTCAAGCAGCATCAGGTTGTTTCTTTTGAGGTGGTTCTTTTGGTTGTTTATCTTTGAAACATGGTAAAAACACATCTGCCTCGACAGATTACTCAGTTATAAGTGTATGTAACACATCAATACGGAAGCTACTGCGCAAGTATTAAATTCTATAGTAATACTGATTTGTTGTTTCTCTTTAGGTCATCCAAGTCAGAAGGGACAGGTGAGACACACTGAAATGCATGTGCATATGCAGACACATACACACTTGGGTTTAAAGGGACAGGGGAATTGTTTAGTCCATGTATAATCAAATCTTTATCCACTCATTTTTCATGAACTAGAATGATCTTATTCATATGTTCTCTGGAACCAGGTGGAAAGTGATGATGATGACGGAGAGATGTATGAGGACCTTGATGAGAGATGGTAAGAGACTGTTCTTAATCATCTCCTATCTAACATATTTAGCCCTGTCCACAAATTAAATAATAGATACCTTTTTATTTATGATAGATTCATGGAGAGTTGTGTTCTATAATCATAACCAGATTTTGGTTTATGTCAAAAGCTGAAAAACTTTGGCACAACTTTAGTTCTTTTCACATATTCACTCAGGGAAACAACTTGCATCTTCAAACGTCCCTCACAGCATGAAGTTTACCCTGGCAGACCAAAGAGGGTGGTGGTTTCAGAAGGCAAGACATAGGCATGAAGGATGGTACAAGGGCTGCATCCTTTCAAGGGCATATTTGAAGACCAATTGCATCACAGTAGTGTGTCAAAGGCTGTCCCATTTGGAAGGCTCCATCAAATGCGCTGCACCTGTAGTTTCAATCTCATTATATGCAGTGAATCTAATGAGATGGTGGACTCTCAAGAGGCAGAGTAATACACTGCAAAATATTAGTATTTAGTTTCAACCGAGTAACAAGCCATGCAAATGTTAAAAAAGACAGATACCTTGAAACTTGAAAGTTGCCTTTATAACTATGATGATGGTAATACTTAACTCAAGCTTGGTTAGGTATCAGAGGCAGTGCAATGTGATGTCAGTGTAAGGGCACGAACAGGTGGTAACCCAAACAGGAAATCCTTCTTGAACCAGACTGTCTCATTTCACTCGAGACTGAACAAATTATACAGACTAAGACTGGATCCTTCAAAGGATCCTACCCCCGAATTAAGACACAGTTACAGAGTAATGTTTACAACATCCAAGACGGGGGTGAAGCAGTGCTGTAAGACAGCTATTCTTGCCTTTATGTCAAAGCTGCATGTAACTGTATGTATTCACAGTGTCATCGATTGAGTGCTAAAGAACATGCTGAGGAGTAGGAAAGGGAACAGGGCATGTTCACATGTATAAATGTGATTAATTAACACTGAAGGGTGTTTCACACAGCAGCCTCTGCCATCAGTGTGTGAATGTGGTGTGAAAGGGTAAATGTGACATTTAATGTAAAAGTGCTATGAGTGGTCAGAAGACGAGAGAAACTGCCATATACAGTCCGTTTAGTACCGTCAACTTGCTCGCGGAAAATGTCCCTGATTTTATCTTCTCACCCATCGCCTCACCCTGACTTCTTTTAGAAATGTTACCAGGGTAGAGGTAGGGAGAGTCCAGGTAAAGGGATTAGAAATTCTGCCTTTTTCGTTTACACATGCAGCTCACCTTGACAATGTCAGGGCATTTTCGTGAGTTTAGTGCATGTGTGATTGCAGCAATTAAGATCACCCTTGCATGAGTATTTGTCTAAATCCCAGGTCAGGACTCTTATGTCCACTTTAACTTATACCACCCTCTGGTGGTGGTTTGGTGACACTACAAGAATTAATTAATATGGGGAAGAACTTTCAGTTAATGGAAATAGAAAGAGACAACATTTTACTGCTCAGTGGTTCACTTAAGTTAAGTTAAGTTAAAATCAGTTACTGGTTACTGTAGTTATTACTGATTTGGTGTATTTCCTCAGGATATTGTTTTGGTTTATAATCATATAAAAACCTGATTTATGTTGTGTTATATGTGAGGTTAGGCTAAGGTATTGTAATATAAACCTTTGTTTTAATATCAGCATAAATGAAGACATGACATTTTCAAGCTGGTACGAGTTCTGTTTTCTTATCGCTCTCAGCTCATTTATAAAAATATTAAAACATATATTTTACAGATCTTGTGTAATGTAACCTCTGATGCACTGTCTCTCTTGATATAAAAAGGGATTTAGCTGACCAGAAACAAGACAAGATAAATGAGAAAGAGGAAAAAAAAACGACTGGAGGCTGAAAGGAAGGAGCAGAAGGAGCGTGAGAAAAAAGAACAAGATGCGAGAAAGAAATTCAAAGTGAGTAACCATGACCGGAACTCCCAACAAAGCCTGCCATAAATGTTTTGCAAGAGTTCAATGAGACCATAAATATTAAGCAAGAACAAACATGATGTTAGCTTAGCTTAGCATATAATATTGGAACTAGGACAACTGCTACATTTTCATGGGAACAAGATGCAACCAGAGAATAAACAGTAAATCACATTGCCCCCTATAGAAACAACAACCCCTTCCTACATTTGTGAACAAGCTGTTTACACTTACTAAACACTTTAATGGTTCAAGCTTCGTATCAGACAGACAAACATAAAACGAGTATTGTTTGTTCCTCTCATAAAGCTCACATAAATAGAGTATTTCTTAGAGTATCCAACTGTGTTTACAACAAATAAAACACTTACCTACTTTTCCTACACAGCGGGTACATAAACAAATGGGGGTTGTTGCTTCAGCTAGTTAATAAACTTTGTCTGCTCTTAATTTTAGTGACGCTTCTATCCTTTGTTGCTCTATTTTATTTATCTGTATTTTAATGTGTATGTGCATGGTTGTGTGTGTTAGTTGGTCGGTCCCCTTGAAGCAGTCCACCAAGGGAAGGCCTGTGTGGACTGTCGAGGCAGTAAGACTGACCTTGCTCTGAAGCAGGGAGACAGCCTGGACATCATACGAGTGCAGGGTAACCCAGAGGGAAAATGGTTGGGGCGAACACAGGATGGATCCAGTAAGTTTGAATATTCCTTCCCCATGGGTCCAGTTGTCTTTAGTAATTTCTGTCATGACATCCATTGGTTCCCATCTATAAATACATACGACATACAATAATCAGAAATATACAATATTCAGGACAGCACAGGAAATTTGTGTTTATTTCATATGACTTCTCTTTTTCTAACAGTTGGTTATGTAAAGACGACATCAGTGGAAATTGATTTCAACTCTCTGAAGAATCACAAAGCTCAGCAGGCCTACGACCCCGAGGTCTATGATGACATCGATGTAGCTATGGCTGATAACAGGTACCAGAAATGTCAAGTTATAGACATGCAGTATGCATGAATGTCAGCTCTGATATAGAGAATCATTTTGTTGAACATTGGGACAATGCATTCTGGGAGTTTTTTTTTTGTACCAGGTTCATTGGGTGTTTTATCATGCTACTCTTTTGGACTCTGTAGATTTCTCTCAGATCTGTTTAAGCCTATTTATGACCTTTATAAAACAATAAACTACCTCTGTTCAACATTAGGTTCAAAATAATGAAATAACAATTTAACATTGTTAGTGGGGAAAAAGTTAAACCTTTCTTTCATGACCTTGTTAACTTGATGTAACTCTTACCTGTGAGATTTTAAAGTTAACTACATATTGATATCTTTTTTTCCTCTACAGTGGGATCAAAGGACCAGGAGGTATGTTAAAATTGGTAGTACAACATCTATTTACTACAAGTTAGCAGCCGGTTAATGTGCATGCCACCAGTTACATTATGTCTTGTTTGTCCTGTAGTCGTCCTGCCTCCACTGCCAGGAGAAGAAGGAGAAATATATGATGATGTTGTTGATCTAAATCTGGAAGTCAGGTGGGGACTGATATTTATTAAAAACTAATTGATAAAACCCAAAGAGAGTTTTGGTGCTTGAAACCTTTACAAAAGAAACAAAACATTAAATGCTAAAAGGAAACAGGAAAAAAGGAGCGTAGGTTTTTTAACCCTTGGTTGGCTCTCTAGTCCCTTGGATCTTAGGTCCTCTTTCACGAAGCCTCGCGGCTTCCTGCGGATGTTCGAGCGAAGCAGACGTCAAGTCAGCACTAAAGTGTAAAATACACTCAGTAGTAAGACTGATCGCAGACCTACTGCTACTGTTTTATCTCTGATCTTTAGAGCCATCACTCCTCTCTCAGATCTGCTGATAATCTGCTTTTAAATGTTGATTTTTTTTCATCAATCAGATCACCTCAAAGTGACTACCATTGTTGAATATGGACTTACAAATTAAAATCAATATGTTTCCTCCTCATATTTTTAATTTCTTTAATTTTACTAATTTTTTCTAGTCATTAGTCTGCCTGTAATTGTTGTACGACTTTTAACTCAATCACAAAATCAAAGCATCATCTGCTAACACTTTAAATGTATGTTTTAACAACTCTGCTCACTGAAAAATTGGGTTGTGAATCATGAACATTTGATTGATAATATTGTGATGACAGCAATGATGTACCTCTTTAATAATTCTTCTTTTGTTGTGCCAGAGTGCCTCCGCCCAGCCAGTTTACTGCAGAGGGGAATTCAGGTATCACTCACCGTGATTGAGATTTCTTTCTCAGATTTTTTCTTTTCTGGATGTTCATTTTTTGCTTTTAAGCAGTATATGCATGTGACTCACCAAGGCTATAAGGTGAAGTCATTGGCAAATGTCAGAGCTCCAAATGCCTGTTGTAAAACTAACAGCAGTCATGTCATGTTTTAAATCACCTCATAGTTGTCACTAACTTTGTTGTTAAGCAACAGTAAGGAGGTGTCTGAAGTGCGGTGTTGAGACAAAAGGACATGATCAGTTTAGAAATGCCTAAATTGGCTCTAGCAGTTCTGATAGTTGAGATTGGGAATGGGATATCCACAGAAGTAGCTATAACCTCTAAACTATCTTGGCTAATGTTTACTAAATTAAGATAAACGTTGTTTTATGGTTTGATAGCTTTATACATTATCACTCTCTCACGAATCATCAGAATGTATCGCTCTAACTAGCAACATTTGTATGGTTCTAAATCAATTTGCCCATCATAGTTGGCATTTAAACTTCACCAGCCAAAATACAAAATTTCCCTACTGTCTCTTTATACACTTTATCCCTGGCAATTGATTAAATAAACACAAACTGATTAAATCATGCCCTTTATGAATGTCTATGAATTTACAGTGCCTAAAAGTTCTCCTTCATTGTGTGATCACAGATCAGACTGAGGCCATTGATGAGGAGATATATGATGATGTTGACTCTCAAAATGTGCCTCCCCTACCTCCCATCAGCAGGTACAACAACTACAACATTAACAAAAAAAAAGAATGATATTAGAATAACCATACCATTATTCTCACACATTTAGATTCATGATGTGACCTGTTGCTGTTGTTGTTGTTGTTTTCTCCTCAGCCTTCCAACCTTGAAAAGCAAAGGCAAAACAGAAGAGATGGACTCAAAGAAGCAGAAAAAGTTTGAGAAAGAAGAGAAGGACTTCAGGAAAAAGTTTAAAGTGTGTTGCCCTTTTTATGTATTTAGTCGTGTTTATCCATTTGGCTTTTTAGATCACATCTGCTGAAAAAATGGAAATTTGTAATAAAAAACTGTAGTTCATAATTTTTAATTTAATATAAAACAAAATACAAAAGCTATTTTTTATTAAAAAAAAATTTACCCAGATTCACTAACATTAGAAAATAATGATGGAAGTTGTGTAAAGTGATTGAGGAAACACAATCAAACAAGTTTTTTAAAATGTTTTTTTGATCTCTTTCAGTATGATGGGGAGGTCCAGGTACTGTACCAGGTGAACGTCATCCCATCACTGAATAATAAGAAGTGGGGCAGTAAAGACCTTCAAGTCAAAGCAGGAGAGAAACTTGATGTGATTGCTAAAGCTGTAGACAACAAACTGATCTGTCGGAATGAGGATGGGAAGTGTGAGTATCCGCTGCTCTTTGTCTCTTTATTAATGGATCAAAACATAAATAGCTGCCCTGCACAACAGCATGTTTAAAGTATTACCCACAAAACTGGATTGTCCTAGTCTTTAATCTATCTGTTTGTCTTTTCCAGTCGGTTATGTTTCAACCAGTCACATTGACATGGAGTAAGTAAAAGAAAGTTTCACACTTTCATACACACAGATTAAGAAAGAGAGACTTAACTACATGAGGTCTGTACTGATTGTTTCATTCTTGATTACAGCGATGGTGATATCTATGACGATATTGGAGATGGTATGTTTATCAGGAAATTCGTCATAGCTTTATATCATTATATCCCAATTTAAAGTCTTTAATTATAACTATTACATTTCATTCCTCTCTTTCTTCTCAGATTGCATCTATGACAACGACTGAAGAACCATCCTTCACTGGGTTTAGCATTGCCTCCTCAAAAATCCACGTTATTTATTTTTTTGATGACACATGATGGAAGCTACTTTTTGTTAGCCTGATTATTAGATTGAATTGTAATTGTAAATTATAACTTTGTTTATTTATGAATCTAAATTTGAATTGCTAAGGCTAATTTAATTACGTCTTAGCAATATGATAAATTCAAATATAAAAAATCTGAGGTTTTTAGCCTTCAACATCTCAACAAAGTTTGTCTCATGTAACATTCGACAGTATTTGAATTCTGTTTACTTTTTTTTCATTTGGACTTTTACAAACTCAACAGCTCTTTATTTATATGTATTATAATTTCTTGCATTGAATTTTACAACTTTATAATAGCAGTGTATTTAAAACAACTTTTTAACATTATGTACTTGTTTGTTTATCATTATCATTTCATTGTAAGGACCACTAGAATTGAACAGCTTCATAATTCACTATGTTTTCACATAACTCAACTTTCAACATGCATTGAAAAATACAGTCCTACTGCCAAAGTGTCTAAAATACTGTACACACTAGTTTCAAATATGTACATGCAAATTTGGAAATCAAATTGAAGCTTTGTTGTTGAGAGCATATATCTTCCTGTTTCTTGCTTATAAACATGAGCTGTGTGTTTGCAGTTTTATAATATGTATCCAGCTTCAGAAAGACCCTTAAAACTTTTTTCAAAAATAAAAGAAAATCTGCCACAAGAAATGTAATCTCTAAATTTGACTTTTTGTGTGCATTTTCTGTGCAAATAGGGACACGGTGGCATCTAGTGGCAGTCATCAGGAACTACAAAAACTGATCAATACACAAAAGTAACTGATCATTTTCTGTGATAAAGTGTTAAAAATGAACAAGAATTCAACAACTTGTATTTAAGTAACATCCTCTTCAATATTGGTTTTTGTTTTTGTGTTTTTTGTGAATTTTACAGTGTTTCTGTTATTGGACATTTTTTTGGACATCCATAGTCTAAAAAGAATCACAGGTATAGGTGAATTGAAAACAATTTCTAGTTGCAGCTAAAGGCTGTGCAAATAGGGATGAAACACTTGTGGATGAAGCCATGTCTCCAAGACTGGCAGCACAAATCAAATCAATCATCAAATTGTTCAGTTAAACATTTGCAATGCTTTGACATAATTGTGTGGATTTTTTTTAAAATAAGTTTAAGATTACTTCTCCTACCAGGTATATATTTTGTCTGGAGCACTAATTCAAGCACATTTAAGTTTTTGCTTTAGTCATATACAAAATGTCCATAATTTTGCTAAACCCAGCGTCTAAATTATTTTGGTGCTTGTTGAATTCATGTTTTAAAATGTAGAAATCATATGAATACTACATAAATCATGTCTTTGAGGACACAATGACAAAAAGTGTGCATAGCATGTGTATTGTTTTGAACTGTTTATATTTAAAATAACTCGGGTAACATATTTGAGCCATTTGCTTTCCTAAATGTATTTATATACTAAGTTTGCTGAGTGACCATTACCTTACGAAGCCAGTGGGTTTTTCGACTCAGAGATTCTGTTTTCTGTTGCCTTATTTAATGACTTGTGTACGGTGGCCCTGAAGGACAAAACTAATTTACAAAAGATGAAACACTTTTACAAAGTTGGAGACAAACTGACATTTTGGAAAACATTTTTACATTTTATGAAACTAAATGACATTAACAGAACACTTTTACCAAGGCCAAAACTAATTTAAATTTAAGAAAACAAATTTACAAAATCAAAAAAACACTTTTACAAACAGTGAGACAATTTTAAAAATGACAGAACAATTTTACCATTTCTGAAACAAATTTACATTCATTTTTAACAGAAAGGGAATGTACCAAACACTGGAAGTGACCGGGAAGTGATAAAGTGAGTGGTCAATTAGTTTGTTTGGATGGAGAGAAACCAAATGACGTTACACAAAGTGAGTCTGACCTCAACAACAGAGCCATCATACGCAGAGCACGCACTATAACACTGGACCCCCAACACCCCCTCTACTCAGTCTTCACACTACTCCCCTTCGGTCGCAGGTACAGATCCCCTTACTGTAGGCGAGCCCGGTTTGATCAGAAGCTTCGTCCCATCGGCCATAGCACTGCTAAACAGAATGCCACTGTAATGTGTTCGGTGTGTTTATATGTGTCCGGTGTGCATATTTGTGTCCAGTGTGTTCATATGTGTTCGGTGTGTTTTATATATGCCCAGTGTGTGCATATGTGTCTGGTGTGTATATTTGTGGGATGCGGGGCACCATTGCTGTGAGGCTGGGTGGATGGTTATGGTTATTGTGTTCATACATGTATTCCTGTACAGACGGTGGCAACAAATCTCCTTATTAAGGACAAATAAAGATCTATCTATCTAAAGTGTAGGAACCAACTTGGGTGCTTACCTGGTTGATCCTGCCAGTAGCATTGTCTCAAAGATTAAGCCATGCAAGTCTAAGTACACACTGCCAGTACAGTGAAACTACGAATAGCCCATTAAATCAGCCATGGTACCGGTACTCCGTTTGGTACCAGATCAGTTCCGGTGTTTGGTACATCCCCTTTCCGTTAAAAATTAATCTAAATTTGTTTCAGAAATGGTAAAAGTGCTTCGTTGTTTTAAAAATTGTCTTGGATTTTGTAAATTTGTTTTCTGAAACGTAAATTTGTTTTGCTCTTGGTAAAAGTGTTTTACTAATGCAATTTTTCAAATAAAATGTAAGAATGTTTTCCAAAATGTAAATTGGTGTCCAGCTTTGTAAAAGTGTTTCATCTTTTGTAAATTTGTTTTGTCCTTCAGGGCCACCGTACTTGTGGTAAAAGAAAAAGAGAAAGAGAGAAGAGAAAGGGAAAAACAAATGCTGAAGTTGAAGAACTAAACACCGGAACAGAGCTTCGATAAATCAAATTTCCCGCCCGTTTTAGAAAAAGAAAAAAAAGGGAAAATAGCATAGACTGTAAAAAATAGTAATGAAACGTCACTTCCGCTCTGGCCGGATATTATCTTCCATCTTCACCATGGTTCCTCCTGTCGCGGTGTCGCCGCTCATTAAGGTAATAACACAAAGTATTTCGCCTGTATTTGTAACTGATGTGAGTTGTAAATCAGTTGAGACAATATTGACTTAGACAGTCTACAAATCCCTTATTTACTGGCTCACTGACCTTCGAGTTAGCTGTTCCAGTAGCATGTTAGCTAATGTTTGCTAACAGTGACATTGACAGGCTGCGACGTCACGGGTGAACCTTTCTCTGCAGAGCAGCAGGGTCATCTTTCACACCTGTTTCACTGTTAAATACAGGGTTAATACGCTATTATTATTTCTGTGATAAGATATTGAGGTAAAGCTAACTGTGTGTCATGCCAGTTTAACAACTAGCCATCTTGCTAACATTATAAACTCCTGATGGGTCAGAGACAGGAAGGACTTCACTCCTGGGTTCAGCATGTGTCTGAGTTGATCTGTCCAGCGTTGTGTTCAGTGGTTGTCACAACTTGAGAGGTGCAGAAGGGGTAAAAGAAAAGGGTTGTTGGCTCTCTGGTAGAGTTGTTTAAATGACAGTATATTCTGTTATAATAAATCAGTGGATAATTTCAACACTGATACCCGATTAAATACTTTCCCCACAGTTATTCTTGCTTACACGCCCCAGCTCTGTCATTAAGTATTGAAGTATTTCTTCACAAATCAACACATTTCAATCATCTTTGTTTCAGACGGCCAGATGGTCTGCCCTGCTGCTGGGTGCGTTCTACGGCAAGCAGAGGTTTGGTAAGTTTGTGTCTGCCCATGCGCCAGAGACACAATCTTTCAGTTCCCATGGTCAACAATGTAAAGTAGAGTGGGTGTGAACTGCACTGTTTCACACCTTTATGAATACAGTTCTATGAATAAGTCTTACAGTTTCCTCGTTCAAGTATTACAGACAGCTCATGTATATCTCGCTGCTGTACTATTTCAATAATAAACTTATTTTGAAATGTTCTGCATCATTTCCTGTATTATCATGGGATATAGAATGGTTACTAGTGTCATTTAATATCTGTTTCATTTAATTGAGTAAATAATATATACCTGCACTGATCTATACATTACACATAAATCAAGTACATTACTGCAATTTACTGACATACTTGTACATATTGGACATGTCCAGATGCAAATGGCAGAAAGCTTAAACACACATTTTTTTTTTTTACTGTTATAAAGTATTAACAGTTGTTTTATTCTTGTTCAGACTACCTCAAACCCATTGCTGAGGAGGAGAGGAAGGTAGAGGAAGCAGAGAAGAAACTCAGAGAAGAGCAGGAGCGCATCTACAAGCAGCTTTCTGAAGGTAACACACTCTTATTTCCTTTCACCCTAACACAGCAGCATTTTTAATGTGCATTCTGATAAAGCAACTCACATTATAACATCATGCCCACACAGCTTTTTCTTGAATATTTACATCTGTTCTCTTCTCTCTGCAGCAAATTCTGAGTCCATTCTCCAGTGAACACTCACCGGACCAGTCTCATCATGTTCCAATCTAAATAAAAACAGCTATTTTTCATGTAATACTTGACCGCTCTTGAATTACTTGTGTTTTTTTGTTTTATTTTGGCACTAAAATACAAAAAATGGAACCAGTGCATTGGATGTGATTAGACCTTAAAAAAAACCCTCTCATTTAAGGTAAGATCTAGTTTATGTTCATTCAGACAACAAACAGACAGTGCCATGTGTCTGTTGTTTACCTGTCCTTCAGTAAGAGATGAGCCTGGAGGGAGAGCGTGGTCTTAATCCTGGCCTAGTTTAGCAGCAATCCTAAGATTAGGGTCAGGGACCAGTAGTAGAAAGTGCAGTGTGTACAGAAGTGTCCCCTCAATACTCTTTGTGTGTTGTGTAACATTGTAACTCTAATACGTCAATGAACTCGATATTATCCAACGACAATATATTGTACATGCTGGAGCAGTCATTGTCACTAATGGCTGATAGGGTTTAAGATGTTAATGTCTGTTTTTAATATTAAGCTTAGCTATCAATATGTCTGTAAAGATGGTGAATATTACAAAACAATATGTCTGAAGTTAGACAGTCATGAGCAAGTCTTTGGACAACAGGCAAATAACTCAGTCTGTTCCTCCAGAAAAATACATTTGCTTTATTGTTCCGTCATTTTACAAATATAGTTACTGAATGACCGTTCATTCATTCATTTAAAGATGTTAAATCTCAAGCTACTTTTGTAAAATACATCATCAGGCTTTGTATGCCTTCATTTAGAGAGGATAGGACTGGAAAGAGAGGGAAACCAGAAGGGAGTGGGGAGTGATATGGGGGGGGAAAAGGGCTGAATGGTCGGGTTGACCAGCTGAGGACCACAGCCTCTGCACATGGGGCACGCAACTCAACCACCAGGCTGAATTGGCCCAATATCTCAAGCAGATTAAGGTACATTTACTGTCGACTATTGTACAGCCATCTCTGATTTACACTTCTTCTTTTTTAACATATGTGGCATGCTTTAACATATGTACATTTAGGCAAGCAAGATTCACATATTTAAAAAAAAAAAACGCTTCAGGATTTTATGAGGTAACAACTTTTACCTCTGAGAAAATCATCTATATTTTGACTAAACCTTAATATAATATAATATATTACAGGGTGGAAGCTTTTATATATAATTCATGACGTGAAGTTGTTTTTGCAGCTGTGCCTGATGTGCACATGTTTTGCACTACTTCCTCAATTGTCCTGCCTCCAGGTCTTTGACCCGATGCTTTTTGAGTTTGGGCATTTTCCACATTTACATTTTTGTGTTCTGTTTTGTCGACACATCAAAACACATCTTAACCTATCATAGCCCTGTACCAAGATCACAAACCCAGTTACTGTTCAGTGTTGCTAGGGCTGACCTCTGCTGCTTCTCACGGTGTTACCGATCCATGGAGATCATGAATTTCCCATCCAGAGTAGACGAGTTGTAATTTTTGGCAGCAGTTGGAAATAGACAGTTGCTTTATGTGCTTTAAAAAGTATTATCATTATATGCATAATAATAAGCTTATCTGGAAACAACATATGTCCAGAACAGAAAAGTGTTTCAGTCTGCTCTTATTCTATAAGACATTAGAACTTGTATATTCATTATATACATATTTCAGCTACTCCCTCATATGTATTTAAAAAGCATCACAAGAAAGCAACTACAGACCTTTCAACATTTAGAAGTATGATCTACTGCAGCTGCCTTTAGCTTTTCTTCTATGTTTGGCTCTGTGAAATCATAGTAAACAAATTCTGACTGGAAGTAGTGTACAGGGTTTTATCAGATGACAGGACTAAATATATTTACAGAATCTAATAAATACTCTGTCTGCTAACTGTCTGAACGTATACTTTTAAACATTAAATGTATTTTGCAAGAATGTACAATATACATAGTACCGAGGTTCGTGCATGATATTTTCTCAAATTTAACTTGGTATTTGTAGTAAAGGATTTTCCTGTACAGCATGTACTCTTAAAATTTACATTGTTTACAAAGGTATCACCAGCTATACAGATATATGTACAAATGTTATCCTCTTAATTTGTCCTTTGATAACTACTGTAAAGAAACAGACACACAGTTTTTCTACCATCAGTCACTAAAATCAATACCCAATAGGCAAAGAAACTGGTAGTGTATGAGGATGGGAAAAAAAACATACCAAAAATCATCTTGACTCCAGATTTATAACTAGGTATATAAGAATAGGTAACCATCCCTTGGTGTGGAAGATTAGGTTGAATATCTTCACTCACCTGAATTAATGTCCTTCTATGACTCGACATTTTCTCAGTTTCAGGTTTCTCTCTAATCATATCCAGTATTCCTGAATAAAAACCTAAGAGGTGTGCCCTCTCTAATCATTTTTCCCATCTGACTTTTTTCCCCCTTGACATTAAGACAGTCACATTAGTTAGCTGTGGAGCTCAGGGACTCCCAAAGTAGTCAATCATACTGTAGGTGCTCCATTTACAGTCGCATCATATGCACAGCTTTGTGGTCCTTTAGCACACTGAACAGGTCTTGGAACCTGAGCCTCCACCAGCATGGTTGTTTGTTGGACCTAACAAGATTCAAGGAGCGTTTTTTAGATCAGTACATTGATATAACAGGGTTTTTTTTCTAGCAGCTGCTATAACAAATCTCAAAGTATCACTTTACCTTTGGCTGCCTCTTGTGCAGCCTTCTCTTCCTCTAAGGCTTTGAGTTTAGCCTCATACTCTTCCTTTTTAGCGTTCCACTCCTTCCTGTTGTTCAGGATGCCGTCCAGCATGGGCTGGATTTGTGGGTGGAAGCGAGAAAACTCCTGGGAATAAAATAATATAAAATAATGTACCAAAAACTGAACAAAGATTGAAACAAGAAGTTAAACTTAGGGAGGGCTTGTTCATGTTTGTTGAAGGAAATAAACAAGTGAATGTCTTTTATTTTTTTCACACTTAGTTATTACCTTGTAGACAAATGTGCAGACGAAGTCAATGAAACCGCACTGCAGCTTTGGAAGGTCTGCTGACTTGTTTCTGTCCATCATGGGCTGTGGGAGAAACAGTAAGTGTTACTGAGCACTTATGAATACTAGCATAATACAGCAAAAGGACACAGCGATACAGGACACATGAAAAGGTCAGAAAACATGCTCCCTCTCAAATGTTATTTGTACTTAGCTGACCTGGAAATCAGATTCAAAGTCATGTTGGCATCAACATGCCATCACCCTGCCTTGTGTCTACAATTCTATACTGGTAAGGTCTTGATTACATTAAGTTTACATTCATTTTGTCAACTACCTATATAAAATGTTTTGCTTTCATCAGATTTATATCAAATCTATATATACACATATACCTATATATTTTGGGGCTTTGCTTGTTAGTCAAACAGTAAAAGTCGTGATGGAAATCACATTTTTTTTTATAAACTTCTGAAATCTATTTCAGAAAATAATTATCAAAAACTTGGAAAGCTAATACAATTCATATATGGCCTAGCTAGTTATTCACTGATAAAGCTCAGTGCAAGTTCAAACAGGAAATTCACATTAATCCATCTTATTGTCTCAGTCCTTCTGATAATCAGCTAATTATGGGCGTTAACTCTGTCAAGTACTGAACCAACCAGATTAAGCCTCAACCTCTATCGACCAATTATCCTGCAGCTGCCAAAAATGTTAGTCCGTTCGTCTCTGTTCTGCTTTCAGTCATCATTTTAGTTTGAGCCTTGCATCCCTCCTTCACCCGCTCGACTCTGATTTTGTCTCATCAGTGTCCAGCTCCTCCTGCATCCTTCCTTCCCTACCACCACCAGTATCTACACTCCATAAGGGGGCTACCCTATGCTGCTCTCGGCCTCACTACTCCAATCAGCAAAAGCATTTCACATTTCTCATATTGTAAAATAAATAATTGCTCACTCAAAATTAAGTCTTTCCTGATTGAAATACTATTATGCACCTTTACCGTGACACATTTTTACACAACCTAAATAGATATACTCATATCTTATACACTGTGTAAACTCACAATCGGTTGCTGCTCCAGTACTGTCCTCTCCAGGTCACCCTGCTCCCAAAACTCTGCTGCTACAGACAAGGCAACCTAAAACACACATAACACACAGAGTTAAACACATCATATGCTGCAAACTCTAAGTGAGTCCCTCATTTTAAACAATTTTGTGCATCTCACCTTGCTCTGTACCTCCCAAGGCTTAGTGATAGCTGACAGGTCACACGCAGTCATCATCATGGCCCTGAAACAGTCATGATTAAGAGAATGAAAAAGATGTAAAAGGATAAAGGAGTGTTTTGATGCTTGTTGTACTCACATGAGGATTTCTTTCCTGGTTGTTTCTAGAGACATGAAGTCAACCCACTTCTTCTCATCCTCATATGTGTGTGAAAGGTCCACGATCTTCTGGAACATCGTTCTCTTCCTGGTGAAGTATACAGAGAGGGACTAGTATTCAATGTTTTTTAAAGTTAGAGCAAAATGAAGGAATAGACAAGCAGAATGGGCCATTGGGAAGGTTTGCTGACTTGAAGTAAAGAGCCAGGTCAGTGGCGATGATGGCGATGTCCGTGAGATGAATCACATGTTCCACCTGACGCCTGTGGAGGTTTTGGTAGATGTTCAGTGTCTGCAGGTAAGACAAGAGGTGAGAGATATGTTAGCAGGTTGGGGATTTGATTAGGAAAACATCATTAGCTCACATCTTCTGTCTCACCTCATCAGCCAGTAAAAACTTCCCAAACTCTAAATGGTGTCGTTCCAAAATGGATGAGCCGTGAAGCTTGGCCAGAGGGTTGCCAGATCTGTTGAAGTTAATGAAATTCCTCAGATATAAACACAATTAAACAACCAAAGCACTGACAAATTAAATGATGATGTGTAAAAGTCTTTCAGAGTGTTGGTTTGAGACATTTACAACAAATGTTCTCTCTACATCCACAACAATCAATACAATGTTTCTATCAAGATTAGTAACCTGATGTCCTTCTGATAGCCACAGAATCAAATTAGCTCTAACAACTTTCAAGAAAGATACACTTGAGTATCATGACATTATGTTTTTTATACTTTTCTAATCTTCAAAAATACAGATTTAAATGAAATTGTTCGTGACTCTTCCACTTCATTGCAACAACAAATTAAACTCATCAATCATGTAAGTGCGTGTGGTTGTGTTGTAAATGACGAGTTTCAGATGTGTCCTCTTTGGAATGCAAAAAAAACTTCTTCAGCCACTGACATTGGGTATGCCAGTCCATTTATTGAAAGGAATCAAAACAAGACAAAACAAACAATAACGTATCATTAGTCCTTGCTTAAAGCACACTCCATATACCTCCCTTTTGCACAACACCTGTGCCAACTAGTGCCGCAAGTAAGAAGTAAGTGCATATCGCAGTGTAAAACGCACATTCATAGGCTTTTAAATGGGCAGGGTTGCAATCTTACTTTCGGTATTGCAATATCTTTAACGGTAACCTCTGCACTGTGATTCTGGGGTATATAACGAAAAACGAAAGAAAGCTGAGGCTCTGGTTTGGCCCACTTGGTGGAGTAGGCGCCCCATATACAGAGGCTATAGTTCACGTTGCACTGTTTGTATGATTGAATCCCAGTCCCGACATGGTTTGTTACATGCCCTCTTGTAACTGGCAGCCATTTCAAGACAGTTCAATTTGCCCTCTCTATATCTCAGCTACTCTTTAACCCTTCTAACCCTTCAGTGCGTCTTTTTCTACATTTTTGTTTAATGACAATACATCTGAACCTTTAACTGTATACATTCAGTTAGAAGGTAGAGAGTGTTGCACTAATTTACCAAGCTATGTAAAGTATAAGGGTGCATTTTTTTTCTACTAACAATAAACAAGTTGCCAAGACCACTTACTTGACTTGGTACAAGTTGTTTGTTCCTCTGTGATCAATGTCATGCAGGAAGCCTGCAGTTATCATGGCCATCACCTCCAAGTCAGTGTAGTATCTCTTTAACAATCCCGTCTGAGAAAAAAAAAAAAAGCATTGTTATCAGGAATGTTAGTGCTCTCAACAGCTGCTACTTTAAATTGAATTGTGAATGGTGTAGAAGAGCCTTACTGTTAAGAGAGTAAACATGGTCTGTCCCACATTAAAGCCATGACGCCAGTTGTGGTAGGTGATTTTTCTGTAGCCTTTACTGACCGAATACATGAACCGGACCAGAACCTGGCAGGAGAAAAATGATTGAGCACACAGACCTTTGCTTTTTAAGTCATGAAGAATAAATCTCTGTGTCTGTTTTTGGTATGTTTAGATCACCTCCTGGGGGACCTGGAACTTCTTAACCACCCCGACCTCATAGTACATCTGGATGCCGCACTTCACCAGCTCCATCTCTGTGCAGTTAAAATCCGAAAACCGGAACTCGTAGATCTCAAACTTCTTAATCAATGGAGGTAGGTCTTTTTTCTAAGAAGGAAATGAAAGAACAAATATAGAGACAATGCAATGTTTACAGAACACTCATTGCAATGGTGGAAGGACAATTCTGTTTATACTGGATTTATAAGGCATGTTAAAAGAAATCTGGGAGATAAGAAACAAGAGTACAAATACCATATTGACCTGAATATAAGACAGTTTTTTCCCTTGAAGTGCATCTAAAAAAGCAGGATCATCTTATACTTATACTGGGGGTCTTGACTTTTGAATGCCCTTATTCTTTCACAACAGAGGATGGTGCCCCTTAAAGTGAGTGCACCCCTCATGACTGAGGCCATGCGTCACTCACAACTACAGCACCAGGGGGATGTAAGATGGAGAGGCACAGTGATCGTCTTGAACAAAGTAGTTCAAAGTAAGCCAACTATCAACTTAACTATCAACTGAGGCTGGGTTATGACGCTGATGTCATGATCAGGGTTATCAATGTAGCCGAGACATTGAACTTCTGTCACTGAACTGAAATATGGTGTCACAGAGTGTAATGTCTGAAGATGGCCAGCCTTAAAATTGTTGGCAGTAACAGAAAATCTCACTGTGGTTCTTTAGCAGCTGTTTCTAAGAGATTGGCAGGAGATTTTAACAATGAGGGGGTCATCTGATAATCAAGGTCGTGCTATATTCGGATCAATGCGGTAAAATGTAATGACACTTCAGTGACTGTGTTACCAGGATATCGAGGAGCTCGTCCTCTTCACACTCTCTGGGCTCATTGCCATAAACCTCTCTGGTGTTCTGGGAGAAATGAGAACACAGAAACAGTTGTAAAACTTCTTCAAACATAATATTCTAATATTTACAAAGAATTAACAGGAAGAAAACCAAAAACAGCACTGACCAGGATGTTCTGAATCTCATCATCCCGACATTTGACATGGTAGAGCACCATGTCTTGAGCGATGTCTTTCCTGTTCTCAAGCTTGTTCATCTTGTCGTAAGTGTCCGTGTTCAAAACAGACCAGCCTAGGAACTGAGTCAAAGCCTGAGAAAAAGGACATCATTACCATCAGTATAATATAAACTTTACACATCAGGCATGATGTCAAACTGTTTAATGTATGCAAATAATTCTAGAGAAGCACATTAATGTAAGACAGTTGCTTTTGTTAAGAGGAAATAAAAGCTACCTCCATGAGCTGCTCATCCTGATCGTCAAAAGGTTTCCCATCCTTTCTGTTGTAAAAAGTGGCCACTCCCACAATCTCCTCTTTTTTGTTGACGATTGGCAATGAGAGAACGTTTTTTATGGTCCAACCACTGCTGTCAAGAGGCTCGGTCTGCAACAAGCAAAACAGTGATGCTTTATGAATACCACTGAAAATATCTGGACTCTTCCTTTACAGCAGAGGTGGTCTCATTTGAGTCTATTACCTGAAACTGGAACATCTCATCTGCTGCTGCGTTCATAATGTTACAAATCTAAGGAGCAGAAATAAAACAGATTCATTAAGTGTGAGTAAAAAGACATCTTCGCTTTGGCTGTGACTGTTTTAATAATTTGTGGGAATTCAATGGAAAAAAAACTCACAAAGCCGCTCTCAGCAACGTAAGTAGGCAGGCCGCTACTCAAGGCCCAGTGATCTGCAGGCGGAGTGCTGTGTGATACAGACAAGACGACTACTTTAACAGATGTGAGCCCATATTAGGCCTAAATGTTGCTTTAAAAAAGATCACTACTCACGGTATTACTTTAATATCTTCTTTTCCATGTAATATATAATCAATAATTTTGTAGAAAATCACTTCCTGGAGAAAATAAAAGAGATTACATATAAGACAGTGGTAGAGGAAGCCAAGTGTAACATTAAGAAGGCCAAGCCGAGGGTTGCTTATTTTAAATTAGTAAGACAAACAAATGTACTCTGCCATCAGGAGTGACAGGTCCAGAATATGGCGGCTGCTCTCCCATCAACACTGGCCAGATATCAAAGAACTCCTAAAAGGGAAAAGAGACAAAGAACTGTATTAAAAAGTCAGCCTTTCAAATGGATAAAACTGTGAACAGAAAAAACAGGATATTACAGGAAAAGTAAAAAGGAGGTACAGCACCTTATCCTTTGTCATATCCAGTAAACCCACAGAGTAGCGGTCACAGTTGAGGTAGGCTCGGACCGTGTACAAGGCTTTGTGAAACTGTCGCTCAATGTCTGTCAGCTCTTCAAACACCTTGTTAGCAGACCACAGCAGCAGCTAGAGGAGGCAACATGCATACGCTTATCATAACAAGCCTTCATTTCATGTAGTGAAAATCTACTAAATCTAATAAGGAGAATGAAACGCCAAACTCTAGAGGTGACTGAAGTCAATAATGCACAGATCAACATCCCTCACCTGTCCTTTACGTGTCTCACAGTTGTGGAGGTAATTCAGGTGGTAGATCTTCAAGTTCAAGGTTGCGATTTTCATATACTTTAAAAAGAGCTAAAAAGACAAATAAAAGAAACAAGGCAAACTTAAAAACCTTGACAATACACATGATGAGGACAAAACTTCTGATATGATTGCATAAAAGGTACGCCATAACACACATGTAATAAGTGAATATAGCAAAATGATTTTGTGTTCAGTCAAATATCTTATGTTATAGTGTAAACGTGTACAGACATTGATAAGAACAAGCATTGTGAAATTTTCTTGTTTTATGCTCATTTACACTAAAATGACAATCTTTTCATGAAAAAGCATTTTGAGGGGATAAAATCAAAATTTTGTTTTTCCTAAATAAAGAAGATTGGTTTACTTTTTCATGCCTGATAATTGCCTTCAACTCCTTTTAAGGTAGTGGTGATTTCCAGGGCAGTAACAACCCTGAATGAAAGTTTTGCATCACTTTAAACTACTTTCTACACATTTCCTTTCAAAGAATAGCAGTACAGGAAGAGGCTTGATTCCTGCTTCTGACATTCAAATAATGTATAGAACAAAGTTTTCTTCAAGTTTGCCCATGATAATAGTGAAAGGCTCACAATACAATCTAGGTGCACTGTAGCTTTAAATACATAAATGACTTGACAACCTTCATTTTGAAGCTTGAGACGTCATCCTGATCTATGATGGATCAAGGACCTGTATATATTAAAGGCTGGTCTCATTCATGAAGACCTTCATACTCTGCTTGTCTGCTCAGAAATTCCCTTCCATCTGCAATAATGGTAATAGTAATAGCAATAGCATATTTACAGTATGTTATAGCAAGTGTAATCATCTCTATAAGCAGGATCAAAACCCTTACAAAAGCTTTGATGTTATTTTGAGCTCTGTGATAACGTCTATGTATGTCAAACTTTGCCCTGTTTGTGTGTGCTTTTGTGATGGTTCTTGTACCACTGGGACTCACATCTTCATCCTCAGCGGTGAAATGAGGTCCTGAGGTCTTGTTTAAAGCCATGATCACAGCCACCATGTCTTTGCCGTTCATGATCGGAGCTGCTAGAATATTCCGGGTTTTGTACTCTGTGAGTTCATCCACAAACGTGCTGAAGTGCTGGCTCTGGAGGACAGAAGATACACACGTTGAGTGTATATAAAATATACTTCCATACACACATCTGCAGACCTATATCTATATCTATATCTATAACTATATATTACATTCCTCCAAATTTGTATTTTTCTTTGAATTGATTTAAAACAAAATCTTCCTTGTAGTCAACCAGCATGTCACCACTGCTTGGTAGTTAAAGTTTTTTTATCATAAACCTGCAGTAAAATGAGAACAGTATGTCATCAGCTGAACATCTTTAAACACTTCTACAGGTATTCTATTGGATACAGTGTACTGACACAGCGACTAGTTTGATCTGTGTTAGATTCCTGCTGACTAAATGCCAGAGGCGCCTAATCCACAATTTGAGCAGGGACTGATGGGATCTGAATTATAAATGGATTATGTCTGAAAGGGGATTAATATGCTCACTTGGTCAAGTATAGCTATGTATTTGTGACTTACTCTGCTATCACCTGACCACAGCCATGATGGGGTTCAAGCACAGTGTGATTCATTAAACAAATAGTTTGTACTTTAACACACAGTGTTTTTCAAAAAGTGGCCTCTCCACACAGTGCCTTTACACCAGTGAGGTATCAATAACCACCTCATAAATTAAAGCTTCATGAGAGCATATAGTAGTTTTTATAGATAGAATCATACAGGGTTTTTTTAATGATACATTTCAAGAGTTTCCATAATCTTGAACAAGTCAAATAAAAAAAATGTGTCAAGCTAGTCAGGATTTTTGAAAGGTTTTTTCTTTTTTGTGACTGGTAAGATTGCAATCACCCTTTCCCTACCCTAACCTTTTCCAAAATAAGCTGTACTGTTGATTTTCCCAAGCAAATGCTATTTTTAACTCTGACCTACGTCTTAGTTATAAAAATCAGATAACATGTCTCTTCATATTTCAACAATATGTCAGCCTGAGTTTTGTTCAGCATTTAATTATCATTGATCTCTATCTACAGATGAAGATATAAATATAGAAAGTCTATTTGGAGGTCTGGATTTTAATATGCGAAGTGTTCTGGTCCCAGTTTTTAGTATGTTTTGAATCTGAGTAGTATTGACCAATCACATATCAGCAGGCTTTGGTGTTAGCAGAAAATCCAGTCCATGTGGAGAGCAAAAGCAGACGGCATGATATCCTGGCTCCCATTGGCAGTTATCCGACAACATTGTATTTATCTTTATTAACAGGAATGTCATTGCAAGTGCAACTCACTAACTGTTCAAGATCAAATATTTAAACTCAAGCTGACAATCTGCTCAAAGCTTTGATGTAAAAGCCAATCAGCATTTTGATTTTCCAACTCCTTTTAATGCATCACAAGTGTTAGATCTTACTTCCGTTTAGCAAACAAGCATTTTAAAAGCTGTTTCCTCCTCCTTTGAGAACAGACCTGACACATCTTGCAATTTTATTCTTTACAAACCTGCATCATGATTGCAGCAAACTTAAGGTCAGGTAATTGCAGGTTGGTTTGTAACATGAGCTCATATCTCTGAAGCAGGGCGACCTCTGAAGGTAGTGAGAGTAAATCTTCTGTGTAACGTGTTATTTACGGTGAAACTGAGACTCACCATACAGTATGGCCAATTTTACTTTGTGTTTGATCTGAAAATGACTGCCTCACAATTTTCTACCTGGCCTGTAAACAATGACGCCAAAATGGAATTCTTGGATACAAGTCATTTACTGCTTACTGCTATGCTGGAAATACAAAGAAGTTTGCCACGTCTCCCAAAGCCATATATGGTTGCCAGATAATAGCCAATGATCCCTAACTCTCTCCTTACCTCTGCGACATCTTTAACATTGACAGTCTTCTTGGTTAGGGCCACATGGCCGACTATTCCCATGTCTAGTGGATAGACGATCTCAGAGTCCGGTGGCACCACACAGTCGTCCAGCTGTGCCTCTGCGTTGACGTTGAAGAGCCTTGTGGCGAGCTCTCCGATGCCGTTCCGCTGTCGGTACATAAACAAGCTGCATCGATCTGCATGGATGAGCGCGCTGATTCTCTTTAGGATTTTGAAGACCACCTTTTCCATGTTGACATTCTCCTGCATGTCTTTGATCAGGTCGTACATGATTTGGCTTTCCTCAAACTTGAAAAAGACATAAAACAGAAAAATAGTGACATTTTAGAGTTTAGCTTTAGTAAGAAAACAGTAACACCTTCTAATAATCGAAGGAGTTGGATTTCATTTAGGTAAATACTGAGTTGGATTTCATTTAGGTAAATACTGTCTTGCCAACCTTATTTATTCATAATTAATAAAAACCACAACTTACCTGACTGAGCTCCTTATACTGGCTGAAGTTGATCTGTTTCTCTGGGAGTCCTGATGCCTTGGATATTGAGGCAGCACTCATCGTCTTGGCAAAGTATTGTTTAGCAAACGCAGGGTTCTCTCTCAGGAACTTTTCCACATCTTCCCTTTGAACACCCATGGTTCCTGCTTCCTCCTCTTCTCCCAAAGTGCTCCTGTCTTCTCTCTCTTCAGCTCAGAGATGCAGTTCCTACTCGGTCCAGATCTGCTCTAAAAGAGCTGCCGCCAACTTCTTGGAGCAGAAAGAAAAGTAAAGTAGAACAAAAGACACTGCAGTCAGTCTCCTGGTTTATCCTCCAAAGAAAAAAAATGACCAAGGTATTAATCACAAAGGCTGAAAAAAAGAAGCAGACACATTCAAAAGCAGGTAAAAAATAATCCCCCCCTGCTAGTGGGATGAGAGAGTGCAGGCGAGCCCTGAGGAGAAGGCAGAGGGCTGAATCCAAGCAATCCTTCTGTCATCAGCAGATAGAGCTGAAGGTTAGCAGGGATCTTCCTGTGCTAAACTCATCAGCTGATCATCGTAATGGATAGGTGGGCCAAATGATTGAGTGTGTTTCAGTACATCCAGAGTTACTTTGACAGTGTGCATAGATAATATAAACAATGAGCTTTAAATCGGCAGAAAAATCAACTTTTACATGCCCCTGTTTCACATGGGCTTTTAAGGTTAGCAGAATGCTTTGCACAACATATTCCTTTTTCTCTTTTTAATATACTCTAGAATTTTCAATCTCAGGTTGGAATCCAAATAAGCATTTCATATGCACATATTTTAAGTGAGCCTTTACAACAGAATAATTTAAGTCTATATCTAATTTCATCAGTCTCGAATAAATGCTTGCAAAAGTACAAAAACAGCACAAAAAGGAACTTTGAATCTTCAAGTAGTAAACAAAATAATGTAGAAAATATACATATATTTTTGAAATAGATATCAGAATTGTCTGGCAACGTACAGAAATATAACACCCCTAATAAAAATGTTAAACCTGTCTAATAAAAAGAATGTTATCTGCTATGTGTTGCAGACCGTACTCTCTTTCTCTCCATCACTCTCACACATACAGGTCCAACAGTACAAGCTCTTTAAGTCCTTATTAAATAAGGCCTCCTCTGGCATAAGCCCTATTTAGTTAGGACACTAGCTGATTATCTCAGCACCCCAAACTCCCTGCATTCTCTTTAGTAGTCTACATGTAGTGCATTTCTGAGTTTCCACAGCAGTGACTGTCATTATTATAGGGATGTGATAGATGTTCAGCAATGATCTAAGAAAGCTGAAATTGTAAAGACAGTTAAATGTATTATAACAGTTCAACATTTATGAGAAATGGTTAGATTAACAACAAACACACACAGACCCAAAGTGGAAAAAGAGAAAGTAAATCCTTTCACTCAGAACAGGGAGGTCCTGTCTATTATAAGGTTCCATAAACACCTTAAACAAAAGGTCAAATAGATAATCTGTCTTCACTATAATAGATTACAGCAACTCCAGAGTGTGTGTGGGTGTGTGTGGACTTGTTGTGTCTCCTGTGTAAAGCCACTAAAACTGAGCATAGGATGGTCACTGTGAAGCCATTCAGTGCTGAAACATATTCTTAATCTTAATCTAATCTTAAACAGTTGGACAATGAACAATGGATAACAGTCGACACTTTGTAGCTCACAATGGCAATGCTAATATGCTAATAATAATGTCAACAAGGTTTATTATCTTTGTGTTGTATTTAAGCATGCTAATGCTATTCAGATTGGAATTATATATATTTCAGCTCAACAAAGCTAGTGGGATATATCATCTGAGAGCTTTGATATCTGTTAAGAGATGTCAGTGGGTTTAATCTCATTGTTGTTAAAAAGAAACACTTTTTATGGTTCTAGTTGTCCTACGATTGTGATCAGTAAAGTAATGATAATTAAGAGTTGGAGGAGGGAAACTCAGTTTGGGATGTACCTTCATAATACTTATTTTGCTCTTAGATAGGGCTGTGTAAATATTGTTTAAAAAATACCACTTAACTAGAGAAATATGAATATATTCTTTTGATTTTTACAGAAAAAATATACCCTTTTCAATAATTTGACTTAAATCTATTGTTCCATGTCACTACATCTACACATACACATAATTATTAGCTGTGATGCTGACACTGACCACAAGATGGTAGCAGACCCATATCTTAACATCTTTGCTGTTAAACCATTGGTTATCTCATGCATTTGTTCAGACTTGAGTTGAGTGATCAGAGTTCTTTCAAGGACTATGTGAGTATGAGCCAAATTCATAGACATGATGGATTTAAATTGGGTGTTATCAGCCGATCAAAACCAGCCGATAACTGTAACCTGAAGCTTGGAACATGCTTATTAATGAAGCCACCTTTGGGTTTAAATTAGTCCTTAAGATAAAACTTTTTTTTACATTCTTCATATTATTTATTATCTATCTATTTATAGAAGTAGAACCTTCCATAAGCTATTTCTGTAGAGTAAACAACCCCTTAGATAACTGTTTTATGAAAAATATATGCTCATTTTAAATTTGATCGAGCAACATGTTTTAACAAAGTTGGGAAGCTTGATCAAAAAGGACATTTTTAACCAACTCTTAAAAGTAGTGAGGGAATTAGCCTTCCTTATATAAAAATTATGGATGATTCTAAGGAGAGGGGTCTAGTAAGTGAAGGCTCTACCTCTCATACTTTTCTTCCAAACTTTAGGTACTACAAGCAGCCATGCATTCTGAAACATAATTATCAAGAATCAAGAGGCGTAAGAGTCCAACGAGGAGCATTGGTGCCTGACCACTGAGAGCTCTGTGGGTGAGAAGAAGGACTTTAAACTCTATTTTGGATCCTAATTGGCTTGACTGTCTGTACCCTCACTGATTAGACGTGTTTACCAACAGTGAGTGATAAGTCAGCAGTGATGCACTTACTCCTTTCTGTACAAAAGAAATACATGAAATAACTTTTAATTTAGAGAGGCATATGCGTAAAAGGATAAAGTTGTAGATATGGAAAACACTGGGTGTTATTAAATGCTGTATTATGCAAGCAGTAGACTCATGTGACTGAGGTTAATCCAGGAAATGAGAGTTTAAAAGTTCACAGCAGAGAGAGTGAGTGGGTGAGAGTGTTGGTGCATGCATTACCACATAAAGTTGAAGCTTCAGAGAATCATACCCCTGCTTTGTTTTGACACTATGATAAAAGCATTTGCAAACATACCATAAAGCACATAAGCCTGTACTTAACAGTATTAGAAATGATTTGGACTGTGGTAACTTAGAGGGGCATGTACTCTTATTGCTCAACAACAGGAAGACAAATTAACTATTTATTTTCAGTTTACTCTCTCTAATGGTATGAGACATTGTTTCAGTTCCCTTTCAGACCAGGTCCTTAAACTGTAACACTGTATATCTCAGTATGCGTGCATATTAATAGAATTCAGCCTTACGTCTGACAACTTTCAGATCATTTTCTGTGCTTTTTCATACAGCACACCTTTCATTTTGTGAACTCCTATTCTTTGCTGTTTAACTCAGCATGGATATAAGGTTAAACTGTTTCATCTGTTCCTAAAGAGAACGCCAATTTATGAGGTAATCACTGTTTGAAAAGACAAGAAATGGCTTGTATGCAATATATAAGTAGGCTAAAGATTATTATTACATCTTATTATTATCATATTATTATTATTTCAAATTTTGCTGTGTTTTACTTTGCTATCTTCTTGACCCTGCACATGCTTAGAATTGTGAACATTCACATCTGTGTTGTACCTAGCAAAGAAACCTCTAAGTATCTATTGTGGTCATCAGAAACTCCCTTTTGGAAACAGCTTTTCTATCACAGATATTGGCTTGATTTTTCTGCATTGTCTCCAAAAGTGAAAGAACAATATAATCTGCAAAAACAAACAAGCTAACTCCATTCCTCAGTTAATCAAAACATATCTTCCATATGTTGTCTTTTTTGCCTATTGTGTAATAGATACTTTGCATTAAGTTGTCAAAATGTTCAATTCCCTGATACTTTTCAATACCATGTGTGATTGCAAACTTTACAATACCCATTTCTTACATTTAGTTGTAACCAAAAGCACTGAAGCCTATATGTAAAAAAACCTATCCTCACTCTGCTGTGAGCAAAAGAAAGTGAGAGAGTGAGCAGTGGTGGTTGATCGATAAAAAGAGAGAGAGAGAGCCAGTAAAGTAAACTGTGGCAAAATTGAAACATTTAGAAGTTATATTGATTTTTGTCCAGGGCAGTTACACTCTTAAGAAATCCTGAACATGTCCACCCCTCCGCACCAACGTGCAGGAAGGTGCCTGCTTTAGTTTGCTTGCAGCTGAAGTCACGCTTCTTCCTGCCTGCTGTATGCTTCTCTGATCTATTCTCAGTCACAACCACTACACTTCTAACTTCCCTCATAATTTTTTCTTTCAATTTTAAAATCTTAAAATAACTTTCACTCCAAACTTCAATCATGGTCATATTGAGCATTTCATGCTGTAGCTGTATATTCAGCTCATGTGTATTCATCCCTGGCATATATGCATGTGTTTACTTGTGTTTCCAGTCAGTTACATAAAGGTCTGATTGTTTTTATTATAACTCTTGGGTAGGTTTGAACATATAAGCCAGATTACAGTTAGGATTTCAACCCAACAGGATTACCTCTAGATTTAAGCACCTTATTTAGTTCCAAGCAATGAAAATCAGCCGTAAGCTTGTCTGTGGAGCGTGTATATAAAGGCTGTCACGGACACAGGACCCATTCTGCTGGATAACCATACAGAAAGTTGTTGAGTTTTGATCTGTGTTGCCTCCTTCTGAAACAGGTAAGATTCTTACATAGATTCTTATTTTAAATGTCCTTGCAGTTACTTGTTTGGAGATTCTTTGAAATTAATAAGTGGTAATGAGCAGAATGGGAGATTAGGCTGTGTGAGGGATGTACATTTTCTCTTGAATTGGCTCTATAACTGTTGAAGTAATATATCAAAACTCTAACAAACAATACTATTGTGATACAGTTTGAAGGCATTCTAACACCGGATTTTTTTTTTAGACTTTGCTTACCTGTCTAATATTACAGGGTACGTCGTGGTGTATGTGCACTTATAGTTTATCAGAGGTTATTGAAATATTTATGGAATATTTTTGGACTATTTTGTCCAAAACAAAAATGTGTATCCAGTAAATGTGTAAAAACAGCCTTGGACCAATACATTTTCATGTATGTTGCTCACAGAATGGGATCCTCTAAACTGGCCCTGCTGCTGATCGTCCTGTCCTGCGTAGAACGCAGTTTCTCTGCCTCCTGTGTCGTTGACAGCTTCACAGTTAAAAAGGACTTTGACCCCAAGAGGGTGAGTAAATTGAAAAACAATAGCATAAAGTTTAATAAGAAAAGTTGAAAAAAGTTACTAAATGTCACTTGTTTTTTATCCTTGGTATGACAGTATGTAGGAAAGTGGTACGCACTGCAGAAGAAAGATCCAGAGGGCCTGTTCCTGCAGGACAACATCTCAGCCGAGTACACCATTGACGATGACGGCTCCATGGTCGCCTCCTCCAAAGGACGTGTCACTCTGTTCGGGTAAGTCAGAGTCACAGAGAGAGACTTCTTTAAAACAAAATCATAAAATTCACTTCTACGAAGGCAAAACCAGCTGGCTAATCATCATCTTTTGGGGCGAAGGGTCAAATTGGTCACAAAGACCTTCTTGACACTAAGACCCAGAGGGATTAGAACTGGTCAGTAGTTAAGAAAGTGGCCTGGGTCCTGCTCAACATCCACTCCAAGATTTAAGCTAGGCACATGTATAATTTTCTAAAAGCACATTCTGAGCAGCATTAGCTACAAGCTGAGTTTTCCCTGGATTATGTAGGATTAGGAAAGAAATGCAGGTTTGAGAGGAGGGTTTTTACACAGGAATGTGAGCTTAGCTGCAGTTTAGACACAAACGTGAGAACTTCAACTGACTCAAGTGCTCATGACAGGGTCTGAAAAGTATATATGATTCATTAAAATCATATACAGCACTCCAAAATAAATATGGTCCTGATCCGGCATGTTAAAATAAAAATGTTTAAAGTTGCAGAGGTAAAAGCTCCTGATTGATACAGTTATTGTCCAACTTATTTTGCTTGAATTCTGTGGAAAGAGGTTCATGGTTTTTCACACAATTTGCCCAGTTTCTCAATAAAATCAGTTTGTTTTTTATTCCTCTACCCAACTCATTAGTCCTTTTTTTTCTAGGCAGCGTTGAAAACATAGAAAAGCAAGAGGATCAGAGAGTATTTGCCTAAGCTGCCTATAACACTTTAGTGCTAATCTATCAAAATCAAAGTTTCCCTTATGAGCCCCTGTGCTGCTCTTTGTTTAATGCAGTTGTTTATTTGAGCCCAAACGATTAGCATTCTTCATGTAGACCTCTGTATTGGCCAAAGAATAAGAGAGAGGGAGAAGTACAGAATCTTGGACATAGCTACACATTTTCTCCAACAATACTAATATATGTGTTGCACATTGTGTTGCAGTTTCTGGGTTGTGTGTGCTGACATGGCTGCCCAGTACACTGTCCCCGACCCCACCACCCCCGGCAAGATGTTCATGAACTACCAGGGCCTGGCCACCTACTTGTCCAGTGGAGGTAAGCTGTGCACCAATTCACCCTTTCACCCATCTTACTCTGTGCAACCTCTGACTCCTCCCTTCCTCCTTTGCCCAACCAGGTGACAACTACTGGGTGATTGACACCGACTACGAAAACTACGCCATCACCTACGCCTGCCGCACCCTGAAGGAAGATGGCAGCTGCGAGGATGGATACTCCCTCATCTTCTCCAGAAACCCCCGCGGCCTGCCTCCCGCCATGCAGCGCATCGTCCGTCAGAAACAGGAAGAGATCTGCATGGTTGGAGAGTTTCAGCCTGTCCTGCAGTCTGGAGCCTGCTAAAGAAAAACAGTGATGGAGGGTGTGAAGCTGAGCTGGAAAGCAAGAGGGAGGAGAATGAGAGAGTGCATGTGACAGAAAGTGTGCATGTGAGAGTGATAGTGTGCAATGAATGGACAGATGCACAAAAGAATAATATTTCAGAAAATGACGCTAAGAAAGTGATAAACCTACATCCCCAGTTTTAAAGATTTGCATTTGCTGTTTTGATCTGTTTCCACTTGTATCACTCTGTGTTCATCCATTCTTTGTCAATGAACATCTTACTGATGCTGTGGTGTTTTAAGCAAATGTGAGAATACAAAATAAAATATTTTTTATAAACAAATATTGGCCTTTTTTGTCTTTTCTGATGAAAAATAGATATAGCATGAAATCTACCTCAAAATGTGTTTTAAAAATGTTTTTATGGTTGAAAAAGTAAAAAACGAAACTGCTGTCTGTAGTGTTAGCACGCATGGTAGCAGTTCAAGGTTGAAAACAAGTTGCACTTTGGACAGGTAAGTGGCTCAAGGGAAGGCATCCAAACCCGACACAATACGCACTGAGCAGTAATGGGCTTACAAATGGCCTGATGCTCACAGACTTTAGTCCTATTACACCAAATCAACTGTAAGGCCACTTAGCCTGTCCTGGGGTCAAGGGTCACACCAGCAGCCATGTCTTTCTAGGATTGCAAAGATGACTGTCTTTCTCTGTTTGTTTCTATAGCTGGTGTGTAATCTTGTTGATGTGATGCAACATACTGGCAGCATGTGCTAAAGCCAATTACAGTCCCTAATGTAAATCAGTACAATACACCTGATGTCCTGGCCGACCTCACGGAGGACAGCCTGTCAGAACACTTTAAATAACAAAAGCTCGTTTTAGATTGTCTGTTCAAGGCAGGATTTCTGAGTTACGCCATGCCATCAATGTAACTGTCTTGGAGGCGTAGTGGTGGGGGCCAAATCGTGCCACCACTGAGCCAGCACAGGAGGTAAAGAGGTGTTACAGGGTCCAGACAGTGGCTGTAAAGCTGGCAGAGCAGAACAGCACTTTGTGTGTGTGCATGTCAAGGGTGTGTGATGTGAAGCTTTAGCTGTCTGTGTACATGTTGTACCTCCTGAGCTTCTGTAACTCGTAACACACTCGTAACACAATGGTCATAACACTTTGCACACACTGATAGACCAACATTAGACTGTCTGTCACCAATTAAGTACCAAAGTACAAAGATGCAGAATGGGCAGAGATTTGTTACAGGACTTTTGCAGACTTTGGTCTTCTACAATGAACCTGTTCATAATGTGACGCTCATACATGAGACTAAAGAAGTGATGCATCTGAGAAAAACAACAAAAAACTATGACCCAATAATGACATTTTTTTTTTTTAGAACTTATTCAAAAAAAAAATTTTTTTTTTCATAATGACTCATGCATTACTTACAAAATTCAGATAGATAATAATAATGGTCTAAACTGTGCATTAGTCCATTTTTTGCAGCGTTTATCTCTTCTTTAGATCGAAGACTAAAGCTGAGACAATAACAGGTTCTCCAGTGAAAACACTGTACTATTTTTATAACAGATACCTTTTTGGTTTTTAACCAAACATCACACTCCTGATGTTTTAATTGTTTTCAGAAATATATACTCAGTTTGGGGCACAGGTGGCATAGTAAGTCAGTCCTCGTCGCAGCAGAACTGGTCCGCTGCATGTCTTTCCCTGCTCTCTGCTCCCCACGATCCCTATCTCTCTATAGCTGTCCTATCAATGAAGGCTAAAATGGCCATATAACTTTAGAACATGAAAATCAAAAACTGTACACCCAGTTTTAATTTGAGAAGCATCTCACCTGCACATGGGAAAGTCTGACAGAGGATTGTGGGTAATCTGTGATTGGCTGGTGGGACAGTGTGTATCTTGAGTTCACCAGGTCAAAGCTTCAGTTGGTCTGCCCGTAAACTAGCTTAGCCCTGATGGGATCAGCTGTTGGGTCTTACTGGAAATGAGACAATCTCTAATCTGCAATTAAAAAACAGATAAACACAGACAATGTTTATACTCCTGTCATTAGTTAGCCTGATAAATGTTTGGTTGTAAAATTTTGACATGCTTTAGAGTTATATCACAATAATGATGAAACAAACATTACATACTTTGGACAGAAAAAGTAGTAAGAAAAAAAAGGTCCTACAAAAATTATGAATGAACAAAGTCTAATTTTTTTCACATAAATAGGTGATAAGCCTAAGATAAGAATCTAAGTGGATTCATCTGTATATGTTTGTGAGGCTTTAACTCAAATACTCCATGTCTGGATGATACTAGAATTAGAAGTTGTGTTGCTTCACTTTCTGAACTCAACCCAAGTGATTAACAAAGTTTTCTAATTGAACCTTGATTCTTTGAAAGTTGAAGAGTTCTGCTTCTGCTTAAACAAAAGGCTACTGTCCTCAGACGTGTATATTCATCTCGTAAAACAATATTTATGAGGACATCAACATTATGTTAAATGAGTTATGATGTGTTTGAACTAAAATTCTCCAATGCTCAACAAACTTGTACATGGTGGACTTTTAGTGACTTTAGACAGCATAAACTAGTGTTGCTGACGTCACAGGATGAGGTGAATTTAGAAACAGCTGAAAGAGTGACAGAGACAGGGGACGATGCAGGTTACTATGACTCACCTTAAAATTTGATTGCAAAATCTGAGTTTTTGTAGATCACTGAAATGACATTATCATTGTTACGATTCATATTATCCTTGTGGAAGGAAGTGCAAGTGAGAAAATGTGTTTTTTGGCATAGGTGTTTTGTCTGAAAAATTGACCAGCTCAAGACTAGCCACTGGTCATCATCATCTTTCTATCTAAACAGTGTTTTTTCTTTAAAGTGATGTCACATTTTTACCTTTTAAGTGACTCTAGTACATTTTTTTCTTCTGTTTTTCACTGGACTAGACTCCATATACTAAACCTGGAAAAATGACCCTTACATTATGATTAACTTCACTCATTCACTGTGATGGCTTCAACTGAACATCTAACTTTCCTCATTGGATTATTTGACAACTGCTATAACAAGATCCGTCCACTAGGGCGCAGTCAGACTTCACTAAACAGTAGAAAACATGAAGACATGCAATTTATAGCAATGTTAAGATGAGTCAGTCATTTCTGTTTTTGTTTGACTAGTGTAACTTATTTCATTAATTTGCCTAATTTAATCCTAATTATTTCTTAATATTTCTAAAACCCACCAATTGGCATGCTTTACTTTGTTTTCATCCCACAGATAAATATTTGGAGCTTCTCAGGGGGATCTAGAAGTATTCCCATGACATAACAGTATCTAAATCCTACATTTCCATGATTACATAGAGTCAGTTTTGTACTTTGGCGTGCAGGGATTCATGTTGAAGCTGTACCTCAGAGTAAACATGTGAAGGGACTGAGGGTGTGGGGCTCTGAGAGATAATTGGTGCTATTGTGTTTTCGTTTGTGGGCTGAGGGTGGGGATGAGATTTGATCTGACTGAGGGGATTTCTGTTGTACCTTTAAAATGTCACACTGTCACAACACAAAAAAGAAGAAAGGGAATGAGAAAGTGTGTTTTTAGATGTAAGCCTCTTAATGGTGACTGAACATAGCGTCTGAACTTGGAGAATATCTGAAGGTGTGTTTGTTTTTAAAACATCTCCAGACCGTTTAATCCAATAATCTGGGTGTCGCCTGCTCATCTGTGTTGTCGTTTTTTCTCCCTTGTTATCTCATAGTGTCTGTTTATGTCAAAGAGGTACACAAGAAAGAAGGTGACTGCCTGGGTACTGTAGGTGCCATCAGATAACTGATCAACGACACTGAACTCAGAAATCTGCTCGACAGAAGTAAAGCAAAACTGAGCACAACTTTATAAAATATAATTCACTGTCACAGACACACAGACACACAGTGGCTGTTTAACAGCTCACATACAAAATGCTAATGTGGTAAAGCCAAAAAGTCATTAAAAAAACCCAGAAAAATAAATGCTTTATACAATTTTTAACAGTGGTACATTTCTTAGCCTCCACACAGAAACTCTAGATGGCTTCTCAAAACAGGTACCATGCTGACTCTTGTTAACTATGCATGGTAAACAACCCTTTTCCTTAAAAGCCTGAACCAGACACATGACCTTTTTTGGAGAGTTAATAGGTCATTAACTTTTATAGCAAATTCCACTTCAGTGAAACAATTCCTTCAGAGAATAGACATCCTTACATCACATGCCATGGGCACCTGGTTTAGACTGTAGACATGCGAGGTGATAAAAGACTGAATGCAGTTGATGTTTAATCACTGTCATTATGATCACGGGGCACCAGGGTGAGACATTTCTGTCTGTCTTCTGTTTGCCCTAATATCTATCTGTATAAACGCTCACTGTCTTTGTTGACTACCTGTCTCTCTGTTTGGCTTCTCCTGACTCATCTATCTGCCTGTCTCTGGTTTTTATGACTCTCTGAGACGTCTAAGAGGGAATCTGTCAGTGGTCCTGACAAATCTATCTGACTGCTCTGTAAACAAACACTGCCTGGGGGAGGGGCTGCGGATCGCTGGAGGATAACCTGAGGCTGGAGTCAGCAGTTTTTCACTTGTCATGTTTCAGGTAATATTCTCTATCTATGTTCTACTTTTAAGTTGTCTTTACCAAAAAAAGAAAAATGCCAGTCTTACTTTATGGTTGAAAACTGCTTTCTAACCACTCAGGGGCCATACAGTTTGTTGTCAGGTGGTCTTGTTTTTGTTTTCTGGTCAACTTTATTTGTCACACTTGCTCTGTAAACAAGAAGTCTGAAAATCACTGAAACCTTCTCTGCAGAAACGAGAGTTGGTTCAATCGGCATGCACATTCAATGTCAACTGCAAGGTTTTCTCGCAGTAAGTTGCATGGAGTCTCTGAACTTTTTAAAATGACAGAAAATGTTAAAAAATGTCCTCCAAATAAAAGCAATCTAATTATTTCCTTCTACCTTTCAGTCTTGAAGATTTCTGAAGTGTGATGACCCCATTCACAAAAGTCTTGGCCTTTAATTGTAGGTTGCTGGAACTGGAAGCCACAGTGGGCCTGTTATGTCATGACAAAGAGTGTGTGCAGTTAGTAGTTGCTCATTAAAGGATCAATGGATAAAGAGTCACATTTTTTTCTCTCAAGTGGAACAGAGGAAAGAAATCCTTAAATGTCTCTTCCTTCAAGTGATGGCACCCACCTGGCTTATGTAACTAACTCACTGATAAGCCTGCCTTTAAAAATCTATATTGGCTCAATCAATCAGTCATTCAGGATTATTTGTCTTACATTTACCTAAATCTAAGTCCTTCAAGACAATGCTTACACACATATTGCCTGTCACTTAACACTTACCTCATCTGTCTAATTATAGTGCTGTCCGCCATATGAACCTCCTCATATTGAAGACCTGCAGAATATATCTGGATGAGAGACAAGTCTTCACTCCTTACCACAATGAAAACATGTCCACATCTAAAATAATGAACACAGATATTATATATGTATCATACTATTACAAATGACTAGAGAAAGGCATTTTCCTTATACGTATATTACTATTGAACAAACCAAGTACATCTAAAAACAGCACAACCACAAACATAACCTTACAAACTTCAAGTTTAAGTCAGTACAAAAAACTGCTGTGAACTCATATACTATTTTGCTGCCAGAAAAAGCAACTGTACCACAGTCAGAACTATAGCATTGTATCAAAGAAGATTCATTAAAACCTCCTGCTTGGTCTCACCAATGGGTGATTCCCAAACTGGGAGGCATGATCCCAAAAGAGAGCCAAGAGTTATGACAGGAGGGGATGTAACAAGGCCTAATAAAAACAGTGCACACACTTCTACACTGCAAACAATGCAAAGCATGACCAATTTTGTAAAATAACTGCCATGTCAATATAAGGCTGACAATGATTTTACAACAAATATCACAACTTCTAAAATAAATTGTGTCTGAGGAAAAAATGAGGAAACAAACAATCAAACAAATCAAATAAAAATTGGAAGTTGCATGTTGCAGTGTCACTTTCAGTTGCTCCCTTATAAAAAAAACAAAGCAGCTTGTTGCTTTTTCAGTTTAATGTCACAGACAATGTTTCAAACAATTCTAAAGATACAGGATTTTGTCTGCAATGAACGTGTGTGATACCATGTTTTAATTCATATCTATGTGTTGATGTGTGTGGTGGGAACATAGACTGTATATGAAATGGATGTCATCTCGATCAGCTCAAAGTGAGGCTGCCACAAAAACTGCTCCCCCTAGTGGCTGGCTTCAGTATAGGTCAAAAACTCTGTCTCCCCAATTCATTGGATTGGAGCTGTGGTCAAACTTTAAAAAATAAATACACGTGGTACGAACATTTCTCACATCCGTACGCTGTGGTGATATGTAGTTATTATTTGACTGTTTTGTGTTCAAGGCCTCTTTTGAAGAGTTTCTTTTTCGTTAGTTATTAGAAGTTAAAAAACGGGGTTTTACATCTGGGTTTGCTTTGATTGACACCTGCCGTAGAGAGGAACTCAGTAGGACCATGTGACGCTACGCTGTAGGGCGGAGCTTGTTACCGTGGAAACACACAAATTCCCTACTGCGCAGACTCTGGCTGAAGAAAATTTAAAAGATGTCTGCATTCTGGAACGGGATATTTTGGCTTCAAAACCATACAATGGGAAAAGGCAGAGCGACGCTGTTCATTATAGTCTATGGGTGGGAGAGGGGCCGCTTTAAAAATATTTTTATCTATCAGAGGGGGGCACTGCAGAAAAAGTGTGAGAACCACTGTGCTAACATTAGCTCAATAAACACAGCACTGTACATAAGAATATTGGTTTCAGCCAGAAACAGCAGTAATCAACTCCAGCTAGCTAGCAGTTCACTGTTAGTTGTGGCTAACGGTAGCCACAGCTAATGTTAAATACAGCACATAACACATGTGGCTAGCTATTGACTCATTATGCTCACTTACAGTTATATTGAACACCATTGAGACAGTTCTCCTCCTGGCTGTCCTTTTCAGCATCCTCATTGTCCCCCATGTTTGGCTAAAGGATGTCTCCACCTCGTTAGGAGTTAGCATCTTACAGCTGGAATTAGCAGTCTGTGACTACTTATTCACTCTCCCTTGTTCCTTATCCGAACTGTTATAAGCTAACATGCAAGAACTTGTTGTATTTTTGCAAACCACAGAACTTCTTATAAGCACATGCAGCTGTTTAAGTATCGCTACCTTAAACAATAAGTCCCAATATTTGTATATAAATGTCTGCTACATCTATCTCTCTGTACGTATCAAAGATGATGCTGCTGTTGTGTAGCCCACATCATGCTAAACATCTGCATGTTTGCATTCATTGTGAACAGCTTGCATATGTTAGCATGTAGCTCAAAGCTCCTTTATGGGGAAAATATAAAGAGCTAAAAGTAACTTCTCATTTCAGTATAAAAGCCCCAAAAATTGAGAAATTTGCATGGCATGGATAAAAGAAACTTTATTCAGAGTAAAAACACAAAAAAACAGCAAAGACAAAGCAATGATATTCTTGTAAAATGAGTTGAGATGTATTACATTTACTTAAGTAATCTTTTCCACACTAAGAAATAAATATCCCCTTAAGCCACAAAGCATTCTATTAGTAAAGTAATGAGAAGAAGGTTAGTCTAATGCTACAACCCACACAAACATACATGACTATTCAAAATTAGTATAAGCATGTAAAGCTAGAGTACAGCAGTGCTGGGCATACCCAAGTCAAGTGAAGGAAAACTTTCTCTAAAAACACAAAATATTACAAGCCAGATAATGACCCCCAAGATACCCTGTTCAATATGATGTTACAGGAATGACGCTCCATTGCTTGTGAAATATACTCTTACACAAATCCCTTCTATTATTCCTCACTCTCTCTCTCTGCAAACCCTGTTGTCATTTTGAGCTACTTTCTGTCCAATCATTTCTAATATCTTCACATCTTTGCTCCTCTACTTATTTCTTGGTCTCCTCGATCTGCTCCACCTCGCTGGATTCGTCCACCACTTTGCCATTGATCATTGTCTGAGTCACCACCTTCACAATCTTCCTGGTGCGAACATCAGGCTCCTCTGCACAGAGAGGGGATGAGATGGGATCACATTGGATGAGATTTGATTTAGGGGGATGAAATGTAAGAGAAAGAAAAGATAAGAAAAAACTGAGTTCAAATCTTTCATGTGAGATTTACTCTGATTACTGACTAAGCTGTATTGAAACAGATGATACAATAGAGCTGTAGGAGAAGAGAGAGGTTTCATAACATTAAATTAAAAGGGGTGAAAAAAGACAAGGATAGAACAACTTTTAGTGAGAGGATTATAGAAAGCCAAATCTCCTGACATTGTTTGAATAAGAGGGTGATTAGGAAAGATATACGAGGCACAGATGAGGAAAAAAAACAACAAAAGCAACCAGGTGAAAAGAAAGTTAAAATGACATTTAAATCTTGGCACACTGAATTTCATGTCCTGCCTCAAAAGCCTCTTCATGAAGAAATATGAAAGATGTGGTTTATACCAACAACTCTGACTGTTCAACTTCCCTGTGTTGATTTTGCTCTTCTATGGTTGCAATCTTCAAAAACCCTTTTCAGTTTCCTAATCCCTCTGAGTGAGTCAGATGAGTGAGGACACTTTTACAACATAGGGTAAAAAAATTTCACACCCACGTTTTGTTGCTTAAGGAGCCAAGCTATTAGCAGTGTCTGCATTGTTTTAAGGTCAATATAACACTCATTAGGCCAGTACCTCCCAGGTCTGTGTGTTAGAGTAGATGCTATGTTTGCATCTCTCTGCAGCTTAAATACTTTGCTGCCTCAAAATGTCCCTTGGAAATCCATCTGCTTGCTCAACTTCTACTCTTTATTATAAAATATTTAGTCACCCTCTCCCAGCCTATGGTTTTCCCTCAGGCTGTGATCACACTAATAAAAAGTGAATCATTGACCTGTTCATTCTGTTCAACATTTAAAGCCAAGTACTTACTCTTTGGTGGAGGAGCAACCTCCTTGACTCTGGGGGGCGGAGAGTAAAAATGTCAGAATTAGACTTGAAAACAACATGACCACATTTCACAGTATAGCTCAGCAATTTGGGAAATATGCGTATTTACTGTCTTAGTGAGAAAAACATGAAAGGCCAATTTTCAGTCTGTAGAGTTAATATAATAGAGAACAAGCAGCTGGTTAGCGGAGTATAAAGACAGGAAACAGCATGTTTCTGGTGAAATGTGACAAAATAAGCGTATCAACTCAAAATTTCACCAATTTAAAATTAGTATGTTATTAGTATATAGTGTATAAATAAAGGAAAGTGAACAAGGTTTTATTACTTTACTTCTGGTATTAGTCTTTATGCTAAAGTAGGTTATTGAGCTAGAGCGAGAGTGGTATTGTCTTTTGTATTTAATTCGTAAAAGCATCCCTGTCATGTAACAGCTGACATTCAGGAATAAAATGACATGCCCACAACAAACTACAGGAAAAAATCTGATCACATGACAGGCGAAAAACAGGGTCATTTCCATGTTAACTTCATCAGTACCATCTTATTCATTATTCTAATGTTGCTTCCGTCATTCAAGCTGTGTTAAACATTGTTTTGCAAAGTGAATGTCTTTTGTGTGTGATCTCAGTTTTTTTTGTTATTGCACAGAACTAATTATATAGAAACACAAGTAGATTTAAGATTTGTTGTCCATCTATTAGTTGAAGCAGAGATTGGCTGCATTCAAAAAGGGTTATCCTTTAATTTGATATGCAAACCAAAAGATGTGATGCTCCCAGAACGTTTGTCTTAAAGCCTAACTAGGGAGGAAAAACTGTCAGCACGTCTGCAAGTTGGTCTGTTAACTGTGACACTAGTGAAGAATGAAGGGTTTAGTTATTAATCCAGTTAGGAGTTTTTCCAATATAACCCCCAACCTACTTGGCTGCTGTTTTTCTCCTAACAGACTTCCTGATAGGGATGAAGCTGTTTTTCTAGATCTGACTTAGTGGCTCCAAAGTTACAATCCTACTGTAACAAAACTGTGAAATAAAAGTGATATTGTACTAAACCAGATTTTCCTGCATTTATTCCTCCATTTATTCACAACAACTCACGTTTCCTCTCCCTCCAGCAGACGCCTGTAGGTGGCGATCTCCATCTCCAGGTTCTGCTTGATGCGAAGGAGCTGCTCATAGTCGGTCTTGGTGCGCTGCATGTCCAGCCTGAGCTGGGAGAGGTCATCCTCCAGCTGGCTCAGGGTGCTCTGCAGCCGCTCCATCTCAGTAGAGTATTTCACACCTGTTTCACCCAGGTTACCTTCCAGCGCTGCGATCTGAGGAGAGGAACGGAAAGTAAGGAGATATGAGCTTCTTATTAGCAGTATCTGAATCTGATATCACTATTATGAGTTTCAATGATTCTTTTCAAGAAGTATCCCAAAATGATTCATAATTCCTTGATTCCAAGCATGTATCCATCATCACAGTGTCTCCTGACTCTGAAATGAAAACCATTATCAACAAATACTGTGAAGTGACGAGGCCTTGGCATCCAAAACAAACATTCACTGCTCAGACAGGATTACCCCTCTAACCACCGAAACTCACTCCCATACAATTTAGAAACTGAGTCCAGTACTTCCCTGCATGACTTGGGACAGCGTGGGAGAACGTGTTTACCGTCAACACAGGATTATAAGACAGAAAAAAGGTTCTTCACAGACACTGATATGATACAGAAGCATTGATGTGCACAATTCAAAAAGCAGGTCTGTGACCGAATCTGAACTTTTGTAAGGATTTTCTGTGTTTTCATTTAATAAATCCCTTTTAAATCCAGTATTTCTTTAACATAACATGGCTTTGTGAAAAGATAATACTCATGACCTCATCTTAAAATCCTGTTTGCCGTGTTTGAATAGCCTAAGGTCTATTTCAGATTTTTAAGCCAAAAACACAACCGTGTCATGCTCCAACAGCTCTCAGTAAATCCTTCTGGGACCACAAATACAGTGTTCAGCTTTCTTTTCTTTACACAGATTTTCTATTTTCAGGTGAAGCAGCAGCTCACCTGTTTGTGCAGACTCTCCAGCTCCACCTCCAGGGTCTGCAGGAAGCGCTGCCTCTCCACCAGCTCACCCTGAGCTCCCCTCAGAGCCTCATTACTCTCCTTCACCTCATTCTGCACCGTCTCCAGCTGCACGGGACGTAAAATAGATGTGTTGTATTATAAAATGATTTAATACTTGTTTTAAAGTCTCATAACATACTTTTTGGATGGATTTAAAAATAAGTGATCTATCGCACACCTTCTTGCGGTACCAGTGCTCTGCTTGTTCCTTGTTCTTCTTGACGATGCCCTCGTACTGCAAGCGCAGGTCAGATAGGATGGTGCCCAGCTCGGGTCCACTGGCAGAGTCCACCTCCACATTCACCTCATCCCGAGCAATACGAGACCTCATCTGCTCTATTTCCTGCAGGAGGCGAGAGGAAATACTACATACTTAAAGATACTGTATTGCCACATTGTTACTTATCAAGTATTACTATATAATCCTTTTTCTTTGGATGAAAAGAGCACAACATTGACTCCAAACCTGCCTATAAACTTTACCTAATAGGACCTTAGGGGTGAATTAAATTGTGTGTATGTGTCTGTATTGTTCTGGTGCTGACACCTGTGCCATAGTTCCTAGTGAATCCTACACCACTGGGTTGCCGAAAGGTGAGGGCATCTTCATAATTTAGATGTTCTCCATCAATAGTTGATGGAGCAGAGCTCGTCTTACCAACTCAAGGTATACTCCTGCTCTCCATTCATGTGTGCATGCTGGATCTCTTTCACTCTCTCTTATTGAGTAATGTAGTACACTATAGTTTAAGGTGATGTAGTCTGGTCTCAATGCTTTTATATGTATTTATCACATTGTTTCTGCTTTTGTTGGACAATTTGGTTAAATTTTGTTGTTGCTTTTATACACAATGTTTTCTTGCTTGGGGAGGGGATGCATACGAGAAATCCATGACCTATTTCCCTGCTAAGCCCCAGAGATGCTACTTTTCTATTTTCGTGTGGGAAAAGTCTATATTTACAACATAAAGGGCCGACATAGATTTTGTAGATAAAGGCAGATAAAGAGCATTCACAGCCCAGAATGAACTAGTTCAGAAGACAGAAAACCCAGCACGACACATCCCTCTCACACTGATAGAATCAGATCTTTAGATGTAATCAAAGAGGTCTAACAAATCCAAAATAGTCCTTTCCTATTAGTTAAAAAATCCCTCTCTAAATCTGGAGTAGCTCATTATCTGATAGTCAAATTGTGGCTCTGATCCAAACTAAATCAAGTTTAAACTCTCCGGCGCCACATTTTGAAAAAGTTCTGAAACTAATCTCTAATATCGTAATAAATTGGATCAGGTTGATGACATTCACACCTCTTACATAAGTAGGATAACAATCCTTGCTTTGATGAGAGGGTAAGTTTATCTTAGCTCCTCATCCCCTAAGAGCAAAGTAGTCCACGCACCTCTGATCAGCTGATCAGACAGAAAGAGCCCGTTTGGAAACCGGATCTACCTGTTCCTTTTGTCCGTAGTAACCATAAGACCACCTCTCTCCCTCTAACTCCTCTCTTCATGTTCTTCACTCTCCCCTCAGGCTGTTAAAAGCACCTCTTAAGTCCAGCAAATGAGGTCAGTCTGATATCAAACGGCTTGTTGTTTGTAAGGGCATGTCGGAGAGTCAGAGAGAGGGCCAAAAATGAAAATGAGATGAGGAAAATGTAGACTAATGGAGCAGCCAAAGTAAACACGATAACACTGAGTGTTAAAAGACCTGCATGCTGTCTAAATGTGGACAAAGGAGTACAAAGAGAGGGGAGAAAATGAAGACAGGTGGTTACAGTTAACAGATATACCTCCTCATGGTTTTTCTTGAGGAAGTAAAGTTCCTCTTTCAGGCTGTCCAGGTCTCCTCTCAGAGAGGCGATGATCTGCTCATGGTCGGTTTTTGCCTTTTTCAGAGCAACGCAGTCTCGCTCCACGGACTGACACATCACCATCTCAGTCTCCCATCTAGAGATGTTCAGAAAAAGAGGAGAAAAACAAAACACTTATTGAGTGTCTACCTTCTTTTAAGTAGCAATAAAAAAACTCATCAAAAATGTAAAAAAGTAGGATCTTAGATTTGGGCAAATTTGCAACAACTAATGATTCTAATGTAGTAAATCATTATTATAACAGAGTGTAATCATCTACTGCATTACTCACTTGATTCTGAAGTCATCAGCAGCCAGTTTAGCATTATCGATCTCCAACATGAGACGAGCATTTTCCAGGGTCTTCTTCCTCACCTGGGAAATCATGATGGCAGAATGAATGTCTTTAACTGAAGTTAGTCTTTACACTACATTCATACCTTCTTTTACATTTAATGCTTGATGCATAACAATAAAGTATCTGCTGAAGTAAAACTAAAGAGCTTTTAAACTATATAGTGGAGTTTCACATGGTTACTGAAGTCAAGTGAGACATTCCAGCTTCATTAAACTGTAACTGTTTCTTTAAAATAATCATTAACTCCAGGCTTGGTTTGGTATAAGTTAACTCATAGATGAAGTGCAGGCGGCTCACTCTGCTACAATTCAAACATTTGCATCAGTATTTTGTCTATGTAAAATATCCACAGCCACTATCACATTAGGCTTTTTTAGATTGACATATTTAAAACTGTTTAAATAGACATGTGTTTATAAATTATTTCCTGTTTGGCTGCTTGTGCATTGTGCTGTCTACCTCTTGCTCCACAGCATGAGCTTGTGCCATCATGGAGTCAATGTCATGACCTTTGGGAATGCGGTCGATCATCAGCTGCTTGATCTTCATTTCCAGGTCTGCGTTGGAGCGCTCCAAAGAACGCACCTGAAGAAATGACATTAAAAAGATCAATAATGTGTGTCCACTTGTTATCAATCATTTCATTTCCTGATCCATCCCATCACCCATCTGGCTGCTACATAGGTAAGATATTTGTTTTAGTGCTTCCGACCTTGTCCAGGTAGTTTGCCAGGCGGCTGTTGAGACTCTGCATGGCTTCCTTCTCATTGGCGCTGTTGCCGTGAAGTCCGTTGAGCTGCAGGCTGCTTGGCCCGTTGAGATCCTGGCTGATGGAGGCCGAGCGGCTCAGCGGGCTGGCTGCTGCGAAAGAGACGGAAGCCCTGGAGCGAGAGCGGCCTGTGTCCATCAGAGAACGGCTGGAGAAGGAAGGCTGACGGCCCATGGAGAAACTCCTCACTGACATGCTGGAGGACATGATGGGAAGCTGCAAAGAGGAACAAAGATGTGGTGGTGATTATTTTACTTCTCTGTTTGCATGAAGATTCATTTTTTTCATTGTTTTAATTTGCTGGTATTGCTGTTGAGGCATCCAAATGTGTGCAGCCCTGCAGTCCAAGACCGATTTCCTTTAAGGGACAATTAGTACATTGTATCAGGCCTTATCATATCTGATTCTATACTGTCCTGTCATAATGTACTGTAATGTATTGTTTAATAATGTATCGTACCCTAAAACTGAGACCATGTCACATTACGACGTATGGTATCGTACCGGTCGTATTGTGATGTATCGAAACGCAGTGGTTCATGTTGTATCATATTTTATTCTGTGGTACTATTTCATATCTTATCAAATCGTATCGTGTTGTATCGTATCGTGTTGTGTTGTGCCGTGTCTATCACATCATCTGGTATTGTGTTGTATTCTATCGTGTCAAAGAGGAAGAACCCTGGGAAATTGGACAATACTGTGGCATAGAGGAATAATCCCACAATATATCCACCACAGCTCCTTAAGATTCATTTTCATGAAAAGAAAAAAGTGGACTGATGTTCAAATTGCACTTGTCATGAGGAAAATGCATAACCTCTTTAAAAGCTGGAGTACTGCAGTCATTTAATGCAATGGTAACATGAGATCTGGCTCTGGAAAAGCTCTTTCAACCACTTGAGTAAATGCCTTTTCGTCTGAGCACTGCACCAGACTTAAGCCCAAGTAGGGCCTCATAATTTAGACTACTGAACACCCACTGAAAATGGTGGAAGGAGTCATTAGAAGAGCATCCAAAATCACAAGATGTTTTTTTTTTTTAGTCTGTTCATCTTAGCTCTGTTCAAATCCAGCTGAAATGTAAAATGTAAATGAGAACAGCTCGAGTCTGGGTCAGAGACGAGCCTCTTAAAAACACCAAGAACGCTCTCTTGTTTTATTTTACTTTGATAATAAGATATGTTCATATTCAAGGAGAGACAATGAAGGAATGTGTGACACAGGGAAAAAGTGAGAAAATGAAAGTGGCTATAAAAAAATAAAGGCTTTTCAATACACCATAAAAGATATCATAAAGTTAGTTAGTGAAAACAGTTTGTTATTTTCAGTAGGTTTTTTTTATTCAGATTGCTTCCTGCTTCCTGCTTCCAATTTTTAAGTGCTACCATTATTGTCTTTCCTCATTTCATAACCTTGTGTCATATTGACAGTGCATCTTTGTCCTTGTGTGTGTGTGAGTGTGTGTCTGTGTGTGGTTGTATTTCTGTCCCGTTCGCGCATGCCTGCTTTTGTGTGTTAGCGGTCAAGAGAACCTCTCTATCTCTCTGTCACCTGATCCTCGCAACACCGTTCCCACAACACTACAAAGGAGCGAGCAGGGGACAGACAGCTCCTTGTTCAGATGAAAGATAGAGCTTTGGGAAAATGATAGGGGAAAATATTCCGAGTGAATTCCAGTGACACAAGGAGAGACTTTGTTCAGCAGGAAATGGACTGTCATTACATTTCATTTTTTATCATCTCGTCACTCGCAGACAAATAGTTGTGATGACAACTTTGAATGAAAGTGAGCAAGAAAACAAGAACAATTTGCTTCAATGAAGTGGTAAATATATTTTATTTCAGTTATACTTTTGATTTAGATCATTGCTTAGATTTTTCCATAAACTCAAGTATAAAACTTAACCATAGAACAAAGTAGAATTACCCTAAAATATATTCATGTATATCAAAATATATAACATTCAATTTTGCTAAATGACATTACAAGAAATACTAAATGGAAAAAAGAACCATACTACTCACCAGCTTTTTCTTTAGAAAGATGCACAGGTAGGGTCCAGAGGATTACAGGAGGCTCTGTGCTGCTGATGCTACAGGTGAGCTAATATACAGGTATGCAGGATGTGGGAGGGGTCAGCTCAGAACAGGAGGTGTGTTACCTACACCTGAAGGTCTGTCAAAGCAAGCTGTCAGGTCTTGTAATGAAACTGTACTAAACGTTTTCAGTTTACCTTTCTGCAATTTTTTGAGTTACTCCATACTCACTTGAAACATGTTTTTTTAAATAATGAAATTGAAGTCACACAATGGACATTTTTGATATTTTCTGCAGAGATCATCTCTAATAAAAAAACAACTCGAACAATCTGTCTTTCCAGTTTAGTCATCTCAGTAGAGCTTGGCTTGAACTGAGTCCTATTAATATTTCTCTCTCTTTTTTAAACATCATCCCTTTGTTTTACAATCCAAAAGGCCAAAAGATCTTTGTCAGGCATAGAGTAAGGCATAGAAATATATGCTTGGAAACAAATCACAATATAAAGTGTAGTGTTAATATAGTTCCCCAGGCACAAAAAAAAACAAAAATGTGTTAAAATTCTCTGAAAATTGTAGAATCAGTCAATTTAGAAATAATGCAAAAAACATACACCTCAAAATCTGTTTTAAAGACAACTTAAAGGAACTTTCCCTTCAACAGAGTTTTTTTTAAAGAGGCCATCTAGTATTGATTGATTATACATCAACATAATAATGAACAATAGAGGCTTTAACCTAGAAGTGAAGCTGAAACCTCCAAATTTGGAGGTTTGAAGCTTTTAACATTGGATCCAAGCAAAAAGCTGTAAGCACAACCATGACAAGTCATCAATGTATTATGTTAAGGTGTTCAGCATGTTGACTAAAGACTCCTGTGATATACAGCCAGTATACTGAGTTCAACCGTGTTACACATTTGGAGTCCTGTTTTTGGCCACCTGGTGGGTAGAAGCTCAGTTTTTACTCTCCATTTGGCTCTGTTTTTGGTCTCCACCGGTCCCTGAAATGCTCCACATACATTCACCATTGTGACTAGCTAAGTCCGTTGGCTGTTTGGTGATGTTTGATTGCAAAATGCAAAATTTTTTACACATTTTTACAGACTGAAGCATGAGGGATGAGAGTATGGAAAATAAGAGCAGTGAAAGTAAACATTAATTGGAACACTGGGCCTGTAAACCCAAACAGTGAGCTGAAAGATGCTAAAATTCTCAGTTGTTAGAGACCCCTTTACAACACAATGATTCTTTCTCATTGTTACTTTAAATATATGGATTACTGCAGCTTTAAATACAACTAAATTACAATATTTTCAACTGATTCTATCTACACAAAGTCTGCTGTGATGCTGCCTCTACACAGCATCAGTCTTACTTTATCACTTATCACTATAGAGCCTTTCCTGTCACGTGTATGTGCTATTAAATATCTGATGATCATTACCATCCCATTTTGCTTGCACCTGGTGGGTTGAGCTAGCTGCATTCTGTGGAGCCCTCCTGTCCTGCAGTCAGTCATCCCTCTGTAACTGGACCCTCCTTCTTCCTGTCGGTGATAAAATATTTAACAAGTGACTCTAAGAAAGAAAAAACCTGCTTTGAAACAAACATGGAGTGGGATGCAAAAGCTCTGTTCAAACAGGTCAGGAAGGCCAGAATGACAGCACCTTCTGTTTTTATATAGAAAGAAATATGAAAGTTTAAATAGTACAGCCTAAATACACTCTGGAAAGCATGTCATAGTTAGTAAAGTTGTGAGTGTAATAATAAGGTTGCTGTATAAGCTGAAGTAGGGGAAAGTTAAAATTGACAAAGAGTTCACTGCCATTTATTTACTCTATGTACACTCACAAATAAGTGTGTGTTTGTGTGTAGATCAGACATGAAGGTCGGCAACAAACAGACACCTATGTGGTCAATATTTACTTCCACCTTTTTGACTATTCATTCACACACACACACACACACACACACACACACACACACACACACACACACACACACACACACACTTTTGTTTTCAGTAAAGTTGATGTACTAAGTGGGACTGCTACTGTTTTTCATGCACCTTGACATTCACCCTTGTGACCCTTTTCCATGAAAGATCTTGTACAAACATAGAGGGACGTCTGATATTTGAAATACATGGGTGAAGCCTGTCTTTCCCTGGTATTATCTTATTCAAATTCAAGCAGGATGAAAATATTCTTTGTGTCTGTGAGCATTGCAAATGGCATTATTTGCATGCACTTCCTGCAAAATTGTTGAGCAACAAGTGACTATTTATATCACTATTATATTATTTTATGGTTTTTGATGAATTTAAAGTCAAGACTGTTCATCAGTCTCAGTGAAGTTATTGTGTTCAGGTAAGATAACAGGCTTGTAGGCTACGAGTAATGATCATATTTCTTTCAAAGAATATAATGTAACTGTGGTGGCGTTCTACTGAAAGCTTATTTATTGACATAGTTCATTTTTATGTTTTTTCTTCTTTCAAAGAATGAATTTCTTGCTTGTATAAATAATAGTTACTGTTCTTGTGTAGCTCTTTGAAAACTATCATGTTGAGGCCTCCGGTTAGCTTGGTAGGTCGAGAAGGCCTCATCGCATTGGACAGATCTCGATCTCCCTAGTCCTATCACTATTTGTTGCAGGTCTCTTCCACACTCTCTCCCCGTTTCCTGTCCTATTTTTAAAAGTAGGAAACTTAAATAAAGATAACAGTTCAAAACATACTTTATCTACAAGTAAAACAAACATACAATTGTAGAGCGTTTCATCTTTACTTGTTAAATAGAAAAATGTTGCATAATCCCAACAAGAACACATCACTCACATGTCCATGATCTCTTTTGTTACTTGTGATCTCGCGCCACTGTGTGGTGAAGATTTGTAAATACAAGCAAAACAAAGCAGGAACTAGTACTTTCCAAAAGAGGGCAGCAAAGAGCTAAACTACTGAAGAGCTTGTTTAACCTTGTAGTCTCAATGGACTGCCTTTTTGGAAAAAATAGAAATTCTTAAATTTAAAATAGTTTCTTTTTCTAGTAGAAAATAAATGGTCTTTCAATATAATCTATGAACTCTTAGTATGTTGTATTGTTTTTTTTTAATTCCCAGTTGAGGTAGATTTAAGAATTGAAAATCGTCTAAATCTAAATTTCCCGTTGCACATACTGTATTTCTGCTTATTTCAGTGCTTCATTTAAGTTAAATCATATTTGCATGGAAAGAAATACTGAAACCCTTGGCTCAATGCTTTTTCATGGCTGCACCATTCAGCAGAAGGAAATTTAATGCATGCATTGACTACACATTTCCCTTGACTTTACCTTTCAAAACCTGTAATATTTGGACTGAAAAACAGTGACAGCTCATCTTCTTTTTCAGATAAAGTTCCGTATATGTGGACGATTTATACAGAGCTTATTCTCTAACCTACAGACAGGTCAGGGTTTAAAAAGAGACATTACTTAACATCAAACAAGGCATCCCAGCGCTTTGCACCAATAAATATCATTTAATACTAGATACCCATCCCTGCATGATATTAGTCATCAATCATAATAAAGCTGAACCCTAATCAACCTCTCCTTTCACTTTCACTTCTCACTCTCTCTCCTTCCGCCGGAGTGGATCAGAGTTTGCTTGTTGGAAAAATAAACAGGTGATTAGACTAGCAGGATGTCAGGATACTACTCATGACCCCACTTGACCCCTCATGACCCCTGTCACAAGTGATCATGCGACCACAGCAGCAAAACACACACACATCAGCACGGAAGACAGGGTACAGCGAGGTACAGATGACATGCAGGTCAGGTCAGGTCATCACTGAAGTTATGATAATTGAAGCACATAAATGAAACGTGTTGTGGTTCATTTGGATGATGAAAAGTAAGAGTGAAATTGAGATTCAATTGAAAATAGACTTCAAATATCTTCAATATCAAGCTGTGCAACATCCTCGCTGCTCTAGCCATGAACATGACTGACGCCTCTCGATAGTCATTTGGCTCCTGAAGTGATTGCTTCCTGTTACAATTCTGCTGCTGCCAGGCCACTCTTGCCCTCTTGTTGGCTGGCTGACGAACAGACAGGCAAACACAGACACACAGAGGAGCACACAAATACACGGACGGACAGTTGGACAAATTTGGGCAGTAAACAGGTGAAAATCTTCACTGTGAGCCTGCAGAGCCCGACCAAGGAATATGGAGTTGCATCTGAAGTAATCAAAAGGGACTCTTTCCTCTCTCTAATAAATATACCAATGATTACAGTTAAAGCATCAAGTTACATTGCAAAAGCTCTAGCTCATTTAAATAATGTGAGTGAAACAGATGAAATAAAGCATTGCTGTCTTGAGAATGAGTTATCTTCCAAATAACAACAGACTGGTTCTGAGATGTTTGACATTTCATTTTCAGTTAACTTCATCAGAGTTTCTCAAAAAGAAAAATCACTAACAATAACACTCACAGATTGGGAAGATGGTTTGGAGTAAGAACATAAACCTCAGCTAATAACTGTACAAGTGTTATAGAGACGTCCTTTACTGAAAGAACTTTTTCTTCTCCCCAAATTTCACACTACTTGAGGAACCCTGTATCTCCAAGGTCATAGACTCTGTTCATAGATTACTAAATACTTCAATAACACTGGCTTCATTGATAAAGGATGAATTCTATTATTATGTTGATACAATTTGTAAATCTACATAAATCATCCACTAATGGCATAATGTTTCGTCTTAAAGGAAAACATTGTTCTTCTATTTAGAGAGTTTTGTAGTTACATTTCTGAATAAAACAACAATGATCCTTTGATCTAAAACTACCTGTGATCAAATACATATTGAAAAAACGTAAAAATGTTTTACTTATTGTAAAATTAATGCATTGGTACACCTTTCTATCCTCATTAATGAGGACTGCAACTTTATTAAGAAAAAAAAAGATAACATGTACACAATCAAATTATAATGTCATTGCTTGTTAATTGGCTTTGCTTGAAATAATTTTGATTCAATTTTTTAGTCTGCTGCTTAGTGGGTAACAGCGAGACAGACGTTGTTGAAGTGTGGTCAGCTCTTGAGATATGTAACCTGCACAAACTTGTTCAAACTGTGAATTTGCATCTGTTCCTTAAATCAAACATTTTCAATACCTTTTTTGTAAATGCTGTCACTGTATAACTACAAGACACTTTTGAAAAACTCTTAGAGGTACAGTGCAATATGACACAATACGATACGATACGATACAATACAATATGTTACGATACGATACGATATATGATATGACACAATACAATACGATATGATACGATACCATACATTACGATACCATACATTACCATATGATACGATACAATATGGTACAACACACTTTATTGTCCCCTTAAGGAGCTCTGTTTTGGACTTCAGTGCTGCTCACATTTAGCTGCCTTTACAGAAGTATTAATAATTAGAATAAAAAATTTACATTTCACTTGTTAACAGAGATGCACGTACCAATGAAACCACAAACAATAGATAACATAGTGTTGCACATTACCCATAATGCACATGTTCAACATGAAACGCAACCACAGGAAGTGAAAAATTATTCAACTTTATCATAGTCCCAAATGAGTTTTTGTAACACTTTAGTTTAAGCTTTATGATGTTCATGCAAACGAGCCGTGGTATCAGCCACAGGCTGTACTTTGAGGGGGTTTCAGGTCAAATTCTTTGTTGTTTTTCTGCCGCCTTGCTTCGTTTCTCACAGTTTCCCATCTAAAGTTGAAATCTAAGGTAACGAAAGGATGTAGATTTGTTATTCCACCAATTTAAAGAACTCAAAGCACTGCTGCACTCAAGACCCTGATTGATGCAATTTGGGCCCCGAGTCGCTGTTTGATGGGCGGACTTTGGTGCACCAGCCTCCCTGTGATAAGAAGATACCAATCTGCAGCAGAATAATTACACTGATAACAACATATGTGAGCAACTCTGGAGGTCAGCACCTGCCCTCACTCTTTCTTTTCTTTTGCTTTAACCATAAGATTTTTTTCCCCTTGTGTTTGGGTCCTGCCCCCGCTCCTCCTGGACGCAGGTTGTTTTTGTGATATGGAAACACGTCAAGCAGCTCAATGTGTGTGTGAAGATTATTATCAGAGGGGTTGGTAATATTTAAGATATGGATCTTTATGCAGCGCTGGTAAGTGTATGTAAAGTTGAAAGAGAAAGAGTTCTGTGTGTGTGTGTGTGTGTGTGTGTGTGTGTGTGTGTGTGTGTGTGTGTGTGTGTGTGTGTGTGTGTGTGTGTGTGTGTATGTAACCTCTGTTATAAGAGCAATACTTCTCTTGGAAGACCACATCCTTACCCTGTTCACACTGAAAGGGAGTAGCAGTAGGGATCAGTGATGGAGGGGTTGCACCTTTTGGGATCTGTAGCAGCTTAAGTCTTGTTGACAGCTGAGCTATTGTTACAGTTGTGTGAGTTTTGTGGATTGCTAAGTGACACCTAGGAAGTGGTAATATAGGATATTTTATATCTGGAGATGAATATTTCCCTCTTAAAAGGGCTTAAAGTAGCGCTGACTTTTGTAACTGTAAATAAGAATATCAAATAACTGCATTGTGCAAATTCTGACTCTTTCCGTCCAAGAGGCCATGTTCCAACTCTTCTTTTGAAGGGCCAAAAAGATCTATTTCTAATCACTTTCCAACTATGAGTGATGGTGCCATATCTGAACAGAAAACCCACCCACCAAATGTTGAACATTTCCAGTTATTCTTAGAGGTACAATCAGACTTTTTTGTATTACTCTCCTTGAATTTTACTGATGTCACATATCTCTTCATACAAATCAAGATTTCACAAAAGTCTAAATCATAATCTGTTGACAGCCTTGGGTCAAGTACCAATTTAGCAAACATTCTCAGGTAAACCAGATCAATTTAAACCAACACACTCCTGATTAAACATATCTTCACATTCTTGATCTTTAAACCCATATTAACTAACTTCAAGTTTTTTTTTTATTATCTCATAAACAGGTAATGCTCTTGAGTAATTCAATTTGACACAAAGGGGCTGTTACCCTTTATTAGTATCATAGTTCTGACAATAATCCCATGGTATGCTGTTCACTTGTGAATACATTAATGTTTGATCACATGAAGTGACCTGTGATTTTTTTTGGTATACCAGTATTAATGTGCAAGTGTAAATATAGTGATTAGTCATATTGTACTAGAACACGTGTAAGCTAATTTTTGTGGTACCAGTTGGTCCCATCAGGTGCCATTGTGCATAAGCTGCTTAGGAACAGATTTAACAGGTGCTTGGTGTGTAATGTTTGCATGCAACAATAAATGAGATGGAATTAGTGGGGGGGGGGGGGGGGGGAATCCTCAAGCATTGAAAAGGGACTAAACTAAAAGTCAGTCCATGAAGAGAGACTGGATATGTGATTGGACCAAACAAATCTAAAGATTGCTTTAATAAGGCTCTGATGTTTTATGGTTGATTCTTCACCATTATGTCAATTATCGTTTGCTGTTTACTGTGAGCATTATGAGGCCATGGTATCACTCTTTTAAGCTCAGTAACACAGATTCTAAGACAAAAAAAAACATTTCATTTTGAAAATTGTGCTGTGCAGAAAATAAATTATTGTCATTGTTTTTTTTTTAATACCTTTCCTTTTAGACAAACAAAAAGGGTTGGGCTGAGGCATTAAACCAGACAGGACACACAAGACAATAATGACACAGTTCTGTGATCCACCGCTAATGTGATCATTGGATGTTTGTTTTGAGGGAGAGAGCTCAAAATCCCATGTTGCTCAGCTTTCCTTCATTCTGGTCCCATTAAGCGCTGGCAGCACTCTTGTTTTTCCGTTGTTGTTGAAAAAGGCCCTTTCATATTCATATTGCATGTCCCGAAATCTGTGCACTGTGTGTGTGTGTGTGTGTGTGCGTGCGTGCGTGTGTGTGTGTGCGTGCGTGCATGTGTGTGTGTGTGTGTGTGTGTGTGTGTGTGTGTGTGTGCGTGTTTGTATGTATGTGTGTGTGTTTGTTTTCTTGAATGTGTCTGTAAAATGCATGCTCTCCAAAATGTAAATGCAGAAAAAATGAACTGAAACTGAAAAATGTAAGTTGTCAGTTATGAAGGTTAAAACAACACTTATTGGGTAAATGTAGGTTCTTATTAGCAGTATGAAAACAGCAGATGTACTTGTCATTTTAACACGGTCCCTGATGAATACCTATTAGTATAATGACTTAATTCTGACTTTCAAATGGGAGTGATTCATGTTAAAACTAAATGGTAGTGCTAATCCTTAATGAGCACATAGGGGACAAACTAAATCAAACATGTTTGCTTTTTCTTCACTTTTCCTGATTAATTCCACTGCAAATGAAATAAGAAAAGGATAAAAACTAAAATTTGTTGTTTAAATAAACTATAGAGCTACTAATAACATATTAGGCAGGAAAACTTCAGACGCATTTGATTGGGTATAAAAAGTTAAATTTTTGGTTCTAATTTTGACTTCTTTCAAAAGATGATGCATTTAGACTCTTATTTATGATTGTGATATATTAGCAATTTGCCTACATCTAATGAAAACTCAGACAGTGAATGGGCCTGTCACAGTGGATGGTATTGTGTCAATTCTTACAACAGTAAAAGAAGTGTGATTTTAGTGCTGCAGCATCGACATGATACATTTCAGAGCTTCTTGCTTGGAGTAAGTTGTTGATCAATATGCCCAGCGGGTACGATGAATATGCACGAGGCGTCCGCGGCGGCGGCCCGGTAATTGCCGGTCGTCAGGGGTGGCAGGCACCGTAATTTGCATCTCGGGGATCCTGCAATCAGCGTTCTATTCATTAGTGCGCCAGCCGCTTCATCTGCTGGCCACTCAGAACTGCCAATCTCCCCTCGGCAGCCAAAGCACGAGGAAAAAAAAAAACAGAATGGAAAAGTTTCAATTACAAGCCTGCGGGTAGTGGTGTAACAAGTCTCACACCCTATATTTAGGCTGTTTAATGCAGGTGATTGGCTGTTACAGCATTGTGGAAGAGAGAATTGAGGGAAAAGCTCAATGAAACAAGCATAATCTCATGTATTTTATATCACCTTTATCTCAGGGTGCCTGTGTGCATTCACAAGGGGGGGCTCCGACGTCTTAGCCCGTCTGAAGTGGGCCTTCGATATGTCCATGGAGGCAGAGGGGGGTGGGGTCACATGAAAGAAAGCTTATTATACATCCATAAGTGAACACTGGCACTCAAGCCTATTGTCTCATAGAGATTACACACAGTGAGCGGGCTATAGGCTAACACAAGGGAGCTATCATTTTCTGTGCAACAATAATGCAGTGATTTCTAGTCAGACGACAGTGTATGTGCGTGTGACATTTTTTTCCCTGTTTCATTACTTCTTATCTTTTAACTTTACTTTAAAATTGAGGAGACACATTGGTTGGAAGCAGTATGTGTGTGTGTGTGCATGTGTACCAGCGTTGCAGCAGGAAGGGAGTTCCTTGTGGTATGAAGGGTCTCAAGAGAAGTGAGTGCTCATGTGTGTATGTGTGTTTGCTGTAAAGTGCTGTGGATCTTCCATTGTTGTACAGTGACATAGTTGCCGTTTCCTGCATCATAAATCTAAGTGTTAACACACACAGGCACTTAAAATATTATCAACATAAAACTGATCAAATGTTGCTCATTGCCATATACACATATAATACAGAAAAAAAATAAATATACTGTACATAAAACATACATTATGCAGCTAATAAAAGATAACATATCTAACTAGGTAGGTGCAATTTCAAATAACACACATTTCTGCACACACAGCTCCTTTGCACCAGAGGAAGGAAAAGATTGGATCTTGTCCTCATCTGAAGGAGAGCACAGGGTACAGGGCCTGATGGAGAGAAAATATCAGGATGAAAAGACAAGTGTAGGAGGAGGCAAGAAAGGAAAAGGAAGAGAAAAAAAGGGGAGAAGGCAAAATGTTATTTCCCAAAAGTTTGACCAGCTATGAGTAATACAGTTAGAATGGAAGAGAAACTCGAGCCAAGAAAAAATAATAACTGAACAATTGTGTAATTTGATCTAATTTGGATTTATTTGAAAATTATCAAAAAGAAAATCTCTCCTGAAACTTTTATCTCAGTATATCTTTTCCATGGCTCATTGCTGCCTCTCTTTGTCTTACACACGCACACACACAAATGCACACTCATCTACACCCAAGCGTGTAAGACTCTGATGGCTTTATAATAGTGCCTGCTGACTGGATAATAGGACTTTTCATTAGCACAGAGCTAACTGATTAAAGCCACCACATCAGTCCATGTGTGTTTAAGTGAGTGTGTGATTGATGCATCATTTAGATGCTCATAAACAGCTGACAGCTACCACCCTTGATAAGTGAAGCTGAAACAAAGTTGACAGTCGTCTCATCAAAAGATTATTAAACACATCAATGAGAGCAGAAATAGTTTCACTTCTGTGAAAGCAAATTTTTAACTGTAAAGATGGGCCTTAATGCATGTCAGCTTGTTTGTCCATGACTATCTGCTAAGTTATATCATTAGAACTATCAGATGGCTCATTGTGAAAATGCTCAAAAACCTGCACACATAATCCCCTGAGGTTAACTGTAATCCTTGTTTTTTTACCCATTTCTTGGGATCCTGAGTTAAGATGGTGAACTTGGTAAACGTTACATCTGCAATACCCATTGGGATATTGACGTTGGTTGTTTCCAACTTCATGTAGTCCTTCACTTGTCCCTAACTCTTCTGTGAGAATCTCAGTGTTGACATCTGTATACATCCTTACAATGTTTATTTTATACATCTTTCATGGAATCTCTAGCCTACTGTTTTTTCTTTCAGTGCTGTGCATGATGTTCTCTATTGCTTCGTTGGATGATTTTATAATTTCAACCTCATCATAATTTAGTTTTTGTGTCCTGGACCACTTCAATGCATCGATTTACAGTAATGAGAAAATAACATTAAAGCTTGAAGGGACAGCTAATGTATGAGTTTCACCTCAGGCATCTATATACATGAAGCTCAAAAGAACTGTTGATAATACGCACCTATTCTGTTTTATCTTTGATTCTCAAACGTAAAAGTTTGAAAAGAAAGTTAAACTCAGAGAAACCGCCTGGTTCTAAGCATAGACTGTATAATATATGAACGTAGGATCTGTTGCACTGTTTTGAGGCCAATCATCGGCCATAGTGCTGCTGTCAAGCGATTGTGACGTACATAGTTCCCGCCTGTCAATCAAGTCAGCTGTGCCTCTCATTGGAAGACTTGTAATCTAAATATCTTCGAAATTGCCACGTTAGAAAAAAATCCCCCTCCCCCGTACAGTGTATGGTGATTGAGAAATGATCTATCCAGACTACACTCGTCTTTTGTATCAGGCTGTAAACATGTTTATTTCTGCTGTAAAGATCGGCTTCTTTGAATTGGTGTGTATGTGGTTTCCGGTACTTCCGTAGCCAGCCTCAAGCGGCTCCTCGATGAACTGCAGTTTTTAGCACTTCCCCATTTGACTTATACTTTTAGACTGGAGGTTGCCGCTTGGTTCTAAGTTAAGAAATCACTGCTGAGTGTGAGTAACATTAGCAGAGCTAGCCTCACCAGCCTCAGTCCTAAATGTCCACAGTCTACAACTTAATTCCCATTTTCTAGATCAAAATACTGCTGATCAACACCATGTTCCAATAACTTCTTGGTCAACTGTGCTTGTTTGTATTCGGGGAGTAGAGCATTGTAGCCTTATGTAGTAGTTATTGAGTGGAGCTACAGCCCCTGTCAGTGGCAGCTTGGACACAGCTTAGACATGAAACATGAATGAACACAACATGAAAATTTTAATAATTTGTTTAATCAACTCCCAATTCTGGTGCAAACCATAGACTGTAAAAAATATGGACTTTTGAAGCCAATCGGGAGCGGCAGCCATGTTGCTTCTGTTGAGCCAGTGTGACGTAAAGAGGCGGGCTTTGAGCCTCCTAGCCAACAGCTGCAGTGTTCCTGCAGGCAGCTGTGCCTCTCATTGGAAGACTAGTAATCTCAATAACTTTGAAATTGCCGAATTAGAAAAAAATTCACCCCCCTCACAGTGAGAGGACATCGAGAAATGAGCTATTCAGACTACACTCATCTTTTGTACCAGGCTGTAAACATGTTTATTAATGCTGCAAAGATCGTCTTTTTCCCATTCATGTGTATGTGACTTCCGGTACTTCCGGAGCCAGCCTCAAGCGGATCCTCGATGAACTGCAGCTTTTAACACTTCCACATTGACTCATATTTTTAGACCGGAGGTTGCCGCTTGGTGCAAACTAGCAAGGGAGACTACGTTTAATTACTACATGCATCCTGAGACAAAGCTGTTCGAAACGATACCAACCGCTGAGCTTCCCAGCATATGTGATGTCACAGGAAGATGGCTGCCAGGGGAATATGGCCTATTGCTAACTATTTTAAAAACAGCCATTAACATTGTGAGCATATTGGCATGCTAGCATAAGCTTGCAACTGAAAGTACACTTGGATAAGTACCATAGGCTATCAACCAGTTGCTAGCTTGATTGCTAGGTTTGTTTTGTTTACATTTGTCCCAGTTTTTTGTTCATAAGCAGTAATTAAGATATTTTTACTTTTTTCTTCTGAAGTCAAGTTATGTTCATTGGTTTTCTTGCAACACATTTTAACTCTGACATAGTGATTTTTTTCTGACAGTATGTTTTTGTGTGTGTTTGTCAGGCATGTTGTATATGCTTGTTAAACACCCAATGGAAAGTGTTGCAGCTGTGATGGAGAAGTTACCTGAGTTGGATTTTGAATATTACTGCATACCTGATCTTGACCCGATCTTTAAACTCAAACCTAAGAAACACACATGCTGTACAAATCACCTGACCATACACCATGCAACAGACACTAAATGGTCATACATAAGAGGATAGATTAATGTCAGTCATTTATAACAGTTACAGCGTCTCTTTTGTTGTCTTTGTCCGCACCCCTATTCTGTATCACTGAAACTCTAAACTGAAAACAACCCATTTCTGTAATCACTAAAACAACATCAGTGATTCGACATGTTTCTGTCAAATTATGCACCACCTCTTCCAACTCAGCCTCAAATCTTATCACAGCAAATCTTTGCTGTGCTTTTGCAACTGGACCCTCTTCCTCCCTTTTATATCACCCACACACATTCACATGCTCACACTCAGAAACTCCCTCTCTCCAAATGACTGAAATAACACTATTACTCTTGCCATCATCATGTCAAAACTCTTTTCAGTGTCAGTCTGTCTGGCTCTGCATGGATGACCAGACCTGCAGCTGTCAAAATTCCACCAAAAAATAATAAAGACTCCTCAAGATGCAAAAAGAAGAAGAGGACAAAAAGAGAGGAGCAGTTGAAAGGTGAGGTGGATTCCAGGGAAGTAAAATGCTGGGAATTTCTGACAATCCATGTGCGGTTTGGAACAACAAAACCTTTTTTTTTCCTCTCTGAGAGGTGTGAGTGCTACACCAGCACCGTCGCGCCTCCCCAAATCTGAAAAGGCTCAGAGACCATGGCAATCTCACAGCCCCGCCCCACCGTGACACCTAGACACGCACCTGCCAGACGTCAATCTGTTTTCTGCACGTGCTGGAGAAAAAGACAGACCGAGTGCGTATTGCTGCTCTGTGGGTGGCAAAGGAGAGGGATCACTGGATTTGACAGGAGCTATTTGACTAATCCAAAACAACAGCTGTAAGGTAGGGAAGAGAGGATGGAGAGGAGGAGGTGAAGGAGGAGGAGTAGTTAAAGAGGTGAAGGCAGTGGAAGAAGGCTGGAGAAAGTGAAGTAATATGAAAATTAATCCCTCATGTAGGCCCTGAGGATATGAGAGGCTAGAAAACTGCAAATAGAAACAGAATTTTGGGCAAAAGCGGAATTAAGGTGATGTAAGATCAACACAAAAGGAAGGCACAACAAGAGGGCCAGGCAGAAACTGTTGTTCCAACCCAATAGAGGACAGCAGGGTTGCATCCATTAGCCTCCACACAGGGGGGTTGAATCAGCACACACGGCACCAGCAGGTGAGAATGATTACACTCACACACACTCATACACACACACTGTCCTCACGCGTACTCCGGCCTTCATTACACATCTGGTTGAGTTTTGTTAAAGGAAGCCGCGTTGGGGTGGTCCTCGCTCCTCTAACAGGTCGGTGCTGTTAACACGGCAGGCCACAGAGAGTCCACCACCCTGCGGGGCAGAATCTGAACATCTCTACGTCTCACAGCCACAGAGTAACACTAAAAACAGCCTATTTGAAATCCAGTATGATGGCTGGTGGACCGGTTCTGCAGCAGACATGATGCATTTACATGTTATGCATCTCAGACTGCAGGCCCACCAGGCAACCCATTGGTTCCCCTCCTGCTGATCTGCCAGAACCAAGCAACAACCTTCAGCTGCACTTCCTCTCCGGAGTCTTTGTGCTTTCTTCAGGAGAATTATTTCTATTAAGTGTGACACATTTTCAAGTACTTCCTGACTCTGCTGTTATTTTTTTAATTGGTCTGTCTTAGATTGGATTATTTAATCAAATATGCAGTATGGATTATCTAATCAAGCTAAAGGGAACACACAATGGTCACTTACCCTCAGGTAGGTACAAAGGCAAACTACTGTACAATTATGCCTTATGTGTTTGATAACAGAACTGTTGACACACCATGTTCTGTGGCCAAAGCACAACCCAATGGAGTGGGAAGACTGGATTACTTACAGCAGCATGATGGAGCATGGGAGAGTGAGGAAAAATAAACTGCAGACCTATAATTCAGTTCAGCGCTGTGTGGCTGCACTGGATGACAACTGAGGTCTTTGTACCGAGAAATAAGTTGCAGTGCCTTACTTAAGTATTCATTTTCCTAAATCTTATCGTGTTACAGAATTGAATTAAAAAGGACTTCATGTCACTGGACAAACCGCCCATGATTTTGGCAGAATTATTAAATCCGTCCATCCATTATCTCTGCTGCTTATCTGTTCAGGGTTATAGGAGGGCTGAAGCAGATCCCAGCTGGCAGCTATTGGGTGAAAGGCAGTGGCCACCCTGAACATGTCAGCAGGCTATCACACAGTTGTTTTTGTTTTTTTTCAAAGATCATTTTGGGGTTCTTTAATGCCTTTTTTCAGAGGAAGGAACAATGGAAGTAGGTAGCTTGGATGAGAGTGTGGGATTATATGCAACAAAGGGCTGCAGATGGATTTGAACCCAGGCTTGCAGGACCATAGCGTCTGCACATAGGGAGCATAGTTTACGCTGAACTAAAACAGCACCCCATCACTTAGCTGACTTATAGACACTAACACACACTCAGATTCACACCAACTACCTAAGCTGGAATCACCAGTTAAACAAACAAACATGTCTTTGGACTGTAGGAGGAAGCTGGACTACTCAAAGAGAGCCCATACAAAGAGCATGGGGAGAGCATGCACACAGAAAAGCCCAAGTAACCTTTTTACTCTGTGAGGCAACCGTGCTGACCACTGCACCACTGTGTCACCCCTGAGAAGTACTAAATATCCTTCAAAATTATAAACAATAAATGTCTAAAAGCTTTGTGTGATTTTCTGTGAATCCCTAACCAAGATAAAGGGCAACAGAAGATACTTGCTCTTCAAAGTACTGTACATAATGTGTTACAAAAGGTAAGAAAGATAGACAAATTGTTATTCAACTGTATTAAGTGACATCAGGGAAAAAACGAGTATATTCCAGTATGTTGAAAAGTATTCATGGAGATATGGATCACCAGAGTTTGTCTGAGTGTATTATTATTAAACTCTTCTAATGCACTCTGTGAAACCTTTAAGTGGACAAAAACGCAGCTTCAGTGACATTGACTGAGATGTTCACAGGTTGTAAATGTTGCATTACATAAAGTTTTTAAATGATAAAATAAAGCCCTTAAATGAAGCCTGTATGTTTTAACCTCTGCTTTTCCTCATGGCATAACTGTGAAAACCAAACATGAGGTTTTAACTGGAATCCAGGCCCCTCTGCATACCAAGACAGAGCTCTGCGATCCACGGTTCTGGGTCCTATTTAACCAGCTGAGGTTACATTGGTTCTGCTGAGGGACTTGGCTGTGAAACCCGGTTCCTGTGGCTTCAGACCAAACCGAGAACAGAAACAGTTTCCCTTTTACAGATCTTTTTATGATGTCTGGCTTTTCTCATCTCTCTGCTCAGTGTCTCCCTGATCCAGAATCTGGGAGAATCAAACGAACTTCTTCTTCTCTGTGGTATCACTGGAGTATCTGAGGGTTTCACTGAGGTAGTCTGAAGCTTCACTTTGATGGGATCAGGCCATGTTTGGTCATAAATGTGGTTTTGGGTGAGGAGACATGAATGAAGGCGAATGAAAACTGACAGGTTAAACACGCAGGAGAGGGGTTGAGGCGGTGGACGGACTGTTTTGGCCGCTGTAGCCATCCAGGTGTACTATTCGCTTTGGCTCTGAGAAATACACAACTGTCTGCATGTCAGTATTCTAAAATATTAAAAAGAAACACACACATACTGTACATGCACAGGCCATGAACATTTCAAGATGTCATACATTTTTTATTTAACAGACTCAATAAAAATGGTAGATTAGCTTAAAGAGGAATCAAAACTCTCGGAGTATAAGCTTCTTCTTGAAATACACAAAATTTTAAACTCTTCTTACCCACAAAAATCTTGATGGTCAGACACTGTCAGTTACTTTTCAATAGCGCCTTTAACTCCTCAAGAACACTAAACTTGCAGTGTGCAAGCTTGTTTCTTGTAAGTCTCCACAATAGTATGGGAGGTGGAGCCTTCAGTTATTGGGATCTTCTCCTTTGGATTTTTGGTTCGGGGGACACCAACTCTATTTGTATGTTTGAGCAGATACTTTCCTTTAGATTAGGCTTATAGTTTGGGCTTGTTTGATAATGCATTTGATCAGGGCATAATTGCGCTGCTATAGGCTTAGACTGCCCCATATCTGTGTGCATTATGCCCCATGGGGTTTTACATTTTTTTTGATTGCATTTTACCAGAAAATTGTTTGGAAGGCTGTAAAGCTAAAACTGTGTTGTAATTTAAAATTAGAGCCCTTAAAATAATGATCCATTTCCCTCACATACACCCTCTTAACCTCCTGTTAAATCTGGAGGTCTAGACCTGGACTCCTCTTTAAAGTCACTTTGGGAACTTTAAACACGTCTTCATGTCTGATTGGGTCTCAGTTCTCCGGTAACCTATACAAAGCAGCTCCTGCACCATGCATGGGTGTGTGTCTGCATGTATGTATGTGTGTGTGTGTGTGTGTGTGTGTGTGTGTGTGTGTGAGTGTGTGTGTGTGTGTGTGTGTGTGTGTGTGTGCTCATGACTGCATCTTGTACCTAAGTAACAACAGATGCTGCGCTGACCTCAGAGGCTTCCTGGAAACGCAAATTTGTCAAAATGAAGCAGGAAAAAGAGAGAGCCACAGTTTAGGTAAATGTAACATATAGGGGACACACACGCACACAAACACACTTTCATGAGGACACACACACACACAAACAGCGCTCGTGCAGTTGTACACATGCCCCTTCCTGTGCTAGACACACACCACCAAGCTCAGGGTAGTGTTACATGGGATGCTCACAATGAATAATTACAAATGCACATAGGATCAAAAAGAGAAAGAAATATATATGTTCACACACACACACACACACACACACACACACACACACACACACACACACACACACACACACACACACACACACACACACACACACACACACACAAACTGTCTTATGGTGCTGGGAACTGCTGATGTGGATTTATTCTGAATCTATCATGCCAAAAAATTGCTGCTCTGGCTAAATTTTGAAGAAACAACTGAAAGGGAAGAAAAATATATTTTAACTTGACCACATTCTGAAATCTGAGTGGCAAGAGGAAGACTGATTACAAATAATAGAGCTTTAAGAAAGATCTCCTTACCTGTAGTTACACTTCATATTTTTCAAGTTAATGTTTCAGGAAAATAAAACACAACACAAATAAACCTTCAGTTGTTCTCTCATTGGCTTATAGGTAGTAAAAAAACACTCATCTGATGTATGACTGAATACCACAGGGCCTCAAAAAGAACCACGTTACCCTTTCATCCATCTCTCCTTTTCTTTCCCTTCTTTTCTTCCTTTGGCACTAGAAGCAATCACGCTATCTCAGTGACGAACAAGCAGCCTGACCACATGATATCACCTCTGAAAGAAAAATGAGAGGAAACGCGTGCCGTTGCTCTCACATGTGATCAATTATTTGAAGGTGAAGTCAAGCTGAGGGGGAAATTTTCAGCCATTAGCCCTTTAGCGCAGGGATCATACTGAGGGTAATAGTGACTAAACACTGAACAAACACATTTGGTTAATTGGTCATTCCAACCTGGAGCAGGGAAGGCAGGCGTAACGATTGGCTAGAGGGTTGATACATTTAGCATTAGCAATATATGCATGTGCAATCACTCAGGAATGCACACATGAAACAATACATTCATTTTCTAACAAAACAGAGCATTGTGTTTGTTTCTTGTCAAGACTGTCACAGGGAGTTATAGAAATGACTGTAAATCACAATTCAAAAGGAAACAAGTCACTCAACTGAGCCATGCAGCTGACTTGTAATTATCAGTGTGTGTCAGTTTTAATAGAGATTTTATTTTAACACTAGGCAGTTTAAGACAGATGCTTTCTGCCTGAAATACTGGTCTGTTTGTCAATACCCAAAAATAAGGCACTAGATGTGGGGAATGTCTCCAAAATCGAATCAGACTTTATCAGCCAGTTCTAGTTATTAAGATAATGGAGACAGATTTTTTGTTTTAATTTTAAGTTATATTTTTGGGCTTTTACACCTTTATTTTATAGAGGAGAGGACAGTGGATAGCCTTCCCAGAATTTATCTGAATTTTATTTGACTTTGTTTTATTTTAACCATCTTAAGAAATATATTTATAAATAATTGTATTCCTTTAGAGTTATTTTAGGGCAATTTTATTTCTTTAAAAAAATGTTTTATTCATCTGTGTATTTTTATGATCTGCCTGTTTTATTTTGCTTCCCAATACATACAATACATACCTTCAGTGAAAGATTATGATTAAGTAAGATCAGCAACAACATGGTAGAGTACAGTTAGTATAAATCTGCATTCAAACTTTAACCGAAATGAGACAAAGTGCAACATACTCTTAACGTTTCAGTTTTTTGTAGCTGTAGAGTTATTAGAGACTAAAATAAAGTGCGAGTAAAATATTAAGAGAAATGGTTGAATCATGTGCTATATAATCATGAATGTGCTTAGGAAAAATTCAAAGTAAAAAAAATCATAACTAGTTATGAATTTCTAAGAGAAGGATCAAAACTGATAAGTGTGCAAAATTAAACTATAAAATAAGGTTGAAAAGTATCATCAGTAAATTGTATGTGAAGTATTAAACATAAAAGTGTCAGACAATGAGATTCATCAGATTTATACCATTTTAATGTAAAATTAAAAACTGAGCAAGTCTTAGTAAGCTATACAATGGAATCCTGCACTGGACTCATCTCCCAATATCAGCTCTTTGATATCTTTTAAAGTTGTAGTTAGATTCAAGATCCAGGAATTAGTGTCTTTATTACTGAGCCTTTGACAGTCTCAAGAAAGTTTAGATTAAACACACACACACACACGCACATGCACACACGCACACACACACACGCACACACACACACACGCCCTCACACACACGCACACACACGCACACACACGCAGACACGCACACACACACAAGCACTCACAAACACACACTCAGCTTCCATGCATGAGCAACTCACCTAATTAACCCAGACTGGAGGTTTCCCCTTTAATTCAGTCACCTTTGACCTCTGTATAAGACCCGTTTACTCTCCAGAAAACATGCGTGGAGCTCACTGCTTAAACAGAACAAGTATGATCATCCACTCAAATATGGTCTCTGCACTGCTATTTATACTGTATCTGTGCTGTTCCATCTAATATGATGAATGTAGGCACTTATCTGAAACTGATTTTTTTCCACACAGTCTAATAACATTTGATTCATCCTCTGGCTCTTGAGATTTTTGCTGCATAGTGTGCTTGTACTCATTTTTTAACTTATTTGTTTTTATTTCAGAAGTTCTCTCTCTCTCTTTCTCTCTCTTTCCATCACCCTCTCTCATCCTTTCATACCCGCCTCCTCCTCCTCCTTCTCCTCCTCCTCCTCCTCCTCCCTGTGTTTATTCCTCTGGCCGCGCGACAGGCCCCAGAGCCCAGAGGCAAGTCATGTTCTCAGGGAAATGGCAACTCTCCACAGAGCTGATATCAAAATAGTTTAAAATGTGAATCGTCTGATAGTTCCCAGTGAGCGCAGAGCCGAGCCAAACACTTCCAGATCACCCTGCCAGTACAATGTAAACAGAGTGGGGACCGAGGGGAGGGGGGGTTAGTGAACCTGTTGGGTTCACACAGCGCTCTGGTTGGTTTTGGTGGACCGGACCAAGGTTTCCCAAACTTTTTCTTTTTTTAAACTTAAAACTAGAGTGTTGTTTTTGCTCAAACAGTCCAGGGAGTGCAGGTGGTGAGTCTGGATGGGGAAATATTTTGTCAGAGTGAGACTTCTGAGATGAACCAGACTTCAGCAGAGTTATTTCTTCATGTTTAAAATTAACAACAGTGAGAAAAAAAGGTCTTGTTTTTTTCTGAAGAACATAATGAAATAGAAAATTACACCGTCTGAAGTATGTTTTGGCCAAGATGCTCACCTTGCATTAGCAATGTCTCTTTTACAATCTGACTTTTCAAAAAAAAGAAATTCCCTTCTTAACACTTTTAACGCTTTTAACATTCAATGCATGTAAGATCTAAAAAAAATATTTGTGCCACATAAAATAAGATTTAAAACTTCAAAAGCAAAGTTAATAGTAATTTATGAGAATAAAGTACATTTAGGACGATAAAGTCACAATCTTAGTCTATGGTTAGCCTATTTTATTTTGAAGGAGCCAACTGATGACAATGAGGATTGTTAAGCATCTGATGAAGTCAAACTTTAGTGCAGGTGTCATAAATCAATGAATCCTTCATTTTTCAAGCACATCTGTACCACATTGTCATAATTATCAGGAGTCTCTTACAGAAACTGAGTCTACTCTGACAGGCAGCCTGAGCACACTTCTGAAACTACTGTCTGTTCTCAGCTGTGTAACTTTACAAGATGATCCCCCATTCCTCATTTTAGTGCAGGCAGCTGTCCTGATTTTATGCTTAATGTTATTTTACACAAAGATAAATCAAAGCCTTTCAATACAACCTTTTTCTCATAAAACTACAACTGAACTCTCAAAATATGACGACTTAATGTACGATAAATGTATGGATCTTTTCTTATGAATTTAACTTTTTAGAATTTAAATCTGAGAGTAAAAGTACTCATAAATTAAGTACTTTTTTAAACACAACATTATTCTTGTAATCTTACAACTAACTCTTGAAAATGTATGACTTTATCTCAGAAATGTTTTCTTTGTGAATTTACAAGTTCATTCTCATAAATGTACTTATTTTTCATCATTCATTTACAGTTTTCTTCCAACTTTATCCTTGTAATTAAATCATTAACATGGCCATGTTCCTCTGTTATAGATATCTGTGGATCTGAGGTTTATCAACATGGAGTTACTTGACCATGAAATGAATGATCATTATTACATCCACCTACAGATACATTACAACATGTTATAAACCATTTATTAAATGTTTATTTAAAGCAAAGTAAAATGTAATCTATTGCAAATTGCACAGTATTGATACCAAAGAACATGTAGTTATCAGTTGTATGTATATAAATAGAAAAAAGATGCAATATTGTCTGAAGGGTTTACATCAGGGGGGGTTTGCACATTAAAGTTCCTGTGAGTTGTTTTTAGCTGCTTATGAAACAGACTGAAATGAATACTGACACTTCTAAATGACCTACAAAAGACAAGACAAGATCATTGGAGACAAGATTTATCATTTCTTTATAGTTCCTTTTGCTTGTAAATGATGGGTAGGTGTCAGATGAAGTGATTTAAGACACGCTGCCAGAACAGCTGTTTTTACAGCAGATGTTTCCTGTCTGCCACTAAAGCACTCAAAGGTAAAAGGTGAAACCTGAAATTTTAAAACTGATCATCAGCATTTTTACCCAAAACATATTACTTAACAGTTTCTTTCACAAGTTTCTTGAACGCCCCTTCAAATACTAAATAATCACAGTTGGTGCTAAGCTTTCATAAACTGTCTGGAGATTTTAAAAATCCCTCGATCACCTCAGAGCTTATTAAAGTTATAATAAACGGCTGCCCTTCCCATCTCTCAAGAGAAACTACTTCAGTGATATTATACTCAACCTTTGGACGGTTGGTAAGTGAACTCCGTTAGGTGTTCACCTAAGGTTCACTTTATTTCACATGAAATATGCCTCTGTGAAAAATTTGATGAAATGTTCAAATGAGTTTGATGACAAGTCTCAACAAAGGACATACTATCACCTCAAGGCAGAGATAAATCATAATCCTGTTGGTGTAAAATCTCAACTTTTTGAATCCACAGATGTTTTCAGCTCAAAACTAGAAAGAAATTCCTGAACATGGAAAATTCAATTATCTTCCCTTGCCTTGAAACATCATCGTTTTCATCCTCTGTGTTTGTGTGTGGAAACTTTGTAATTGTGCTGTATATTTTCAGTACATTTGTGATTCAAAGGTTTTATTGATGTGCTGGAAGATTTAATATTTGTGTGTGTTTGTGGAAGCACGCCTGCTCGCTGGAAGAAAAACAAATCTTGTATAATTCTTGATTTACACCTTCATTTGTTTTCCAAAGAGTTTGTTTGCACTGGCACATGATGTGTGTTTGTCAGGTAGCGGTTGATGCCAGCATGCAGTTACACAAAGTAATGTGGGATATAAATCATATCATGTGCACCACCACCATCATCATCATCATCATCATCATCATCATCACCGACAGCAGCAGAGGAAGTGTCAGCAGCAAAGCCAGAGAATGGTGTGTGTGGGATGAGGAAGTTTATCAGCTTAGCTTGGCCAACATATTTGAACTTTTTCAAGGTTTTGTCTGATTTCTTATCTGTTTGTTAACTTTTGAATGTACTTCACATCTCAAGATCAGGATCAAGATCCCTTTTATTGTCACTCCACAAAACATCAGAGATGCAGGCACAATGAAATTATGAGCTGGCTCATTTTAAAGAACACAGATAACAGCCCATTTGCTGTTCCCCTTATACAATTTGATCTTGTGCATACAAAATAATCATATTGTATGCACAGGATAATTAAATAGTAGGGAATGAGTTGATAATCTTGTGCACACAAGTTATTAGCCTTTGCAAAAGCAGCAGTGGTAATCGTTCCACCTGTCGTCAGTTGCCACCATTTGCCAGTAAATGCAGAAGATCATGTTGTGCGCACAAGATTCTCTATTTTGCCCGAGGTAACCATCTTGAACACAATACAACAACTTGGGGGCGCATTTATCTTGTATGCATAAGTTGTTAACCTGTAGAAATGCAGCAGTGTTAATGGTTCCACTTGTCATCATTTGCCATCATTTGTCATAAAATGGCAACATTTACAAATAGATTGGGTTTTTGTAATTGTGTGGATACTCTGTGTTTTTAGAGGCTTAGGATGGAACTGGTGTTTTGTTTGTGTAACATAAGCACTCTCTGAAAAAAGTGTGCCCCATGTTGTGTTGAAATGTAACAAGCTCTGCTATGATAAGTTAAATGAAGTTTGTTTTCAATGTGAGAGCCGTTTATTCATGTGGTGTGTCTGAAAGGAACCTATTCATTTGATATCAAACACCTTTGTGTGATAAGATGAATTTGCTGTAGAGTAAATGTGACTCACCATGCTTTACTAGATGAATCATACCTACATCATTAACTTCTCTCAATGCTATCCTACAGTTAACCGTCTGTGTTTAAGTATTTTCTTTACATTATTACAACAAAGGAGGCTGTGAGAGACTTAATAATGATGATGAAAGCGTGTTGAGGACTAAAGAGAATGTTTATTCCTTGGTCCCACATGATAAGAGAGCGAACACAACCTCCTCCCAATCAACTTATTATTTTGTGTGCACAAGATAACAATGGTTAACTTTGTAGGGCTTCAGCATGCTTAAAACATTAAACACAAATATTTTATTTAACATTGATGCTAAATGTATACATTTTGACTCTGAAAAGGACCAAATTAAAACTGAACTAAGAAATAAACCTTCAAATTAGACAAAAAGTGTCCACGGGCATGTCTGCGTGTCGTTGGGGTTTGTGGGCTTTGCTGGAACTTTCCAGCCTTTCTCTCCCTTCTTATTTATTTTTTGTCTGTGTTGTTTTCTCAGTATTGCAATGCATCACTTGACATTACCCAAGCAAGTTTGAGCTGCAGCGCATCAGCTGAAAGCAATTTGGTCCGGAGCGCAGCTGCCAGGCGGATAAGACTTTCCTTCTTTCGTTTACTTTGAAATGTTCCTTTTTTTTCGACTTCCAAAATACACAAGGCAGCCAAATTGCTGACATGTGTGAGCGAGGCAGCGAGGCTCCTGCATTCTTTCATGCCCCACTATGCAAAACTCCACATTGTTTATTTAAAGAACACTGAACACTTTAGCACTATTAAGAAACATGTCATATGGTAAACTAAAGGTTTCCTCTCAGGAAAAATCCCTGTCCGTTTATTTTTCTTCTGCAAAAAGTTATTTTAGTTTGGACTCACAAACTGCCTGCATTCACAATCAAGCAACAGTGTCGTAACATGGCTTGTTTAGTGAAGGACACTAACAGGCTCGGTAAACCTGGAAGTGGTGTGATTATTTATGTGTGCAGGCGTAGACGTGTGAGATTTAAGGACTGGACTGTCTCTTCCTCGCTACCTCACAGCGACCAAAACAAAACAACACTGCAGACGACTGAGGACTGAGTGAAGGAGGCGTTTCTTTATTTTAAGCTGCACCTACTAAGCTAACTTCAACTAAACATGAAAAAAGTTTATCCAAAATATGAATGATAATTGTCTCTCAGGACATTTATTCTTTGTGTGGAAGAAATAGTTTCCAAGAAAAAGAAACAGAATGTGATTACAGAGAAAGAAAACAGCTCTTCACTGAATTAATAAGGACAACTTGGGAACAACAAGAGTCCAAAGTATATGCTGGAGCTGTGAGCAGAAGATGAAAACAAAACAAAAACAGTTATCAATAAGACCTCAACATTTACAGTATATGTCTATGAAAGGAGCTTTTATCAATGTAGATGACTAGAGAATAACAGAAGTCTGTAAAGATTTACTCTGAATGCTAGAAAGTAAAACAAGTCTTTTAAGACAGCTCTGACATTTTAATGCTGATAATGAGGAAGCCTTTTGAAAAGCAGACAATAAGTTGAAAATAAGAAACTGAAAAATACGCTTTGGAGGCAAGAGAATATGTTTCGATAAAAAGAAAAATGAAAAAAATGAAAGTGATTCCTATGTGACATGCAGCCAACACAAACAGCTTTTATTTTGAAATGCAGGGAAGAAGAAACATCTTACATTTACTCAAATGAAAATGTGATTCAATAAGGCATTAACACCTAAAATGATAGAGGCAGCTCTTATTTTGTCATTAAGAAAATTATTGACCAGCAAAATTCTGAAAAGATATTATTGAGTAGCTGGAAAGATCTTTTTTTGTTTAAGATAAAAACAAAACATTGTTCATTTTTCAAGGACTTCCTACAAACTGCTAAGAAAGTAGCTCTTATTTCAAAATGCAGACAATAACAGAGCAGTAAAAGTCAAAAACATAGACTATATACACCATAATAGTAGTCTCAGGGGTGTTTCTGAAAACGCGTTATGAAGCCCAAAGATGGTGGACGCCATATTGGAAATGCTGACCAACTCCCAGCTAACCTCCAGCAAAGAGGTAGAGCTGAGGCCGTAGCCTAGCCGCCTGTCTAACTGCTGTAACAGGCTCACCCGTCAGACAAACCAGCCACGCCCTAACCATACCTTATTATACAAATGTATGTTACTCTTAGCATTATCAAAACAGATGCGATATGAAAACATCATCCTCCTTACAGGGATTACAAATACAGGAGTTATAGAGACCAAAAGTATGTTCTGTACGAGGCTGTAAACATAGTTATTTCTGCTGCTAAATCAGAATTTTATCAAGGGCTCTAATGGGCTTTTCTTGACTTTTGAAGCCTCAAGTGGACACTGGTGGAGTTGCATTTTTCAGCATCCCTGCATTGGCCTAATTTTCAACACCAGAGTTTGCCTCTTGGTCCAAAGGATATACTTGGAATAAAAGAAGTATATGTCAAGGAAAAAACAAAACATAATTTATGTTTCTCTCAACACCTGCTGCCTTAAATCAGGTTTTATTCTAAAATGCAGACATTTAAGGAACAACAACAGTTTCCTTACATGCAGGAAAAGATTAGGGAAAAAATTAAAGCTGACAAGCGAGTACTCTGACACACCATGATCTGAGTGGAAAGAAAAGAGGGGATGTAAGGTCTGAGACACACAGACAAGGAAAAAGGGCAAAATATGACATGCAAACCAGGGACGACAGCCAGAAGACGGGCTGTGCGTCAGTGTAGGCAAGGCTGTGGGTGGGTGGAGGGCGTGGAGGGAGAGGAAAAGAGTCTGAGTGATAGCCCACCAGGGCCTCCGAGTGGCCTGACATGGGGAACAGCTAACCTACCTTGACATGCGTAGGAAACCCAAAACTCTGTGAGCCCTGTGTCAGATAGGAGCCACCCAGAGGAGTGCGTAGCCCGAGCCCCTGTGTGTCCTCTTTAACTAGCTTTGTTTAGATGAGCGCACGGTCGAGGAATGCTTCAGTATACCTCCAGAAACCACAAGCACAACAGCATTAGGGCGACATCGGCTTCACAGCGCATGGGAATAAGTCAATTCTGGCTACTGGAGGGGTTTTAACTGCTGACTGGAGTTTAGTGTGTAAACTGTGAGTGTGCTCATTATACTTCCCTTTGAAGCTGTAATCCTGTCAGAAAGATAAGAGGTGACAATTGAAAAGTCACTCTGACATGGTTTCAGGTCATATTGGATTTGTGTAAAGTAGAAACAAGGCGACACTAAAGGAAAGTGTTGACCTTTGGGGAACGGGAGCACAAATGTAGTCATCATTCTTCCGTTAGGAAGGTAAAAATGAAAGAAAACTACAGAAGCATCACCAGTGTGGTTTGTGATTCACACTGAGGGCTTCTCATTTCTTAACAGTAACACTTAAGAATAAAGAGGTAAGACATGGCAAATAATATACATGACTCAGAGTGGGAACGCGAACGACCTGATGAATGAGACAATATTGGAAGGGAAACAGTAAAAGTATTAAGCTGATACATTGGAATGACTTTCTAAGTAATAATAATAAGCACTTTGTTCATTCAAATGTTATATTTCTCCTCTACACTTGCAAGACTTTACACACTCACATATTTAACCATATTTTAATGTGTGAGTTATGTAAGAGAGGTGTTATCTCATATAGAATATAAAAGAGACAAATAGTTGAATTAAAGAGTTAACAGGCCGTTGTCCTGGAGCACATTTTGACCTTCCTTTAAAAAAGGTGTTAACAACAAAAATAATTTTCTTTGAGAATGTTCAGTCTTTACAGGCATTTTCATAATAAGCATTAAGGTGCATTCACAAACACAATTTTGGTTTGTTGTTTGACAATTTTTCTCAGGTTTCTGAACCCACTTTGAACAGGCAGTTTTATTTTACTAGATGGGAGTACTGAATTTACGAACTAGTGGGGTCTGATCCAGAAGGGTGACATGGACTAACTTGAAACCTGATTTGCGACCTCACCTGCCACCCTGCGATGTAAAGCTATGCTCAGCTATTTACCTTGTCCAAGGTGGGACCTGTTTTGAAATGAACAGCAGCTTGTAGCTTTCTTTGCATTTCAGTGATGCACATTTAGTAGCTTCTTCTCCAGGGGGCACAGGCTGGCCGAGCGGTTTAAGTGCATGCTCCATATGCAGAGGCTTAGTAGCCTTTGCTGCATGTCTACTCCCCACATTTCCTGTCTCTCTTCAGCTGTTCTATCAAAAGAAGCAAAAATGCCCCTAGAAACACAACTTGAAAAAAACACATTACTTTGGACATACAACTTATTTTTCCCCTTAAAAAATCAAGTTTTAAAGATTTTAATGTTGCCTATCTTGTTACTCAATTAAGTTAAATATACAGTAAATACTGATGATAGACAGGGTATCAATGCTAATCACATGTACGTGTGTTCTCCAGTTGGGCCACCTCGGTCAAAAAGTCTGGATCCACACCCGAGAACTAGATCTACATCAGAGGTGAACTGAAAATAACTTATTGAAATTACAAGAATATAGGTGAGAATTGAAACAAATAACAAACCCACACACTTAAAATGCTGCAAAATGAAGTTTTAAAGCTTGGCTGAGTTGAAAAATTGGTGAATTGGAAACTTGATCTAAAAAAAATAGGAGATAAAAATAACACTCATGCAGATTTCCTGGAAAAACAGTTGAATTTGTGCCACATTTTGATAGAAGCCTGGCTACTGTTGTGATTTTTGAAGACACTGTGATAGATCAGACCCAGTGGTCATATTTTGAGAACCACTTTGTTTTTTCTGCTGCACCAAAGCTTAAATTTGTCACTCAGTAGATGGTATTAAATATTACAGCAAACAGTCTCATTTGATTTCCTTTATTACCATTTTTACTCTATTTGATGAGAGCTAAACGACTTACAGTACTACCAAACAGAAACAATAATCATTTAACATTTGGAGCTGCGCTGTAGAATACATTCTAATGATCAAAGTCCACATTAAAGTATGAAATTAGCTCGCTGTGTAAACACTTGCTTAAATTTTGTCTCCACATGGAGCCTAGAAAGACAGATCCTTCACTGTACTGTGTAAACACATGAATCAGAGGAGAGAATGAGTAAAGGGTGGATGTGCATACATGCTCCAAATTGGCTAGATCTGGTCTCTTTGGCTGAGAAGAAGAGACAAGAGACAAGAAAGATTTCCTCCAGCAAGAATAGTGAGATAAAGCGAATGACGACAGTGTGAAAGCAAAGAGAGGAGAGGACGGGGAGGAAAACGGATTGAATGTTGGCACGCAGGGAAAAGGCAGTCTGCGGTAGACTTGTAAATAGCCGGAGGGACGGAGGGATGGAGGAATGGAGCTATCAGCGGAGAAGTGATGAAGGTCTGGGATCAAGCCAAGATAAACACAGGCCAGCCCAGAAGGAGCTGCAGCACCACACACACACATATGAACTTCACAAAGGCACAAACATACAAACACTTAAGACTGCGGGCACTTTATATTCATCATTAAACACATACACACACTCATTCATGCACACACACACCTGCAGGCAAATAAACAGTGCACTGTAAGGCCCCCAGACCGCAACTTCTTGAGTGTTAAGCTGTGTGACAACAGCCTGAGCTGTCATTTAGACATCATATTTCAACACATACTCTACATTAGTCCATTCGCCCAGATACTTCAGAATAAACACACAATGAATAGAAATGACTGGACTTTTTTTGAAACACTTTGGATAAACAGACTCAAAAGAAGGCTGAGCTCTTGGAAAATCCCTCTTAATGTCTCTGTAGACTCATTTTAAGTCCTGTTTTAACAATAAAATCAAATGTTTCCTTGTTTTATTAAGATTCTCAAATACAAATGTGTGCTTTTAACCCCTAGTGTGTCTTTTTTGTTACGCACCTCTTCCAGTGTATTCGTGACTGTGTTTATCTGCATGCACATGTGTCAGTGTGTTACATTGTCTGTCTGTGAGAGTGTGACTGGGTTTCTTTAGCATGCTCTGAAGCGAGAGCGCTCCTGCTCTGTCTTGTCTTTGACCAACTAACACCTCATCTTTCAAAATTTGCCAAATGTTGTCTTTAGCGCAACATTCAAAAGCATTTGGCAAATCTGCAGCATGAAAGAGCGGCCGTGAAGCGTGGCTGCCTGGAATGCAAAACACAAGTCATGGTCATCACTCTGTCACCACACAAAGTCAGACTTTGAGGACCCAGAGCCTTTGTGTGTGTCGAAATATGATTGACTGAGTTTAAGAAATACACATAATTCTTTGTAAACATGTTATAAAAGTGAAGCGGGGTTATTGAATAAAACAACAATTAAAACAAAGAGGGTGAATTTCAAGGATATTTAAAACTATGATCTTTTTTTATTTTTGGATCTATTTCTCAGTTGACAAGGTTTGATGTGAAAGGGGACACAAAAAGGACCAGAAGACTAGGGCTTTTTAGCATTTCAGCTTTGTGTTTTGGTCTTTGGGTTCATCTTAACTTGTAAGGCACTATATAGACTTTTTTTAAACCACAGCAGACATCTGTATTCAGAGGAAAAGCTCAAAGAAGGCTGTATCCTACCTGCTGAGCACAAGAGGAGCCAAAGGGCCAGATATTTCTCCACTAAGATAGTGGCGACTAAAAAGAAGCAAACACACAAAAAGATAACCTTACATCTGTTAGAAACATGACTCCAAAGCTATTATAAGGCTGTGCATCTTCGAAAGTATCTTAAACTGTTTTTGCTATCACTTTTAGCTATACGTCCGAGGTTATAAGAGTTAAAAAAAATTGCCACAACTTGCCCAAGGTACAAAAAAATATATCCAAACTCTAACTCTGTTGATAAATCTAAAAGAGAATCGCTCAATTGGCTTATAATATGTAAAAGCAGTGCTTAAATCAACTTCAAAGAAAAAAAAGGCTAGTGTAAGCAGGGGCAGATCCAGACTCTTTGACTGGGATGACCCAGCTAAGGCACTGACCACTGAAAATGTGTACTACTATACATTAGTACAGTTGGCACAGTACTGTAAACTGACACATTTGATATTTCAAACAGAAATAATTACATTCAGATAAGTTCTTCCAAATTACAAGGCAGAAAATGACCCTACATTATGAGAAATATATTCTTAACTTTAGTCTTTCCATCAAGAAAAGTAAATTAGTTTTTAGTATAACTTTGCTGGTTTCAAGGAATGTAATGCCTAGTGCATGTCATTATGTCAAGATAATGGCTTTAGCATTTACTTAATTTAAGAGTCTCATATTTTTGTATTTCTATAAAGAAATGTAATGAACTTGTTATTAGTGAAAATACACTTATTTTAAGGTATTTCTGGGTTCATTGAGGCTAGGTATTTTTACTTGTTTTGGAAAGTCTTGACAAGGCAAATTTTCTTGTTCTATTGGCAGATCATTTTGCTTAGTTTAAGTAATACACCCCCAATTTTTGTATATTCTTTCTTGTTTTTGAAGGCGTGCGTTTTGTAGTGTAATCCTATCTACTGTAGCTACTATTTAAGGATCAAGGTTTAAAATTCCTGTGTATTTTTTTCACTTTGAAAAATAACACAACAGACTGGGAATGTTCAAATTATTTTAACTTAGGGCTCAAAAAGATGTTCCCAAGTCACGTATACTACTGCTGCTACTAGTGGCCTGTTAATACAGCAATTAAAGAGCCAATTTTAATAAGTCCTACATCTGACAAGGCAGATAGCCAATCATAGTTATGGATCTTGGGGTGGAACTAGGGGTTGCCAATCAGATTTCAAGGTGGGCCAAGGCAACACCTGAGCAAAATTGATACCTCAAATCAGTTGTTAAAGTTTATCCAGGCCATACTCAAACAACATTTAAATGCACTTGCGACCTTTATCTAAAGTAATTTTGAGTCCAAATTTTAGTCACAATGCTGATTTAAGTGAGCCCTCAAATAATTAAGGGGTGAGTTAATCTGACAAACCTTCATGAAATCCTTCTCCACTGAGATGTTTTGTCCGAGGTTAATGTGACTTCATATCTCTTCTCAAATTGCACAGATCTCAAAAACAATGTTTGCTGTGTATACAAGCATATATGCCTGTATTGGAGTGTGTTACCCTTTTGAAGCTCTCAGATTATTAATCTCCATGAGTGGTGGCTGCAGACGTAGTGATGGTACTTGTTGCTTGTAGCTGTGTGTTTTATACTTAAAGCTACCAGCATTGCTGTTCAAAGCCGCCCTGTGCTGTACGACGGGATAAGAGGGGACATGAAAGCAGCACTCAACGACATGTACAGTCTAAAGATCATAGAATATGACGGCAAAGAAGGTACACCAACATAAACAAATCAAGCACACCTACATATTGATAAAACAAGTGTACCCACATGTTAGGGGATCCTAATGGATGCAGCAGACATCCCATGGAGGAGAAGTGCACTGCTGTGTTTCTGATACAACAGTTTACAACTGTTAGCTCCGACCAAGTAATCTGATTGGACAAGAAGATCTCTGTGAGTGCTGATATAGAGTTCAACAGCACCTGGACTTTTGAATATATGTATATTCTGTTTTGACTAAAGCCACTTAACATCACTGCAGACAATCTTTGTCCTTTTTCGTCTTGACTTTAAAAATCCTGTCAACAGGCTTATATTTCAGCCTAATCATGATTTATGAACAACAGCAATACCTGTTGTCTTTTATTATCATTTACTCCTGTATGCCTCCTGTTGAACTGTTGTATAACAGCATTATCTCTCTCAAGGTTGTGTTGTTGGGCTGAATATCTCGCCTGCAGCCCCAAACTTGTGACCCAATCACATTTGTGTTTACAAAAGTTTTGCTTTGGTAGGAACATAAAACCCCTCTTTAATGTCTGCTTGAATTTCATCTTCAGTCACACACTGAATTAATGGAAATAAAACAAACCTCTGCCAGCGTTGACTGCTGCTGCTCATCCCCACTTCAAACATTCTTTTAATTGTCTCAAACCTGGCACTGAACAGCGGTAATATTGACAGTCGTGTGTTATGAGCAAGTCGGGTTGTTTGAGTGTTTTAGTCTGTCGGGCTCCCAGGCGGGCTGTAGCTTTGCGAAAGCCCTGTATTGTATTTCTTTCCTGTGCCAGAACCCGTTTTCCTGTGGCGGTGCTGTGTCAAACGATGACCCTCTGCTTCCTGAAAGTCGCATGGAGACAGACCTGCCACGAGCCCGGGGGCCTCAGCGTCAGCCACTGGACAACCTCAAAGTCTCCAATCTGTCCGTCTACGATCAGGTCTTTCCCCACTTTTCCTTTTTACGTCTCCCTTTTTTCCTAGCCTTATCTTTTGCTTCTTATTTTCTGTCATTTATCACCCCTCCATCATCCTCCTTCTTCCTCTCCTTCAATATTTTCGTCTTTGTCACCTCCCGTCTGTCCTCACCCCCTTCTTCTCTGTGTTTCCCTCCGTCCACACCTCCTCTCCTCCTCCCTTTGTCCAACAGTCCAGGTCAGAAGAGGGTCTGTCAGGCTTTTCCTGTGCGAGTCGCAGGTCCAGACCACACCTTGTGAGGGGGATTTCTGCAACTACTGTCAGTGACACCCTGTAAAAACAAGGAGACACGCACCCTCATGTCTGCATATACACAGAGCTCCTGAAAAAAAGGGGGTGTTTTTGGCAAAAACTAACTTTCTGTTGGAGGAATAAATAAAAACTTGTGGGAAAAAAACTTTAAATATGAAGAAAGGAAAACAAATTCAGCTGGAATTGTATCGACGCTCCATCTAGAGTAAGCAAAAGAGCATTTTTTCAGATCCTAAATAAAGACCAAAGTTAGCATTAGCAGATAGATGTTGACCTCACTTACAGTGAGTCAGATCTGTTATTCTGCATTGAAAGTAGACATATTTAAACAACCCGAGGGCCAACAACCTGATCTCTGGAGTCTGAGAAAGCTGTCAAATCATTTTTTATCATAAGACCTTAAAAGTTATAGAACATAAATGGCGAGGGATGAAGACTCAAAGGCCTGAAGTCTTCAGGAGCAGGGATGCACAGATTAAAAATTGAAGGCTTATACTGATTCTGATGCATAATATAACAAATTAAAATACAGCTGATTCCAATGTTTTCTTAAAATAACTGCTTTTGGTTACTTGTTTTTCCTGTGTCTACAGTGTGTGCTTTCCATCTGGACTGGGAACCCTAATTGAATCTCCATCATACAACATAAGTGAACGTTGTTTTAATCATTAAGCCTTCATAACGGTATCTTTGATTGAGCACAAATTAAATGCTAAGACTTGACTTAAACAACTTTTAATGTAATGTTCTTTCACATAAAAAATGGCCAACTTTACAACCATGAACTCAGTAAAAGGCATTTTTAACTCCTTACAGAGGCTGACGAAACTATTTTTTTTTCAAACAATTGCTCTTACATTAAAATAATATTAACTGCAGTTAAAAAAGCAGCTTACAAAAACATTAAGAGGGCCACCATACTGCTTGTTTATTCATATATAATTGTTTTTTTTATTCCTAAAATCAAAAGCATGTTGCTTACTAGCTTTTTGTTGTTAAATGAATGAGAGGTAACAGATAGGTATTGACTGCTATTAGTGAAGTTAATTGCCGATCTGTTGGTTAACATCAACAGGTTAAGTGTCAATTGATACTGATGCTCAGCTGATAGATTGGTGCGTCACTTTGCAAATATTATATAGTAAAGTCACAACATGATGCATGTACTTAATAACTTCTGAGCTTTTCTTCTGGTGACTTCAATGAATCAGAGCTTCCTCACCCACATCACTGCCCAACCATGATCTTGGATTCTGTCCCAGTGGTGTGCTTGTGTGCTTGCATTGGCACAGTCCACTTTGTTCCACAGGCTGTCAGGCCTTTGAATGGGCTCCTCATCTCCTTCCACTTAAGGTCACAAGTGTGTGCGTGTGTGTGTGTGTGTGTGTGTGTGTGTGGGCGGCAATAACATACTTCTCTGTGCATCTCTGAAATGACTCCTCCTGTCTTCTTCCAGCCCGGGTCAGAGGCAGGAAGTGAGCCAGGAGAAAAGGAGGAAGCAGAAGCAGCTCTCTCTGGCTGCAGGTAGTGACCCTCAACCTTGACCTCTGACCCCAGCCTCCATCAGTCTGACAATACGCACTCTGACAAAACACAGATGTGCAAACACACGACTGCTGCGGCCGACAATTTAGTGATATAGAAAGAACTGCCTGAACTCACTGGTAGAAGTAAACTGAAAAAGGACATTAGAGTCAGAATGATAATTTATCTCTTTATTATTTGACAACAATAATAACAGTATGTTGCATTTGTTCACTCGTTACATTTACAGAGGTGGTCAGGAAAGCTGTATGGACTCATGGACTTAGCTCGCACAATCATCCATCCCTCCTTCCTTTATCAAACTGTTTGATGGTGCTGGACGTACAGCTGGTGGTGACACTGTTAGCACATGAGCTCTGTCCACAAAATGGACAGAGCTCATAGCTTTAGAAGGCTTTGTACACTCTGGAGCTGCCTCACCAGTTCCAGAAGAATAACCTGCTGCCATGTTTGGAAGGCTCCAGTTTCCCCTCGATGACTGGGTTGGGCTCAGGACGAGGTCTGGAGTGGTAGGGATTGTCAGGGATGGGCCGTGGGGTCGACACTTTGGTCACCTGTAAAAGAAAAGTAACATTACGTGTTATATACATAACATATAACACGTTTATTAACATTTCAGTGCACAGTTCGGTTTAAGAGATGAACTGTCTTAAAGGGCATTGAGTTTTCTTACACAACTGATGTGAAAACAATACCTTATGTGATGGAGGTGTTCAACATGAACCTTGATCTGTTATCTTCACTCTTCTTTACCTGCAGCATCTCTTCTCTTTGTTTCATGATATACAACATCACCTTACATCTTAACTTGCTTCCCTCGTATTTATGTGATTTTATTCATTTCAAAAATATTGGAAGATACAGTCTCCGCTCTTTGACCCAGTCACAAAACTTGCTTTTGCTTTCAGTCCCAAGAGTGCGTCTTGAAATGGGTAAAAAGAGTTTTAGATATGCTGCTCCTGCAGCCTAGAACCTGTGGCAGGAGAGCCTGGGTTTGAGGGAGCGTATCTCTTTAAATGTTTTTAAAAGCAGACTGAAGGCTCTTGAGGAAGATGCTTCACTTTGTAGATGCTTTGACTGATGACTTTTGTTCTGAAACCCATGATATGTTGTATTGTTTTAGAATTATGTGTTTGTCTGTAACTTATCTAATGTGCTGCTGCTGATCTTGACCAGATTTTTAATCTCAATGTGGTTTTCTCCTGATTAAATAATATATAACTAAAAAAAAATTAAAAAATAAATCCTCATTTACATTTTCTAAACATCTTCTGGCTCTGGTTCCTTAATTATCTCCCTCTGCTCCTCATATCTAATAATCTACAAAGAAATATTTACAAACCTTTCCTAACACAAGTAACAGTCTTTTTATAATTCATGTAACTGCAACCAGAGAACCCCAGTCAAAGAAAAGTGAAATTAAAAATGTAAAGCCACTGTTCTGTTTTGTTGTTTTCTGTATGATGTGATTTGAAGACATGATTAGCAGCAGCTCTGCCTGGCAACTGTAAAGTGGCCTAAAAGTTGAAAACACAGATCCTGCAGCGTGTGCAAGTGTGTGCAGAAATAAAGTGTCAGAAATAAAAGTCTAAAAAACCTTTTGCCAAGATTAATTTTAGGTCTTTTTTTGAGTGCTGCAGCATAATTAGTGCTTCAAATAAAGTTATGAAAGCCCTTTAAAAAAGCCTTGTTATGGAAAGAAAAGCATCAAAAATACATGATTTGCCTGCTCAGTGCTGCTGCTGACTGAGGCGTCTATGCAGATGCAATCAGAGCTTCTTACACGGCGCACAATCAGCAAGAATGGAGCCCATCAACCGAGCTGCTCGCATTGTGAACGCACAGTCACTACGTCACAAGTCTCACCTTAGACAGGTCGCCCAGCTCAGGTCTCTCCCAGCCCAGCTTGTCAAGGACGCAGCTGTCGAAGGCTTGCTGCTGCGTGCGGCAGCGACGCAGCTCAGCCAGGTTGGAATAATCCAGACAGGTCCAGTACTCAGTGAAGGACTCGGCGCAGTTTCCCTTGATTTGTCTGCGAGGAAACAAATCAAATATTCAAGGGTAAGATTAAATTATACGGGGAAATCAGTTAGTATGCACGAGATTAAAGTTTTCTCCTTAATAATGCTGAAAAAAATAAATGATTAGGGAGATAGAGAGACTCTGGTGGGTTTGAAGGGAAATTCAAAAACTTATGATTCTATCCAAGTACCGGAAACACTTAAAACAAAAGTCAAAATTTCAAAGCCAACCATGTCTGAGCTTTTACAAAATTTTGCTTTATTATTTGTAGTTTTCCATCAGCCAGGTTCAGATAAATCTAAGCTGCTCATTTCATTGAAGTATCCCCAAAAAGTGTCTGGCAGTTTCCAGAAGCACCTAAGAATCAAACCAGGTCACCGCCTAATTACAGCTTTTCTCAAATCTTTCCTCATTATAATAATTACAGGTGTCGCTCTTTCACAATAACTCTCAGTTTACCTTTGAGGTGAGAGTGTCAGTTGTTTGTTTTGGCTTCAGATTTAGAGGTCACCTTTTGGGACACACACACAAAAGCACCTTAGAGACTAGAGGGGCGACCAAAGCGCTATTTCAAAACAGTCAGTTATCACAGACACAGCAGTTAAGAGTGAAAAACGCCAGGCCACTTCCTCGAATGGCCCCCGAGGGCAGTTTCATAGACATGTAATAGTCTCTGTACTTGTTTACGCTTTTAAATTAACAAGTGAAGTGTGTCTGCTGGTCATAGTAAAAGAGGAGCGTAGAAAATCACAAGTGTTCCCCTCACCTTTCTGTTCTATGAGTCATGAGCTGGGTTTTTTTTCAAGATAGCAAAAGTTTATTAGGAATTTTAAACAGGCTGATTTTTATTCATTCGCCAAAAAGAGACAAAAAGCATTGCAGATAGAAATACTTGTGTAACCAGATTTAAAAACGTACCCAAAAAAGACAGCGCTATGATTATACCCTTACTAAACACACATGCACAGTTGCAGAAAGTTATGGTAACTATCATACCTTCCTGGCTCAGTCTCTTCAATGAAGCTCTATGTTTATGTCTACTTCTGTGAACTACTACAAGGCTTGGCAACATTTTGATCTGACTTTATGCAGTTTATTGTCCAATAAAATGTTTCAGTATGTTATTGTATTTAGAATGTATACACTGCAAAAATAATTCCTGTTTGTGATTAACAATTATGGATTGTTTGGATTTTATAAGTAAGGTAAATGGTCCTTTTCTTCTGTATTGATTGGACAGCAGAAAAGAGACATTGAATGTGGTGAGTGGACAGTGGGGCAGGGTGACATGCAGCACGGAATGACTGGAAATGGAACCAGCAACCACTACCATGAGGGCTTTAGCTTCTGTATATGCAGCAGGATTTTCCCACTAGGCCAAACCTGCACCCCGTGAGAAATTGTATTTACATATTAATTAGCAATGTGTTTTAGTCCTTAAAATCAACCTCACCAGAACAAACTGCATGTCTGTGTTCATCGCTCAGATGAAGATTCTCATTACGTGCATTCAGAATTTCTTTGTACTGAAGTTCATAAAATATTTGAGTGCTACACACAGGGCGTAAAATTAACACCTGTTAAGCGCCAATGGCAGCTAAAAAATTAGTTTGGCGTGTAAAACAAAAACACACACCCGCCAGTGGCTGATGGAACATTTAGTATTGCATGTGAGGTTATGTTTTCATACTTTCGCCCATTTCTGCCGACTGTCAGGCTATTTTGACCCTCATGGCACGCTGTACTTGTGTTGTGATTTGGTACGTCGGGAACGGCGTGACGTCAGCTACTGGAGTTCTATTCACTCCCTTTGCTTGAAGAAGCACGGCGGGAAGAGCTTTTCGAGGAAGATGTGGCGACACATTCGCGGTGTGAAGCCACCACAAACAAAAAGGATGAACAAAGAGGCAGGAGACGATCAAGAAGAGGAACAGACATCTAAACAGAGTAATGTCACTATAAGACGTTTCAAAGAAAACTGGAAAATTGACGAGGCTGGACAACCTTGTTCCTGGCTGACTTAGTGATGCTTTAGTTTGATTTTCATAATAAAAACGTATGGTAATTATTTTAAATCATATAAGGCATGATTTTTTTTATTTAGCTGGTGAAAAATATTTTTGGCCGGTACATTTTTGGAGGTCACTAGCAAATAGCAGATGAGGTAAAAAGTTAAATTTATGCCCTGGCTGGCTTCACACATACACAAAATACAGAAGCTATCATGGAATGGATGGAACATTATTCATGACAACCTTTTCTCATCCACCCTTTCATCTTAAGTGTTCAACTGAAATATATTCTACTTCTCCAGGTAACACCGGCTTCTACATTCTGCTTCAACCAAAGGCCAATGGAATGGTAAGCTTATTAACAGGACAAGTGGTGTAGTCTTTCATTGATGATTGTTTTGGACATTGTGTCTGTGCATCATTAAAGTACTTGGCATAAAAAAATGATTCACATTACCTGAAGAAGTTGAGTGCACACTCGTTAACTTTCCGTCCTTCTTCTAGACATTTTCTGGGGTCCTTTTCCTCCCAGCGGCAGAGCATGAACTCCTTGCTGGCTTTGTCACATTGAGAGCCAAAATGGTGAGCAGCAGCCTTCAGCACAGCAGATGACACGTTGATCTAGAAAGATGGAGGAACAGAAAAATGTAAAACAATGAGGAAATAATAAGTACACAATTATAATTACACCAAGATATCCTTTCATTTTAGAGGAACATGACTATTTATGTCCCTGTCAGACACCGTGACCCAGTCAAAGGAGCAAAACAAAGTGTTTAATTGAAGGTTGATTTAATATTTCTTCATTGCACAAACACTTAACCCCAAATTGGCAACATAAGCCTCCATGCTGTATATTATTAACTCAACTAATGTGATAGACATTAAGAAAATAGACAGCAATTTAAGAGGCATATTAGAGGTCAAAACTATACCCAGGAAAAACAACCATTTACATCTTGAACATCTTAGTGTATAACATACTACAGAGATGTTGCTGAACCCTCCTATTATCCTTGGGGTCAATTGGACCCCGTTCAATGTTTAACGTCTCTAAATGAATGACTAACATGTTTTTTTTGGCTTCCTATTGCATAACTTTCCCTCATTTATTGGGGACAACTGGGGAAACATAAAATTAAAATGTTGGTATGTTCCAATTTCCTGTAAAAGAAAATTACGCATCAGTGTTCCTTGGGGTCAATTTGACCCCAGGCTGTTTTAGCTGCATATAACATAAGAAATATAAACATTTTACACACATTTGTTTTGGTTGTTTTGGATGATATTTAGGTCACTATAACCAAGGACACTTCCTCATGTGACTTCAGGAGCTGGGATCGGACCGTCAACCTTAATATTGAGATATAATATTTCCAGCCTCCATGTCTCTAAAGACATTCAATGATGAGTCCTGTGTCATACGTTTTGATAACATAGAAACAAGGCAGGGCCGAGCATGACAAACTCACAGCAGTTTGATGTTCTGTTTTACAAATAAAGTCCTTCTGAATGTTTTAAATTGTGTTTATGCTTGAAATATATTTTATTTAAAGGGCGATTTAGGTAGTCAACAAGGAAACAAAGTACCTAACACATAAACCTGGGTAACAATCTGTTTCTGGAGGTTTAAACTGCTGGGGTCAAATTGACCCCAAGGACAAAAGATGTTAGTAAATGTGAGGGTAACAGGAGGGTTAATACAAGCACTGTGTAGGGGACTACTGTCTGTTTGGAAATGCCTTACAAATATCAAACTGTACTGAAAGTAAACACTGGGCTAACCCAAATAACAATTTGAGAATATTTGAAATTCAACATAAAACCTTTTTAACACAACAATGTTCCTGTTTAATTCTTGTAAGCAGTTTTCAAAAAGTGGTGACTACTAGACTACTATACGATTCATCAAACACTACAATACAAAAACAGACCTTGAACTATTTCAATCATATTGTTGATTTGTATGAAAGGTGCTATATAAATAAAGACTGATTGATTAATAAGCTTCTTGATTCTCCCATATTTGTTTTGGAAACAAACAAGCTCCTGCCAGCTAACACATGTCATCCAAGGACAAGTTCAGAGTGCCAAAAACACTGCTGCTGTCATTAACCTGCCACAGATTTGTTTTGAGGCTCGTTGTGTGTAGTTACTGTAGACGTAAACGAGAGAGATGATATGAACTATGAAGAGAATACTACACTTTGACGTTGGAACACTCCATGTTGTGATTCATGCACCACTAGACGCTGCTACACATTTCTAAGATATAACAACAATGCCAGAATAAAATGTCTCCTTCTGTGACTATTTACATAAACGTGTCTTTCACCAGTCCGCAGACACTTAACGACAGTGGGGAAAAGTTGTAGAAAACAGAGAGTGCATATCTTGTTAAGTATAACAGCTAGCATTAGCTTCTGTTGCTAGTTAGCTTACAAGTTCTGTCTGTCTATGATATTCATTCCTCAACGATGACCGCCGCTCACCTCATCCACATTCAGCTCCTGAGCAGACGGAACTTCCAGCGTTGTCGGCATGGCTGGGTGTGTGGACAGTTATATACAAACGGCAAGAATTAATACCGCTGCTGCAAAAACATTCAAGGTCCTCGTCTAGCTCCAGGACGAGCTACGAGGCCGCGGAGGAGAAGGTCAGTTTACTGCGCCTGCGCCTGCTGCTGCTACTACCGGGAGGAAGGCGCTTTCTGATGACGTAAGGTATGACGAACACAAACGGGGCTGCTGACGCATGCCCATTTACGGGCTGTTAAGCGTTAAAAAATAAACATTTTTTCTTTGTAAAGTTTAATAACACAATTTTATAAATAAGAATGAGGAGTATTTTAAAATTACCAATTTCTCCTCATGCAGAAAAATAAGCGGTAACATCTGCTATGTGTGTCTATGCTTTGTGTCCACGTTGCCATGGTGACTATACACTTAGCTGATGTGCTGTCTTCCCCTAGTCGATATTAAATCCATGATATTAAACTCTGTTGTTTTATTTGAGAAGAAACGGCGTTAGAGAGTTATGGCTGCAATGGATATTGATGAAAGCTGTTATAAAGGGGATAGAAAAATTGGAAGGTAAATAAATGTGTGTGTTTTTATGATCCTAAAGACAGCTTAGTAAAAAAAAACCAGTCGATTGAACCCTCCTGTTATGTTGCGGGTCAAATTGACCCTTTTTAAGTCTATTTTAGGCAATATATGCCTTCCAAACCAGCTAAATGCAGGATAAAAATTTGGGTAGCATGTGACAGAAGAGGTATCGTGTTAATTTATCAACATCACTTCATACAAAAAAAAATTCAAAATGTAAAATAAGATAAACTGAAATCAATTTAATGTAAAACTATTGTATTTATATTTAGGGCTTTCCAATGTACATTAAAAAAGTTTTAACATTAATTTTAATGAAAAACGAGTGAGTTGTCCTCATTGAACCATGATCTGTGAGAATTAAAGAACACCTATGGACCAAATCTGGATTTAAATGGTTAGAAATTGAGTTAAAATTAGATTTAAAAAAAATGTGTATTGGGATGTTTTGCGGTTCTGACACTTTTGGAGAATTGAATATGCCCCGGGTCAAATTTACCCAGGAACATTATTGCTGTTCCAGAGAAACGAACACAACAAGAGGGTTAAGCTAATAATCTATGGCAAGCAAAATTGGAGAAACACCATTAGTGAATTTCTCTTCTCTCTCTCAGGATGGATGGAAAAGGAGAGTACACCTTTCCCACTGAAACAAAGTATGTGGGAGAGATGAAAGACGGGATGTTCCATGGCAAAGGAGTGCTACACTTTTCAAATGGGAGTAAATATGAGGCCACCTGGGAAAACGGCAAAGCTAAACAGGTGTGTGTCTGCATGCATGTCAGAGTTTTTGCAACCAGATGCAGAACTGTGTGTTTTGCATTGGTTATAGTTGATATTACATCTGGTCTCTTTTAGCAATCACTCACCATTATTGGTGTAGTTATTTGGTTTCTCAGTTTTTTTCCCCCTACATGAAACTCTCTCCTGCTCTGATGCAGTCTTTCATGGGCTTATGCCACAACAGTGATCACTACCAATTATTATCATCATTTGAGTTGTGGTTCATTTAAAATGATAGCAGCTCTAAACCATGACTAAACTTGACTGAGGCCACCCTACACCTGCATCCATGCCAGCCCTAGAAAACTGATTTCCATTAAAACCAGACCTGAACAACCAAGAAATTCAGAAATTCAAACTCTGGAAAATTTACCCTGTGCTTGTATCTTTCCCTTCAAACTCTCAGCCTGGGTGAGGACCCATCCTAGAACTATTTTTTCCCCCAATTTTGAATGAAGTATCTAAATGTTAATACAGTACTACATACATCAGTTTACTAGAAACAGAAGAGAAAAACTTTCTGGAAAAATCTTTCATGTTTAATGTTGCTGAAATATAATTGTCACTGTATATACATTTCCAATTATAAACTAAAGTGTTATAATTTCTGGTGAACAAAAACATAAAATATACCCCTTTATACTGCGACTTAATTAAGAATGAAAATAATTTGGGTTATAACTTTAATCCGTATTACTAAGCCGGTCTAATTTCTGCTGTTAAAGGTCCAGAGAGAAGACGAGACTAAATCCCTTGATTGTCAGTTTTTCTTTTTGCCTCTTTGAGATTTGATTGGATCAATTATTAGTATGTAAATGATACTCCTACACTATTATAATAAATCCAATTAATGCTGTTATCATAATGAAAACACTACTGCTTATACTGAAGCACAAATGTTGTACTGCCTCTTATTTCAGTTGCTGAATAAAGTATTATATTTTATTTCTCGTAATAGTTGGACTGTTCTCCAGAAGATACACACAGTGTGTTGATTCAAGCAAAATACCAAAACACATATTTTTCCACTTTCCTATAGAGGTTTATATCAATGCAGCCATCTTTTGTTTTATCTGCTGAGGTTTTGAGATTTTCATCTCTGAGACTTCTGCCTTTACTCAACAACAATAGCAGAGAATCAAAAACGTTTTTGTGGTGCATAAAGCACTGAAAAGTGACATTTCAAAACCTCAACAGCAAGCTATCTATCCAAGAAACCATGTCTGGGATGCATAGTAGCATAACCCTAAGACCTCGCTTTCAACAGTTTTCACCACAGCTACTTTCTGCCAACAAAAAAATCCCAGATGAATACTGTCAAGAAGACAGGGAGATCTTTGGATTCTCATCAAGAAGAATATTTATTCTGTTGAGTTTTTCAAATCAGATTTTTTTACTGCTTTGAAGAGCACATATAAAACTCAGAAAAACGAGACACTACTTTGTGTTAGAGTGAAAGTAAGTTCCGTTTTTAAATATGTTTGTTGTTTTTTGTCATTCATTTCAACGTATGTGTGACTGTGGATCAAGCTTTTTCTTACATTTCGCTCTCTACTAAGGGCTCATTTGCCTTTGCTGATGGTCTGCAGTATCAGGAGGCGGACTGGGACTACTGCGATGGTTACGACAGGCGCTTTTACAGCGAGCAGTGCAACGGACTCAGACCTTCAGGTTGGAATTTAAATGTTTGGTCTGAGTGGCTTATATCTTTATTCGTACACACTTTGAGGTGGGTTGATTTTTTGTATTACTTATCCTTTTTTGATGATAGTAGGTCTAAGAGTAATGCTTAACTTGTTATTCAAATATTTATGCAAAAAGGGGCAATACTGATTTGACAGATCGGTGGGCGCATTGCTGCTGTTTGCATGGAGGCTTGAGGCCCACCTCAACTCTACCGCTTTGCTGGCTGGCAATGGGGAGGAGTTGGAAAGGTTGAGTCAGCAGTTCCAATATGGAGACTGCCATCTTCGGTCTTCAAAAACTAATGGATGATGACACTGAGATCATGTGCATGTTAAAACAATAGGTGTATGAGGAAAGAATCAGAGCCTTAAACCATAGAGTCATAGAACCCCAATAAGTAAAGTAACAAAAGTAAGATCTGAAAAAAGTAATGGCAACTCCACTGAGAAATGGAAAAAAAATTAAAAAGGACAAGATTATGAATGCAAGATAGAATATAATATTAAATCCAGTTAGAGTTGACATTAATGAATAATGGGATTGTGTTTGAAACCAAAATTGAAAGTTAATTTGAACATAGTTTTAATAAGTATAATGGATCAGTTATATTGCTCATGGCCCCTGGTATTGAAAAGTAATATTTCACACATTATCCAACATAGTATATGTAACATAAGAGCAGGAGATGAGCAGTACAGATCAGCTACATTAACATTTAAACACAGTATATTGATGCAAAGAGCCTTTTTCTCGAGGCAACATAATGAACTAAGTTATTATTTGTAAATCTCATGAAGATTGCTCCCTTATTCAATTAACTGCTTTATTCTTACAGGAGAATCTCAGCTAACCGATCTGCATCCACCACGTGTTATTCCTGATGGGTGTTACGATTGTGGAGATGGTTTCTATGACCCAAATACCCGAGTTGTCACTTCCTATGCAGGAAGATTCCTCAGGAATGCAGGTGAGATGGGAAATATCCTGTTATTTCCACTGCTGTAGCCTTGTGACACTACAGATGAATGGCTCATAAATGAAATGCTTCTTACTTTCCATGATAATATTAATAACCTCTTGAGTAGTGGATACTTTTCCAACCTAGTCCAGGAACTATGTTCTTACTGTGAGATTTACGAAAGTTGTTTTTTATCTGCTGCAGTTTGGTTCTGATATGAAGTAGGGATAACATCACATGATATCAGAACCTCTATTCCCCGCTGCTTATTTCGCATTAGTTTGTGCACATATTTGTTCTACCAATCGGATGCCAAATTGGCTCGATTTGAGTGTTGAGTAATATCCAGGCATCTCAGGCTGTTGCGCCAAAGAAAATTACAAAGATGAAAGTCAAGAGCAAAAGCACATTTTCATTTCAAATTGAGTATACAATGTCTTATGTCAAATGAAGCACCAAGACAGTAATACATTTAAGTTTTAGAGACTGAAATAAGCAGTGCGGCTTGTTTGCAGTGTTCTGCAAAAATTAATCTATAGTAATCTTTAAACCAAGAAGTTTTTAAACCTCCTTCTGTATATTTGCATGAACATGAATATGCTCCTAAGCCTAAGCTAGTGGTTGTGTGCTTCCATTTAAACACAGAAAGGTATGACCATGTGAAAAATACATGAACAAAGTGTTTTAGACCTGAAAGAGGGTGTTTCAGTTATTAATATTGATGGCATTGCTTTGTTATCTTAGCAAATAAATACTTAATAATGAGAAAGCCATACAATCAGCTGAATTAGTAGTGAGGGAGTCATTGTTGTTGACTTGTCGAACAAGGGGCTAGCTCTGTGTAAGATTAATTTTCAACATTACCCGAGAGCAGACTTTGGACAAAGCCTGACTAAAGATACTCTGAAAAACACCGGAGCACTTGCATTGAATTTGTTTCAAATGGAACCCTTTGTCTTCACCCATTTTACTGCATTTGTGAACGCATACAGTGTGGCCATATGGGAAGGATTGATAACAGTGAACCTATGGAGTGATGTTAAATGGATTATCCCTGGATTCTCTGACGGAAGATTTCTGTTACAAGTCATCTGATAAGCCTGCTGCTAAAGCCTGCTGTGGTCATTTAAAAGAAACATTTTTTTTCCCTTTTGTTATTGGTCAAAAGTGGAAAATTCAAGACACATTTTTCCACTGAACGAGTGTCTGCTTCTGCAGTCCCAGATTTGAAGTGAATGCAATCTGTCAGGTGTCTAGGTTGGAATTCCCAAATTCTGACATCCTCTGCTCGTCATGTCTCCTGTGATTTTACATCACCAGACAGAAAACACGGGCACTTTTATTTTCATGCATCATAGGTGTTTTACATTTCTTTTTTATTGGTTACATGCTTTATAGTACCCGGACACTGCTTTAAACAGAAGTAAAAGCACAAGGTTTTTTAAAGAGTTTAGCAGGACTATTTTAACTTTGCATGTGTTTCCAGAAAACAAGAAAGCAATCACGTCAAACTATTTTTGGATTCTTTCATCTTTAAAGAAATCAGACATCTTCAAATGTCTGGATTCTCATCTGACCACTCATTAATCTGTTGTAGTTTGCATGTGATTTCAACTGACCTCTTTTAACCTTACAAATACAGACATGTTTTAAGAAATGATTCCTGGAAGACATTAAGATATGACTCACGAGCTCCTTTAGGGCAGAATATTTTTATGCAGATGAGCTACTTGCAACATTACGCAGATTGGTTCCACAAGCAAAAACATCTCATGTACATATGTGAGGACATCCACATCCTCAGGCATGTCATCAGGATGTGTTAAGAGAAGACAAAAGTATGTTTTGGGATTTTTTTAACATACTTTGTTTATCATTGTTATAGCTCTGGTAGTGATCAGCTGAGCGACACAAAACAGAGGGAGAAAAGCTTAACTCTTGCCGACAATACTCCAGTCCCCCCCATTGATTGTAGTGAATATACAGTCAAGTATAAAGTCAGATATGTGACTTTTATAGTCGTGTTTACATACAATGTGGGGGCTGTATGTGGCTTATACTTGCACTACTTATGGCCACTGTATCCCTCCCTCTCATGTCTTGGTATACAGCCCTTGAGAAGGATGCTTCTGTATCCTGTATGGATTTATTTTTCAACCCCGGGAGGTGAAGGCACATTTGTCATAGTGGGTGTGAAGACAGAATTTATTACCTCATGGCTTCCTCCCAGGATGAGGACTGTGAGGATGAGGGGACACAGGGAAGACCCACCCTCCCTCCCAGAGGGGACGTCTTCTGCTGCTGCAAGGAAAGAGGAAAGAGCTCCCTGTGTAGCCGTCACAACTGGTCGTGTAAGGCAAGAAAGAATCAAGCAGGTCGTACGTGGAAAAGTTGCAGGAGTTGATGCATATGGAAACGGTTTGAAACGCAGATGATTCAAGTTTTGACCCCTTGAACTACACATCCATTCTATGACTTAACTCACCAGCCAGAACCGGCTTACTGCAAAGACTGACCTCCTTAGTTACTGTTGTTAACTCAGACAAACAATCCATCTTGGCATAGTGCCATGCAGCAAAATAATGGGATCTGTTGCTAATATTCCCCAAGAGGTTAAGGATTATTTTTGGAGTTGAACAGATTTTTTGGCGGGCAGTACGGCTGAATGTATGGAGGGATTTGTCAGATATACTGATACAGAAATGTAGAAAGGAGTATGTTCTTTGGAATTAATAATGGGAACCACCTACTATATGACATCACTGAAACTCTCTAACATGTCTTTTACATGATCTTCTAAAAATGGTTGTCGCTCAGGTATGTTGATGGTTTGTTCCACACATTGGAGTACTGACTTGTAGCGACGACTTTTAATACCAGCTATGGTTTTAGTTGAGTAAATGCAGACAGCACTTATAACAGTCAACTGTCTTACCCCCTTCATGGTTCATTATGCACTTAAAAAAATGAGTATGACTCAACTGACTCTTATTCCAAATCATCCACTCAGCAAATCCTAGAAAAAAATGTATGAATTATTTCACTATACTTATATGGTTTTATATTTATTTTCTGATGTAATTCAAATTAAGAAGTACCATCGACTTCATGATATATTTAAAATGTCAGGATTAAAATTTTGTGCATCAGAGTTTACAGCCTTCAAAAAGGAGGGGAACATTTTTACCTGAAACAATGTTTTGGGAATTTTTTGAAGATTTTATGATTTTTCAGAACTCTGGTGAGAAGTCATACAGTTTATTTGAAAATCTGATGCACGTTTTAAAAGAAAGGTGCATCTGAGTTTGCTGCTGCTGCACGATGATGAAAAATCACAAACAGTGAAGGATAAGCATTCAGAGATTTGTTTCTTGCTTATGTTCTTCATTTATTTCCTGGGATTCTTATCTCTACTTTGTTCAAATTAAAGTTAGTCCATATTTACTGTAGCTTTTTCATGCTGGGTTTGTAAATCAGGAAATCTGGAGAGGAGTACAAGATTGGTAGCACAAAAGATATTACCCTCTCATTGAAAGGATGACCTGTGCAGCAGCTGTGACATCAGATGTGATCCAACTTCTACATTAAGATGGGATGGTACACAGATACAAAGTTTCATAGTAATATCTGGATGAACAATACGTAGAAATAGGATAACAAGGATTGTGCATGACAGTAACAGTTGCATGTTTTTAAAAGCACAAACGCAGCTTGTTAAAAAATAAAGTTCAATCATTTTCTCTTTTGTTGTGACAGAGAGCATTATAACAAACATGTGCTTGCACTTGTTGTTACCTCGCTGTGCCACAGTTAACCAATCCAGCTTAAATACAGCCAACAAAGTGTAACACAATGAGATGATTATTGTCAAATCCAAAACACAATTCATACACTTAGCAAAACGCAAAAAGATGATTTTTTATCTCCTTTCCTCCAAAATTTTAGACACACATGACTGATCTAAATTTGTCTTCCCTGATGAAGATCACAGCTGAAGTTTAGAGGTTCAATGAAAAACATTTGCACAACTTTATCAAACAGTAATTTAAAAAGAATGAGGGGAAAGATGCATGGGCCACATCTGCACAATCAAATCTGCACCATCGACTTATTGAGCGTGTTCAGTTATTACAAACAAGCACACACACACACACACACATGGTCAGTTGTGTATATTCTCACATGGCAACAGACGGCAACACTCTGCAGCAGCAGCAGCAGCAGGATCCATGTGCTGCCATATTGTTTGTAGCACTTTCCTGTTTCTGGATAACCGCTTCCCTTTGAAAGTGCACACAGAAAGAGCTCCACACTGAAAACATTCCTCGGCCAAGGAAAACACCTCTGGTGACCAAACCGCAGCCCCTCCCTTTGTCCCCGTCCAGCCGAGGTGTTTCACAGACAGATAAAATCAGCTGGGGGGCCCTGGGGAGTGGGACGTATCCTCATTCTGCAATTTCCTGGAACTCTCATTTTTCAAACAACTTGGATAAAGAATTCAACAGGAATAAAACAGGATCCCTTTAAATTCTGTCAGCTATGACGTATGGATTAATAATTTTGATAGATCCATATCTTTACTTCAAAGCTAACAGGAAAACCGCAGCTGTTTTTTAATGATGTCATCAGGAAGTACAACCAAGAACTGCTCCAGTTGCAGTGAATTGGAGACAGACTTATGTACATGAATGTTTATTTGAGCTTTCACGTTTAGGTAGGTTTGATTTTACTTGGGAACCACGAAACATATGACCCCAAATATGACCCTAAACAAGCTGAATTTGTTGTCACTGTTATGAGACAAGGTTCAGAGGGTGTCTCTTCATGACATCATGGAGAGTCACAGTTGTTCTGTTCCTGTGAATACAGTGCTACATTTCAATTTCACTATCAAACAGCATAGTGTGATCATCCCTTGTGCACAATGTGCAAGACGAAAGAAAAAAACGTTCTGCTTTGGCTAATAAGCTGGTATGTGTGTGATTGTGTGTGTGCATGAGTGAGTGAATGTGAGTGTGTGTGTGTTAGTTCACAGGCATTAGACTGGAAGGAAACACTTTCCCCTCTGAGTGTATTTTAAGGATTAAGGTAAACAGACTTTAACAAGGTGCCATTATCGCTTCCACACACTCTCTCCCCTGTGCACATTGCACAAAGGTCAAACATGCAGGTTGGTACATTTGAGATGTTGTCAACCAGAAAAGTGTTTCATAAAAAAGTGTGTAAGTTGGAACTTCATAATAGGCTTTTTCTTTTTTTTTCTTTTTTACCAAAATGGCCTTAAAATGTTGATTCTACATCCTCACTTTATAACAATAACAGACAACTTCATTAATCTATTTGTGATTTTGCTCGGTCTAACTGCTGATACCTAAATCACAGAAATAATGAAAGTGTTGATTTGGAGGTCTTTGAGCTAAATGTTTTGATTTATACCAAGTGTTAAATCACAAAAATGTCTTTTTGCCTTTATGCACCACATACCTGGAACACACTCCCTGAAATCTGTAGGTCCTCTCCAACTCTCACCTCTTTTAAATCAAAGAAAAATATTTTTTATATGCCACTGCCTTCCTATCTTAGCTTATTTTAACTCACTTTAAATGCAAATTTTAAATGTACTTTTAATATATTTCTAATTTTCCTTTTCTTTTCCATTTTTCACTGTATTTGTCATTTTAATTGTGCTCTTGTATGCTTGTCTGAATATTTCCAATGATTCTAATGTTTTAATGTAAAGCACATTGAGTTGCCCTCCTGTATGAAATGGGCTACACAAAAAAAATTCCTTGTCTTGCCTTTATTTTGAAGGACATTTCCGGTATACAGCAGCCACCTGTACCAATTACAAGCAAGAGGCTTACATCTCGGAATAAACCTCAAGAAGAAAATATCCCAATCTAGTGTTCATTAAGACAAGTTGTGGTTTGTGCCTAATTGAGGTCAGTTTTGAACGTAATGACGTAGCGATGTAAAGGCTTTAATAATTACCTTATCCAGTTTAAAGTCAAAAATTATATGAATCAGATTTAAACCATAAATCTTTCCATGCACCCTCCCTGCCTTATGGTATCTACACCTCCAGGATAAGATACACAAAAAACATAGACAAAAGTACAAGAGCAAACACAATCAACCGCAGCCAAGAATCATATTTTGCAAGAAGCAATGAGACAGTAAAACACTGTGTATAAGTGAAAAAAAAAACAGATAGAAGATATTGCTACATTGTTTGCATTGTTTTATTTTTGCACTTTGCCTAATTTAAACTGTGTCCCTATTTTTCAGTTTGTGTCACTCATGTTGAAAATTAGAGTTTGTATTTGTAATTATCCTCAGAAATGATCCAAAACTACAAAAATATCACTTTCTATTTTATTGCATTTTTGTACACAAAACATTTATGATGCACAGTATTTTTGCCTTTATTTTGAAGAACATTTCCGGTATACAGCGGCCACCTGTACCAATTACACGAGGCTTACATCTCGAAATAAACGCAACCACCTCAAGAGGAAAATATCCCAATCTAGTGTTCATTAAGACAAGTTGTGGTTTGTGCCTAATTGAGGTCAGTTTTGCGCGTAATGACGTAGCGACGTAAAGGCTTTACTAATTACCTTCTCCACTAACAACTGTTTGTGTGGCAGCTGTCCGCGAGCCCGATGCGTTCAATTGACCCCGCGCTCAGAACAGGTAGAAAGGGGAGACAAGAAAAAAGTAGGAGGTTGTTTTTTTCAGACTTGAAGTGGCTGTTAGTGTTGACGCCTCTCGCTGGCAATTACACACAATCAGTCGGAGAGCCACAGACCTGCTCCTTCGTACAAAAGGAGCCCCGCGCGCCGTGGAACCTGCGGGTGAGGCCCGTGCGCTCCTCAAGTGCGTGCAGCTGCGGGCGCTCCAGAGAGAAGGCTCACTTCCCCTGCAATTAGCTCCTCGTTTCAGTTTTAACAATGAAAAACTGCTTTATTATCAGCTCCTCTGGCAGTCGTTTCGGTTTAAAATAACTGGCGTCCATTTTTGGGGTTATTATTTATTGGTGTCTGAAGTGGCTCTGAGAAGTTATTTTCCCCTAATTGTCAGGCTTATCTTGATTTGACAGAATTTACCCGAGACTTGAATGGCACTTGACTGGTTCAGGCTCCCACACAGAATGACCTGTGGTTTAATTGTGCAGCCTATGTGTTATTAGAGATTTGTTTTGAACGCTTTGGGCCTAAGTGAATTCATCGCTATGAATACATCTCCTATAGCCTGCTATCAGCTGTTTGTATTTATTTTCATTCTATAGAGCAAAGTGTAAGAAAAAAAGCAACGACTCTATCTGCACATTTCCTCCAGCCCTAATTAAAGTGTTTAAATAATTCCAAGTTTTTTTTCTCCCCCCAACAGATGACTCCGAGCATGAGTGGATTGTGCGGACTTGTCGGAAAGCTTGGTATGAGGTTGCTGGCGTTCATCCTAAAACTGTTTTTCAACCCGACCTGGAGAAAGCAGCAACAAATGACTAAAAAAAAATCCTCTTTTACGCATTTTGCGTTTATTTATTGTTTTGACCAATTTTTGGTCCTCTATTTCACAAATGCTTATCTTAGTGCAATGAATGAACGAAAACGTGAGGCATAGGCTGAGGTGTGAGGTGTTTGTAATGATTTACCACTTCATAGATTCCGTTGTTGTAATTATTAAAGGAATTATCACTGCATTAAAGTGCACTCATTTCCAATTCCTACTGTTGTGTGTGTGTGCTCGGGGTGCTTGGTGTGTGAGGTTTTAAAAGGGAGAGCATCTGAAATAATATATTTAAAAGCAGTGGGTATATGCTCCTTAATTCATTTAGTATCAAAGATAATATGTGACAATTCTTAATGTACTCCATGTGAGTTAACATGTAGGCTGTGCAAATGCACCTCATCTGAACCCTATGACAGAATATCCCTTTCAACAGCATTGAAACTCTTATCTAAGAATGAAACAAACTAGGCCCTCCCAGAAAGGAAAAAAAAAGGACAGAACATTAATCTAAAAGAAAAAATGGCATTCATGGATTAAACTTTTTAAACATTAATGCAAGTAGGAACATGTTGATTCTATATACCATGCATGCTTACTTAAATTCAGATAAGTGTATCTGAAAACAAAAATGTAGGTAATATTAAAATCAAAATGGAAATGTTACATTTATAGTCTGCAAAATGAGGCAATATTTGGTCGGGATTCATTCCGCGGTAGGAGCTAAACGAAAAGTTCACTAATCAGAGCTATAATTCAGCTCTAATTGTATGATATTTGCAGTTTATGACCCATGCATGGTCTCCAAGACAAACTTTTCCAAACCATGTTGCTCATGTGCGGCTAACATTTATCCTTCAGGTCTCATACTTATTAAAGACCAAATTACTCTTCAACATCTAATTATTATAGACTGTGGCTCTCAAATTCTTTTAAACCTCCAGTTTAAAGTCAAAAATTATATGAATCAGATTTAAACCAGAAATCTTTCCATGCACCCTCCCTGCCTTATGGCATCTACACCTCCAGGACAAGATACACAAAAAACATTGACAAAAGTACAAGAGCAAACACAATCAACCGCAACTAAGAATTATATTTTTCAAGAAGCAATGAGACAGTAAAACACTGTGTATAAGTGAAAAGAAACATATAGAAGATATTGCTACATTGTTTGCATTGTTTTATTTTCGCATTTTGCCATTTGAAAACTTCTTGCCTAACTTAAACTTTGTCCCTATTTTTCAGTTTGTGTCACTCATGTTGAAAATTAGAGTTAGTATTTGTAATTATCCTCAGAAATGATCCAAAACCACAAAAATATCACTTTCTATTTTATTGCATTTTAGTACACAAAACATTTATGATGTACAGCCTATCAAATAAAATTTTTGTTTCATTTCATTCAAAGTTTTTTTTTTAACAAACAAAACCATTTCAGAAGGGAAAAGTGCTTTACAGGGATTAACCATCTCAATAAATACAAGGACATTGAGGTCTTGATGGATCCTGTTCTTCACACAATGGCCATGGCACTAAAATACAGATAAACACTCTCTACCCCTGCCAGAACACACATACACACACACACACACACACACACACACACACACACACACACACACACACACACACACACACACACACACACACACACACACACACACACACACACTGAAAAACTCACACATGTACAACCCCAGTCTGTTTGATATTGTACCAATACACCAACACTCAAATTTTTCTGCTGGCATAAGGGACACGCGCACACACACACACACACACACACACACACACACACACACACACACACACAAGCGCACACACACGCAAACACACAGGGGGCTGAACAAACAACCGTAGAAATTATAAATTAGTGACAATACAATTATTTGGAGATATGAAAATATGTAACTTTTAACATTTGGGATTTTGAAAGAAATGACTAGAAGACACATCTCAGACTTCCCTCTATTTGTATGAGTTAAGCGGGATTGTGGCCGCTTCAAACCTATTAACAGCTGCCTCTAATGGTACAGCATTTATATAATGATACAAATGCTATGGCATTGTGCCCTTCCTTCATCACAAACCAAATGCTTTTTGAGGAAATAAAATGTGATTTTCTCCCAAATAGCGGATTCAAAAGCCCAGTAATCGTTTTTTAATAATCAGAGAAATGTAAAATATTCACAAAGTAAGAATTTCAGCCTGGACTTTTAATTTCATAAACAGCTAAATTTGATATTTCTAATGGAAAAGATAAGGCACACAATATTTTCATTCTCTTACAAAAATTTTTAAACTCATTTAAGTGGACCAAGAGTGTATCTGGGAATTTTAAGATGTAATTCAGTCACTACGTCATTCCTAAAGAGAGTATTTCAACAGTCAACATATTTCATTTACATGTAGGTTTCCTTCATGGTTGCTCAGAGAGAAAAGAGGGCGGAGTCTTACCTCTAATGCGGCCTACTGTGTGCCTGGCACAGTGACAGTTCCTCTTATAATTTCCCCCTCTTTGTCTTCAGTATCAGTCATTTAAAACTCCCTCCACCTTCAAGTTGGAGGATCTATGAGTAGAATGGAGGATGCTGTACATGTGATGCAAAACGAGTCCTCAAGGTAGTGTAAAATACAGTCAGAGAGTTCCTGCTAGTGGCAGCTTCATTCTCATTTTTGATAGAGTGGCTGCAGGATGGATATTCCTGTCCTCAGAAGGAGAGAGAAAAAAAACAGAAGGAATGGATGTATCTTGTTTTTTCCAAGTCTTTTGCTGTTTCCAAATAGTCTGTGCTCCTGTAAGATGTGTCTTTTTGTCAAGCTGACTCCCGTGTGACCTCTGAGGCAGGTCCAAGATCCAGAAACTTAGGGGTCTTCAGGGTCAAAGTAGTGAAGTGCTAGCGGCTGAGGGGGAGCTGGGACAGCGACATGGCCTGGTGAGGGAGACCCTGAGAGGTCAGCACAGAGAACGGATGACCTAGAGAGCAAATGAAAAACATGTAGGAAGGTTCAAATACAAGAAAAATGTATAATCTGGTTTTCAATAATAATAATGAAATAACTGTCTGTTTTAATACACAAAAAACAGAACTCACTGTCGATGTACCCGTGCAGAGCTACCATGCGTGCCCGCTCAGGGCTGCCAAAGGGGGAGTAATGCAGCTCATCAGGCAAAGATGAGGGGATCCTGGACTGAGGATGACCCTGGGGGGGCCCACCGTGCTGGGGCGTGTGCTTTTTGTGTCTTGCTCTGCAGTTTTGAAACCATACCTATGAAGACGTAACGTAACCAGACATCATGTAGCTATTGTCTTAAAAAAGAACAACTTTACAATACATTACAAATCCAACTTGACAGACAAAATCTCAAAAAGTACTGTAGGTGTGCATATTGGAATATTTCACTATTGTGCCCTTGAGCTATGATTGTCCTTAACATTAGAAAGCATTCGTTGCAACTTTGTGGACTTGTGTGTACAGACCTGAATAACTCTCCTGCTGAGGCCCGTCATGTCGGCTAGTTTCTGTAATGTCTGGGCGTCTGGATTGTTGTCCTGGGCAAACTGAGCCTGCATGATCTGCATGTTGTGTTGAAACATAAGCAAAAAATGAAATGAAGCGAAATGCTGAAATTTTATTAGTAGTATTAGAAACTTTTTTTTTGCTTATGTCTGACCTGTAGCTGTTCTGCAGTGAAGGATGTCCGTGCCCTTTTAGCCGGTTTAGGTTGACTGTCTTGTTCTGTAGGGACTGCTCCTTCTAATGTGATACCATTGCCTGAGAGAAAAGATGGACCCATGAGATGACAAAAAAATCCAAACAATGTATTTAAACCTGTACAACTGAGATATGTATTATTGTTCCCTCAGTTTGAAGGTTAAGCTCTTTCGACATGATCCGGTGAGACACTTTCTAGCATCCGTCAGAATCAAGTAAAAATCATAAGAAAACAGGCATGACATTTTAAACTATCAATAACATTTTTTTAAATGATACCAGAAGTGGTTAATTATACAATGGGGTTTTTTTCAGTTGCACCATAAAAAAAAATAAAAAAAAATAAAATCCAACAAACTTTTGAGCAAGCATCTGGACATGTGAGCTGTTGCAGAAAATTGGTCAGCTCCAACACTCACCACTCTCTGCAGCTCGTTTGAGGTTCTCCACCATGGTATCATAGTGGATCCTACACAGAACCTTGTCCTCCACCAAGCCAAACTCCTCTCCGGTCGACAACTGCCTCTTACACGAGTAGCATGCAAAACATGCTAAGTGGTATGCATTTCCTCTGGCACGCCGCACCCAGTCACTGGCATATATCTGCCGCCCACAGCGGGCACACTTAGTACCAAACCTACTGTGAGGGAGAGAAAAGAGAACAGAGAAAAGCAGAAGAGGGGAAATGAATTAGGGATTAGTGATGAGTTGACGGGGAAAATATTTTAAATGTTATCACAAGGTCATTTCCAGATAGTGTACTGAATTAAATAGACATCCTTTCCTTAAGGAATAACTCAAGAGAGCAAAAGTCAAAATAAATATTTTAAAATTTGTAGTTTTGGCAGAACTCAAAGAGTTTAAGGCAGAAACCTTAGAGGAGGATATGGCCCTCAGAAAAAGACTCCTGGCTGCGGCTGCAAGCTGAGCTTTGAATGCAAACAAACCAACACCTGCAATTTCCTGGCTGATGCATGAAGGCCCTGACATATGCACACGCTCACACACAAACACCAACACATACACACACAGGGGAACACACATATAAACCAGGGTTGTTTTACACAGGGTGGAAGACGAAGAAAGACTTGCATGACATCACTCGAGAGCTCCCCGCTGTAACTGATAGCAACAGTGAGGTCAGACTGCATATAAACCTAAACCACCTGACTTACTGTTCTGAATGAAGGGGGGTGAAGGGCACGAATGGGACAATGAAAGATAAATGTTCAGATAGAGTGCATGCATTTCTTAAGCCAGCAAATACATTAAGACAATAAGTCAAAATGAATGTCTGGAATAAACATGATCGGGTCATTTGTAATATTCAAATGGGACTGTGAACAGAATGAGACAAATACCAGGGTGAAAGAGAACGAGGTCAAAGTAAAGACCATGCCATGGATTGAATAACAACCATAACATTCATATTAACACAAGTGTGTGAGGCTAGTGTTCTTCTATTCTCCTTTCACAAATAGTATGTTGGGCTCTCAGAACATATTTTGATGTTCTTACCTCTAAAAATGTGTGTTAAAAAAAGTAAGCTGATAAGCAACTTCAAAAAGCTGGCCATTATCATCTCTGTGAATTCTTTTTAAACAAATATAATGAATGCAATTTGCAAGGCCCATTTTCAGCTGTGGATTGATTCACATTTGATGCTGTGGGGAGTGTTAAAAAAAAGTGCACAAAGCTGAGGCTGGTGTTGTGATTTATATAATTACTGTCAAGCAAGTCCACGAAAAAGACAAAAAATAATAGTCCAAAAATCCCTCATATGTTTTGACTACGCCTCCAAGTCTGCAGCACTCATTTAATTAGTTAAAATATGTTGTTAATTAATGTTCTCATTACAAAAAAAACTGTCACCCTCAAAGAGCTGAACACTGTAATTTTTCAAAAATCTCATAAAGACTGTACTAAATAATGCAATACAAGGGCTTTATTATTATTATTTATCTGCAGAAAAATGAAAATGTAATGTATCTACAACAACAGGATAAACATATTTCAAATTTTAGTTTCTGTTAAGTGATCCAAAATTCTAAATAACATTAGTCCCACTGGAATCCCCCACCAAGTCTTTGACAACTGGACTAATTCCAATGTTTAAATGGGACAGTCTTATATTTGGATGAAATTAATACTTTTATTAAAAAACAAAAAAAATCTACTTGAATTAATTGGCAGAGGGAGCAAGCTACGTAGGGGTGAAAAGAACACACCACATTTTTTATTTTATTAGCATTTTGAAAAATAAGAAGTATATTAAAAATATGCAGTTTAACTGACAAAAGCTTCTCTCAGCAGCTGGCACTTTAAACAAGTGAAATATTACACAAACTTCCTATATGACGCCAGAATGAAAAGAGATTAAGCCCCTCATTTAAATGGGTGTAATGGGTATTAAACACTTTAGGTTAGAGAAGGTTATGGTTAGGTTAAGAGCCATTGTCAAGGCCAGCAGCTGCCAAATCTTGAGAGGGAGGATTTGTAAGGAGCCTGGGAAAAAGTGCTGCCTCAGGGGTAAAACTGAATAACAGCAAATTGTATGGTCTATTTTTTTACTCAAATTGGAAACATTTCCATATTGATGGGATTATTCTGCATAACAGGCACTGACAGAAACCTCTAGAGCTTATGTGACTCAACATTTCTGACAGTTGTACTAACACATGTAGCTACCCGCACAAGAAAAGCACAGCATCAAAAACATGGGCCTAATTCAAAGAGCAGTCAGTAGTTGAAAGGTAAAGGAGGCAAGAGCTGGTGAGGGCAGGATAAAAAGAGCAGACATGGAGAGAGGAAGTAAATGGCTGGGGGAAATAGCAAAGTAAAGAGCGTGGATGGCAGAGAGAGCAGAGGGACGGAGAGCACGAGGGCTGCCAAGTGAGTGGGTTTGGCAGTGCATCAGTGCTCTCAAGACCACTCTATCTGGGATGAAAGCATACTATATCCCTGACATCCCACAAACTCGTAGCGCTCTTCATGTATATGAGCTTGTTGAGCAGAAGACTCATTTTCCTGTGGGTAATATGGTGGAGAATATTCGGTGGGCATCAATAAAAATGGCTACTGTTTGAGGATCTGTCTCCTTCTACATCTGCTTTTCCATGTAATTTACCATATTCACACGGCAACCCATTTATGTTGTCACGCTCAGGGTGGTAGGCTCCAATGCTCTTGTAATGTTGTACTGGTGTGTCCTACACTGTGTAAATGTAGGGTATCTGTAAATATGTACAGTTTCACTGCTTTTAGATGGATAGAGGACTACAAAAACAGGGATGGCAAAAATCTGGAGGGAAAGCCACCATTTTTCAAGCCAAAACAACACATTTGATTACTCATGCCTTAGTGTTAGCTTTAGCCACTTAATGATAAAGAGAGGAGACTAGAGTATCCCTGAAAGCTGCCAATAGGTTGACAGCTATATTTACAGTGTTTTAGCACTAAACAATACAATATGAAAAGTGTGTTTATCTAGCTAACGCAATGTAAAAGATATGGATGGATAATGAAAATCTGGAGGGACATGTGTCCTTTTTTTCAGCTAAACGTATTTGGTAACTTATTCCTTACGGTTAGATAATAATTAACATTAACTTTAGCCACTTTCTACTTGATACAGAGACTAGACTCAAACATTACTGTTTGCTACCAACGAGCTGACAGCTAATTTCATAATTTTTAAGCATTACATACTATAATAACAAAAAGTGCATCCTTTGCTGACACCATGTAGGAGATAGAGATGGATTTTCTGAAAATATGGCTAATTTTTAAAGTCAAAACGACATGTTTGATCAGCCATTCCCTGCAGTGAGTGATCTTCATTAGCTTATCGTACTGCTAACCCCCTCAAAGCTGAGTGCTAATGTTACTGTTTAGTAGAATTTAACAATGCAAAAAAGGAAAAGGGGAATTCTTTGCTAACGTCACCCAACCACCTTATTGCTAAAGGAATTTTAGCAAACACATGCTTGAATACTTCTGTAGCTGTTGTTTAACATTGCTGATCAGTCAAAAAGCAACGAAATGATAAGATACCCTACAACTTTAAAATTGAAACAAAGCAATAGGCAGGGTGACCATATACATTCCAGTTTGACCAGGACCGTCTGGGTTTCAACCAACCAAAAAACCAAAACTATGCACCATGCTTGCAACACTGAATTGTCTTTGTCTTTGTCAGTCATTGTTGTTGCCACAGAAGTTGCTGTTTGAACCAACAGAAAAGCATTTTTAATGCACCACAAGTCAAAGATCAATGATGATTTATCCATACGTGTCAATCAATCTCAAAATATGGCTGTTGCTAAGATAGCGCAGCTTATCATACAGACAGGACCTGCTGTGAAACATCAGACAGGCTCGCAGATCATGCCAAAACGGAAGTTAGCAATTTCCAAAGATCTCCAGGAGAGTTTCTCTATTTGAAAAGTGTCCGGCAAAAAATATGTGTTGTTTTGCACACACTGCAAGTTTCCTTTTTTCAGCCGCACACAGTAATGAGCAAACAAAGTTGATGGTACAGGCTTGAAGTTAAGGTGCACTGATGAAAAATCTAGTTGTACTGTGAGCTCATATACGTGGGTTTGGAATAAAATTAAAGTATTCCGGTTTGGAGGTTTGAAAATATGGTCAACCTTTTCAAACAACATTTTATTGGCCCTCAAAGAAGGGCTTTTGCATTTCACCTTGCCTGTTACTCCTCACAACAAACAAATTCATTTCAGCCGTAGAGTGATGACATAAAGTGGGGTCTAAGTTTTTGTAATAACCATGAAATAAAATTAGCTGGCAAAGCACTTTAAGAGGGCTTATGCTGTCATAGATATGTGCAACTTAAGCATAAAAAACCCTCTTATAACCCAATAAAGCCAATCCGGGGACAAATCGTCTCCTTGACTTACTGTTCTGTGTGTAAGTATCATTTCAGATTGTTATGGAGAATTCCAGCCTGTTTCTACAGTAAAGAGGAAAACATTGTGGAACGTTGCAACTAATCTAGCATGACAGCTTGTCAGTTTCATGCTCCGAGACAGAACCCAGAAAAGCTGCAAATCATCCCTTGTTTTAACCCCCTCCTGCTCCTCCATCTTCATCTCCTCCTACCCCTCCCTCCCACTTTCTCTCCTTCCCGATAGATTTTTTGTATTTCACATTGTCTCTGTACCAAGAACCTGGTGTTTGTTTTGGAGCTATATCAATCATCATGGCCTCCTGTGTCAGTCAAGAAAGGGGAAACCTGCACCGCAAAACTCCCTCTTTGGCCTATACCTCTGATATTTGCTACCTTTCTTTCGTCTAATCTTAAATCTTTTTTGCAGCAATTCACCTGCTGCTCAAAGAGGAGCTTTCGGGTACATGTTTTTTTGATTATTTCTGTTACACATTGAGACTACCCTAGCCTCTACATTAGATTTACCCAAAGAATGCTTGCATGACTGTGTAGTTTAAGGACATGAGGTCCATGTGTGGCATTCTTATGGGAAACTAAGAGGGGGAGATTGATCTAGATACTTTAAGAGACAACTTCTTTTACAGATCAGGACTCATCATTGACCGTACACAAAATACATCATCATATTTTTAATTCAATGGTCTCTGGGACTTTGGAAACCAGTCTTCATTTAAATGTGTAGCATTGTGTGACAGATGTCGTATTATAATTTCGCTTCATTCAGTTCTTGATAAAACTCAATCACTCTTTGTACTCTCTCTTGTCTCTGTTGCTATGGAGATCTAATCAGCGTACCAGAGGTGGTTTGATGAATAATTATTATTACAACTGTACAATACACACATATCCCCAGATACACGTTCACATGCACACATCTCACCCACAAAGTTCCCTACATACACTGACTCTGGTTACACTGTCAGTATCCCAGGGTGCCTCTGATTAACACAGCAATGCAACTTCCTGTGTGGCCTGCAGCTCACGAATGAGGATGATGTTTCTGCAGAGCAAGGTGAGGGAGGGGTGCAAGGAGGTGAGGGGGGTCAGGGAGGAGCCTGATAAAGAAATGGTTTGCGTGTGTGTGTGTGTGTGTGTGTGTGTGTGTGTGTGTGTGTGTGTGCGAGAGAGAGAGAGAGAATGTGTGTCTGCAAGCCCCTGAGGCCTAAGCTTGAGAGGCACAGCGTGGGCTCTGTCCTGCACCCCTATTCTGACATACACACACACTACCTTCCTCCCCCAACACTCACACACACACACGCACACATACATGGAGGGAAACCCAGTCTGATTTCCTGCTATTACGCCCCATTAAAGCAGCTGTCAGTCCAAAGCCAGATGAGAGGCTGACACAGATGAGGAAATATCTCCAGAGGTTTGAAACCAGCCCAGAGGATCTGGACTCACAGTGGTGTTTAGCCTTGTTTAAATCTGGCCTAAACCCAGATTACAGTTTATATTTACAGAGGTAACCTTTGTACAGGCCCCAGCCCTGCAGCAAAGCTTCACAGTTACTGCAACAGCCTCTAAATATTTTCTCCTTTTCCAGCGTGACGTCCAAGGATATCAAATATTATGATGCAAAGGCGAATTTTTCCCTCATGACTGTAACCATTTTGAGTAAAAGTTACAGTCATGGTCAACAATTTGACCTACAGCTCAGACTATCAAGTGTAATTCCTTATCAAATAACTTGTCACTCATGTTCAGAAGCCCTCCCCACACAGGTACAGTCTACCCACAAATAGGAGTGGAACTATAATGAAAGCTGTGTTTTAAGTTATTATCATTATGTTATTATCAGGCTCTTGACCTTTAAAACAACCTTTTTATCTTTTGAAGATGGTTAAGTGTTCAAATATTAAAATGTCAATTCAGTTAGAAAAAACTGTACCGTTTAAAATGTTTAATAGCACAACACAAGAGGGCTGAGGGAAAGGATCCAAAGTTTGAAGGCAACTTTAAAATGTACTCAAAGCTTCATTCCCTCTTTCATGAAACGTGCCTTCATTTTCTTGACCACTCCAATAAATGAAAAGAAATGAAAAAGAAACAGATTTAAATATACGATTGAATTGTAGCTTAGCAGGATAGCATTCATTTCATTGGATTTTGAGACAGAGATTGCAGTTATTGCTACTCTGATAAGCTAGGCTACTTAGCTTTGGCAGGCCCAGTTCAGCAAATGTAGCCCTTTAGTTTCTCCATTATTGTTGGATTCAGGCTTGGCTGGCTTCATGTAGTGTAACAGAACTCTTCTGCTGCTTTTAAATTTCATTTCTATGTATAGACCCATTGACCTCAATGGCTACACAAATTCTGCTTTAGTCAAGGCTAGCTCACAAGCTAACTCATGGCTAACACTCCTGTGTATTAGCTAAAGTGCTGTTTTCTTTTGAAATTTAAGCAATTTCTGGACTAAAAAAATGAAATGCAGAAAAATATGTATCAAAAGTCTGTCAAAATATTCTCTTCTGCATTTAATCTTTGGGTGAGTTAATAGGCAAACTCACTGATACAATGAAACTATGACAGCTGCAAGAGCAGGACTGTAGAGCTTTTGGGGATTGCAATTTTTTTCATGTATGAATTATATATTCATACATGAATACATATATATATATATATATATATATAGAAATATATAGACCAAAGATTTCAGCTGCAGTATTTAAAAATAGGATCTTGCGCCAGACTGTTAAACTTCTAAGAGCTGCATGTGTATATTGTCGTTGGTACACAGTCATCCTTAATACATGGCAAAGACTCCTCATCCTAAAGGGTTGGTGTGAACACATTAACCTCTTCCATATTTAGGTATGCTTTTCATTCACAGCCACTCTATCTCCCATGATCACAGTGCAGGATTCTTTTATGAGAACAGTATATTTGACCAAGTGACAACTACATTATACTACTCATTACCATTTTCTAATACTCTGACATATTTTGAATCCACTCTGCATGATTATTGGCGGCACATAGTCCTGGGAGTAGAATTGAGGGCGAGAGGGGTGAATGGTGAAGAAGTATTTAAATGGAGACGGGTCAGGTAAAATATTATTATGATGTGGCCGAGCAAACACAAATCTCCATTTTGTGAAAAAAAAATTGCTCAATGATTGGCAGCTGCTGGACATGAATAAACAAACAGAGATCTCAGCGTATGTTTATGTGTGTGTGTCACTGTGTGTACGTTCTTTTGAGTTGTAAAAGGAGGCAATGTTTGCAGAGTGTTTTAACTAATATCGGCATGTAAATCGTATTCATGTTTTCTTATTGGTGTGTATCTATGTGTGTGCACATTAAGGGTGCACATAACTGTTTAAGTGTGTTTTAAGTTTGGATAAGAGTCTCATTCAGATCAGAAACATGCTGACCAGGCACACGGGGCGGTCTAATTGCTGGTCTGGAGGCCTGAGGGTCTGGGGTGGAGGACGACTAATTGCTGGTGATTATAAACCTCAGAGCGGTGGCCTGGTCTCAGGTTTCTATCTGACACACACCAAAACTTATAGCTACAAGCACTCACATATGTGCACACACACACACACACACACACACACACACACACACACACACACACACACAAAAAAAATTGATGTGCAAAAAAGAGGCATGGGTGTCGACATTAAGTGCACCACCTTAAGGCTACGGCACAGAATTTTACTAAATACCATTGTTGGTGTGAACCCCATCTAACCTCAGATACCACACACACACGCACACGCTAACACACAAACACACAAACAGGAGTAGATGAAAAGTTACTATAAGTCACTTATAGAATCAGACAACCGTGGCTAACTCACAATGAGGTGATAGATGCAGAAGATTGCAAATCAATCACAATAATGGTTAATTTTTTAACTAAAATAAATCAATACATCTCTCTCTCTCTCTCTCTCTCTCTCTCTCTCTCTCTCTCTCTCTCTCTCTCTCTCTCAAACAGCAGTTTCATGTTTCTCAGTGTATCTGCATAAATGACTATCTTTATTTTCTTATTTAGCGCTCTTTCAGCCTTGTATTTATTCTCATTAAACTACAGATAGATAGAAAGAGCATGTGACTTGGAGTTAGAGGTTGAACAACTATATTGCTTAGATATAAACATCTAGAAGTAGCCATTTATTGCACTTGAGCCTGAAATAATAGTGTCCTTAACAATCAATTGGACAATTGTGACATGCAGTGTTTTAATTTAAGGATTACATCCCTATATTTTCAAGTTGATAGGTCAGATTAAGCTCAGTGATTTCTGGTAGGAATTAAAAATCCTCGTGGCAGAATCACTTGTCTCTGTTAGGTTTTTTCTTGGCAATAAACGCTTTGTAGTCTACAAGAAACAAACAAAGTTGCAAAACTGGGCCTATCATTGAACAGCTGAACGATGTTCCTCTCAATGTTATAAAGCACGCGGATAACTGCTCTAAAGTGTTAGTCCCCTTTTTAAAATTAAAAAAATAGTATCAAGTTGTGGCCATAATATTAGCAGGTCCAGGGTATAACACGGTTAATATTAAAATGCATCGACAAAACGTCAATGCGTAAAATCCGAGTCTATCTGTATAATAATCTGCGCGCTGGTTAGAAAGTCCTCCCCAAAGACATATGATCCAAAAACTGCAACAGGTCAACAGCCTTTGATAGTTTTTAATAAAGCAAATAATTTCCTTTGTTCATTTTATTTTGAATGCGAGTTTAGAGTAGCCATAACAAAACTACAGGATCTTTCAGCTCCACACTACATTTAAAGACTTTATTTTGTTACAGACTTTGAGTGTTTTTCAAAAGGTCTTTCAAGATCACATTAGGCGACCCGCATCCATCCACCCGAAAGAGCGAGTGTGTCTGTGTGTGTACAGCCTGTGTGTGTGTGTGTGTGTGTGTGTGTGTGTTGTGTTTGTTTGTGTGTGTGTGTGTTTGTTTGTGTGTGTGTGTGTGTGTGTGTGTGTGTGTGTTTGTGAGTGAGTGTGAGCGAAAGAGATGAGGGAGATATGATCGAGAAAAGGAGGGGGCTGTGTGTGTGTGTGTGTGTGTGTGTGTGTGTGTGTGTGTAGAGTATGTGGTATTTTGAAAACATGGTCATAAACTTACCCTACCTGAAATAATCCATTTTACAGAAGATCTCTTTGTTCTTGATGTAGCAGCTGCTGTGCTGACGTAGCGACGTCCTGCAGACGGAACACTCCAGACAGCGCACGTGCCAGATCAGGTTGTTCACCTGCGAAGGGGCGACAGATATGTCATCACACACATTGATGTTAAATAACTGCAGCAGGGACTCAAAACGAGCGCTCCTGCTGTGTTATTTATTGACGTCAATAAGCGGTGCACAGTGAGGCCTGTGCGTCCATGTACGTGAATATATTTTGAGGGTTAGTTGCTTTAGTACACAAATATTTTTATATCATTTTGACAATTCAAATGACAATATATCTTGTTTTGTGCTCATGTATGATCTTACTTCGACTGCTTTATATGACATGAATATAATGCAGTCTTTTAGAGGGTCTTTATAAAGGTGACCATAAAGAGGTCGTTTCGTGCGTCCTGTATTCTGATATAGAAAAAGAAAAAGTTGGATCTATTTAAACACGTCGCCCAAAATGGATTAATCCATGAACCATTCATTGTAATCGGGCACTTACATTTTCTTTTCGATAATTTTTAAGAAATTATGATTACATAAAAAGAAAAGAATTGTCAGGCCTGGAAAACAACAGTGCTATCAGTAAAAAAAATTTTTTAAAAATGGTACAATAACTGGAATCATTTCGAAGGTTTGCACACATCAAAGTATTTTCATTGACAATTTAAAACACATTTATGTAGCCTATTTAAAGATAGCTTTATTATTTATAAGAGTTATGAGAGCTGTCTTATGTAATAGAAAGTTGAAAGACAGTCACTTCACACGGGTTCTGTTCTGTAGTCTGTATTTTATAAAAATCAGTTTTAACATATCACATTTCTAAAGCTGAGTTGTACAAGGCATTCACGCGACCAAGGCATTATAGCAATAATTTCAGATTAGAATGTTCTGTGTGTACATATGTCCAAATTTAAATAAAAAGTAGGGGATTTAAAAAAAAAAAAAAGGATATGGCAACTAAATATTATTAAATTATAAAATGTGCTGCACGAACATATACGCTTTCAAATAATTTAATGTATTTTATTGTTTAATACTTATATTTGAAAACCTATTAAAAGAGTAAAATGATTAGAGGAGAGGCTTTAAGGAAATATCCTTCGAGGCCTTACCGTCAACAAAAATACTGTAGGCCTATACAATTTTGTTGATGGTTTTGAAATTTTAAAAATATTGTTATACTATTCCTTCTCTATTTTTATTTAGCAAAATTTTGATTTACCTGTATTGATTAATGGTGTCCATATTTATTTAGCGATAAAACATATTTTCTTAGGTTATTTGTTCTGCAGTCAGATAATAATGATAATGGACTAATGATCCTCACACTTCCTGACAAACACGCGACAAGACAGGACGTAGATAGTGAAGCTGTAAAATGGAAAGCAAAACATCCTCGATGTGTCAGCTGACTTCAAAACACCGTATATAGCTTTATTTTCGTGAACCAACATTTTATAGTAATACAGTAAAAATTTAATTAAATTATTAAATTAGAAACTGCGTTTGAATTGTGGACCTAATAATTAAAAAACAAGTTGCGGCATTTCTGTAACTATCAGCCTACAATAAGGTCCCGTACGTTAGATCTTCGTAGATTTTTTGTCTTTCCCTGTAGTTGCACTCTGTTGTTGTTTTATGAAGTGTTAATTCAATGCTCAGCCGAATCACTACACTTACAGGACCAGGGACAACATGTCACCCGCTTCTACTCCTATTGGCAAGCTATTTGTAGGAATAAACAATATGCTTCCGGAGGAAAAGTGTTTCTGTAGTCGAAGGCAGCAAGTCCGGCCTCTCACCTTCAGCAGGTATCTGTCCAGGATCTCCTGCCCGCAGCTGGCGCACACGTTCTTCCCCGTGGAGGGCACCGAGCTGGTGGTAGAGGTCGGCGAGCACACAGAGGGAGTGGACGGGGTGCTGGGAGACGAGCGCGTGTCCTCCCGTTCCATGTTGGACCGCTGCGACTCTCCGTCCGAGTGAGACTGCAGGAGGACATGAACACAGCTCAATAACTGCAGGAATCACTGAATGCACGTGTCGCCATTTTCATGATGTGAGCTTATTTGTTGCAATGCGTGCGTAATGCACAATTGTAAAATATATATTTAGCCTGCATGAAGCTTGGCTTTATCACTGCACTGAATGATGTGGATTTATTTCAAAGCACAATAAGCAATAAAGCTCTTACCATTGGAGTGTGTTTCGAGTCCACACTGCTGCGCGAGCCTCCCGGTGTACTCTGATGCTCCGTGCAGATCACCTATAAGACAACGATCAGTAAACGGCCAGTCCTTATCACTTTCCCTGTCTCATCTTCAGCTGAGAAGTCCTCGGGACACATTTGCAGACAGCTCTCCAAGGCTACTCCTTTTTAAAGTAGTCCTGACAATAAACCCCGGTTAAAACTGTTAAAAGGGCCCCCGCAACAAAAGGCACATTTTAATGAAGCTATTTCAATTTGGATTGATTTTTCCCTTCCCCTTAACCCATGCCTCTCACAATAATAGTATTTTCTCCGCAATCCAGGACACGAGAGTGGAGGGGGGAAAAAACTACCTGTAATTACAAATAGCTCGAAACGCTGCGGATAAGAGGGACCCGGAGTGTCAATTTCAACTGTCAATCAGAGAAAGGCAACGGGTCACCCAAAGAATTGCAAATTTGATTTTTAATGGCTGTAATTAAAATCCAATTCTTCTCAGGCGAATTGGCAAGCGCTCGAGAGGGCTCGCGGACCGCAAATCACGCTATTCATAACAGGGAGGCGCGTGCCTCTTCACAGCGGCTGGCGCGTGCAGCTGATCTCAGTACACAAGCGGTGATTCTTGTGACATCACAGAGAGACAAAACAAAACTCTCACATACACACACACGACGCTTCGGGCTGAATGAACGGTGTGTGTTTGCAACAGATAATACATCTTCTACAAACGCTCAGGAAAAAAGGATAAATTAATAAATACATCGAAATGTTTCCCCAATACAGCTGCACATTGCTTCTGTATGCAGAATAGATCTAGTTTTACGTCACTGCAAAAAGTAAAATACAGTGTAAGACAAACAGAGAAGGCCCATACAGTGCGTAAGTGTGCCACCTCTCCAATTTGAACCTTTTACGCACAAAGTTGCGCACAGCCGTTTCCATATTTTTGTACCTGTTTCGTGGGAATTCCCTCGGATAGAATCTTATTGCCCTCTGAGAGAGGGGACAGAACTTCATTTTTCCAGTACATGAACCCCCGCGGTCTCACAGCGTACAGTGTCTCCAAACTCGGTGCGTTGATGCAGAAGAAGCCTCGGCGATGTCGGTTAGAACTTGTAGCATCCGTACCATGTGTAGACTCGGGTGTAACTTGTGCACAGAGATGTTTTTAACGCGGGCTCTCTGCGGACGCGTTAGTGGCGCGACTGACACTGACAAAAGCTGCAAAAGTTCTGAAGCTTTGCAGAGTCGAGGATTTGCTCGTTTCTCCACAGAGCCTCTTTTTTTTAGAACAGAAAGATTTCTTCCTTTCCTCTGTGCCCCCCTCTCTCCACTTTAGGGAAAAAGTCTGACTACAGGAAGTGAATCAGATTCAGGGGTTGGCAGTTTTTACTCCAAGGCTCCGTTGGTGCAGGAGAGAATGCAAAGTCGAGCAGAGCAGAGGACCGGAGTGACTGTGCAGAGCTGTAGTGAAAGTTTGCACGGCTCTCTGGCCTGCCTCACAGTTAAAGAAGGGGGAGGGTGAACACAGAGCTTCATATGCGTGAGAAGGGTGGACACACTTTGGAACAGTTATGACAGAAACTTAGTCAAACTCTGCCGGAGTGTGTTTGATATCTCAGGCATTTGTAGCAGCTGGCAGAAGAGAGAATACCAAAAGTGAATTATAGTTATTCATATAATTACCATTTATTTGCAACTAGAAATATACAAGAAGACCTATATAGGCTGAAACGTAATAATTAACAATCTTGCCTGGGCACATAAATAGATCTTTTCATACACGGCGTCTCCATATATTGGCTGGTTAGAGGCTTCTGTATGTTAAGGCTCATTTATGTACATAAGAAACAAACAACAGTGACTCAAAATAATTGGAAAAGTAAAAAGACTATTTATGTACCTTTTAAAATATAAGATATAAATAATGTAATTTTAAACTCAGATCCCACGTATTTTAATGTCTATTCACCATGGGATTTAAGGTTGGTTCTTATAACAATTTTCAAAAATCAAAATTCTTCCTGTGTGATATAAATTCACACACATACTATGAATGTGATGATGTTGAGTTATTCGAAGGCAGGAAAACAACGAAAAAATTTCACATAAAATATATATATATATTTTTTTGCCAAGTCGCAGTTATATTTTATTGTTATGCTTTTATGTTGAGACATTTTTTAGGCTAAAAAGTATGATTTAAAGAAACGAAACCACCGTGTAAAAGTGAGGGTTTTTGTTGTTTATGCAAATAGAAGACGGGTTGATAGAGATGAAGCAGAAAGCTCACGCGGAGTGATTTAACTAAGCGGAAGCCTGATAATTACAGGAAATAAATGTGTGAGCGCGTGCACCGATTTAGATCGACGTGTCAATCACAGACGGATCCCACAATAAACTTTTAGTGCAGGAAATGATCCACCCAATCCTGCGACACCTAGAAAAAAAAAGAAATGTATTTATCCTTCCAAAATCAACATGAGATGAAAATATTCAATTATTTAAAAGTATATTTTAACGAATACATGTGTTTTATTGAAAACAAATACACACATTAATAAAAATAAAACCAGTCGTTTCTTCTTATGGCTGTTATACTCTGCAGGGAAGTAAGTCATTATAACAACACAAAAAGACATTTGGAAAGGGCTTTTTGATGTCAAGAGGTAGAATTTGATTTCTTCTGTGCACACTTTTTATCCCTTCCTATATAATTTCTCTCTCCATCTCAATCCCTGCTGCTATCTGTAAAATGCAGATTAAATATTGTTGCTCAACTCTCAAAAATTGGCTTTGGAAAAGAACTTTGGTAGAAAACTCCTTCTTTTGGAAAACAGAACCACACTGTGACTTTACAGTTTTTTCTTTTGTCTTTTCTGTTCTGAAAGTGGTTGTTTATGTGCATGTTGCATATCAAACCTGAAAGAAAAAACACAGATCTCATCAAAAGTATTGTCCTCCATGGTAACATAGAATCATTTGCGAACTTCACATTTCAAAATAATTGTTACGATTGAAGTTTTATGCTATGTGTAATTTTTTTGAATGATTCACAGCCAATCTTGTTGGACTGCACAAAAATAAAACATAAAAAGCACGGCTTAAGGCAAAAGACAGCATTGCCTCAAAATATACTAGATAGGATAATAACCAGAACTATCATTCTACAGAGAACACTGTAAGATTAGGATGTTTCAGCATTATTGATTGAAGGACTATGCCAGTAATAGTCTTCTGAACTGTGTGGTGGATGATGGCTGAATTGCTTTCCGTGAGTATCTCCAACTTCTCCCATTAATATAATGCAGAGGATTTACTATTTTCCTTTCAAAACATTAAAGTGGTGTCAGCAAAACTTGTGAACTGAAATGCTAATGAAGACATTTAAAGTTTTGTGTTTACAAAAAAAGTTGTAAAGCTGAATCTTTAAAGGAAGTCAATTCTATACAACAACACGCTGCAGACATATTTAATTGACTTTAATCAAAATAAAGGGATTGTGACAAAAGAAATACCAAAGCTCTACACACCACAAAACGTCAGTAAAAAGACTGGAGTCGTATAAAACATTGGATCCAAGGGAAAAAAACGTCAAACTATTTAGAGCAAACAACATGACACAGAAAAAACTGCAACTTACAGTAAGTGTCGCTGAGTGGCTTGTGGCTTATTGTTTCATCTCCATGATAAAGAGTTACATCTGTGTTCTTTCCCAAAGTCCCGTATAAAGACAGAAAAATTCTCTTTCACGTTTAAATAATGTGTTCTGAACGTAAAAACACATAAAAAAACAAAAGAGAATCAGTATTTAGACTCCTCAATAATACAATTTCTCTTTCTTTGCAGCTGTGCATCATGTGACTTATGGATCTACGTTTCACCTGCAATAAATCCCTGCAAAAGTGAGGAAGCAGATAGATTTAAGGGGGATCCAACCTGTACAGCTGTCAGGTTCAGCATTTGTCAAAACGAAATAATAGCTGTAACCCAAAATGGCTAAAAAAAACACTTTAAATTCTTGTCCGTGATTGCTGCAAGTACCTCCAAAGAGTCCCGTTTGTCAAAGTATTACGAACAACTTCAAAACTTTGAAATCCCAGACAGGATGTGTATCGTCTTTAAAGTATCTAGTGTAGAGTCTGTTTGTGTGTAGCTAGGGGTAGAGGTGTGTAGGTAGGGAGGGAAAGAGGAGGGTAGGGGGTTCTCCAGAATGATGGGTCATCTCCTAAACTTGCGGAAGGGCCTGCTCTGGTTACTGTGGTGGGATTTTGAGTATGGCTCCCAGCGCTTCCTCTCTGGTGGTTTATTGTAAACGTACGCCGATGGGCCTGAGTAGTCATCGTCTGGATTCTCGTCCATCATCTGCAGCTTGGCCTCGATGGCCCGGATCTTTGCACTCGTACTAAAGGAGAAGAAAAGATGAGATGTTAGCAGCGAGGTTGAGGATAAAATACTGGAGTTGGTGCTGAGAGTGTGATGGACAGATTTTGGTGCTGGCTGAGGGGAAAAGAAGAGGAGGTAGTAGCACTTAAAGTAACAGGAGGGTGCAGATGCAGGGGGGAAAGGAGAGATTACCTGTTGTGCTGCATGAAAAATAGAGGGAAATTGCATTTGAATGGTAAAACAGGATTTGAAGAAGCATGCAAGAGAAGTAGTAAAAGTGCAGGTGACTGAGGGAAGGAGAAAGGGAGTAAGAAGTGAGGAAGCCTAAAGGGGAAAAAGAGGGGGGAAAGTGTTTATATTTCCTCTCTTGTGCTGCGTGGAGAGAGTGAATCTGAAGTTTACACAAGAACCAAAGTGTGGAGATTTTCCTGAGAGGCATCCTGAGAGCTGATAAGTTGCTTTAGGCCGTGGACTGTTCATATAAGAGTCAAAACTGTGGGCTATTTACAGGCAGAACAGCTCTTTGACTGGTACATGTACAGTGTTTGTATGTTAATGTGGGCCAGGATAATGGAAGTTTAAAACACGCTTTCACAGAATCTAATACAGACATACATTGAACCAAAGTTTTCTTCCATTTGTACTCAGGCTAACTTTGTGTTGAGAGCAACAAGACCACAGATTATCCTAAAACAAGTTCAGAGTAGAGCCGATCAACATTGTGACATCATTTTTCAGATCTGTATCAACAAAGCAAAGGAAAATGAGTAAACCTCCTCTTTTCTTAATGTTTGGGTTTGTAACACCCAAACTCTGGTTCGGCATGGCAAAAACACAAACCAGCTGAGGATAATCCAATATGTTTGTTTATGTGTGACCAATACAGGGCACATCAGATATACCTGTACACTTGTCGCAGGACTAATTCAGACAACAGCCCGACCTATGCATCGGTTTGAAAAATATGTATTCGCCTCTTTTTTTTTTTTTTAACAGTTTTTATCATCTATCCTTCCTTCCAACCCTATCTTGGGCTGGGCAGATGGCTGTGTAACGTGTCTGGTCCTGCTGGAGGTTTCTGCCTGTTAAAAGGAAGTTTTTCCTTAGCACTGTAACTAGCTAGATACTGCGAGGTGCAATGATCATGGTGGATTAAGATGAGATAAGACTGAGTCTTATCCTGTCTTGTGTTGGGTCTCTGTTAATAATTTAACATAGAGTACGGTCTAGACCTGCTCTGTTTGTAAAAGCGTCTTGAGATAATGTTTGTTGTGATTTGGCGCTATATAAATAAAGGTTGATTGGTTGATTGATTGATTGATTGATTGATTGATTGATTGATTGATTGATTGATTGATTGATTGATTGATTGATTGATATCAAAGCAAGCCTTGATATTCATTACAAAGGAAATTAAGTCAGTGTTTTTATTTCAGCCAACATTCTTAACCTCATATCATGTTTTCTTTTCTAGTTCCCTCCCATCCCATCTCTCCTCACATCTCTTCCAAACCCAACACAACCCATGGACCTCTGACATAGTGGAATAACCAGGGTAGCTGAAAAAAAAGTGATACCAATAGTCAAATACAACCCTGAAGATAACTTATGGAAGAGAAGCTACAGCCGCTCATGGCATGAAAAACTTTTCCAGAATTTTTGTTTCAGGCAGCAATGCTTGGGTAGTTTTGAAACTGTGTCATCAGGTCATATTTTTCTGTAACATTGTATACAATACTCTTGCCAAGGTCAGCCTCACATGCATAAGGAAGCAGCCTGCTAAGTACCTTTGCATTGTCACACTGGTGTAAAATGTAACCACAATCTACATAGCAACCGACTATCGTTCCAGATCAATATTTTACTTTACCCCCAGCTTTCTTACTAATCCGTGGCTGTGTTAAATAGTTGATTCTGATTGGTTAAAAACCTGCAACAAGGGTAATTAACTCTCAATAGCAAAGGCAACTCCAGGGTCAACCTGATCATGCAGGGAATATCAAATCAATGAGGAAAGGAATCTGTCACACCTCACCTCTGCTTGGTGAGATGTGACAGTGGCAAACTCAGTGGCAAAAATATCAAATTAAGTTAGCATTCTATGTTGATAATAAAATAAAATAAAGGACATTGTAATATGGGATCCTGTCCTGCTCACCCAGTCAGGATTCTTTTTTGCATTCTCACTACACATTATCCCTTACGCATCAGGCAACATGCGTTTAATCTGTGAATTCTCTCTCTGAAATGCTACTGGACTCTACCTCAGCCTACATTTTATCATTCTCCTTGGTTAACCATTGTGTGTTTCAACTGTTGGACTGCTTTTTCTGATGTATTGTCCAATTTATTGTCCGCCAGCTGAACAAGCATAAAACCTCAAAAATAATTCCAGTCATGCGAATGGAACAATTATTCCTGTGTTCCTGTAAAATGTTTTATAGGATTGCAAGGTCATTATCATTATCATTATCTAACCAAATATTAAGTTCATTAAAGAGTGGGTACGGTTGAAGAAAGAAATGTTTGTACAAGGTTCCTTCTGATCATATCTTAAAGCTGGGGTTGGTAGTCAGATTTAGATACGCTTTTTGTTATACTGGTTAAAATGATCTTTATGTCCCGATGGTAATCAATACATAATGTGTTCCTAAAAAAGAGTGAAAAAAGCTGCTATCTACAGCCGGAATAAACCTGGGAAAACACCAACCAATCCCGGCCTTTAGGGTCCAATTTATGAAACCAATCAAATCCTGTCCTGTCGTTCTGCCCACCTCCTGCGCGTACATTGCCCCAGCGTGCACTCCCCATCCCGTGCCTCTATTTACTGCCCCTCTCGCTCGACCTCACGCCTGTCCCCTTTGACCCGATGAGGTACTTTGCTCAGGACTGTAGTCCAGATCAGAGTTTAAAAAGTTCTCACCCCGGGTGCTCTGACATGCAAAAAAATGAATGACATTCAGTAAGTCCTACAGAAAATGTAGATATATTATATGTATTATAACTTTTCTCCTGATACCATGTCACTGGTACAACTGGATAATGCTAGCATGACAGTTGTGAGTACTAACAGCAGCCATGTTTGTTTGTGTTTTTAACTTTCACTATGAGAATGTTTTGGTGTTTTCTTACCGCTGAGTGAGACAAGAGTTGACGTAGTACAAAACACAAACGATGTGCTGAGGACCGGTTTTGAATCAGCCATCATCATATGGTTGTGAATCAGCGGCGCGAGTACATGTGCGCGGGGGCGTCATTTTGGAAGAACTCCAATGGGAGGTGGGGAGGGGTTAGACGCTGTCCTGAGGAAATGCTACATTCAAATTCATGCCAGTTTTCTGTGACTACCAACCCTAGCTTTAAGATAGAAGTGTTAGTAGCTGTTTAGATAAGCAACATTAGAGGGTAGTTGAAAAGTTGGACATCTTGAGGAGGCGTTAAGGGGTAATCGTAACCTACATGATAAAATCCCACTCCTTTGAACACCCATTCCTCAAATGCATAGGGTGCACCACCTTTGAAAAGTGACGAGAGAGCTTACTTACATTATAAACTCTAAGCACAAGTATTTCTTGGTTTCAAAACATCACATTTTTTGGTCATGGGGAAGAGGGTGTAGGAGCCTGTTTGAATCAATCACCAGTAGCTGAGTTGAATAATACAGTCATCTTCTGCAGTGTTGAATCTGCTGTAATGACATTCAAAATGAGGGATCTATGGGTGGGCAGGATAACATGACTTTTTCCAAAAGTTCCCAGTTTGCTCTAAATTGCCTGCTTTTGGTGGAAATACTCTGTGAAGTATGTAAATCAGTAAAATAAAACTTGATTAACACCAGAGAAGGTACTGATGGTGCTTTGTGTGTCTGTGTTTGTTACTAACCTGAGGTGGTTTGCAGTTACGGCTCCTTCCTCTGCCACCCCGCTACATGACGGTTCAAGGCTCGGAGGCATCGTCTTCTCATTACGGAAACCTTCAAACCTCTGAGGAAGATACACAATGCAAAAACAAAAGGACACACAAAAACAGTGATGGAAACACAGATGGACAGGTGGACAGACAGATGGAGAGAGAGACAAGGGGGTAAAGTAGCAGGTAGAAACATGAAAGTCGAGGCGTACACAGGGCGAAGGAGTGCCAAGGAGGAGAAGACAGAGAATAAGAAAAATAATCATGTCAGTCAGATTCTAGTAACCATCAAACCTTCTTAAAAACACCTAAAGATGATTTTGGACAGCCAACTCTGTTTTCCTCCCATAAACATCCAACAATATCAAACTCAGGTATTGATTCTGTATGTGTCTGATCAGCAGGAACCAAGCAGGACTGTGAGTCCAGCTCACAATCGCACCCTAAGACACCCTGAGGGAGTGGCTGAGGAGCAATAACCAACGCTGCACTCATTCCTTTCAAAAACCACCTTCCAAACATCTCCACCAGCCCACATTGAACTCTTCAAACCTAAGGAGAAAAAAAGGACAAAAACAAAAACAAAGGTCACATAGGGGTTCATGAATGGCACAAAGCACTCCAGTGTTTAGTTGCAGCTGCAGCGGCTGTTTGTCAGAATGTGATGTTAAGAGTTCAGGTGGTTTAAGTGGCACTGGATCAAGTTGGTTAGAAGTTACATACATGTGCAAAAGAACACACATGGTCTCGCATAGTGTGCCAAGAAATAAATAACATGTATAGCCAAGAATAGGTCTAAAACAATGACCGTTCCACCAGCCAGGACCCTTCCCTTCCACCTATTTCTAAAGGCATGTCACTGGAATGCAGAAAGATGTACATGGAGCCAATCAGACTGTTCTGAAACGTCACACAGTTAATGTTTAAATGTTTCAGGAAGTTTGGTTCAATCTCTTTGATTTAAGCATTAAAAGCATCAAAAGTTAAATGTGGATTAAAATGATTGTGTAACATGTCATACAGAATTAATGATGTATATGAGTGTTCTTTTTTTGACATCGTATATTAAAGCTGTGAATTAAGACACCATTGCTTAGCTGTTATTTGGAAACGTTTGGATGTTAGTGAAGAGTTAAGGGGAAACATTTCAATAAATCTTCATCAACTTGACTTCCTCTGCTTCAAAGCAAAGTAATAAAGTCAAGATGTCAGCCTGGAAGTCAGACAGAAACTTGTACGCCAACTGTCTCTGACTCAGTTATCCCAGCATGTCACGTATGGACTGAAACCAGCGAAGACAGACGTGCTTAAAAAATACTACACTCAACTGGAACTGAGCTGGCCCCAATGGCATTAAATCGCACTTCCAGAAAACATACACTATAAAAAATGGAGATATTAGGAGTACGGGCTGGAATTGTCTCTAATAGTATGTGAGCCTGTCCCTGACCAAACAACAAGATTGCTTGATGGAAGGTTGACGTTATAGGGAAGAAATATAACCCATAAAATCCATAAAGACCCAAACAGTAAGATTTAAATGATTTTAAATGCACAGAGATAACAAAAATGCCCAGGGGTAGGCTTAAGGATCACTATTATTAACCCTGTACTGATTTCACATGATTTTCATCATTGTTGTATGGCCTGGCTTAGTGAAACTAAAAGAATCATACCTCAAACAAAACATACCTAGCTATAACTAAAAATCATACTTTACTTACGTTTATTGCTTTACCAGAAAGCCCCTTTGTAGTGTTAGAGAATTCTATTTTGTCATTGATGTTTTTCAGTTAAATCATCTTACTTTGAATTTTAATTATACAGCTTCAAAAGGTTTGATTGGAAAACACCCATTGTTGACATGTTGCTAGCTTGATGGTTATTACACTCTGCTAGCAGTGCACTGTTCTTTTTGACACTATAAAACAGTAGTTGTCAGTTGCAGCCATGACATACATTTCTCTTTTGAAGGAGGAGAAATATGGTGATTCTTTGTGGGGATAATAACTAATGATGTTGAATTGTTACATTGACTGTAGAAAGTAGACAGTAGGAACACAAAATACAGGGGAGTGTACATCATAAAGCAGAACAATCACAGGCTGTTGGACCATGAGTGGATCAATTTTACTGATGCATTCATTTCTTGCTTGTTGATGCATGACTTTAGATGAAACTATTCATCTCTGTTTGCATGGACACTGACTGAAAGGTTGCTTTATTGCATTAACACAACAGCAGGCTGAGAACCAGTGTGGTCCTGCCACTTACTCAAACAACAAGAGACACCAAACAAACAAAAAAACAACATAGAGCTGTTCATCCACTACCATGTATGATAGTGATTCCAGTCTGACGAGATACAAAAAAAGAACCTGAATGTGAAAAATAAATAATAAGAGGTTGGACATAAGAGAGAAAAAATACTTCAACCTGTCCTTGAGTAGCTTTAAGCTGTATGTACTACTATACTATGTACTATAATGTTTTAGACAACTCCTTACTTTCACAGAACACATATTTGTTCTTCCTTTATATCAATTCTGAATCAATTCCCTTCAATGAAAATGAAAGGAATTATCAATCAATGGTATCATTTTAAAGACCAGCAGCCTGTTGCACCAGCTGTGCGTAAGTTGTGTCCTAAGTTAGGGTGTAAAGTCATCACTAAACCAAATGTTGAAACTAGTTAGTTTGTAGATTAAGTTGTGTCATAGTTTGGTTGCACCAGAGACGTAAGGGTTATCTTAACTAGTAGACCGTAACGTCCAAACTAACCAAAACATTGTCGTAGATATGACGTTAACACTTCCAACAGCCAATCAGAGGAAAACACCAATGCAGGTGTTGTTACATTTTCTTTCGTGCCTAATCGTCTCAGAACTGACCGACAGCTGAAACAAACTTATGTTACTGTCACGGAACAACAACAGAAGTTTGTAAATCTTCATAAAGTGACATAAGGTGATAAATATAGCCTAAATCCTTAATCTACGGTGTGTGTATAACAGTGACATCGAGCGGTAGAATTATCAACTACAACATACGTTAATATTCTAGAGTGCAAATCTTGCTCATCATATTTTTACAAAGGATGTAATCTGTTGGGGATAACACATTGCTGAAGTAATATAGCTAATATAGCTAAGTTTGAACTTACACACAGCTGGTACAACAGGCTACAGAGCTCTGCAGGTGGAAAAACATGAATGTGTTGAAGCTGTGAAACAGTGCCAAACAAAGGGGGTGTTTTTCTCTATTGTGGACACTTGAATTGGTCAGATTTTCTTTAAAATCTCTAAAATATTTGGTACAAGCTAGAGACTAACAGGGCTGATGCCACCACTGTCTTTTTAAAATGTTTTTCCAATTATAAATGTCAGCATATCACGTCTGAAACAGTTACTGACTGGTGTTTAATAGAAATTCTGTTAGGACGTTTAGAATATTGTAGTTTAATTTTGCTTCTGACATATAGTCATACTCTGAAAATCGATAGCATAACCTAATGTACTTTCTTTCTCATGAATTAATTGGTATCCATCTTAAACATGTTACTGGCTAAGATAACCTTGTATATTAGATTGTATTGAGCATGGAATAGTGCAATCATATATGACTGTTTTTTTTTTTACCTTACTGACTTCAACCTTATTGGACAGAAGTATAACACATGGAAAAGATATAGAGACAAAAATGGAGGGCAGCTTAAGAGTGATGCAGGTAGACATGGTTTTGGAGGGTAGGTCTATTGATTTGCTTTTATTGTGTGGTACATTTCAGAACCTCAGTGTCTCCTTTAAATACATACATAGTAGTGTAGCTAAGCGATGCAGCAAAACACAAATATAAAACCATCATAGTGGAGTGCTGAGTTTAAGAAACACCATGAAGAAAAAAAAAATGAACTGAGATCACCGAGGAGATTTAGGGAAGGGCTGCAGAACATGTTGACTGACGTGAGTGAAGTAGTTCAAATATGTTTGCATCTGAGTCATAGCTCGCAAAGACTGAACATTAAGGATACAAACCGCTAACTCTCAGGTTTACAACAGTATCAATAAGAAAAGCTATATTTGGTCGGATGGAGCATTGAGCCAAGTTTGATGGAATCTGTGAGCAGATTTATCCCACAACGTGTTGTCTCAGAGGCGGCAGCGTTGACCTTGACCTCGCTCTACTACGTATGTGTGTGTGTGTATGTGTGTGTGTGTGTGATTCATCTCTATACAGGACATCCTCTCACCCGATGCCAGCAGGCTGTCTATTGTTAAGAGACAAGCGTAGGTTTCAATGGGATTTCACTGCTCTCTGTAAACCGTCTCCTGCAGGAGCCATCAGGGTGTGGAAGAGTTTTTAGTTTTATGAAATGAAAGTGAGATTGACACTTACCCTCACCTGTGCGTGCGCCCAACGCACAACCAGCTTTTTGGACAAAGCTAGTTTTCCATTTAAACACTGGATGGCTCTTTCTGCCTCCTGCAGACAGTAAGAGAGAGAGAGAGAGAGAGAGAGAGAGAGAGAGAGAGAGAGAGAGAGAGAGAGAGAGAGAGAGAGAGAGAGAGAGAGAGAGAGAGAGAGAGAGAAAATTATTTTTTACAATTGTGATTAAAAATCAGCCTTCATGATTGCCGCCCAGTCATTAAATAATTAGTCTTCATGACAGAAAGAAGGCAAAAACAATAATAGATGATGACATGCCTCTCTGCCTCCAGATCAACCATGACACATGTGTTAAAGTGTGTGTCTCTGTGTTTGAGAGGGGCAGAGAAGAAAATGTGTTCATGTCTAATCAAATGAATAAGTGGCTTTGATGCTAAATGATATTAATGAAGTACTTTTTCTTCACTCGTGTGCGTGTGTGTGCGTGCGTGTGCGTGTGTGTGTGCGTGTGTGCGTGTGTGTGTGTGTGTGTGTGTGTGTGTGTGTGTGTGTGTGTGTGCGTGTGTGTGTGTGTGTGAGTGTGAGTGTGTGTGAGTGTGTGTTAGTGCGTGTTAGTGTGTGTAAATGTGGAAGATAAACACACACTTCCTCTGTATAATCCTTCTGGGAGGGCTTCATATCCCACTGATGGACACTAGCTGTGAAACGAGATGCTTATCACGATCCCCTCAGGCTCAGTCCAAAACAAACAAACCGAACCTGTGAGGCTGAGCGGCTCCTTTAAAGAGACCTTTTTAGAAATACTGCTCATTTCAGACACACAGGCAGGTTCTCTCTACTGTCTGAAGATGACTGATAAAGATTCCATGGGCCATTTGAGTCAGTGGAGTAATTACACCCAAGTTCATTTGTTTAAAAACTCCAACATATCGGCATTTCAGCTACTGATGATAATAATATGTAGATTGGCCTGTTTTCTTTACAATGCAACATCTGAATTGATCAACTATGTATTATTTTGCAAATAACCAGCTGGTTATGGACAAAAAGAAAAAACTGAGATTAGGATATTTTTTAAACATCTTTTTATTTTGTAGAAGTCTTAATAAAGGTATTATAAGCATCTGAGTTTGTTTAGCTTATGAAATTCATACATCATTTTTGTTGCTTTTACTGTCATATCAAATACAAAATATAAACTTTATTTTTCACTTACTTCTCTGGTGTTGAAGTTTACAAAGCAGTAGCCTCGTGGTTGTCCTTCCAAAGGCCCAGATTTATGAAATAAGAAATCAAACTGCTTCACGTTGCCAAACTTCTCCAGCAGCTTCACCAAGTGATACCTACAAAGAGAGGGATTGTGTCAACGGGAGCACAACAAGGTACAAGGTAAGATGGGAAATACAACCAAACAGTGAAAACTTAAAGACATGACAGTCTCAACACCTGAATTTGCTCAGAAAGTGAGCATGAGGTGTTTTATTGTGCTTTGTGGAATGGAATATGTTGACCCCAAGCATGGACTAATTGCTTGAGAGGACAACAAGAAGCACATTTGCACACTTTTTTATCCATCCAAAAATGAAACAACTTTAAATGACCCAATTTCTGACTTCTAAGAACCTGAAATATAGAAATATTTGGGGTGATAATAAAATCATGTGACATGCATCTCTTAAACATGTTTGTGATGGCCATGAAACAGGTGATAAGAGCTTAAAATGGCAAAACCCTCCCCATTTTGTAATAAGATTGTATAGCTTGGATTTGGAGCTTGCTTGCAAAACTGCAAAACTGATCTCTCACATTTGAAAAAGCAGCAAGATTCACCCTTAAAATAATTACCTTATAAAAATGCATTCATGTACAGGCCAATTCAAAATGATGATTCCTTGTTTTTATTTGCTTATCTTTTTATTTTATATGTAATTCTTTAACTTACTCAATTTAAATAGTTTCATTTACATTGCATCAATGTTTAAAACTGTGTGATGGTTAAATTCATGTTTCTCTTGGAGAGAATGAGGAGGCAGTGCATAAAGTATCAAAAAAGGTAGGGCGACATGAGTGTTAAATAAAGAAGATGATGCTTTTTAAACCTAAAGGAATATTAGTTCAGATGTATTCAGTTTACCTTCAGATCAGCTCTTTTCTTACATTTCATGAGCAGAATGCATTACTCAGTTTTCCCGATTTACAGTCTGTGAATCTGTCAAGTGTGCTAATGAGAACCACAGCTTTCTCTCCCTGACACCTTTTTAGCAGCGGGCCAGCTGCCGTAGCAGCACAGAGACAGTAAATCTCTCACTGAGACAATGCTGAGGATACAGTAGCAGGACAATGAGGGAATAAAAAAGAGGAAGCCTCAAATCCCCCCTGAGCACCGCGCTCAGCACAAACAACATCCACTCACTGTGCAGAGCTGCCTGGGACTGTTGGACTCCGTACCAACATAGATATGTGCTCATTATAGAGCTATGCAGCACGGAGAGTATTTGTGGGTGTGTGTGTGTAGCTGACCACTGGCAGCTCTGGGAAAAAAAATATTCCTGTGACAGTGTGGAAGAGAGCAACAAGTTAAGGGTCACCTGTAGACTGGATTGAATTCTATGTTCCTGTATACTCAGGGGCTGGATGCATGTTTGCAATGCATGCTCAGCAGCAGGTGTGTTTCCAGCTGTCACAGCTGTAAGTGCAGTATACTCGTTTCAATTTGTACAGAATATGGGTTTGTCTAGAGCAGGGGCGTCAAACTCATTTCAGTTCAGGGGCCACATACAGCCAAAGTTGATCTGAAAATGTTAACATTTAATGAACTATCTTTCTACAAAAACAGCTGTTGTATTTTTTTGCCAGGATGAGTCTCATAGTGGGCAGAATATTTTACTCTTTAAGCCCTGAAACTTGCTGCGAACACACCAAACACACAGGTTACCCATTCACCTGACACAGAGTGTGTAATGTTAACAGCAAAAGAACAGAGATTATAATAATGAAGAAGGTAAAGTTGACTATTTTGGACCCCTCAGTTCCAGCATGAACAGTTTGGTTGCTGGACAGTGTTGTATGCAAGGTGTAGTGCTAGTGTTAGTAGTTAGTGGATCATCTTACAGTACTCTAAAAGGTCTGCATGAATCTCAACTGGATTATGCAAACAGCAAGTCATCTATTTTCTCACTTTGAGAAAAAAAAGTCCCGGAGCAACGTTCAGGGCGGTCGGTCAGCACTAGGATTTTATGCGACCCCCAGAGGACAAATTTGAAATAGTAGTAACTTTTATTGAAAAATTGCAGTTAATGTCTTCTCTGTTTTCGAATCTGTTTTCTCCACGTTTGACACCCCTGGTCTAGGGCCTTCCATTTGATTGGCTGCAACAATTTTCACAATGGTTTGCCCTGCAGATTCATTTAGAAAACAGTGGAAAAAGCCTCATCATAACTCCCATAATCAGAGAGGGTCCGATTCCACATTTTCTGTCCTGATGTAGGTGTTAGCCAATATTGAGGACTCTTCCAGTACCAATTCATGTTAATGGTAGAAAAGCAATAATAGCTGAAATTTTGCTAACTTATTGGAGTGTCGTTATTTGTTATAGACACATGGATGATTTACCTAAAAAAAGATACATTCATGGCTCATACTGATCCCAACACTGCATTTTAGGTAGTATCAGAGGCCAATACAAATATTGATAACCCTAACTATTTTCAAATATCTGGATTAGATATTCAGCTATCTGACACACTTAACGATAGAAGCAAGAACGATGGAAATGAGTGAAAAAATAAATAACAGATCCATGGTTGGTGGATTTTGGTATCTGGAAAGTAAGCTAGCCATGGGCCAATCCCTGTGCAGACATTGTGACCACTCATAATGGACAGAGCGCAGATATCACAAGTTAGTGTAATGATGCAAAGCTTGATTTTATTTTCTTGAGACTTATTTTAAACTTTGATAGTTCAAGTTCAACTCCATTTAAACCATATAGGGAAAACATCACATGCACTTGGTTCATTTAAAAAACTGTCAGAATCTTTCTGGTGTTCTTTTTTATTTTATATATTTTTAAGATTTTAATAGCTAGAGATAGAAATGTCATAAAATAAATAAAACGAATCATCATAAACCAAATGATTGCTTTGATTTGACAATAATGAGTTGTTGAATAATGAAATTAGGGCTTTCTTGATTAAGAGGAATGGATATAAGTTGTGTGAGACATATGTGTATGTTTATTATACAGTCAACATATAGAATTGATTTGTGGGTTTAATGTGGTGTTTTAATTCTAATTTAATTTATTATTTTCTGTCTTATCTCTTTGTTTGGATTTTGTGATTCTTTTTTTGTTGTTGATGTGTAAGGTGCATTTTGTATATATGTGGTAGAAGGGGAGGTAGAGCATACAGCCTAACCCGATGAGGGTCAGCTCTAGCTCAAACAGGCTTCACACCCTGACTCAACCTTTCCTGTCCTCCTTCTAACACCCCTCCACAGACTCTTCTCTCTATTTTCGCTATCTCCTCTCGTCTCTTCCCTGAAGAAAGTAGGGTGCAGGGGGAGGTAGAGCATACAGCCAAACTCAGCAGGGGAGAGCTCTAGCCTGAACAGACCTCTTACCCTGACTCTGCCTTCCCTGACCTTGTTCTACAATCTCTCTAAATGCTCCTCTCTATTTTCTCCCTTTTCTTTTCTCCCCTCATGAAAATGGAGGAGGAGGAGGTAGAGCATACAGCCTTACCTGGCAGGGGTTCAGCTCCAGCCCTAACAGACTTTCCGTCCTGGCTCTGCCTTCCCTGTTCTTTTAGCACAATCTCTGTACAGACTCTTTTCTTCTTCTATCTGGCATGGAGGGAGGTGGTTCCGTGACGTAGGAGCTAACTGTGAAACCACCTAATGTGACGAAACATCCCTGAAGGGAGGTGCCCACTTCATAACCCTGTTGGTGTGTTGGCTCTTGCTGCCCATTGAGCTCCATGGTTGATGTTTGGGTGCCATTAGGGGCCAAGGTATGGTGGTATCAGTCTATGCTGTTTAAGTTTGCAGGGGACACTTAGGGCCATTTGGTAGGCTGTGTAACTTATCAATAGGACAAAGGAACTTCAATGAGGATACGATAGGACAGTATAGGGCTCTTCATTAAGAATAAATCCAAAATTAAATCCAATTAATTAAATCCAAATCTGTGCTTCTCCTTGTGTAACATGACAACATGTTCATAATGAAAGAAACATATTAAACAAAAAAAAACAAAACCAAAAAGGCACAGACAATAGAGATCAACAAACACCTTTCCTGTGTTTTTGTTTCAGTGCTTTTACCTTGTGTGACTGTTCAGGCCTCACAGTGACCCCAGGTGGTTTTTTACAACTGTTCTACAGGAATCAATACTTCAGACTTTTATTGTTTAGATGCTTGTTATTTTTAATCTTGGAGTGCTTTGGGTGGGTGGGTGTGTGAGTGTGTGTGTGTGTGTGTGTGTGTGTGTGTGTGTGTGTGTGTGTATGTGTGTGTGTGTGTGTGTGTGTGTCCCATCATAGATGACTTTTTGTGCGCAGGCGTGCATTTGTGTGTGTAAACGGGACTCAGCGGAGGATAAGGAGGGTGAAGTGTGTGTGTCTCAGATACAGGTTGTACTAATGTCTTCCACCATTGTACGACTCCCTGGAGGGCTTTAGGCCAAAGAGACTTTCTGCTTTTCCCAGACAACACCCTGAAAAATACCCGTGTGACAGTGGCTCCTAAAAACCTGGCTCACTTACCACTAAAAAGCTATTTGTGGGAGCAACAATCATACTACTTCTTGCATTTATTGCATTCTCAGATCAGCTTTTCTTACATAAAATAATTGCACACTGCATTTTTGTATATGTGTGCGAGTATAAATGTGAGATATTAGATGGCTGACACTCTAAGAACATTTTTGGATGCTGGTGAGCTGAACCACAATGGATTGTTCCTCCTGGGAGCTGTAAAAAACACCGGAGGAAGAGGAGGAGAGGAGGAGGAGGGAGGAAAAGGTGGGTAGAGGGGGAGTAAAGTTCAGAGAGGGGATGTAAGCGGCAGGGTGAAAGGTGGGGAAGCCAAAAGAAGATGCAGAGATGAGATGCCAGGTAGGAGAGATACAAGACCGAGGAAGAGTAGGAGGGGAAGGAAGGAAAAGGGGGGATGTGAGTTGGGTCCAGAATAAGATAAGACAATAAGTTTGTTCCAGAAAAGTGCAGGTCAGAGGGAAAAACTTAAGCAAGAAGGAGGGAGGTGGTTTTGTTTTAATAATTCCATAAAAAAAACAGCCTTCAGAGAGCTGGGGGTTTTAAGTTCGTGTTTGAATCTTGACAATTTCCAGGTACGCAACTTACAAAGTGCAAAAGCCAGAGAGGCAACAAAGAGAAAGAGGTTGATGGATTACCGCTAATGAGAAATTCCCTCTCTGAAAAGCCAAAAGCACAAAAACATAAATACGTGGTGAAAGCTCTTGTTACACCTGTAGGCCCCTGTTTTCTGCACAGGGAACAAGAAAGATGAGAAAATCTGACAACATATAATGTTGAATACTCATTCTAGGAAGATGATTCAAAATGTCAAGAGTGTCACTATTTAAATGCTATTTCCTTCATCTTTGCTGAGAGAGAAAGGACAGAAAGAGGAGGGAAAGTATGAGTTTGTAAAACAGAGATGGAAGAGAAAAGCTCAGCTCATTCTTCTAAATCGTACACTTGGAATCAATGTCCCCCCACGTTTGCAAGCTATAATGATTTTCACAAGAATCAGTTGTACTTATGTGAAACTTGAGATCATTCAAAGCGTTAACTACATGCACAAACATGCTGAAAATCATGTTTCTCCCAGAGGACCGTTAAAGGAAAGGAAATCGCAGCCTATTAACTTCTAACAATTAAAGTGATCTAATATTTCTCTCTGACCAGGAGAGAAGAACTGGATACTTTCAAAGTTCTCTCATCAGCTCATGAGGCAGTATTACTGCTCTAAACTTTTTAATTACAGTGTAGTAAAAGTGTGTTTAACTAAATGGAACGCTTTCAGCTCAAAAGAGATCTGAGAGATATGGGAAAGCATTCCATGTGCAATTACATTGTTCAGTATTACAGTAAGGATATAAAGGGTGAAACTAATAGTATCTTAAAAACTCACAGCTTTTATGCTCATATGCTAATCTGACCTGAGTTTGCATAATGTTCATCCTGAGCACAAAAAGAATCATAAAAGCAGTTTAATAGCTTAATCCTATTGAATGAATCAAAATGGTGTTGAGTGGAAGCATTCGTTGCTTGTGTACTCATGTGTTCATAAAAACTGCGTACACTGTGATGATGATGAAACTGTGATTTATTGTGCAGCCATGCTCAAAAATGAAAGGAAATATTTTCTATGAAACCACTTTATTCTATAAGAAACAACAATTATATTATAAAGTTGATTTAACAACTTAGTGATTGACTTTAAATCAGTTCTCTTGACTTTTCACTAGGGATGTGACGATACACTCAACCCACGATTCGATTCCCAATTTTTGGTTCACGATACGATTCACCCACGATTCTCTAACAATTTTCAAGAAAACTGGATTGAACTTTAACTTTAAATAACTATTGTTTTATTTCAAATCTGAGATATGGAGAGTTTCAATCTATATTTTTTATCTTAGATTTCTTTGTAAACAAAGTCATCTTTTTTTTTTAAGGTGTGTTGTAACTAAAAAAAAAACACTTCACACTTTTTTCAGCACCTTGCAAAAAAGCAAAAAATGACCACACAAAAATACCTTGTTGGAAAATTTCTGAACAATTATAGAGAAATGGAAAGTGAACGATTCCCAAATGAAAGTATTAAATATTAAAACAAATAAGGTAAATCTTTTTAAATCGGGACGTAAATTTTGAGAATTCTCCTTGATCGATCTTTGGAAATGTAAACAATCAATTATCCTTTAATCATTAAAATAATGAATGTTTTCCATGTCAAAAATAATGCCAAATGCGTTTTTCCCCCTAAATCAAATGTTCCTTCACAACACAGTGTATCTAACTGACGGTATTAAACAGCTGCCGATCATATTGAGGTGTTAAAAATATTAACACGCTGAATATCAATGTGAGGAGCAGGCTTATAAATAATCTCTGTGGATGCATGCTCTAAGACTCAGATTACAACATGTGGATTTACTGCAACAGGACAACTGAACAGGATCAGATTTCAGACTCACAGTGTCCAGTTTTCTCGTTCTTACTGTGAAAAAGAAGCATTTAAACGTGGTCAGGTGTCAGCCGGGAGCGCAACTGGGTCAGAATCAATCCGGCGGCGCCGAAAATAAGCGCTCGTGGAGACCTGTCACTCAGCTGAGGGTCTCCGCTGTGTGCAGTCAGCTGATTCACATTGAAACCTTCTTTAAACTTAAAACACCTATAATGCAGAGAGGGCCTTCTACTGTTTAAAAATAATATCACAATACAAATTATGTTGAAGTGATTTTAATCCACCCTTATTTGTATCGATTTTTTACCTATTTGCGATATATCCTTACATCCCTACTTTTTACGTTACATTTTGAAATAAGTGTTCAGTGATTTGATCGCGATTACCCATATTCAGCACCTTGCATTACAGGGTCTTGGTTTGGCTAACCAGAGGGACAGAAGGAGAACTACGTATGCTACACAGGAGCTAATTCATCTTCCCAATCAGCACCAGGGGCCATGGGCATTTCTCCTGTTTTCCCCTCCTCACACTGTGAGGCGTGGGCTATTTAAGGAGAGGTAGAGCAGAACAGGGAGAAGGGAAGGAAACGCCTGTCTAGACGCCCACCAGAGCTGTGGCCCATACATTCTCCAGCAGCCCCCACAGGCACAAAAACACACCCCTCACACCCCAAAAACATTACCTTCTCTCCATCACAATATGTGCAGGGGTGCTGCTTTCTGCATTAAAGGTTCTGGAGCTCTGCACAGATGCAACAAAGGGGGATGTTTGCATGCAACTATAATGATGTGTAAAGTGAGGCTAACTCATAGTATACACAGACACCTCTATGTGTTGAAGCCTGCACCACTACCAGCTGCAAACTAAACATATGCTATGCTATGCACACACACACACACACACAGACCCACACACACACACACACTCTCTCTCTCTTAAGCACACACACAATCAGATCCTGGTTGACACAGAGAGAGTAAACAGGGCAGGTGAGTGAGGAATGATGGCTGCTCCTTAGCACAGCAGGTCTCCACGCCTCGCTGCCTCTCTTTCACACACCCAGCCCTGTCTGCTCAGTCTCAGCCTGCGACGTACACACACACACGCAATGCACACAGTTCATCAATCATATATGCATGCACAATGCACTGCCTCTCTATGAGGCAGAGCCAGGCAAGTGAAAAAGCAATGCTTCATGTTTACAACACGGCACAGATGCAGCAACCTTGAAGCGAGCTAGCTTCTGTTGCTGCATATATCAACGATTAATATGGTTTCCCATGCAGATGGCCAGCTGTTTAAAAGTGTACATGTTTAAGTTTTGCTGAGGAATACGTGTTCTTTCATATTTTGTGTGATGTCAGCTCTGTTACAAAGCAGAACCTGTGAACACAATCACTATTCAAAACTGTGTAAAAATACAGTCGTCCTACTCACTCTGTGATTTTGGGATCAATGTTGCCTATCCATAGTCGGTTTCCATCATGGGCCACACTCTCTGAAATGATGGAGGCATTTTCCACTGACCCCGCAGCAGACGACATGTGTACTCTGTGAGGGACGGGAGTAGAAGACAGATGATTACAAAGAGAACACAGAGAAGAGCCAGCATTTTGACACTTGGTAGCCTTCAAGGAAACCCAATGCTGGCATATAACTCTGAAAGCACATTTTTAAGTTGAAGACTATGATATTGCTTTACAAAGACACTTGTCCTCTTGTATGTTCACCACATAGAGAAAGTCAGTCACTGTGCTAAAACTTTTAAATGGTGCTGCATAAATATAGATACTTATCAGCAAATGTCCTGAATATCTCAAACAGTTAGGCCTACATAATATCACAAGCCAATTTCTACTTACCATTGTTTCTACTTTTACACAGTTTATTTATTTATTTTTTTGTAGTTGACAATCTCAAGTTAGATCAACGAGTAAAATGTGAGATTATTCTTCTATTTCATGTTTATCATTGAGGTGTAGTGGGTTGTGTTGTTGTATATGACTCACACTATATACCCATACATCCTTTTATTGTCTTTTTATTTTAGCTTCTGTTGTATATGTTTTTTCTCTTGATTCTCTCAATTGCTTGTTTTACTTTTTTCAAACTTCTTTCTTATAATGTTTGTTTGTTTTTTTCCTTATCATGGTGCTTTTAAGGTCTTGTAGGAAACCACAAAAGTGCCTTGCAGCCAAATTCAAAACAATGCCAAAAGAAAAGATCAACTATGGAGATAGGGTTGCCAACTGTCCCATATTAGCCGGGACATCTTGTATATTGGGCTGAATTGGTTTGTTTCATACAGGACCTCAATAGTCCTGTATATTGACTATTAACTCTTGTAAATAGAGCAGACTGCAATCTACAGATCCTAGATCAGATAAAACAGCAGTGGCAGATCATGTGCCAATCACACCGCCTGTCCCCCAATCACAGAGGATTTTCTCTGATGGCCATTAAATGGTCAGACTCAAGAAACAGATGCAGCACAGAGCTGATCAAAAATGAACTTGAAATATCTCTAAACTGTGACTTGTCATGTAAGGACTTCTCTCTGTCTGTGCTAAAGACTGCTTGAGTCAGTCAAGAGCAGCAAAAAATATCAATAGATAGTACATTTGGTGAGTCATACTCCTCTTTAGCATTTCATTTTTCTTTTGCCTGTTTTTTGATGTAAAGAGCCAAAGTGTGGTTTCTTTGAGGTGTATTCTTATGAGGTTACATAATGATACAGTAAGGATTAAAGGGAATATACACACTTTCTGCATTTCAAGTTGAATCAGAATCAGAATATACGCTGAATTCACACATCATGCTCACACCACCATGGCACCGTGCACCTGTCCCTTATTTAGTAGTGAGAAAGTTGGAAACCCTAAATGGAGATATAGTAAAGTGAATGCATTCCTGACAAGTCGATCATTCCCAAGGAATACATAGGTTAAAAGGTAGAATATGTAGAAGTCTTGTTGTGGTGTCCTCATTAGATTAACAGTACAGTGCAGACTTATACAGTGAGGAAGGTTGGACATCTTCTATATATAAACTTGACAAGAAGCAGACTACTTGGCGTCAGCGCCCTGTCAGTTTTGTGTAAGTAAGTTTATTGTTTTACAGTTTCTAAATTTAGTTTCCCAGTAAATATGCTGAACAAAGTCAGGAAGTGTCATGTGAACATTTGGTTCTTGAAGAGCCCCAAATAAAATGCTAAAAGGTTGAAATTAAACCTGGGTTGTTTAAAACTGGAACTCATCACTGCGTGCTGTCTTGAGAGTAGGATGGTCTTCCCTGTCATCACGCAGGCAAAAACATTGGCATCTTTTAATCTATAAATGCATATTAGGTCTACTTCCCTCTTACCTCCTCACCTACATTGCACAAAGAGCTCAGGATCTCCTAATCTTCTATCTCAGGATCTCTTATTACTGTGTTCTGAGGGTCAGGACTGAACTTGGAAAAAGGGCCTTCAGGTTTGCTGCTCCCTCGACCTGGAATGCCTTACAAAAGGCTCTGAAACTTTGTGGTAGGATAGATGACTTGGAGGCTGATGCATCTGTCTGCAGATGTTTTGTTTACATGTAACTCATGCTGTTTTTCTAGAGGTATTTGTTGTGTAGCTGTTGTATGAGTCTGCTGTTTGTGTCTATTTGTAACTCTGCAACTGTGCTGCTGCCTCTATTGGAAAATAGATTTTTAATCTCCAAGAGCATTTCCTGGTTAATTAAGATTATAAATAAAAAATAAATAAAAATACTCGAACTTCCCTGTTACACGTTTATATGATGATAGCTAATGTTAGCCTAGCTAGTCACACTTTACTGGTGGGATCATTTATCTCGTGCTGACATTTCTTACTTGTTAAGATCGACTACGTTAATGTGGAACTAGTCTCTGTCATGTAGAGTGATGAGAAGTCCAGTTGAGACAAACATTATCTCGAAATATCCTCCAAACGATCAAGTAGCTCGTTGTACAGGATAACTACATTTGTAGCAGTTAGCTAGCATTGATGTTATCACTTTACCTCCTCGATCTGTCACACTTCTTCTTTAATGGCGAATGGCTTCTTCGACCTAGTGAAACATGGATCCCACTTTGGGATTATTCAGATCCGTCAAAACATAAAACGAATCATTTCAATGTAAATGTAGATTTTCCTCACGAAAAACGGACAGATTTAGCTAGCTGAAGGGATGAAGAGTCGCCTTGCTACCGTCTAACAACAAAGGCGCTGGGTGATGATGTCACATGTTTAACTGCCTACGTAGTCGGGAGGAGGCACTCGGTTTTATGTTTGGCGTCGTCCGCGTGGTAAATTCGCTGGTGCTAGATTATAACCCCGCTCACTCGGTCTGCCCCGTAATACATTCCAAGTGTCCCAAACTGGTTCGTCCTATCTGCGCGTACTGATGACGAAATAGATGTCAAATGTGGCTTTTCCCAAGCTAACATGCTTCTGTGAGGACAGTATACTAGAAAGTAAGTATCTGTGTGGTTTAATATCCGGTGAAAGTGTGCTTTTTTCCTCTGTAGCTGCTGTTAACCTCAGTGTTATTGTTAAGCACCAATGCATTTACATATATGTTGGATTTGTATGGGCAGAAGAGGGCGAAGAAGTGCTGTGTGTTTGCTCATACATACCGACCTTCACACCGCTTCACTTACACTAAGTTAGGGAATACTGTGAATGATACATTACTCTGACAGTGTGGGTTTGTTGTCCCGCTTTAATCGAGTATTATTCTGGAAATCCAATTCTGAATTACCAGGTCGTGAAGACTGAATGTTCATAATTAGAGAATCAGCAATGAAAACATCTGATCGCATGATATTAAAATTTATACAATATTTGTAATTATGTGATCTTTTAAAGTAGATAATAAGAGCCAGGGAGACAAGCCAGGTGTCTTATAAATAGTGTCTTCAATAGTTTGTTAATGTGAGCTATTAAAAAGATTAGACTGACACATTAGACTCTTATTTATCTTTTATTTAATCTGGAAATAACGCAAAAAATCTCAAATATGTATCAGCCAAAGCGTCTGACATAGGACATTTTAACTTTCTCCCCTGTAATGCTTTTCGTTTTGGACTTGGAACTGTAAAAAAAGGCTATTTGAGTTGTGATCGGAGCTAACCTAAACCCTAAATGAAATTGAGAAAATATTGTAACCGTTTAGATTAAAAATAACCCTCTTCATCAACATATAACTGAGGATTTTTGGAAAAATATGAAGTTATACTTCAGTGTAAATTCAGCCTGATCAGCTTGTTTGATCTGGCTGAACATTATCAGATACAGTGCTGTATTATTTCTGCTCAAACTGTAAAGTGTGCAGAAGGAGAGATCATGCAGGCTCACCAGCTGGGTTTTGCCACTTGAAGGAAAAGAGGTGTGTCTCCAGCTGCTGTAGTGTGTGAAATCCACAGGATGTGTGGCTACAGTATCCCACTGAACACCTGTGCTTCACTTTTTCTGCTTGACTTCCACTGTAAAGAGATCCGTCAGCGTCCCTCATCGGAGTGTACCTGCTCTGCCACAAGTGCACTGTATCATATCAGCTTGTCAGGAAACCTGCCAGCCGTGGATGCATGTGGTGGGTTTGTATGGTAGGTGGTGGTACAATGTGTAGCCAAAATAAAGCATTTGGAACATGTTTGGATTTTGGTTAACAAGATGGACAATGTTGATTATCACCAGGCGTTGATTATCACCAGGCGTGGACTAATGCGAGGTGTAGCAACCACTGAGGACGATAACATCAGAATTGTATCTGTGGTTTTTGGGCTGCAGGTGACCTGAAGAGGGCTTAACAATCACAACTGCAGGAAAAATATTCCTGATGGGTTCTTTAAGAGAGGTTATGACACTTTAAAACAATGTTTTTTAAACATTATTTATCTCAGAGGAACTTTGACATTTTTTTCAGACAGAATATGTATAACATATTTCAATATCAGAAGAAATGTGCATTTAGGAAACTTCTCCTGTTTTTGTGGCAGACTGTTATGTCTCTAGACACGCAGTATGGTTTGCATCTCCTCACAGGTAACAGTTAGTAATGCACATCACACAACAAAGGATGTCAGTCATGCTAAAGTACACTGAGAGCTGTTCACAACCACTGACTGTGAAAGACGGGCTTTAGTGTGTGTTTGAGTCTGTGGGCTTCCAAACCTCACAGTTTGTCTGTGCTTGTGTGTGTACGCTGAGGTTCACTGACACGGTTCACACTTTAGAGCTATGCTGCGAGGTGGGAGGTTGTCAGTCAATAGAAAGGGAGCGGTTGGTTTCATATTGTTGTGTGGGGATTTTTTTTTTTTTTGGAAAGGGAGGTTCCCCTTCAGGAATTCCCAAACAAACGTGTGTGGGAGAGTGTGGACTTTGTTTTGGACTGTGGTGTTGGACCATGTCAGCAAGAGAACTGATATATTTTGTGTAACTTCATAGAAAGTGTCTTGTGATATGTGTTGCAGGACATTTCACAGTAACAGTTAAGTGTAATCTTATTTTGAAAAGCTTTATGTACATCTTTGTACTTTTATTGTCAGGTAAAATCTGGTTTAAGCCACAGAAATTAAACTGTTTGTCAATTAAGCACAAGACAAAAAGTGTTGATGAGCTCTGTTTATCAGTCCTTCTTGAGGAAAATACCCAAACAATCTCTTATTACCTTAAATGCTGAGAAACAAATATTATTAAGAATTTGTTTTTGTTTTATTGATAAAACAAAAATCTCAATGCATCAGATTTGACTCTTAAAACTATAGTGGCATTTTTTTCTACATTTTCTGTCTATTTTATAGACCTAACGTTTAATTATTTAGTTATTGATGTTAAAGAAGAACTTGTACGGGCTGATAATTTGGCTTGTCATAGCTCATTATTGATGTTTTTGATGAAACCTCTGCTAATCCTGCCATGTCATCTCTGCACTGAAAAGGGGAAGATTAGCAGATTAAGATGATAATAATAATTATTAGTTGCAACCCTAAACCCAATTCAATCAAGGCAGATGGCTGTCTAACATGAGTCTGGTTCAGATCTGCCTGTTAAAAGGAAGTTTGTCCTTGCTGCTGTAACTTGCAAAATGCTGCAAAGTGCTCTGCTCATGGTGGATTAAAATGAGATCAGACTGAGTCCTGTCTGTAAAATGGAACTGGATCTAATGCTGTCTTGTGGTTGGGTCTTTGTTAATAGAACATAGAGTACGGTCTAGACCTGCTCTGTTTGTAAAGCGTCTTGGGATAATATTTGTTGTGATTTGGCGTTATATAAATAAAGATTGATTAGAATGAAGCATAAACAAAAAGGATTGTACCACCAGCAACATTGTAAATTACTTTAAGTCTTGCAAATTGGCTGTCATTTATATTGCTATAACGTAATGTTGGCATTGTAAAGAACGTGTAGATGACAGGTTGAGCTCTATTTACTGTTTCTTTAAGCAGATCACCTTTAAATAATTGTGGAGTTAACAAGAAACTATGGTGCTGTAATATTTTGGAGTGAGATGTAGGCTCACCTCCTACTGGCTGATATGAGTTATTACTTCATTCTTGTAAACATGATCAGGAAAGGTTGGTTTGATTGTCTATCTTTTCAAAGCTTTTGTCTTGACAGTCATGGCTTTGAATCAGCTGAGCCTGCTGCGACCACTGCTCTGTCAGACCCTGGTGCGTCAGGTCCGATCTCCCCTCGTCGCTCCCTCCAGAGTCAGAGCCACTCATCTACCTCTGAACACTGGCACCCCCTGCCACCCACCTGCTGCATGCTCCAGACTCTACGCCACAAAGAAGTCAAAAGGTGAGGGAGGAGATAGCAGAGACTGGAGTTCACCTAGAGTGCAGCCTCTGCTGTTCTGCTGGCATGAACGCGGGTTACATGATTAGATATTATTTGTCTTCGATATGAGGCTCTACTCGTTCCTCTCTTTCTTTTCTTCCCCTCTCTTTGTCTTCTAAGCCAAGGCAAAGGGCCAGGCAGCTAAGGTGAATATTAATGCAGCTCTGGTTGGAGACATCATCAGTCTGGATGAGGTGGTGGAGGACATGACGGCTGTTCTCAATGCGCTCAAAGAGGACTTCACACGCAACCTCAGCATCAGGACCTCGCCAGGTATTTAACTCATCTGGGTTTCTTATTCGGTTCTCATGTTGTGCACAAACAAGACTCTCTGTCCAACGGACTCAATGCCCTTGTGCACAAAAGTTAAGTGTTACCAGTAAGGCAAAACAGAATGAAACATTAAGTCACAAGTTCAAAATTGTAGTTACCTTGAAGTGGGAGAAAAAATAATTTTAAGAGAGTACACAGTGAAGACGTGTCTAACAGCTCCAGCTATTCTTTTATGTACATTTGTTATTTACATAGAACCTGATACTTAAGTTATAATTGATATAAAGCCAAAATATAATTTAAGAAAGTCCCCTATAAACACCTCTGTAATTTTAGAAATTTAAAACGGGTAGTGCAAATCTTAAAAGATGCTGTTAAAAAGAAAGAACTGCACCATGAAAACAATTTTAATTTCAACACATTATGACAGAGTCCCTTGGGAAATGCACTTTTCCTGAAGTATTCATAAGGGTATATGTTCCTCTTCTTCAAAAAAGGGCACGTTCAAACTAGACCTTCACTGAACGTAATCTTTTAAATGCAAATTCAAAAACTGAACATTATTGTTGACATAGATGGTCATAGATGTATCTAGCTTTTTTTTAAAGTTATATTTTTGGGCCTTTTGTCTTTAATGGATAGGACAGCTGAAGAGAGAGACAGGGAACGTGGATAGTAGAGAGATGAGAAGGACATGCAGTAAATGGATGAGGCTGGAATCGAACCTACGACCTCTGCAACGAGGGCTATGGCCTCTGTATATGGGGAGGGCGTTTGGACCGCCAGACCAACGGCGGCCCCGTTTCTAGTTTCTCACAGCAGGCTTCTTCATTCCAATCAAAATGGGCACAGTGCACCTGCTCACATCATTTGAATACATTTACAAACCTCTGTTTTAGTAACATTTTAGCACTTCTGCAAACACATGGTTTGTGTTTACTGGAGACTGGTGTCTAATTTTGCACAATTATTCACCTTATTTTCGGTGGTTGAACAGACGCAGGCAGTTAAGTGTCTTTTGTGAAGCACTTCCGGTGCCTTACTTCCGGTCAATGGTAAATGCCAGTAGCTTGACTATTTCAAAGCCGATAGAGCCACAAATCTCTCGAAAGTGATGTAATCGAGGAAAACGGGAATTATGTGTGCCGTCAGAGGATGTCACAACATCTGGTACAAACGGAAAAGACCAAGCAAGACACACAACAACGAATATTTTAAACCGGATGTCTGGAACAAAACTCTGAAATACGCCATAGCTCTACTTCCGTATTCAAAAAATAAGGTGAATAAGAAAAGTAGAAATGATCATAATTCAGATCATGATTACTTTCTATTTCACATACTATCAGCAGTCGTTGATATGAAGAGGAGAACGTCTCTTGTTGTAATGGAATTCTTGATTTTGATAATAAGAGGAGTCACTAAATTTAAAGACAGACAGAAAACATCCAAGCAACCATGGCAACTCTTACGCCAGACTGCAAGAGAGCAAGTGACGGAGAGAGACAGTGTTGCAGCTGAACACTCCAGTCAAATAAACACAATCTTTCATAGAAACAAGTGACAACACCCTCATTATTCAGTTAAATATCATGCATGTAACAAATTTGGATTGTGCTTTCAAATTCTGACCCTCAATGGCTTCAAAGTTGGATACAGCCTGTTTTCCAAGACATAGAATCAAAGTTCTGATCGAAACAGGGAAGTACTCTTTAAGTATTTTGTAATACATGCACAGCCTGTAAATACAACCAAAAATCTAACATGACTCACTGCTGTTAATTAAAAGAAAACAGTTCAAGTTCAACACAAATTGAGTATGAATACTTGGAAATGTAAAGTTTTCTGCCCTCACACTTCATGCCATAAGGACTTTTGATATGTCATAATGTTTTGAGTTGTTGGACCAACAACATTGAGTGAGTGTGTGAGCTTATCCTTTATTATTTTTGCTTGACGTTTTTGATTACCCTGAACTTGCATGATGTGCATATAACTAGCAACCATTTTCAATTCAAAGTGCAATCACACATTTTATGCTTTAGATGACCTTAAATTCTCATCATGTCACTGAGCAGCTTTTAACCCTCTTTCTTTCAATGTGTGTTTTTGTGGATATCCATTATTTACATGGGTCACTCTTCCAGTGATAAAATCAGGATTTCTGCATCAGTCCAGAAGATCACATCCCTGTTTTCTGTCTCCTATGATGTTGGTTCAAATAAAGCCACATTATCACAGAGTAGCACACAGAGTGCTTAGGTGCCTTCAGGGTCTAGATTGAGTCCGAGTGTGACCCTACCTTGACCCAAGGTTGACCTTTGTTTCCCCAACTACATCCAGGTCATGACGCTTTGCCTCTGGGTTCTAACAAACTGGAGCTAGGCTCGGGGGAAGTCAGAGGTGGGGTGTGTAATGGAAGCTCCCAGAGGAGGAGGCAGCTTCTAGGATCAGACTTCAAACTTTAAACTTTCCTGCTCCCCAGATGAAAGTCAGCTTTTCCTGATATTTGATCCGCAGCATGTGGAGACGCATCACAACAAACATAACCTTTACATTTTATGCTTCATACTTAATTGTCAGGTCTTAAAGATTTCTTCCAAGTTCTTCGTTATTCTATATTAATTTTTCCTCTAATTTTTCATCTTAAGCTCTTTTTTGTCTTTCTCCCCTCATCATTCAGCAATTTGAGTAGTTTGAGTCATTTTCTGTCTCCAGCCCCTCCTTTGAACCCTTCTATTACTTCTTCTATTACTTGCACTACTCTGTTGTTTTTCCAAGTTCCCTAGCTCTTATATTCTGGCCTATCTTCAGTTTATACTTTGTCATTTCCGTTTCTTATTGACCTTCAGGGAAACATTTGTTTACACAACAGCGACGGCTCCCATTCTTTCCTCCTTCTGTTTCTTTGGTTATTTTTGTCTCCATACCTCCATTCTGTTATCTGCCCTCTTTTCTCCCTCCATCCCTCCATCTCTCCTTCAGTCCCTCCATCCTCCTCCCTTCTGTCCAGCTGCGCAGTAATCCAGGGAGGCAGCAGGACTTAGAGCTGACAGGAGAGATGAGATGGTGGAATGAAATTACGTCAGCTGTCCGAATGTGTGTCTGAGTGAGTGTGTGTGTGTTTGTTCCATGAACCCCTCATCTGGCTCTCATTAAGTTTATGACTACATATGTGTGGATATAACTGTATGTACTGTAGTGTGTAAATGTATGAACACACACAACAGAGTGCATGTGTTTGTGTGTGGTAGATATAAGTCAGAAAGTCATAGATGTAGAGAGAAGAGATCATTTCTTTGTCCACAGGTAATTGATTAAAAATCAAATTTGTTTCCATGGAGCACTTCAAGACGAAGTGGACAAAGACTATAACATCAGTTAACATTATCAGAAGGAAAATAAACCTGATCTTTAAATAAAGTATGATACCAAGAGCATTTCAAAGCTGTTGACAGTGAATACAAAATCAGAAGTATTAGGTAGGATTCCATGTTGGCTTCTTTAAGCTCATTGTTGTATTTTTTAGTCTTAACGTCACTCTTCTCTAATGCCTTTTTTCCAGAGATGGTAGGAAGCTGTTTTTCAGCATAAAAGCTGTAAAAAAACAAACATCCGTATGCAAACTATCCAGCTCCAAACAACAGACTGATCAATCTAAGTGAACAAACACAAGGTTCATAGTAAAGCATGTAGCTGTCAAAGTGCTGGTGGAGACCAAAAAATGAGCCAGAAGCAGATTAAGTAACACGCATAGACTGTATAAAAAAATGGACGTAGTATCCGTGACGTCACCCATCTGTTTCTGAAGCGCTGTTTTGAAGCCAATTGAGCCAGCAATTGTGACGTAAAGAGGCGGGCTTTGAGCCTCTTAGCCAACAGCTACAGTGTTCCCGCCTGTCAATCAAGTCAGCTGTGCCTCTCATTGGAAGACTCGTAATCTCAATATCTTCGAAATTGCTGAGTTAGAAAAATATTCACCCCCTGAACAGTGTGTTGATCGAGAAATTATCTATCCAGACTACACTTGTCTTCTGTACCAGGCTGTAAACATGTTTATTTCTGCGGTAAAGATCTGTGTTTTTGAATTGTTGTGCCTCAAGCAGATCCTCGATGAACTGCAGTTTTTAGCACTTCCACATTGGACTCATATTTTTAGACCGGAGGTTGCCGCTTGGTAACAAGGCTAAAATTTACCATATGGCCAGAAACATGACTCAAACTCAACTGTAATGTTTCTTTATCGGTGTTATATTTGTTTAGAAGTATCTATATGCTATCAAGTTGACTTAATAAACTTGAAGGGGAATGATATGCCAGAGCTTTGTTGTTGGTTTATGTTTGTCATTCAGTTTCCAGCGCATAACAAGCCTCACTGCTGAGGAAGGCTTTGCTCTGAAAGTCATCTATTGCTATTTTGTACGCTAATTTGGGACATTTAATGTGCAGACTTCTTTACCTTTGTATAGTGATAACAAGCATTGATGGACCGTGTACACTCTTACATGAGGGATGTTCTGAATGACTAACTTCCTAGTCGATGAAACATAAATTAAAATTCAGACTATTTAAATGGTGAGACTACACTCAAAACTGAGAGCACCATTTATTTAGCCCCGGATCAAAGAGTCTGTGGGTATAATTGATGCCAAATTGTTTAGCTGAGTTTGGCTGACATCAGCAGAGCTAGCTACAACCATCAGTCCTTCCTATGGATAATTGTCCACATGCCTGTGTTGATTATGCATTACTCCGATCAAGTGGTTACATGCCGGTTTAACCAGACACAGCCTACATACGACTTTATTTAACTCTATTTTCTAGATCATAGTACTGCCACTATATGATATGCCTTTATCTAACAACAATTTTGCAAATGCTATCTCAGCCAACTTTGTCTGTCCTGGTTGTTTTCCCAGCATCCCTCCTCAACATCCACCTTTGTAATCATAGAAATGTCAGTCTTTCTGTCTGTCTGCCATCCTTAACTACCAGCAGATGTTTCTGCGCTCATTATCACAACACAGGTAACAGAGACAGACGAACAGAAGGTCACAGATCTGGACAAAAGTGGTCTGCATCTTCACACAGAACCACTACGAGACACACAGTGGGACAGAAAGGTTAAGAGCTGCACGAAAATAGATGTTCAAAGTCAATTTTTTATCACATCCTACCAGCCGTTTATGTCTCATTTTTTCCTCTGAATGTAATATCTGACTGGTAAATCCTTTTATAGCCCTGGAAATCATAAGACAAATTGATCGCGTTGGGAAAATTACACCATTGGCTCACCTCCTCTTCACCCACCCTTTTCCACAAACACACACACACACACACACACACACACACACACACACACACACACACACACACACACACACACACACACACACACACACACACACACACACACACACCACCAGCGCAGCCCCCCTGCGGGTGAGCAGGGAGCGGGTGATGTAAGGCAGAGTGGGGAAGAAGGAAACAACTGCGTCTGAGGTTAGCCAGATGGAGGAGAGGGAGAGAGGCGGATGGATGGAGGGAGGGAGGGAGGGAGGGAGGGAAGGAGTGGACAGAAGTCAACTCATGTTGGCAATATTAGCTTCATTTCTTTAAGTGTTGACAGTGAGGACAGACAATAGATCATGGAAACCCTGATATTGTTTTTCCTTACTTGCTCATTCGACTTGTGGCTTCTGCTGCACATTTATCTATCTGTCTTTATGTTTGTTAATCTGACCGTCTGTGAGTAATTGCCTGTATTTTTCTTCATATATAGTCTACATGACGATAGTGCCACCAGACAAGAGAAGCTACTGTAGTCACCACATTTCATACCAGTTTATATTCTTATATTCATTTATTCAAGAAGGATAAAAAATTTGTCAAACAACCACAATGATGTCCTTAAAGTCATTCCTGAATTGTGTAAATGCTTATAAATGAAACCTTGGTTGATGAAAGTGGCCTGCACATTTTAAGATGAACAAAAACAAGGTGACTGCTCTGCACATGGACACAGTAAGATGATGCCTTAGATGAAATATGCATGTATCTAAATTAAGAACATAAACAGTTGCATGTATCTGTCTGTTAGGAGCTCTGGATCACATTGTGGTGACGACTCAAGACGGGAAGTTTCCCCTCAACCAGCTGGGTCAGATCTCCATGAAATCACCTCAGGCCATTATGGTCAACATGAGCAGCTTCCCAGAGGTAAGATGATCACACACACACACACACACGCACACACACAGTGATGCGTACACTTAGACCCAAACTAAAAGAACACACACATACAGATTCTTCAGGTATCCGTTCATCTAATGCCGACAAGCACACAGTAACTGAGAGCTTTATAAAAATAATCCAAAGCACAGACAGATAGACCGACGGTTCTCACAGAAGGAAAAGTGAGCCAGACCAGAGCACTAAGCCCACTTCTCTGTGTAAATGAAACCTGAGCTGCTCCTCTCAGATGCAAATTGATTGATCACTCGCTGAGCCCTTTGTTCTGGGCTGAAAGATAGCAACATGAACTCTGTGTGTGCGCACGCTCTGCGATGTGGTTATGTCTGCGTGTAAGCTGTCACAGAAAAGGAAATTACCTCATTTTACCCCCAGGTTAGGAAGGAATGGATTATTTTTCTTTTTTTGCTCTTTTTTTCTCTCTCCCTGTGCTGCCTCTTAGATGATACAACACTGTACTAATCAGAGCTGCAGAAAGAAATGTTGTCCATAGGGGAACATACTTTATTAGTGGTGGGACTCTGTGGTGGTCTGGAGAACTTTAATGTGCTTATTTTGAGCATTTAACAGGATAATATACAATCAGATAGTCGTGACTGACTTAATAGACATTGACCAGATTAAAAGCTACAAATTGCTTTTCATACCTTCAATTAAGTTTGCTCTAATTATAGAGAATAACTGTTGTAAATAGTATGGTTTAGACTTGGAGGTTCACTTTGAAATGTTTCTTTCTTTTCTTTCACTTTTATTCAAGTGCATCATGTGGTTAAAAGTGGGCTTAAACACTCAAATGAGCCTTTTTACATACTGTTATGGAATCTGACAAATGACCCCCTTGGTGCCTTCATGTCCGAAAGAAAACGCGCTAAATTGCCCTCTGACGCCACTGTAGTAGATACAACATAAATAAATTGCCTTCTCCGGAGCACTTTCAGAGGAAAAAATGTTAAAAAGTGCCCTCTAGATGCCCCAAGAATGTATAGAAACCCCAAAAGTGCCCTCTGGATGCCCCTCAAATGTATAAAACATAAAAAAAAAGTTCCCTCTCGATACACATGTAGTTAATTGTGTTATGTTATGTTCATTATGTACTATAATCAATAATATAGAAATAAGTAAATAGTTCTGTGTTCTCCTTTTTAATAACTCAATTTCCAGCACAAATGGTCTCATAAGTATTCACCAGAATGCTGGGAATTAAGTTTTAGCTGCTCAAAATGTTCTAGGGGAGGACCCCAGGCCCTTCTCTTGTTTTGTGCCTCAATACATTTAAGTTCACCCTAAACTGTGAATACCAGGTGTTTGAAAGGAGGTGCTCTTTTAGGGGGTTTTCACCCCTGCCCCTCTTCTCTTCAGTCTTGAGTACACCACTGAAGAAAACATTTATTTTCAGAAAACTCTGTCAATTTAGACCGGTGGGTTGAGGAAATGACAACATGTTACATGTGATGTTAGCATAGACAATATGCCACTCCAAGACCTGGCTTTAATAGACGCTGTGATTATAATTCATAGTCTTTTAAAGTGCCAAAGTAACCTGTACACAGGTAAGTGAAGTGCTAAATGCACTGCACTGAGGCTGTAAGCTAATCACTAACCTCAGTATGCTACATGCTCTCAATAGGGTTGCCAGCTTCCTCACTGCTAGATAAGAGACAGGTGCACGGTGCCATGGTGGTGTGAGCATGATGTGTGAATTCAGCGTATATTCATATTCTGATTCAACTGGAAATGCAGAAAGTGTGTATATTTCCTTTAATCCTTACTGTATCATTATGTAACCTCATATGAATGATCCTCAAAGAAACCACAATTTGGCTCTTTACATAAAAAACAGGCAAAAGAAAAATTAAATGCTAAAGAGGAGTATGACTCACCAAATGTACTTTTTCCATGGATACTTGTTGCTGCTCTTGACTGACTCAAGCAGTCTTTTGTCCTTTAGTACAGACATAGAGAAGTCCTTACATGACAAGTCACAGTTTGCAGATATTTGAAGTTCATTTTTGATCAGCTCTGTGCTGCATCTGTTTCTTGAGTCTGACCATTTAATGGCAATCAGAGAAAAAATCCTCTCCACACTTTTTTGCAGGACTTGGCGTATTTGCGCGGTATACAACTGATGTGAGTGAGAGGGCCTGTGATTGGATGACAGGCAGTGTGATTGGCACATGATCTGCCACTGCTGTTTTGTCTGATCTAGGATCTGTAGAGTGCAGTCTGCTGAGAGTTAATAGTCAATATACAGGGCAATTGAGGTCCTGTATGAAACAAACCAATTTTACCAATATACGGGATATCCCAGCTAATACGGGACAGTTGGCAACCCTAGCTCTCAATGACTGAGCCAACATCTGGATAAAAAGCAAGCAGTTATAATGTGTGTACCATGTTCTTGGATATTTTAGCTTGCTAGCATTTGGTGATCAATAGGGATGCACAATAAATATTGGGCTGGTAAGGTGAATATTTATTTATTCAGTAAGATGTTGAACCAGTTCTTCTTCTACAAACAAATAAATACAAGTTGCTATAATTTACTCATTAAAATGCCTACACATCCCAACGCAGTAGGTTTCGGTAAGCAACTTGTCATTACATACAGTGAAGAAGATGAACAACAAGCACAGCTGCATCAAGCTGATGAGAGAGTAAACATGGTGTCACAGGTGTGAATGTTTGTCACTGTTTCTGCAGGTGATTAGTTTTTGTGCCAATACATCCATAAGATGCTGAGACATGTCTCACAAAAAGAGTAAAGGGATTACCAAAGTCTATACGATTCATCTTCAGGGGAGAATGAAAATCTGTGCAAAGTTGAAAGATATTTCATCCTGTAAGTGTTTTAGCCCAGAAACAGTTTTTCTAAGCATAGATGATATTCAAAAGCAGTTGAGGAGCAGCTGTAGAGAACCACCTGTCTGCTACAGAAAGGCACCGCTTTCACAGCTTTACCCCACCACCTCCTGTTTTCCTCCTCGTCACCTGTTCTGAGCCCGAGATGTTTGGTTTCACTTCTTTGTTCTCCTTTGTGCCGATTTCTTAAAACATGCAAATCAACATATTTATCATCAACTCAAATCTTTAAATCCACATCTCCACCTGAATCAGGCTAGATGATCTTTTAGTGAGTCTATTTCCTGCCCAGAAACTCCGACCACGGACCACACACACACTGACAGACACTCATGTGCGCACATACACCCACACAAACACATGCGCGCTACCCTGTCGTGCCCTACTTTACCCATGTCCCACACTGAGGTGAGTCGTCAGTACCCAGAGCTAATAGGCTTATAATGACGCCTATCCATTACAAGGCACTCCTGAGGCCATGCCATTGTTTTTCATTCATTCATTAAGAGCAGCCTGAGAGGGAACAGTGGAACCAACAACAACTACCAGCATGCTTAGATCACAAAGCAATTTACTGTGTGTGTTTTAGGATGCTTGTGTGCATGTGCATGTTAAAGCATCCCACCACTTTGTTCGTGAAGTGCTTTCTTCAGGACTCAGCCGCACACACACACACACACACACACACACACACACACACACACACACACACACACACACACACACACACACACGCACAGACTCTCACACACATTTCATTTTTGCTTTGAACCAAGCCGTCCAGCGTTTGATGTGAAACTTTGGTGTAATTTCTCTTCCTCTCCAACATATTAACCAGATCCCGTGCTGCTATTGGGTTTTTTTTAGGGAGAAATTCCGCCTTGTTTTTCCTTTTAACCACCGGAGTGGTCGTCAGAGAGAAGGAATGGTGATGAATTTGATGCTGAGAACAATCAAACATAACTATTTGCTGAATCTATCATCCCACACTCAAAGGGAGCAACCAGAGGCCTGTGTACCGGATGACTTGAACAAAAGGAAAGAAACCTCATGAATTAATTTAATGCGCACAAATAAATTCCTTTAATCTTGCTGCCATATTTCTCCCTCAGCGGAAAAGGCTAGAAGGAGCTGTCAGGAAAGAGTAGAGAGGGGTATAAAGAGGAAATGTTATTCTTTTTTCTTCCTTGCATTGCACATTAGCAGACTTAGTAAAGCTCAGCTGAGGGAATTGTCATGCGGTTGCAGAGTTGCCTTGAGGAAGGAGGTGTGTGAGAGGTTTCTTTCTTTTGTTTTTCAAAGGATTTTGATTCATCTCCCTCCCTTATTCGTATGAGCTGTTTACCTGTAACTCTTTGGTTCTCCTGTTTTTCCTGGACTACATGATCCAGTTTGATATGATTAATCAAGTTTTTCTCTTCCACATATCATCTATTAACTGATGTCATCCAAGGGTTTTGTGATTGAAGACCAACACGTCTCAGATCGTCTGTCTGTTACTTCAGTATGTTTTAACAAGATACAATTCAGCATTTACAAGACCAGCTGCGTCTCCAGCCATTGACACTAGATCACTTATTCTCTCACAAGAACACATCATGCTCTTATTTTCATTTCCCTCTGATTATTTTCATCCCAGAAAAGACAACAGATGGTGTTGTTGCAATATGAGTTCCGATTGTTCCAACTTTCTCAATAAGCCTTCCTAGAGAACAGCTGAGACGGAAATGTTCTGCAGATGTTTACATACCTGGTCAGAGCTTTGACAGATGACTCTATCTGATGAATATGACGTTGTCTATCATCACTTAATGTAGTACCTGGACCAGAAGCTTGCATACTCACTTTTGCTCTTGATGTGCACCAGTGTTTCACTCATCTCAAAAAAGACTGCAATCTGATCAACTGACTGTGTGTTTTTTATTAACATCGATATATTTATTTAGTCACACCTCATACGCTGTCATGCATGAGAGTGTGAGATTTCAAGGGAACACATTTGCACATTTTTTGTGACGTGGAGCTTGCCTGTTAAAAAAGTAATTGTCAGTAAAAATCCAGCATTTGGGGTGCTGGTGGTCTAGCGGTCTAAGTGCCCCACAAACAGAGGCTACAGTCCAGGTTTGCCGGTTCATCTCCTGTCCGTGACCATTTTCTGCGTCTTCCCCCGCTCTCTATTACCCACATTTCCTGTCTCTCTTTAGCTGTCCTATCAAATAAAGGCAAAAAGCCCCAAAACAGCATTTTGCAGTCAGTGACTTCTGATAACAGAGGCCCTCTTGTGCGTAACTCAAAAGGTAAGATGTAACTTAACATAATTAAGATTAATGATGGCTCCCTCTTATTCAAGTTCAGCAGGCAGAGTTACAATAAAGTGGTAGATCAATATAAGGGTCTTTGAAGCTAAAGGAGATACATTGAGTAGAATACATAACACAATAATTTTAGTTTTCAGTCTCACTTTATTTTAGAGGCCTTGCAGTAGTTGAATGCGTAAACTGTTTCTCCAAAGTCGACTCAAGCAGTGGCGTGTTATATGGCCTAAAAGTTGCTGCGTCATTACAGAGGAAGATGTGAGGGAAAGTCCAGTAGGTGGATTTTCTTTCATCAACAAATAGTATTTACTGCTTCTCAGTGAGTAGAAATAAACCAATGAGCCCTCAACAATATATATTCCTCAAAAAAGTGACACTTGTGCTTTCTTTATTGTTCCTTTTAAAGGGTCCAACGTTTACATATGTCAACCTTGCCTTCAGTTATTTGTCAACCCTGTAGATTTGAGACTTCACTTTCAGCTTAAATAAATAAATGAGTTGGCCTTTTTGCCAAGTCTGACCTCTATAAAAGTGAATAGATTTGTACAAGTGCATGTGCTACCTCATCACCTTTACTTTACTTTTTTTTTTTTTACCATCGTCATGGTCAAGGTAAAAGAGTTTTTTAACTTGTAAAAAAAAAAAAGGAACATTCTAGAAAACATGAACTTGAAAAAAAAAAAGTCCTGAAAACCACATGTGTGTTTGTGTGTTTGTGTGTGTGTATCCATGCATCATACACAAGCACAAGCAGACTCCCCTGTGAGGTCACCATGGGTCGACGCCCTGCCCTGCAACCTCTCAGTCCTCTCCCACAGGGCCGAGCGCTGACAGTGGCCCGAGGCACTTCCACACTGCACTGCCTTCCCCAGACACACACACACACACACACACACACACACACACACACACACACACACACACACACACACACACACACACACACACACACACACACACACACACACACACACACACACACACACACACACACACACACACACACAAACACCCTACCCAAACACACAAATGCACACACACATTGGATACACACCACATCACCTTAATTATTGCCAGCTGGAGCTTGGCCACTACCTGCAGTTGTAGTGCTGCTTTTCCATTCACACTAGTGCGTGCTTGTGTGTGTGTGTATGTGTTTCTTACACTGTGTGTACATGTCTGTGTGTGTGCCCCTAGGCCACAGCTGCTGCCACCCGTGCACTGAGAGAGAGTAGTATGAACCTTAACCCTGAGGTGGATGGGACGATCATCAAGGTACCAGTTCCCAAGTGAGTATTTCTGACACACACACTCACACACACACACACCGAGTAGCCTCAAGCACACTGAAACTCTCCGCTTTAAGCACTTTCATTTTCATCTACATTTTCTTATAAATGTCCACCTAATTCCACAGTTTTCCCAGTACAAGTGTTTTGAATTAACACACTGTATTTACCTCTTCTGGTAATGGAATTATTGGGTGATTTTTTTAAATAAGTTACTTATTTATACTATTTTTTTCACCAAAAAAGAATGCTTTTGTTCACACGGAATATATTATATAAGATCTTCAAACTCTGCTATTCTCTATTTCCACTTTACATTTAATGTAGAGACTGTTTGCAAGGCCTGGATTTTAGTTTGATAATTGTCATGGTTTCCAGATGCTTTAAATTTGTAGTCTGAGTAGTATTTAACAATCATGTATCAGCAGGCTTCGGTGTATGCAGGAAAAAAAAAAGTCTTTGCATAGAGCAAAAGCAGGAAGAATGCAATCTGTGTTAATTAAAGCTCCTGTTGGTGGAAATCTAAAAACTATTTATTTGTCTCTATGATCAGATAACTCCATTTAAGTGCAGCCAACGATTCCTGTTGATCAAAAATGTCAACTCAAGTGAACTATCTGCTTGAAGCTGTGTCACAAAACCCCGTCACTGACCTCACTGAATGCATCAGAAATGATCAATCTGATCCAATTCAGCAGGAGGGAATTTTAAAGGTTGTTTTCATGTCCTCTTGAGGATAGACCTGACAAAGCTTGCATTGTTACTTTTCACCAGTGTAACCCTTTAAACCTGTGCCATAATGTTATCATTCAAACAAACTTAAAAACTCCCAATTGCAGGTAAATTAAAAGAAAAGTGGTTTCTTTTTCAGATTCATAGTGCTGAAGTAAGTCAGAGTAGAGTCCTTGCACAACATACTATTTACAGTGAAACTGAGACTCACTAGAAACAGTTAAACAGGTGCTACTCCATGGGATTTAACGAACCAAGAAATTGAGATTATGAGTCTTCCAATGAGAGGCACAGCTGACTTGATTGGCAGGCAGGAACACTGTAGCTGTTGGCTAGGAGGCTCAAAGCCCGCCTCTTTACGTCACAATCGCTGGAAAGCAGCAATATGGCTCCCGCCAACGATTGGCCTCAAAAAAGTGCTTCAGAAAAAGATGGGTGACGTCACGGATCCTACGTCCATATTTTATACAGTCTATGACCGGAACACAAAGTCATACTCGAGTTGCTAATTGGACTATTACGATGCAGGGCAGGGAAAAGGGCATCTTGTCTAGAGTTGCTTATAGTTCATCGCTGGCTACATTGGTAATGCCTGAGAAGTCAGCCATTGTACCCAGAGGCATGTATCGGCCATTGCTGACGATAGCCGATGGGTTCTGAGATAGATGTGTTTTTTTTACTTGACTTTAAAAGTAAACCAATGAAATAACCATTTACATTCTGTTAAATATCAAAGGTTAACCTTACAATGAGCCTCATTCATGGTTTTGAATTTCTGCCCTCTAATAAATCCACCAGTTTAAGTTGTAGCTGACAGATTTATGGACTTTTATTTGTAGCTGTACAGAGACCCCCAATGTGATGATGTGAGGTTTGGGTCCCTCTCTCTCTCTCCCTCTCTTATTCTGTCTATACCTCTCTCACTCCATCTCTCTTTGTTTCTGCCAAGTCAAACAGGCACAACACTATCCGTCACTCACTCACTCACTATCGCGCCCAATGTGTATATTTAGTCTTTTTTTGTTACATATACACACGTGCATGTAAGTATTTGAGTGTAAATGCCGGCATGTGTTTACGTGCATGTCTGTGCATGTGTGTGCGTGCGCATGGAGCAGCAGGTGTTAGTCTGGCAGAGGAGGGAGACAAGAGTCAGACTGCTTTCCCCCTGCAATCAGTCTCGGCACGCTCCGAGCCTGCATTTGCATATCCAAAGAGAAGGCGCTCCTTGATTGGCCCTGGAATCAGTAATTAGGCCGTATTGTTTGTGGTAAATAGACGCTGCACTTGGATTGTTTGCAAATAGTCCCGAGGCAAAAAACAACGTTAAAAAAAAGCCAATTAAGGACCAAAAAAGGCAGAGTGAAATGGGAAGTAGGATTTTGTGAGTGATTAACAAATGCAAAGTGAATGCAAAGTTGTTGGGATGACGGATGTTTCAGCTCTGGTCTGAGATCTTGGGAAGTGATTTTTGTTAGATGGCTGATACTGAAATGATTAGACTTCAGGCCCACGAGTACTTAACAGTCTCATTTGCACAAGTGAGGACAAATTTTTTTTAAATCATTTTGCATCTGCACAGTTATGTGTTTCTGTGTTATATGTGCACTAAACACCAACTTACCCTTTCTTAGAAATCTCAGTGAGTAGCCTGATGAAATAAAGAAAGTTCAGCCTGGCTTATCATATTATCGTAGATGTCAAGTACAGTATGAATTAATCTGTTTGAACAATGTTTAGTTTATTGGAGCTGCTGTTTCAACCAGATGACACCAGTCAAGCTAAGCTAAGCCAATATCTACTAATAGTTTGTATCTGCATACAGACTCCTCTGTTTAGTTTTCCTACAGTGTCCTTTGTCTTACTTTCTTGTCCTCTTCTCTGTTTCTCTGCAGAGTAACACGGGAACACCGAGAGAACCTTGCCAAGCTGGCAAAGCAGTTCAGCAACAAGGCTAAAGAGTCACTGAGGAAAGTGAGATCAAACGCTGTCACACAGGCCAAGAAGGCAAAGGAAGGACACTCAGAGGACACAATACGACTTGTAGAAAAGCAGGTAGGTGATGGGAAAAATGGACAACAGTGCTTTTTCTCTTAAAAATGGAAGCGCTTAATGAGCTTCTTGAAGCTTTCAAAGGATTTCACTGATGATGCTTTCTAAGAACAAAAATTGTTGCAACAGCAAATTGACACTGCCCTCAGGTAAAGCTAGAGTGAAGTTCTACCTGTTGCTCAAGTAATAAGCCAACAATTGATCAAGTTTCAAATATGCACAAAGTGGGATTGGTTTATTTTTTTATTCTAAGATTGTATCATGCATAGACAGTATTCCCAGCTTAAACAGGATTAAGTCACCGTGATAAAAACAAAGAGACCACGAGCCCAAATTAGACGCATTACAGTGATAGTGTTGCGGAAATATGGCATGTCAGTGTTTCATTCAGGCTATAGAAACCAAAAGTGGCAAGCTAATAAGCATTCAAATTTTGAACAGCTTTAGGACAGGATTTTGAACATACATACTTTTCTATCAAAGGTGATCTTAACTCGTCATAAAAGAGACAAGTACAAAAAATGTGATTGATTCTCAACCTCTCCTGACTCACATAGTTGTGAAAAAAATCTGTTTTTTACCTTGGTGATTTTATAGCCAGAGGGATTCCCGTTTCAATTAAGAAACTAAAGCTTTGGTAAAGTTTGCTATGATGTGAGGTTCAATAAAAAAACCTGGTGCTTGAGTTGGATATATGTCTGTAATTTTGGTTCTAATAAGATATTATTGCACCATTTTTCTTCAAATCCAGTGAGTCACTTTGTCTAATTGGATTCACACTGTGTTGTAAGTTATTGTTACAGATTTTCTGTAATTCAGCATCCTCAAAAACAGATTGAAGTCCCAGCAGCCCATTCAGTTTACTCCAAAGAAAAACCTCCTTATTGATTCTTTTATCCAATGCTATGCCACAGCTCATGTCTCAATCATGCCCGAAAAACAAGGAAATCTTCCCCATTAGTCTGGTCATGTCTTGTCACACATTATAGCTGCATAAAGTTATTCCTTGCTGCATGAAAGGGGGGGGGGGGGATTAGCTTAAAAAGTGTGTCTAAATTCTTGTTGTCTTTTCCCTCCTGCCTTCACAGATTCAGCAGATGTCCGACAACATTGCTGTGGACATCGACAAACAGCTGGCAGCTAAGATCAAGGAGTTGTTAGGATGACTGTGAGGATGTAAAGAAATGCACAGGTTTTATTTTCACGACTTTACCATTTGGAGGACAGAGATGGACTTACCAGAAACAATATATCATTCTCACTGTGTCAATAATGGACAGCGTCATGCAGAGGATAGAGTCTCAGTCCTTGTTTTAGAACTGTGGGCAGAAACCAGGCATCACTGATGAAGATCTTCCGTCTTCTGCTGGTTGATATCTGTTTTTAAACATCAGTGCGCAAACTGAAATTGGCACGGAAACAACACCAACAACAACAGACTGCCTGTCACCTCCCTCCGCCCTTGTTACTCTTCCTGTCTTCAAACAAACTGCGAACAAGCTACAAATGGACTTTTAATGGGATTTGTGGGCCTCCTCCTAATCAAACCTCTTGCCACATGGGCTGTCTGTTTATATAAAACAAGCGCTCCCGTCTGTGTGTAAACTGGCTGCGGGTTTGTCTAGGTGGCAAGAGTGCAAAAGAATATGTTCCAGAGTCCCAGGATGTCATTAGGGTGTTGCCAAACATTTGTTTCACATTGATGCAAAGTCTGTTTAAAAAAAATGCACTTAAAGGAAAAGAGGTCTTTAATTTCTGCTCCATGTCTACGATTGAAAATATGGCTTCTATCGCGGGAAAGAAACATTATTGATGGACTCCATTAAAAGAAAAATGCTTTGTACCCTGTGCGTCATCATTCTCTCTCTTGTTTTCTTTTCTTTTTCTACACTTTTAGTTTGAAGTCCCCCCTCCCCCTTCTCCATTACTTGGAGTGATAATGGACTTTTCCTGTGTACGGACCTCTAGGCCTCAGCTGCGATTGTCCATCAGGAAAAGAGGTTTTAATGTTGCACACTTGGCCCTCTTTGTTCTAAATAGCTGCGCCTTTAAAGCCACGCTCAGGATTTGTTCAAGACGTAACTCACAGTGCATCAACAACAAGACATGTTTGAATAGGGAACTTACCCAGAGACACACACATGCCTCTGCCTTCATCCATCCTCTGTTTACACCAGCGCAAGGCTTTCCGTACCATTATGTGGTCACTGTCTTCATCTTTGTCATGATTTGTTTTTGCTTCCTCTGCTACTGGTCGCACTCGGCCCACACGGCAGACGGGTTTCATTTGAAAAGGTTGCCCACACACTTGGTCTTTCAGACACCCGCTCATTTGATGGTTGCAGCGCTTTTGCAACATTGCAAACTTCTAATTATGTTTATGAAAATGCTGTCCGACTTCTTACAAATTAAGAAGATGAATGGAGGAATGGTGACGATGCAGCTTCGGAGGTGGTTTCATTGTTGTCTTTGGTGTTAGCTGGTAGTTGCACGCTACACATTGTGGTGTTATTACATTTGCCTTGGCCCTCTGTTTGCTGTAACGGCCCAAACACAGTTCAGTCATTGGATAAACAAGAGTTTAGCACAGGAGTGGCTGGGTTGGGACAGAGGAGGGGCGGACTGGAAATGGCAGGTTTTTGTGGTGATTCGAGGTCCATATGTCAGCAATTTGAGGGCATTGTGTACCTTGGCCTAAAACAGAGGCTTCATGATCGATGGAGGGGTGAAAATCTCCCCAGTCTCTGGCGCAGAACACAGGCAAGCACGAGGAAATTGCTTTCAGCTGATAGCTTCATTTCAGTTGACATTTATCAAGTGAATTACCCCTGCTCCTTTTGAATGTTTACTACTACTACAAGCACCGCCTTTTGACGCACAAGGGTGTGTGTGTGTGCATGTGTGTGTGCATGTGCGTGTGCGTGACTTGTGTGCAAGTTAGAGAGAGAGCAGTTTAGTTTGGTCCTAGTGTAAGTTCTGTTGTGTCCTTTGGCGTTTCCTCACAAAAATATACAACACTGAATGGGTTCAGTAAATGTTAGAGTCAATAGTCAGGCCTTTTATTGACTGTGTGCGCTTTTACAGATCCATCACAAGTTTTGAAAATACAGATTTAACTCGACTAAAGTGTATTTTGTTACAGAGCATTAAATATAAATCCAGTTTTCTGATGAGTTGATTTTTGCTAAGTTTAAGTAAGCAGCTAATTAGCATGAGGTAGTAGCTGCAAACGTCACATTTACATGAATTGCAAATTTGAGGTTGTACTGTTATGGTACCTGATGGTATAAATGTTACTTGAAAATGTTTTTTCTTCTTCATCCTCGGATGTTTTTAATCACGTGTCGCTCCACCAGGTTCACACTGGTCACATGATATAAACATCATCACCCCTGCCTATTGTTTGCAGTGAATTCTGCTGAACACTTTCTGTTGCGTTCTTAAGTCATCTCACCCTGACTGTTTAGAAAACTGTTATTAGTGGGAAAAAGTTCAGGTACGTTTTTTCTTTTCAAAGGTTTAGTTTGGGGCTTTTACCACCTGAATTAGATTAGACAGCTGGAGAGAGACGGGTGAAGACACACAGCAAACCTGTGGGAGTCCATTGTGCGACCACTACAATGAAGACCGTAGCCTTGACCGGCACCTCAAGTCCAGGTAATGTCTGGGTGAACGCAGATCAGAAAATATATCATGAGCTAGCTACTGACAAGTGAGGGTAGTTTAATTAAGGTAACATTCAAGTATAGTACAGGAGGAGATGTGCTGTTATTTATGTTTTGATTAATTAATAAACCTGTGCCTGACTTACAGTAAATCATAAGCTACACTTAAATCAGTTTTTTTAAAGATACAGTACATTCTAAGAGAGCTGGACCACGATACATGGAGAGGGATTAGTCATTTTTTACTTTTGCATAAACACATTTATCCCACCCATAAAAAGGTTTATGCATTTCCAGTAACGCCGTTTATGCAACAAAACCAACATTTTACAGACAGGTTGTATCCAAATGTTTTGACACATTCACTGCTCTTGAGTGATTTTGGCAAAATGAAGAAAAATTTCAATCATATTAGGCCAATGTTTTTGTGTTTTATTCATCATTTCCTTACTTTTTATTGTCAGCACAAAGCTTGGTTGTTTTGTATACTAAGTGCATCACAATCAGTGACTTTAGCACATATATTCCCCATACATTTTATACAGGATGATGTTATTTCGTATAGAAAGTACAATAAAAAGGTGAACTCAGCATAAAGTACTGAATGTATAAACTATAAGGACCGCATCGTAGGTTATGAGTGATTTTGGACTTAAATGAGCAAGAGTGCTTTTTAATGTTTGATTTGTTGTCTGTTTTTTAAATTAATCTCTTCCAAAAATATGATTTTTTTGAAGTGTCCTTACTGAATCCAGTTGTATCCCTTTAACATTTTTCAGAAAACATGGACGGACAGTGAAAAGTACAGCTGAAACTCATACTGGAAAAAGGGAATCAAAACCTCTGGAGTGTTCCTCTCAGTCCCTCCATCCCCTCTCAGCAGTGCTCTTCTACTTCTCGATATCCCTTCTTTTATGCAGATGTGTGTGTTGCATTATTCATCGCTCTGGAGAGAGGATCTCCACAATGGTCTAGTGCTACTTTTCCAAAAGGACCAACAATATATCACATAGCCTTTATGTGTTTGAAAGAGAAGTGAGGATGTCTGTGCGATGCTACTCTGCGTTCCGTCTTCAGCTGAAGCTCTGAGGAGTCTGCAGAGCCACGGCAGAGCTGACCACTTCAGCAGAGGTAGAGCTGGACACACACACACACACACACACACACACACCTCTTATTTCCCCTCTTTCTCTCTCTCTTTCTCTCTCTCTTCTCATCACCTCTGGAGTGTTAAGAGCATCAGAGTGAGAAAAGCCATCCTGAAGATCTCATCAAGGATCCAATCAGAGCGTGAATACAGAATGCCCTCTCCTCTTGGGATGTGATGATGGGGGAAAAGACACCGAGAGTGCCTGTCTGAGGCGGAAAAACCTCTGCATATGCAAATTGAACTAAAGATTTAAATGTATTTGATGCTCATAAGAGTATCTCTGACCCTCACAGGGATGCAGCAGGAGAAGAATATGTGCAGATTAGCCTATTAATATTTATAGATGTAATTGGTGGAGCTGGGCGGCATTCGGGCGCTGTGGTAGCTGGAGTAATGCAGACCACGTTTACGCTTAATCCAGGTGGGTGCTCTTACCTCATGTAACAGGGAAATCGGCGGCCATTTTGGGGGGAAGTTGGATTTCCTAATAATCAGGTAAACTAATACCGGGCGGTGAGAGTGTTTCCTTCCGTCAGTCATTCACAGAATTGCTCCTGTCTGGTCTGCGAGCCATTTTAACTCCATGGAACGTGTGCTCTTTTTTCTCTTTTTTCCCCCCCACTCCCATTTAGAGAGAGAGGACCACACGGGCCCCTTTGGATAAGACCCACGAGGAGGCTCCCCGTCCAACACACACACACCACCCGCTTCTCAAATAGGAACAAAGCGTTCCTCAGTCTAAAGTGGTTAAACTGTCATTTCAAATCGTCTGGACATCGTGATTACCGGCATGGGAGGAATTATATATTTAGCTTTATGTCCGTCGCCATTTCCTCCCCCCACCCTGATCTGAAGTGACTAGCCAGTAGTGCCCTCGATATTACTATCTCTGAGGACCTGAAACCTTCCCCCTGGAGACAAGTGTAATCAAGGGCTGCCAGCAGGAGAGAGGGAGAGAGAGGGAGGGAGGAGGAGGGAGGATGAGAGGTGTGTGGTGGGTGGTTGTCGGACCTGTAGTGATGGGGTAGTGAAAGGAAAGACAATGGACCCAATTTACAAATATGTCTTTACACCAAAACCCTTAAAAATACCACAAAGCTCAGGCAAGGAATTAGGTGGAAGCCTGCTGTTTTTCAAATCTTGAACATTTTTACACTGAATTTTGTCAGAAGTATTTCTCTCAGTTTCTCATAATAGTAACTCCTCTTATTCTGAAAAACACAGAAGCCCTAAGTTGACATCTATACTTTTTATTTCTCTGCCTTCCTATGATAGCAGCTTCTCAACATCTCGATTTCAATCAAGATAATCATAACTTGTTTCATGAATGTAGGTAAAGGCAGCAATGTTGTGGTCTGGCCTTTCACAGCCACCAGAAAACAAGCTTTGCTTTATCAGAAGTCAGAATCTCAAGGAAACGACAATAAATTAAATCATTGTCACAGAAACGGAGTAAATAAAATGTAAGGAAGCATATCCACTTTGGGATTCCGTAGAATTATTTTTTAGATGTTGAAATTATTGAATTATCACCAGACACTTGACTTCAACCAAACAGTTACAGAAAAAAACATTTTGATTTATTGCTGCAACAGGTGATTTTTTTAAAGCATTTTATTATCAAGTTAAAAAAATAAAATCTTTTCTAGTCAGAGTAACAGAAACCAATGAAACTCTGTTGTTGCAGTGTTTATGTTATCTTTTTTCCTATTTCAATACATGTGTGCTTTTTGACATAATTAAGGGATTGACTGCTCCATAGAAAGATAATTAACGGCGGATTGTAGAAAATGCATGTATCAATTTAATCATATTAATATTTGTATTAATGCTGTCAAACAGTTTCTTAATCACAATTAATCGCTGAATTTCTGTGGCGAAAAACACAATTATCCCTTTTTTGCAAGTTATATTTTTGGTCCCTCTCTGTCCATTTAGAGACGATTGGACATGGGATAGAGCAGGAAACCGGGATGGAGAGTGGGGAGTGACATGTGGAAAAGGGGCCACAAGTTGGGATCGAACCCGGGTCACCCACTTGAGGACTATAGCCTCTGTGCATAGGGCAGGAGACTTAATCTCTAGGCTAAAGTGCACACTTCTATTACCCCATTTTTAATGACATATTTAAAATGCTTTTATTTTGCATTTCAAAATAGTTCATATCACCTATGTAAAGGAATTATTTATTATTATTATTATTATTATTATTATTATTATTATTATTATTATTAGTATTAGTATTAGTATTAGTATTAGTAGTATTATTATTATTATTATTATTATTATTATTAGTATTAGTATTAGTATTAGTATTAGTATTAGTATTATTATTATTTGTGAATCAAATGAATGCAATGATCTGACTCTTACATTTCGTTCAAATAAATACTGCACTGCCAAACCAGTGTGGTCTGAAAACATGACTTAGAGGTAGCAGACAGCTTCAAAGTGCTTATTCTGTGAAAAGGAGAGTTTATTTTTTTAAAGAAAACACTGTTACACAAAAAGAAATATGCAGAGATTCAGTTCCACACTGACATCAGTCTGATGGTGGTGGTAGAAACTCAAAATTTAAGTGGTGATAATTTTAAATCTGTTTGACACAAAGTGAATACTGCTTTTGACTTGTCAACTGAGCTGTCAGGCAGTTTTTAAAAGTGAAATGTGCCATTTTAAAGTGCAGTGGTGTCTTTGTTTTCTATCAAGGCTGCAGCGGGAAGCAAGAAGACACTGCGGCAGCTTTACTACAATGTACGTACAGGGACAAAATAGAAGGAATTAAAAAAAGAAGATACTTTAATTTTGATTCTTAGTTGTTCTGGAATTAACGCGTTAATGTTGACAGCCCTACTTTCTTTGTTTACTTCTTTTTAACAACACTAATATAGGCTGCATAAAACACAAACATGACTGTGATATTCAGATTTTTCTGTGCAATAACTGATGTAGAAATCTAAAAAGGCCATGTGCTTTATTTTAGAGAAAGAAGATACAGTGCAGTGTGTAGTGAGAGCATGTAAACATAATTTAAATGTTTTTTTGATTACTTTTTGCAGACATTGTGTTGAAAATTACAAATATATATCTTTCTTAAATTCTTTCCACAAGCTGAATAACTCTGCCCTCTCCAAATCAACCCCCCTCTGCCTCCAGGATCTCATCCATCCTGAAGACACCCATTCGTCCTCAATAACGTCACCCCTTGCTCATAAATAAAAGTGACCGTTAGGAAAGCAGATGAACGCAGCCAACGGATCGGACAGGAAGCCAGTTAATCTGCAATCCAATCCTGCCGAAGTCTAGAGAAGCCCTGCTCAGCTCGGCCGACCAAGGCCCGGGAGGAAGGAAGTGAAGGACTCAGGAAACGGTGTTCAGAGCTTTCACCAGTCATATCCATCACAGTGCACACTGATGGCAGCATGTGTGTGTTCATGTGTGTGTGTGTGTGTCCCTGTTTCACCAGTCATATCCATCACACTGCTCTGTCTCCAGGCCCGGGCAGGAGAGCTGGAGAGTCATTAGAGGGGCTGGGCTGCAGGCTGCCGCACTGCACTTTAACTAAACATCTTTTCCATAAAATAAATGCTTCCAGGTTAGAGCGGGTCCTGGAGAGCCCAGGTCGACTCACTCTTTGCTGCCACTCATCTGATCCCAATTACCAGATGGACTGGGTCAGGGCCCGTGGAGGCGGGTTCATGGATTCAGACTGAAGCTGTGTGTTAGACCCAAGTGACAACAAAAGTGTGCCATCCTTTCAGCTTTAAATCAACACACTGCCAATGACTACATAGCCCATCCTCCCTGGACTGTGCAAGAAGTAAAGAACAAATCTACCAAAATGGTATGATTTAGAAACATAACACATAGTATTTAACTACAATAATATTTGCACTCAGATTTTTCTTTTCTTTGTTTCTCTGGATTTATAAGTGTGTGTAGACCAACCACAAAGCAGCCTTGAAATCTATCTATTTACACTAAGTTGTTGCACAACAATACTACATAAAGCCGTACTGCAGCTTCTGCTCAACTAAAACTGCAACAAGTGAACATTTTACTGTATTCAGAAAAACATCCTGCGCATATAGCCCAGATAAGAAAAATGAATGGATTTGCGAGACACTTAGGAAAAACAGGGCATTTCAACATGCCTTACAAACAGTGGATCAATCACTTTGCTTTTAGAAGCTGAATACTTTATCTTCAGTGACCCTCAAGTTTCTGTGTAACTTGTTATTGAATCATCTTGTAGCATATCAGGACGTGCCCTGCATTGCATGCAGTGTCATTCATCATATCATTAACCATGACAGTCCGTTAATAGGATCAGTATGACAACATATCCTGTCTTTTAATATCTCTTGTGTCACTTTTCAGAGAGATAAAAGGTTTCCAGATCTTTTGTACATATATGCCATAGCTTGTTACTTTGAGTAGTATATGAAACTTCTGCACGGTCACTTAAAATTGGAACATAAGTATGTAACTTGGGTTAAGCTGTACCAACTGTCTTGCTTGCTTTGTACTTTGTTTCATAAAGGCAGACTGAGTGGACATTTAAAACAAGTGGTGCATCAGTACAGCAGCACATGTCAGTGCTTAAAAACTTGTTGGACTTGGAGTGTAAAATGGTGCAGACACATTTCTTATGTTAACTCTGGTGCCTGTACTTTTGTCATCACCTGGCACCAAATACTTATCCAAGGGCATTAGAAAATATATACATATTACTATGTATTTAACAGCTCAGGGCCTATAAAACATACCCTGTATAGTAGCCCTAGTGGCACTCAACAAAACGGACACCTTTCATACTATGCACAATATTGTACACATCTACAGAACTGTCTCGTGTTAAACATTGCTTGATTTTTTTTTACTTTTTCGTCATTCTAACTAACCTTGATTGTTGACTAGAATCACATTGTTGTTATTTTCTGTCCTGCCGTGATAAATTGACAGATATCAGTTCAGTATCAGTTCTCTACAGCAGAAGTAGACAGAATGGTTCATCTTGTGAGGAGAAAGAATTCATCCCTGATTGAAATAGTTAATTTTTTCAAAGGTTAAAAAATTAGAACATCTGATTGGCCGATACCTGTTGAACATTTTAGATGGTATGAGGCATTCCAGGTTTGGATATCAATACAAGAATATCTCTACCATTAGATCTACATGGAGAGCAGATGTAAAACCAGGATATATCAATAGTCTAGTGACATTTAATTCACTTAAACTAGAGAAAATGAAAACCTACCACCCTGTTTGAGGCTCATGTAATACCTGCTCTCTGTTGTCTTGCATGTATGAGAGAAACCTGACCCTGAAAGAGAGGAAGAGTCAATCATGCGTGTGTGTGTGTGTGTGTGTGTGCGCGTGTGTGTGTGGACACTGTGTGTGTGTGTGTGTGTATGTGTGTGTGTGGACACTGTGTGCATTTACATCCATACATTATTGCATAATTGTTTCCTGATGCTCTTCCTCTTCCTCAGAATATTAATTACCAAATGATGAAACCGCCTCTTTGGTCTGAGAGGTTGAGGTTGGAGGAGGAAATGGGGGCTGCGCATGTAGGAGGCCGTCCTTTTTGATGGGGTTAACTCTCATTTTGTGTGTGTGTGTGTGTGTGTGTGTGTGTGTGTGTGTGTGTGTGTGTGTGTGTGTGCGTGCGTGCGTGCGTGCGCGCGCGCGTGCGTGCGTGCGTGTGTGTGTGTGTGTGTGTGTGTGTGTGTGTGGAGGAGGGGGGGTAGCATCAGTTTTGTTGGAGAGTTGAGTTTCATGGGGAAGCCTCTTTCTTGGATTGAACTTTTTGGGCAACCACAAAACCGCTTTTGTATTTTTGGCACAGAATCACAAATTCTACCACTTTAAGAAAATAATAACTTTTAATCAATTGAGGCCTTTTCCAGCCTAAATACAGTTGGATGTTAGATTTCCTCAAGAAACAAACACAAAGCAGCTTAATGTATTTATACTGTTTAATCTACAGAATTATATCAGACATTATTTATGGAAAAATCACTGTCAGCCAAATCCAAAGCTTACAATGTTATAGAAAAAATACACATTGTAAACACAACAATACAAAAAAATCAGTTATAAAAGACCAAGTGTTCATCATAAAAATGTTTCTCTTTATTAACAAGAGCAGCAAGCAAAAGAACATTTCAGTGTGTTTCATGTGTAGATCCTTAAGTGACATTGTTTCCCACCAGAGTGAACATCATTTCATGGAGTCGTCATCAGTCATCATCAGAAACGTTGCACAGTGCTCACACTGAGCATGGATTTAAATGACAATGGCGCCATCTAGTGACACTAAGATGAAAGCAGGGAGGGAAACTACAGTACACCGCTACCCAGTTAACTGAACTGAAAATAATGTTTATAGATATCGAGAATAACTACAAAAATCATATTAACAAGTCATTAAGACTCTGTCATTTATACCTCCTGAATACAAAAAAGCAGATATGTGATATAAATGAGAAGTAGAAATGCAAAAGTAATTTTCATGTTATTGATACGGCTGATAGATCCTGCTTAATGTAATACAAAAAAGATACAGTGGGTACAGAAAGTATTTAGACCCCTTCACTCTTTCTACATTTTGTTGTGTTGCAGCCTTATTGCAAAATAGATTAAATTGTTTTTTCCCCTCAAGATTCTACACACAATACTCCATAATGACAAAGTGAAAAATGTTTTGTAGAATTTTTTGCAAATTAATTAAAAATAAAACACTCAAACATCTCATGTACAAAAGTATTCAGACCCTTTACTGAGTACTTTGTTGAAGCACCTTTGGAAGGGGTTAGAGCCTTCAGTCTTCATGGGTATGATGCTAAAAGCTTAGCACACCTGGATTTGAGGAGCTTCTCCCCTTCTTCTTTGCACATCTTCTCAAGCTTGATGAGGTTGGATGGGGAGCGTCGCTGCACAGCTATTTTCAGGTCTTTCCAGAGAGGTTCAATTGGGTCCGGACTCTGGCTGGGCCACTCAAGGACAATCAGTTACTTGTCCTGAAGCCACTCCTTTGTTATCTTGGCTGTGTGCTGAGGATCGTTGTCCAGTTGGAAGGTGAACCTTCACTGCAGTCTGAGGTCCAGGGGGCTCTGGAGCAGGTTTTCATCAAGAATCTCTCTGTACTTTACTGCATTCATCTTTCCCTTGATCCTGACTAGTCTCCCAGTTCCTGCTTCTGAAAAACATCCCTACAGCATGATGCTGCCACCACCATGCTTCACTGTAGGGATGGTGTTGGCCAGATGATGAGCGGGGCCTGAGAATGCTGTTTCTCCTGGTCTGAGAGTCCTTTAGGTGCCTCATGTGCTTTGTGCTGAGGAGTGGCTTCGCCTGGCCACTCTACCATAAAGGCCTGATCTGTGGAGTGCTGCAGAGATGGTTTTTCTTCTAGAAGGTTCTTTCATCTCCACAGAGGATTGCTGAAGCTCTGTCAGAGTGACCGTTTGGCTCTTGGTCATCTCCCTGACCATCACCCTTCTTCCCCGATTGGCCAGGCAGCCAGCTCTAGGGAGAGACTCCTTCTTTATATTAATATTCTTATATTCTTATGTAGTTTATTGTGTATAAGAGCAACTGTGGTCACTGAAATTCCCCAGGGATAAATAAAGTATTTCTGATTCAGATATATTTAACAGTAAATGTGCAATATGTAGCATGAGAGAGACAGAGAAAAGCAGCTAACTTAAATTCATATTAATAAAATATTTTCATAGTGACACATTTCCTGTGTGGAAAGAAGACATATCTACTCTTTTTGTATTAAATACACGGTGTCTTGCATCATAATCCTGTGTTAGTACACTCAAGACAGACCTCTTCTCCCAAGTATCACTACTTATATGGTAATCTGCATGATTCTGCTTCCTGACCATAACCCTTACATTTTTTGTGTGTACAGTACCAAGGGGTTTGGTCTAAAAACTTGATAATTTCTTGCATATGAAATAATGTTTCCTCTTCCTCTTAATGCTAGTGTTCACAGATCAAGTTTTACAAGAGTAAGCCTGGTGTCTCAACTAAGAATTTCCAGCAAACAGGAACAATCAGAAGAACAGACCGGACATATTCATCACAGTTGAGATTGCAGATTAACAGATGTGTCCCTGAGCGAAGTAGAAACCTCAGGATAGACAAGTGACCTTGATTGGTGCTCATAGTTCAGTTTAAGTAAGTGAAGTTGTCTTTAAAGAGTTAGCAAGAAACAGCTGATGGAGGAAAACCATTCTCTTGTGAAAACAAAGCAAGTAAGTATGATCAGGGGAAATGTAATCAGGTGTTAATGTGTTATTAATGGGTTTGTTTTTATAATTATAATTGTTTACTCTGTTTTCTAACAGCTGATTCTTTTTAGATATGTAGTATAGCTCTGAATCATTAAAGCTCCTGTGAAGATTTTTAGTTGAGTATGAAAGAGACTGAAATGAATATTGATGCCTCTTTATGAGCCACAAAAGCAAACAAGACTTTCAGCAACAACACTGATCATTAGTGTAGCTATTATTAATGCGTGTGGCTGCTGCCGAAGGGTAGGTGTTAGACAATGTGATAAACAGCATGCTGCAGAAACAGTTTTGTTTTACATTCTCCACATCAAAGATTCACTATGAGTGACACATTTACCACTTTGTGTACCACTTTGTTGCTGGCCCCGAAATAATTCTCTGAAAAACACTATGAGTCAACAGAACTGACAGGAACTGCAAGACTTCATGAAACAGCTCTGAGTGGACATCATCATTTGACCTAAGGCTATTTTAAGAAGGTAATTTTAAATGGACCACTTAATGTCTCATTATCATAAAACCAAATTCAAGTTTTATCCCTGAGGGTTGTTGGAAATAGAGTAACCAATAACACGCCCTCTGAGTGGTTCAGAGCTTTTCCGGTCACTGCCGGCAAAGTTTTCCCCGTCTTAAAGTTTCTTGTGCTCCACTAGATGTCTTATCCCATTACCTGCAACATTGTTTACCTAAGTAAAGGTAAGTTGAACCCCTAACACAGTAAGACATGACTCAATTATGAGTCAAATATGCTGATTGGATGGAAATTATAATTAGTCATACATTTTTTATATGGAAGATACAAGTACATGAAAACAAAGAAAAACAAGTTATTACTAACAATTTGTTACTGGAATCAGTTCTCTTGCCAGGAATTTTTAAATAGTGTCACTTCCCTTTTCCCTCAGAGCATAGACGCAGCTTCGCTTGCAGTTTAGCCTGACCCTGATCCCTGATGATGTCGTTTCTCTTTCAACCAAACTGAAATCAAACTGAAACCTAACTCCATCATCCAAAAAAGTACTGCAGCTATCTAATGTATTGAAGAAAGTTTTTTGATGTGGAGCTGAAACCACTCTTTGGAGTTCCATGACGAGCACAAACAAAGGGGGGTGGATTACTTCTTGTGCTGTGGAGTTTCTCCAACTATACTGTGGTTGATGTGGTAGAAAATGTTACGTCTTGAAAAAAAACATTCACAGGTATTCACAAAAGAATAGAAAAGCAGTTTTTATTGTGCAATTTACATATATCGACTTAAACAAGTTCTGCAGCATACTTGGGCATCTAAAAAATCTGACCACAGGGTATAAAAGAGGTAATGTAAAAAAACCTATATCATTCAAATGTTTGTTTATAATGTAACAAGCGCTAATCCCTGTTCTCTTTGTTAGCTCAGTGTGTCAGTGTCTGTTTGGAGCTCCACCAGTCCTGTCCCAATTATTTCTTTCAACTTTTCGCAATGTCCTGTGCAAGCCATAACCAGCACCCTACATCCTTCTGGTTCATTCAGAAACCTCCTCAATGACTCATCAAAAATCTGTTCCCCTTCTTTATACCCGTCCAACAACAGCAGAGCTTCCTTGGACCGGGTCAACACGGTCCTCAGCTCCTCCTCTTTTGAGATCTTTTCTGTGTGGAGCTGAGTCATCATTTCCTGAAACAAGTCACTCTTCGCTCTGCTGCAGTCCATGTAGAGCAAAAGTTGCACAGCGCTGAGGTCAAGGAGGTTAGGGAAGGCATGGTCTGGTCCCTCAGTCCAAGAAGAGACCAGGATTTGGGCTAATGTTGTCTTCCCACTCCCTGGAGCTCCCTCGAGAAGAAGAGTTTCTCCCACTTCTGGGAGTAAAGCTTGGAGATTCACAGGCTGGCCCTCACTGACAGGAGAAAAAAAGAAGGAGCAATGTGAGCGTAAATACACAGTCCCAAATGTTGAAACACAGATTTAAGAACAAAGACTTTGCCCGAAACCACTGGACCAATGCATACAAGTTTGAATTCTTTATAGTGGCTGAAATTCTAACTCAGGCAAATTTACACTGTCCATCACATAAAGATAGTGCTGAATGTAAACGAGTGTGGGTCCTCATTTTGAATAAAACATCTAGAGAAGGGGAAGAAGGGATTAAAGAAGAGAGTCAACTTCAAATATTCAGAGTAGTTTGACGTAAAAAAAACGTAGTCACCGGAGAGGCATAGACATAGATTAATCTGGCATTCTCATTATGTGGAAATTAGTGACTCACTTGTTTTGCAGCCTGTGAGGCAGCACCTCCACACCGAAAGCTTCCCAGTACTGTCTCGGCATTTGAGTGAAGGGGAGATTAAGGTAATGAGCTTTCAAAAATGCTCCAAGGTTTTCTTCCATGCAGCCTAGAGGGAAAAACCAGAAATGATTGTGTTTACATCTAGATAAACAATCCATTCAACGTTTTCTTTTTCAGGTCGGCATTTATGAAGTGATTTTTTATATGATGTAGTTCAGTAGTCTTGATAAGATGAACTACACATTTCTGGCAGAAGTTTTCCTTGAATTTGGGTTTCTTAATGTTGGTGTTGAACATCTGAAAGCAGCATTCATATCAACAAACTACAGAGAACATTCTAAAACTAACAGGGTTTTCTTTGGCGCCTCTGTAAATTAATTTGTGTAATCATATTGAAACAGTTGGTCTATTGATCACTGCAAAAGAGCATAGGTAACTTTCTAATAAATTATAAATTACTTAAAGCTCCTGTGAAGAGATTTCAGCTGGTTGTTAAACAAACTGAACTTAATACTAATGTCTCTTTATGACCTTCAAAGCAAACAAGGCCATCAGTATTTCTATATTGTTATTTCTAACACCTGAACCCTCTGCCAGGCTGCAGGTGTCAGGAAGAGTGATATAGGAGAAACAGCCTTTTTTTTTAAATACATTTTTCATAGCAAAGTTTCACAGCGTCATATACTTGACTGTCAAAATATGCAAAAAATTGGCCTAAAAACATGACTTTGACATGTACAGGACAAAATCTGATTCGTCATTACTTTTATATACATGTAGTTTCGCAGTAAACTGAACACACATGGATCTGACTCTATCATTGGCAAAAAAATCTGCCCTACTTATTTATTTATCAACTGACTTCAAGAAATCATGAATGCAACAGTTCTTTGAGTCATCAGAGTCACGTACCTTCATTAAAAGTAATTTTCTCCTCCTCATTTTCTCTCTGTATTTGCAGGCCTGATGAAAAAAGAACACACCTTTTAAGCAACGAAATCCCTGCATCAGTAAATTAATAGTACTGACTTTAAAAGGTTTAAATTTGAAATATAATTCTGACCTATTTTACAATGATCAACTTCTCAGGAAAAGTTTCTTTGCACATCTCTATTCAGAGGAATCAGTGCTAAAACATCGGCTTTTGCTTTTGCAGACTATTACTAAATTCTTCCAAAGATATATTTCATCTGAGTGCCCTTCATTAAGCATTTCACATGAAAACTTAAACAACAGGTCCTCCTGTACTGAGAGTCATGCATCAGATGCTATTTGGTTGTCTTGGTTGAAGCACACAAGTTGGATTCTGCACAGCCTCTTGTGGCGTATACATGGCTTTTACATCTTCTTTACAGTTTGGATAGACTTAGAAAAGATCTAAAATGGTTAATTGTGCACTCCATGAGTAAGTGGAAGCATATCTTATAATCCCTGTAACACATAGTGAAACAGGGCACGCAAATGAGTATGATATATTCACAAAGTGAGATCTGCATATCTTAGATCAATGCTGTCCTGAGTTTGGCTACAAAAGTATCAAAAGAGCCTTCAAAAAAGCTCTACTCGTGCAGTGAGATTTATATTGCTGTTGTTATGTCTGCAGCCATGGCTGTTGATGTGGTTGTTAGTGTAGTCAAACTGTATGAGTTGTTACAAATGGTTATATGGACTTACAAAAAGCAGGCAAGACATTTCTTCCACCTCCATTGACACAAAGGTTCCTGGTGACGGCATTTCTGCACCCTGTGAAGAAAAAACATGGCTGTTGATTAAGTTGTTAGTGAAGCATGTGTTTGTGTATTTTGATATGGGTAGATGGAGGGTGGAAGTTTGGCTGGTTTTAAAAGATCCAGTCAAGCTCTCATGATGATAGATCCTGGTAGGTTTGATTTGTTTATTTTTTTTTGCTTTGAATACGTTTTGAGCTTACCTTCTTATCTATTCTTTTTTTAATAACATGCACTGTTTCTCATTTTGAATCATCAGATCTTTATCAAGTTCATAAAGATTTTACACAATAAAGATCTAAGGACCAAAACTTTGTTGATAAAGGCAGTACAGGTAAAAATGACTGACAATAATCAAGATTCTCTGATTTATTTCCTAACCAAAACGTGTTGACCCCTGTACGTCGAGTTAAGACATTATGTTTACAAAGAACTTTTAAAAATTGCAAACTTCTACTTGTTAAGAGCAACATCTCATGATTTTCTGACATAACTTCAGTCAGATGTTACATCACTGTCACACATTCATACATTGAGAAGAATATTGTTGGCCTACTTCTGATATGATAGAGGTGTTTGTTATACTGAAAAACTGCCCACGCATTTACAAATAGCTATAAGGCCAAGAGCCCGGTCGGTGTTTCCAAACCTGTTGGCTGTGACACAAATCAGGATGTCCAAAAAGCTAATTCATGCTCACATGATAACTTGAGAGTCACATGCTGACAAGAAAAAAATCCCTTGAGCGTAATGCCTAACAGGAAGGGGGCAAATCAGACACCTTGAGTCTGCACCCTTTCAACAAACTTCCTCTTTTTAGAGGTTAACTGACTTGACTCAACATGACTTGTTTCATGAACCGTGTGATATCTGTTTTACACATCAAGTTGAAATTACACAGTTTTTTACAAACAGGGCAGAAATTCAACTGACAGTTTGACAATGTGACTATTGCCTGGTTGTCTGGCTTGGGGCTAACTAATCAATTCTGCCTACCTCTGTGAGTCTGACATGAGACAAAGGAGTTTTAATTGGTTGAGTAAGTTTTGTTAGGTCTTTTAAAATGTTATTTCCTGCTCTTAAACATCCCAACATGTATATAATTCTTCCCCTGTGGACTATTAAAGTTAAAATGACACCAGTATTAACACTATTGAGTACAAGCTGCATCAGCTGGATTATTTCCTCGTATATCAGTGCACATCCTGTTGGGAAATCCAGGCCCTGAGTGACCTCTCTGTCCCTACAACCTGACTTACAGGCTGAAGACTGAATGCCCCAGAGGAGGAGATTTGGTTTTAAAATATTGGAATTTTGAAAATTACAATTATAAAAAGAACATTTAATACTCCATCACTGTCCAGAGCATTTAAGGCTTCATATTTGTATTGAAGGCAATCAAATTGTCACTTTTATATCTGTCATTTGCCACTTTATTGATTTAAAGCTGCAGTGGGGAATTTTAGAGAAACTAAGGATTTGAAATAAACCCAAGGTACTTGTGCTCTAATGGAAAAGATAACAGGAAAACCCCATTACACGCTTATCTCAGTATCTTTGCTCTACTGATAAATGATATAACATATCACATGGCCCCCAACGCCCTCCACAACCCAGACATGATGAAGATAGATGAGGATAAATGGGCATTGAGAGCCAGCACATCCCTTGTGTTATCAAGTGGGCACCTCTCTTCACCGATATGTCAGGTTAGGCCCACAACACCTTGGGGAGGCTCAACATGACTCCAGCATCCTGAATCCACCACCTTTCATGGTAGCTCTTACCCCCTAATACCCAAATGCAAAAGGGGTAAACAGTGAGAGGAGTCTGTAGAGAGGTGCTACAGAAACAGGACAGGTGAGGCAGAGCCAGGGTGACAAGCCTGCTTTGGCTAATCCCCCATTTTTATGAAGGAAGACAGGCAGAGTCAAAGTGAGAAGCCTGACTTTACTCTGACAGAGTTTGGAAAGTACCATTGTCACTGATACCTAAACCAAAACATCATTATCTTGAGTGACAAGCCTGCTAGCTTCAACACGTATAAGACTCTTTCTAAATGAAAGAACTTAATGGACCTATTACAGGTCTACAAAAGCCACATAGGCCAGTTCAGCCCTGACAGAGTGTTACTTTATAATGATTTGGCGAAGACTCCCTGTTGTATATGTTGTATGTGAAACCACCACCTTTTTAATATGGTGGGGTTTATATACATGTCACTGCTAATCCTGAACCTCTGAAACACTACATTTACCTCAAAGCCTGTTGAACAGCCTTGCATTGCCTTTTGTTGAACCATGCAGCTTTAAATTCTCTAAAAAATACCCTCCTACCATAACCTTAACATTTTTCACTTCCCATAAGTTGGTATTGTTATGTACTGTTTTGCTCTGGGTTGGATTGTAAACACAAGTTTTCATTTGATGTAGTTTGTATTGGACCTTAGTATACCATGACTAAGGTATATTGTCTCCAGCCTATAATCACATTCTGTGTACTGCTGTGCTTGTTGGAGGCTGAACTGGATGAGAATTGAGTGAAATTGGTAAAAGAAGACCTGAGGGATTTAGATTAGTTACCTTTTCGTCGATACATGAGAACTGCAATGATAATGATAAACACCATCACAGCCAGGCACAATGTAATGATGACAGCATCACTTCTTTCATGAGAAGCAGAAAAGTCATCTGTGAAAAAACAGAAAGAGAAGTGTTTAACCCTATAGAATCATACATGTAGTTCGGGAATTACAGGGCCAGAACACGATTTGGCAATATACAATTTATAACCAGAATGGCTTTAATCACTGACCACTGTGGAAATAACCAAATCTACCAAGAGTGTGAGAAACTTCCTCTTAGTGGTCAACAAACTTTAACTGCACAGCTGTTAAAATGACTCATGCTTATAAGTCACTGATGATAAGCTGATTAAGCTTGACTGCTTTTTGTTGTTGTATTTACCGTCAAGTTTCCTCATTTCGTTTTAAAATAACTTGCTGACATCAGATGTCATCTGCTTAACTGTTACTCTAAATAAGCAGAATAACACTCTCACCTTGCTGTCTGAGAGAAAACAGCAATGTATCTTTTGCTGACTGGTAAACAGAAACACGACAACCTGCAAAAACGCACCCACACCCAGGAAGCCACGTTTTCACACATGACAAGATGGGTTGCAAAAGCACAGATCTGTTGTTGAACCATCAAAGATCAACCCTACACACCACCTACAGCTCCACTGAGCAACACAGTAACCGTGTTTCTCTGATTGATACCACACTGACGTGGGTTGAGTGTGGAAGTCTCCATGAAATAGAAAAATATGATCATAACAGGAAACAGCAGTAGGTGGTGATTACTACACAAGTGATGACACTAGTTTTCCTGTTTTTTTTTAAGATCGGAATAATGAATGCTTCACCTTTCTTAAAGGTTTCACTGTTTTTGTGTAATTCGAGATGAACTACAGACGATGTTATGACGGTTGGAAGCTGTTAACGTGGGTGCCATGAAGAGAAAGACAGTGACGCAGATGCTGAGAGATGCACTCATACTTACCATATTTCCATAGCATTTTATGGGTTTTTTTATATGTAAGAGAGCTTAGAAGAAATGTGTTGGGGAATAACTTGAAAAATGGGTCAGCATCTAAAACTCTGTCCAGTTCAATTCTGTCTTTAAAAGCTTTAACAGAAAATAAATATTTACCTGGAATCTTAAATGTTGCAGAGTAGCCGTCCCTGGTAAAGCTACAAGTGTAATTGTTTTTGTCTGGTGATTTGACACGGATCTGACTCGTGACAATAAAGAGCTGCTCCGTTGTTGATACAGCACTTGTGTTGGCATTGAGTCTCTGCATGTTCCCATCCTGCCACACAACAGAGGACTCAGGATATCCCTTGGACTGACAACTTAGCAGCACCTCATCCTCTTTAGATTTACCAATGTGTTTGGTAACATCTCTATAAGGTGCTAGAGGGGAAGCAGAAAGGAACAAAGATATGGTAAAGAGCTCTTGCAAAAAGGGAAGAGCCAAAGAGAAAACGTTAAAAGCATTGTTTCTTTTACAAAATTGAGTAACATTGGTCTTAGTTTCATTTTTCACAATGAGGCATCCGCTTACTGCCCAGAAATGACCCATGAGCACATATTTCTCAGAACGAAGCCCTAGAAGTCTTCACCCCCCATAAAGTAACACTGTCAAACTGTCACTAACCTTTAACGGATAGAGTTATGGCTTTATAATCAGCTCCTTCTGATGTCTCCACCAAACACTGGTACCTCCCAGAGTCATTGATTCTGAGTCTGGAGATCTGTAAAATGACAAAAAAAACAGGGTATGGACCTTATTATTTCTCATGATCTGAATTACATTCAAAAATTAAGCACTTTGTTGTGTAATTCCTCACTCTGTATTAAAAAATGTCTACTTATGTATAATACCAGCTGAGCTGAAATGTAGGATAGCAATACTTGATGTCAAGTTAAGGTTTTTCACACTTTTAACAGCTAAGCTGTTCTGGTGAATCTTAGCTCATCTCTTGGTCCTAATTTTGCTATACTGTCAGCAAAACTGTTGTTTTCTTTCTGTTTCTTTCTGCTACAATAATATGAGCATGGATAATAAAGGGACATGTGTTAATGATACTCTAGCATTAGCAAAGATTCCAGTTCAACTGTCATCCTACGCCACACTGGGGAATTTTACCCTCACATCAGAAATTCCCAGTGGGATGAAAAAGAGATGGCAAGCCTGGACAAGTTCATTCAACACTAAAAGGAGAAATTAGCAGGAAATAACCCATCACTTACAAATAATATGTAAATCTAAACATTTCCCTGTTTGTATTAACCTGTAACTTTGCCAAGCCGTTGTTCAGCTCCTCTTTGAGAAGCTTCACTCTGCCCCGATAGTCTGGATCCTGGGAGTCTGTGAGCTCCTTCCCATTATCCATCCAGTAAATGTGCCCAGCCGATGCAGAGGGGATCCGATTCCAGGTCACCTTTAGGTCAGCATGAGGAGAGGATAGTTTAGGCTGAAAGCTGCAGCCCAACTCAACATTTCCTCCGAACTCTGATTCATACAAGCTTTGTTCTGCCTCCACAGTGAACAAGACAGCTGGAAAAAAAAATACAAACTGATGTCAAAATGATATGTTTTGCTTCATAGCCCTAAAAAATATGTAGTAAGCAATAAACAATAACAAATAGTACTCATTTGATGATTTAAATGGGAGATTTTGGCTATTTACCTGAGAGAGCTGGCTGAAATAGAACTTGCAACACTAAAACAAGGGCCAAGTCCATCGAGACCTGAGGCAGAACCGAAAGGGAGTTTAATAGATGTTGAAATCTTTTGGCTAAGTTACTGTAAACATGAGTCACATTTACTGAAGAAAACCAGATGTGCTGCAAAAAGTTTGATCCAGTTTACTTATTCATTCAGCTGAAAAATAACACGACAATGATGAGACAGAAAAATGCACATCACATGTTGGTGACACAAACAAAGGTACTCGTGGTTTAAGCATGACTCGGCTCGAATGCAATGAAAACCACTTCCTTGTTTACTTTCTTTAAACAAGAAAAGGTCATTATTATGAATAAGTTAAAGAGTTTCCTGACTCTGGTGCTGTTATTGAATGTCAGTACCCTCACTCAAACATCCCCAGAAGCACAAGTTTTTCTCTTTGAAAAAAAAGTCTGTCAAGGAAAGGAAACCAGATTTCTGTGGAGAAGATTTTGTCAAACACAAGGATGACTGAGGATTGTTTTGCAGCAGGTGACTTAAATAAACATGCCTTTACACCTCCAGTTACCCAAATACAACCATGCTGCATCTGCAAGACAGGTTTTCATTCAGATAGCATTTGAACATACAAATCTCAAAGTGCTACAAGTTGTCTTTTGAGGGAAAAGCCCAGTAAATAACACGCTGATCATTTCTGTGATTTAAAAAATGGAAATAGCAAATGCAGCTCAACAGAATGTTGGTCAGATATCTATCCTGAGCTCTGTCTACAGTCTGGCTCTCATTAGGATTCAGTCAGTGAATGAAAACTTTGTTGTTTTGTTATAACAAAATAGGCTAGAATTGGAGAATGTTTATACTAGCCTGTGTGGTATTCAGGCAAGTACTCAATTTGCAAAAAAAGTTGATACGTCGCTAAATTAAATATAGCATGTCACAGCCAAAGCTCATAAAAATAAAACTGATTAAAAGAATAAATAAATAATGCATACGAATACATTGTCATGCCAGCGCTAATAGCAGTAGCTTCTAGGACACATGCAGGCAGTATTAACGTTGTGTAAACTCAACCTGATGTGTATCAGTCAGTAAATAGTTCTTACCTGCAGGTCATAGCCCTCAAACACTGGATGTATTTTCAATAGCTGTTTGCTGCTTCCTCCACAACTGGTGTGAAGTCTCTTTGTGCTGTGGTGTTTATAAAAATGGGTGTTTCTCAACTCCCGACAAGGGATGTCCCCACTGCTCTGAAACACACCCCCTCCACGTGTTTTCTCAGACGTGACAATAGAGATTGAGATTGCATTTACCGTAGCAGGTGGACCGAATCCAAACCATTATGAAACGTGAAACGCTAGTTTAACGCGGTTTAACGATATGTTGTATTTTGTTGCATTTCAAGAACAGAAAGGGGGAGGATCCTTTGTAATGATCAAGCGTTCACACGGAAGTTTGACACAGCAGCTTTTACTGTAAGGAAACAAGTCACAATTCAACTGCAAGGGTTATTTTGTGTATTGCCCTTCCGGTAATTGGAAGTTCGCTACACGTGCGATAACAAAGAAGAGATGACATAAAGGCACAGCCAATTACAACTTAGTATGATGTCATGTACAGTAGCCTTTGGATCTTTTATGAAGTATATGCAGTATTTTCCAGTATAACATGCAAACACTGGCTATAGATAAAAAATTCCAGAATTACAAAACTAGATTTCTGAAGCAGGGGAATCATGTCAGTACTGTGGATTACAGCTTTGTTATCATTACTTGATATAACTGCAAATAACTTTGGCAAAGCCTTATTACTAAAAACAGCGCCAAACAATAAAATACAAAAAACCTTAAAAGAAAACCAATTGGCTAGATTTAGTAAGAGGAAGCATTTGGATGTTTTTATACCTTACTGTACAAAAATGTCAAATGTCAAACACTGTGTTATATCCTTACCACTTTAACATCCTTGTTTATATCACCTTCATTCCTTACACTTTTTTTATGAACTTTGTTTATTAGAACTTTTCTGACAGAATTTGCCAATTGTGTTAAACACTTGTGATTAACAATGTCTTATCATTATAATAATATATATATAATATATATATATATATATATATATATATATATATATATATATATATATATATATATATACATTCCCTGCACTTTTGTACATAGCTAATTATAACTATTGTGCATTCCTGTACACTCTTTATTATTATTCTATTTTATTTTATTCGTATTTCTATCTTATTTTATTCCTTTTTCTATTAATATTTTGACTTTCTTACATACTGTGTGTAAGAGCATACTGTAATAACTGAATTTCCCCCCAAGATAAATGAAGTATTTCTGATTCTGATTTCTGATTCTGAAATTGCTCTGATACATTACATACATTTTTTTCACTGGGGAAAATTATAATGTTTAGTGATTTTAAAAAAGTTCTTTGAATATTGTTCATTATACACAGTCGGTACCATTAAGGATATAAAACATGTTAAAATGTAAAAATAAATAAATAAATAAAAAAAAAAAAAAAAAAAAGAGGCCATATATCAGACAAAGAACTTAAGTAAATGTGGGCTACTAAGTCTATATAACACAAAAGATCAATCCCTTCTTATTCTTCTTGGTTACTACAGCAAATGAACTGGAGGTCAGTGTTGTTATGTAATGAATATGTTTCCAAGAAATTTCCAACAGCAAAACTGTCCTTACACATGCTTACATGCAAATCAGTTTGAATGAAAATGCAGATGGGATTATGATGGAAATATATCAGAGAGATGTCATTACAATTTCCAAGTTCCCAATTTTGTGTAGTTTCCATACAAGAGTAGAATGTTTTTGTAGTCATTTAGTCAGCTATGTTCTGCACTGGTGTTACTGCCTCTACAGACTGACTGCACCTCTATGGGCTTTCCAGGAGCTCACTTGCACCTGTCACTCCTGTTAAGATATGGTTTTATCTTTCACACAATCTCAGATTTTATCAGTGCTGTTGTGCAAAAATGTGCAGATGGCTAATTTCCCATACTTTTTTTGAAAACTCCTGGAAATCTGGAATTTTAGAGGATCTTTATTTCTATAAACCTGACTTAATCTTGGTGGAAAAACTCGTACATTTTACAAACAAGTTTTCTCCTCTTGGACTTTCTCCTTTGGCAGTTATTAACAGATATACTGCACAATATGACATTAGGCTTGTATCTATACTGTTCTTTGATGAAGATCATGACTTCCCATTGAATTTTGTTGTCAACCGAAGAGGGTGTTTCAGGTGTCATTTATTCAGCAAAACAAATGAAAAGCAGCATGACATTATATTTCTTCCACAAAGTTACAGAATGAAAGGCCTTTGCTTCATCCATCATCCATGACCACTTTAGATGCAGGTGCTAATGGTAGTTGACAGTATTATTTGCTTAAACTTAAAGTTATACTTCAGAGCCCATTAACGGCTGTATATTTCTTGCAAATTAATTTTTCAAATATAATACTTAGCTTTGTGGAATGTCACCCCCTAAAAGTTGCCACCAAAACTTGGAGGTCTACATTATTACAAGACTTTATATTTAGAAATATTCTCTAAATTTGCTATTCATAAATTTAACCTTAAAAACAAACAGGTACCTGACTCTGAAATGCAAGTTCACGCAATCAAATGTATTGGTATGTGGCACATAAACACCAACAGAGGGAGCCATTTCTCTTCAAAGTGCAACAAGCTTGAACATCAGTCAATCAATCAATCAATCAATCAATCAATCAATCAATCAATCAATCAATCATTCAATCAATCAATCAATCAATCAATCAATCAATCAATCAATCAATCAATCAATCAATCAATCAATCAATCAAACTTTATTTATTTAAGTGCTTTTCATACAATGACATTGTAACACAAAGTGCTTTACATAAAAACAACCTAAAATAGAAAAATTAAGAAAAAGATCCCAGCCCCAAACCCACCCCACAATCCTAAGGATAAGAACATAATATATGCAACAAAAGTAATAAAAACAATAAAAAAATAAAATGAATAAATGAAAAATAAAAAAGAAGTTGCTGAACAAACTGAGGAAACGCTCTCATGATATCTTATGAGGAAACAATGGAGGCAAAATAAGATGTTAAACTCAACACAGGAAATTAAAATCACCAAAATAAAATACTTTTCTTAGATAAAACACTCAAGTATTAAACCATTAAAAGAAAATAAGATGATATACTTATTAAATAAAATAAATAGTACATAAATAAATAAAATAGAATCAAAGTGACTAAAATTTGAACTAGATAATAAATAAATAAATAAATAAATGAATAAATAAAACTTTTATAAGAATGAAACTAGGTTAAAAGCGAGACTAAAAAGGTCGGTCTTGAGTTTGCTTTTAAAAATGTTGATGCTCTGTGCAGCCCTCAGATCTTCAGGTAGGGTGTTCCACAGGCGTGGGCCGTGATGATAAAAAGCTGCCTCACCTTGAGTCTTTGTTCTTACTTTTGGTACAACTAAAAGTCCACTACCTGAAGACCTGAGGGCTCTCCATGGCTCATATGATAAAATCAAATCTGATAGATAAGAAGGGCCAAGACCATTGATAGATTTAAAAAGAACAATACAATAATTTTAAAATCTATTCTAAAAGACAACATACAATGACAGGGGGAAATCTCTGTGCTTCTTTAATGAAAGCACTTTGTATCAACTCTTTATCTATTAACTCCAGTTGTTGACAGCCACAGCAGAGGCCTTTCATCCAAGTTGTGTGACCTTTATTTATTACTTACATTTTAATGTAATATTGATTTAAACGTTGCTTTACTATTTTAGTAATTTTAACTGTTATCTTATTCTATTCTTATGTATTTATTCATTCATTTATTTATTTTGATTCATCTACTCAGTTTTATTGATTTTTTTAGCCTTAGTTCTATTTCCATCTCTTATCCTTACCCCTTTGTCAATCTATTTATTTTAACTATTTGTATTCTTAATTTTGATGCTTTAACTTATTTTATTAAACATTTTTAGTTTTGGTGTGCATTAGTCTTTATTTTATTTTATGTTATTTTAATGTAATTTTTTGGTATTATTGTTTTTAATATTAATGTTATCTTCCCCTAATATGTCTTGCCATTGTTTTATTTCTGCTTCTTTCTTCTTTTTCAATCGCTGTAAACACTTTGTGTTGCATTTGATTTTTATAAAAGGTGCTATATAAATAAAGTTTGTTTTATTGATTGATTGATTGATTGATTGATTGATTGATTGATTGATTGATTGATTGATTGATTGACTGATTGACTGATTGATTGATTTGAATATATTTGGTTTTATTTTGAAGGTTGGACCGGAAGTACGGTGTTCCTGGGTTGTGGTGACGTCACTTACAAGGAGCAAAATAGAGGAAGCAATGTTCAAGGCGCTATTTTGACGCATGTCCTTGAGCACTATTGCCCTACTCTCATGATCAACATCACATTTGAATTAGTTTATCGTCTTCAAAGTATATTAGGTATGTACAACTTTCATTTTAAGTAAGTGTCGCTACCAACCAAGGTCAAAACCGAGGCTGATCAGTTGGAGCCTGTGGTTGAAGCATGGGAAGCTGTGACTGTATTTGAAGTTATATTAGCACATATCGGTAAAAAGAGTCATATGTCAGGTTTGATAGTTTAGTTTATTACTCTTTTGCATTTCTTATATCCTGCAACAGAAATGTGTTGCAAAAGCACTGAAACGAGTTAACTCCTGTTCAACGAGAGCTGTGACAAAGTTATAGTTCATGAAACAATGTCAGTGTCTATAACATATACAAGTTTTAATGCACTTTAAACTGATATACACTGACTTTGTGCTCGCTAGACAAGTAATGTTATGTGGTCTCATCATTTTACTTCACAAGAAGTTTAATGTGAGTTATTTTGTCTTTAGGTGAACAGCAACAACGCCATCATGGGCTTTCTAATGTCCAAATCCATGGATGCAAACTTTAAAAAGCAGCAAGAATTCATGCTCCATAATGCACGATTGCAGGTGAGTTAAGGTTCATTCACACAGTACTAAACACCTCAAAGCTTTCTCACCTCTACTCAACTCAACTTAACTTTATTTATATTGCACCTTTCATACATAAAAACATACAGCCCAAAGTGCTTCTCAGAACAACAGGGATAGAAAACAACAGCAATGGTAAAATCATAAAAGGCATGATTATAAATAAAATACTTAGAAATCAAAAAAAAAATCAATACAGTAAAATTACTAAAATAAGTAATAGTGGAAAGAATAGTTAATAATAAGGTAGCATTAACAAGATCAGATGAATACAATAAATACATAGATAAATAATTAAATAAGAAAAATAAATGTTAAAGCAATCATTAAAATAATAATAAAAAATATTAATAATGGTACAATAATAACAACCTCATAACTTGCATCTTTGTGTGGCCTTTGTAAAATAATACTTGGGATTGTTGGTTCTTGGTGCTGGAAGAAATGAGCAACTAGCTTGGATTGTACCTCACTTTTTCTCAAACAAGTTTGCCAGCAGCCCAAATGTGAAGTTACTGATACAATAAAATTACATTTACACATGTTGTCCAGTCAAGATTGGATACACAGTGGGCCAAGTAGTCACGTGCCTCCCAAAAGTCCCATTTCAGTTATAAAAAACACAGGTTTAGTTGTGATTTTGTTAAAAAACATGGGAGTTGAGATACACTGTACTATCTCTCTCATATTCTCATATAGTTTGCGTTCTAGAAATAGCACACCTGTGTCAATGTCTACATTGAAGGTTCATGATCAGTATTTGAGTTAGTTTATGCAAGTGCGCATCAATTGATCAATCACTCAATCAGTTAATCATTTCAATGAGAGCAAACATGTTACCAAATCCCAGGTTAGGTGGTTAAATGGGCCTGGGCACCTAACTTACTCTGACAAGAGATTGGGCAGTTTGGCCATGAAGACACACCACAATCATCAGTCACATTTACACCTTTTTTTTCATTTAAACAAATAATTGTTTTTTTTTCTTTCCTTCTTGGGGCAAATTTGTTGTTATTTATTCATGCCTGGATTGGAAGCAGCAGAGCAGCAGGTGGGACGTGTTGCTGTCATAACAACAATAACATTATCCTTCTTGCGTTGTGTTTTCTACTCCCCAATTTTCTCCAGCTCTCCCTGCTGTAAATGGGATAGATTATGACTAATATTATTCATGGACGACAAAGATTTGGCAATTGGGTTTCAGATGCACCCTTATTTATGACTATGACTCACAGGTAAATATTATAAACAGGTTTACACATTGCTGTGGATGAGCTTTGTTTCATTGACCATTTTAACTGCAGGATATTTTGTTCTTATTCACATTTATTACTTTTGAATACATAGTGAGATGAAAACGTATCCATCTTTCTGCTTAACTGCCAGCAAGTGTCTCTGTATCTTGTATTTTCGCTTTTGAATAATTCATTGTACCTGTTGATTTTGGCAGATGAATACACAATAACATGTCTAACATTCAAAGACAATTCTTTAGGGTTGGTTATGGTCAACTGTAATGACCTTTAACGGGTACAATAGTTTCTCTGTTTTTATCTTTGATTATGAAAATGAACTTTTTTTAATCATCACTTAATTGAATGTGTCAGATTGAGCCCAGTGATTTCAGATTTACTGTGAAGAAACACTTCTGCCTCCCCCTGCATTAAGATGTCAAAGATGATGTCTTGCCTGTGTTCTCAGCTAATTGATCATTTCTAAAATCCCTGTGTGATGTGTGTGAACCACAGAATACATCTTAAACTTGACTTGAAAATTCATTGGATATGGGTGTGTTTGGATGACTCACGCTCTGAGGGATTGGTATGCAAGACCAGGTCTGGTCTGTTGATAGTAATACAGTTGGGCTTTCATTAACAGACAATGAAATTGAATTGGTTTGTGTGTTAAGAGTCTGAGGAACCTAATGATTCAAGCATTAATGTGTTTAATATTTGAAAATGATATGAAATGATCTAAACTAGTAGATGGTTTTAATAAAAAAGTTGCTATCATATACCAGTACATTTTGAACTACTGGTGATTGAAAAAGCTAAGGGCAGGGTGCCACTTTGACCTGGTGGTTAAGTTGCATGCCCATGTACAGAGGCCACAGTCCTCATGCAGGTGGCCTGGGTTCAATTCCAACCTGCAGCCTTTTTCCAAAATGCCACACCCGTCTCTCGGTTTCCTGCTCTATCCACTGTCCTGTCTTCTCTGAATAAAGGCGGCAAAAAACCCCAAAATACCATTAAAAAAACTCAGGGTTCATCAATCAGATGTAGCTTGAAAAATAGAAATTGGACCCACTAAAACGAATAATGGTAAAGCTTGTTAAAAGAGTGGGAAGTGCTACATCTCTCACCTTTGTACGCACTGATCACTTTAACAGAGCTGGTGAAACTTGTTTCTAAAATGTTTTTTCTTTAACAGCCATGGGTAGTTTGTTTCTTTTTAAGTGGTTCCTTTCAACAATAATTATTTTACTCACAGAGGATGCCGGTCAGAACAGTGTTAGGCTCTCAACCCTTGAAGCCAGGGTTGACACTACCATGTAAATTTGCTAATTTTATGAAAGTCCAACCCAAACAGCCTCTATTTAGTCATTTTTTTGGGCTTTACTTTGCCATCAGATAGCTCAGTCATTTTTGCACTATCTCGGGACATGACTTTTGTTCTTCTGCCTAGATTCATCCACAGATCTGTGGCGTTTCAAATACTCCAAAATAATGCTCTGCTGGCTTTTGTGTTGCAGTCTCCTGCTGACATCAGTCTGATTAGCTCGTAAAGGTAGATCAAACTAAAATACTTACAGATTTTTAATTCAGTTTGACACAAAGAGCATTTAACTTTTGATTCGTCAAAGGAGCAGTCTGAGTTGTTTAAAGTGAATTGTGCCATTCTAGTGGTGTCCTTATTTATATAAGCAGAAATAATCAAGACATTTCACATTTTTAGCCTTTAGTAAATGTCAGTGAATTTCCCGCTTACGTTTCAGCTCTTCTCTCATTTTCTCACTTCAGGTAGGACTCACCATGGCTCATTACTTTCCTTCACTTTTGCTCTGCTATATTTTCTCATCACCATCTCACAGTTATTGCTCAGTCTTCCACTGCTTGTACAAGCTTGTCCCCGGATCTATTGTCGTGATGTTTCCACAGAGACATGATCTTGCTTTCTCCAAAAGTACACACCCAGTTTAAGGTAGCTTAGTGTTACTCTTCAGATTTGTAAGTAACTCTGTTAATCTTAAATGAGTGTAAAAAGAATTACAGTGAACAGCTGTGAATAGGCAAGGCAAGGCCACTTTATTTGTATATCGCATTTCATACACGAGGGCAACTTAATGTGCTTTACATTAAAACATTAAAAACATTGGAAACATTCAGACAAGCAACAAAGAACACCATTAAACCAGTTACTTTCTGTGGAAACTGTCCGTTCCACTTTGCTCCTAGGGACAGAAAAATCAGGGTACATCCCAAAAATGTTGAAAATGATCTACTGGTGAGTGCCACTTAACTGTTTTTCTCTCAGCACAACCCAGGTGAAGACAGAGGGTAAGAAAGAGAGAGAGCTGCCTAGATGAGTCAAACGGAAGCTTCAGGATGTGCTAGTTTGTACAGAGTCGCTGTGACAGTAAAATTCACACTTGACCCCTGCAGGTGTGATTCATTCAGCTTCAACTATCTGTAATAACTTAAGGGGGCAAATAAATACAGTGTGAATGATCGATTGATGGATTTATTGATGATTAAATGACTGATTGAAAGTTGGCATGAAACTACAAAGAAATAATATAACTTCCCAATGGGAGCTTAGATAGTCGTCATATTTAGAATATTGCTATGCTAACCTCTATCGTTGAGGTAGCTATTGTAACTCACCTATTACTAGCCGGGTTTCTGGCTTTTTTAGATTTATTTGGAAACCAGATCTTGAGTGATTTGGATGTTAAATGTGTTTGTGTTCACATCTGTGCAGCTGGAAGTGGATCTTGTGGTTGCGTGTGACGCGTTTGTTTGTAGATTTGATGAGTGTGTCCCTGCTGTTGTTGACAGTGAGGGTGGTGAAGTAGCAAATGAAGCACTATAAGAAGACTGCTTTTGAGGAAGAGCAATCACTTTACAGTCAGTAGTTATTCTACAGCAGAATGTAACATGTATAGTTGGCAAAACATACTTGATAGTTCTACAGCAATTTAGCTCTTCAATTATTTTTTTCTAAGGAACTTAAGACATACAACAGGACATGGGAAGATTACATTTTAAGGGTATAGATGGAAGAGATTGCAAAAATCAAATAAAGAGCAAGCCAAAAATAAAATAGAAATGAACCATATCTTCACTCCTTCACTACATTCAGTCAGATGAAATCTGGCCTTACAGGTTTAATATATTCTATACATTTGGACCACATTCTGTAAAATCTTTCCTCTTGAACCTTGAGGGAGAATGAAAGCCTTTCCAGAATATGAATTTGATATATTAATTCTTCAGTCCACTCATCAATATGGGGGGATCAGGTTTCAACCATTTCTTCGTGACACTTTTTGCTTGCTGCCAAAAGAATTTGAGCTAATGTCTTATCACTTCTATTCCGTCCATTGCAGAAAAAGTCACCCATAAGGACTGTGTCACAATTAAAAGGGATGTTAATTCCAAAAATATTATTGATGTGCTTGTGAATGTCCTTCCAAAATGGTGTTATAACTGGGAAATTCCAGAAAATATGGTAATGATTGGTGTCATTCATCCCACAAAGCCTCCATCAACAGCAACCAATCCCCTGGTGTCTTTTTTGCAGCGGTGTTATAAAAAACCTTACCACATTCTTCCAACAGAATTCCTGCCATACTGGTGAGCATGTTGAGTTCCATTGTAAGACTGACTGTTTGATGCTTTGATAGAAACAGGAGTGGTAGGTTGGGTGCAGCAGAGAGGGTTGAAGACATTTTAAGATGTCCAAGAAGCATGTCTCTGGGAAGACATTCTCCATCTCTTTGTAATGTAACTATGATTTTGTTTGCCTCTGAATTATTCTACACATTCCCTCGAAGAGACTTACACATAGTTCAATTAAGAGATACTATTATGCTCCCTGACAGGAAACAGGTAGTTTCCAGGTTTCTGGTTTGTTGTAATCAAGCATCAAGTTTCTCTACCTGTTTCAGCCGAGAGAAGAGATGACTTCACAAGAGCTGACGTCTCTTTCATGTGTCACTAGAAACCCCTCATTACGCATTTCCCAGAGGACGTGACATCTCACTGAATGAAAGGGTAATTTCCCCTCTCTGCTCTTGAAGAGAGGTCTCATCAAAACACGATTGAATCCTTGACTCATCAAGGACACCTGCTGCCCATCAGTAGGAGTTTTCCCCGAGTGCACTATAGTTCACTTATTTTGTGATTAGAGGAGTAATGCAGTTGTTTACAAAAGCCTTTCCTCTCATGTGTTGTCTCTGGAATAATACCATCGCACTCAGAGTGAACTATTTGACTTCAGAAAGTTGCCCCTAAGGCTGTCAAAGTTGATCACTTCCTCCTTCCTGGACTGAGTCACTGTTGATGTCAGCTCAGATACAGTTGTTGAAGTTAGCTCAGTTACAGTAAGGTGTCCAACGATTCATTCAAGACTTCATTAAATTGTACTTAGACTCAGAAACACCTCATGTCAAACTTCCCAGCTCATAATTGGAGGATGACTACAAAGTTATTCAATGTTTTGACCTGGTTTATGTCTACATAAAGCTGTAGAGTAAATGTAGCCAAACCCAGATATCCAAAGAACTCACATATAGTACGAATTAGTGATTATTCTGAACTTTAGAGGTAAAAAAGTAACCCAGGACAAAATATATATTAAGTAATCTCTAGGTAAAACAATGTGACATCAGTGTAATTAAATGATGATGAGTAAAGTTGTGATGTAGGTGTTAGGGATGTGCTCACGTAAGGCTGATTTGTACTTCTGCATCGCCCCGAGCACCACATACTGGTCCCATCTGAGACAGTCACAACTTCAGTGCATATGATCAAAAAAGGAAACAGTGGGCATTGTTTTTTCTTGCCGGACCCAAGTCACAATCACTCAGCAGTTGCTATACATATATACATATTGTGCGTCGATGTGTCCGTGTCGCGCAGCAATTATCCGCCGAAACACTTGAGGGCAGTGTGGTCACTCTGATAGCCGGTCACCTGTTTCCGGCCCCGCTACGATCTCTGTTTACTTTTCCACAGAGATTCAGAGCGTGTTATGTTAATCTACAGCTGATACATGTTGCTGTTTATCATACAGACATGATTACATGAAGAAGAGAGTGGAGGAGATGAAATCCACGGCCGGTGTGCAGCCAATGAGCTGGGATCCCGGAACTGCTGTAAATGCAGGAAATACAATGCTGCTGAGCGGACCAATCACAGGGCTTGCGGTCTGCTCAGCGGCTCTATGTGTAGTTACATTTTGGAGGAGGTGCACGTCAGCTACGTGTGTAGGCCTCTGCGTAAGTATGGGAGCTACGCCATCGATTCAACACAGAAGTATAAATCAGCCTTAAGTCAACTACATCATCCGACATTTTTACCCCCGCTAGATCGGCATCAGAGTTACTAGTCTGATAAATGTATTATCCATATTTGTATTAGTCATATGTAGCAGAAACAGAAAATAACAGCAGCACCTGTCCTCTTCTGAGCACGTCCGGTAACACTGCTAAAGCCTGAATTGTGTTGCAGTTTGTGGTTGCTGGGTGTCTGTTTCCTTCAATTTGGTCAATGTCTCTTCCTCTCAGCTCCTTGTGTGTCTGAACATCTCTTGCTAGTTTTTCACGGTTCTCCTCCTCTCGTCTCGTATTCACTGATGTTGACTGGTCAGCAATTAAGCACCAATTTTAAAGTTTTGCTCTTTCCAAATACACTAAGAGTAATTCCTAAAATCATTTCAATGTTGCTAATTGATGCTGTCAGACACACACTTTTTTGCCACATTGTCAACAGGAAGAGGTGAAACCATAAACTTTATAAAAGCGCCGAACTATCTTCATTTTTTATTTTTGGTTTCTGAAATGCTGGTCATATGTTGTAGTTAAGTTGTAGAACACTAGCCAATGCTGAAACTCTTGTTAATGGCAACTGCCATGTTGCAATATCTGAAAGTTTTCTTACCTTGAGACTAGCCCGTCAGTCAGAATTCAATTTCTATGTAAGCAACTAGGAAACTGGTTGCTTTGGAGCATCTCTGGTTCAGTTAGGGGCATCAACCAGTTCTCTAAAAACACATGTGCACCAAAACCAGTGTATGTGGTTGTGTGCTCAATGCTGCTCTGTTAGACAGAATAAAGATTCTGATTGAACCACCATGAGCATCACAGCACGCCTCAAACACACCTGATCAGATTTTAAGGTTGATTGCTTTATTAACACAAGAGCCTTTCACTGTAATTTGAACAGCCAGTGACTTCACAGACCGGTGATTACTGTTTAACCCTCCTGGGTTGAGCTTTTTTTTAAACATGTTTTCTTTTCTTCTGCTTCTGACCTTTATTAGAAGCCAAGTATGTAGTAATCAAACTGCATGTTTTTAAGCACCACAGATGTTTGATTAGTCTTATAATAACTTCTGTTTTTAGATTTCAACATGTGTTCTCAGAAGTAATGCGTGCAAAAAATGAATGCCCAGTTAATGAGTTCTGAACTCAGATCAACCAACAGCAGCCTTATTCAATTAGCGGCCCGAAAGCAACTGCTGAGTGATTGTGACTTGGGTCCGGCAAGAAAAAACAGTGACCACTGTTTCTTTTTTTGATTATATGCACTGAAGTTTTGACTGTCTCAGATGAGACCAAATATGGACAAAATATGGACAGGGACAAACTGTGTTTTTTGTTATTTCAAAAGAAGAAAAATACCTCAAGTTCTGAAAAGTTGGTGTTAAGCAAGTTACTTTTTTATGCACTTTAAGATGTGACCAAAACAAAAGATGGTGTTCCTAATCTGCACTTTGTTGTTTTTGTCCATATGCACCTTAACATGTGCTTGTATTTACCTGTCAAAATGTGTTAAAGTTATGTGTTCGAAATGTAAAATTTAAAGAAGCAGAATTTCAGCATTTTATTGTGTTTATGCCCTTTTGGATGTGCCAGTACATTAATAAACATCCAGTGTGTTTGTTATCTTATCTATTTGTTTTTCTTTGAAATGGTTAACTTTGCTCACCGTCTGCTAAAAATGTCTGGCACAGCTCATGTCCTTAGTCTGAAAATCCGGCCCGACCAAATATTGAATTGAATAGCCCTGCCTTACAGTATTTTATTAATTATTTAATGTTAAACCTGGGGGAACATGGTAGATGGTTGAGATGGTGGGGCAACATAACGTAAAGGAGAAAACATTAAAAATTCAGTTTGTTGGGGCGCTGGTGGCCTAGAGGTCTAAGCGCCCCACATACAGAGACCATAGTCCTCTTCGCAGAGGTTGCCGGCTCAATTCATGACCTCTACCATGTACTGCATGTCTTCCCCCCTCTCTACTCCCCATACTTCCCGTCTCTCTTCAGCTTTCCTGTCACAAAGGAAGAAAAAAAACTCAGTTTGTGAAGGTCGAGGAGAGCTGGGTGGAACTCATTCACAGCTACAAGATTTTCGACTAAGGAAAGCTGCAAACTGGCTCATTACACCAAGTATAAAATGTTTTTATAAAAATACTTTGAATATTTCTCATTGTTCTTCTTTTATTGCTGAGATACAAATTCCATTTGTTAACATTATCACCTCTGTCTCAGCAAATTGATTATTTCTTGAGACAGTTTCCCCGCTGTCAGGCTGTGTAGGAGAGTGGACAGTTCATTCCTGTTTTTATTTATCCTATGTATCAACTTAAACACATTTAGCACTGGGAGTTGGTCAGAGTGAAGTAAACTGCTTAATAACACACAGTTAATTTAATTCTGACATGGTCAGGCTCCTGTACCATACAGACCATCTTTGAAACGTTTCTTCCTCCTCTGATCTGTTCTGATTCGTACACGTAGATATTAATTAAAGCAGAGTTTCAAGTTGGGATGCAACATGGCTGAAACCAAACTTGATTTCTTTCTAATTCTATTACTTTGCTGTAAGTTTACATGCAGTGTGTAGATAATTCGCACTGTAGCGGTGTAGGAACATTATTGAGACAATGCAACAAATGCATCACCAGGGCTGCTTGTCCTACATTTGTTTCAATTCCAATACCAGTATTGCAATTATATTCAGGATACACAGTATACTTTAATCCTGAACTATATATTTTTTTAGCCACCAATATATTTAATTACATGTCAGGTTAGCTGCTTGCTGAATAAAGTATTTGAGTTTTTAAATGGATTTCACATGACTCATTCACTCTATTTTAAAGTGCGTTTCGATGCAGACCTCAAATGCAGATACTGCAGTGTCTGTCAGTCTCACTTTGGTTTCAGTGCCAAAATGTTCACACATTAACACAGATGTACTGAACTGTTCACGACTGTGTGCACAAGGATGGAAACTAATATGCTTTACCTCTGACATGTTATAATTGTGGTAATCAAATCACTCAATCGGAACTATGGACATTCATTTTTAAGGTTTGCTTCATCATTAGTCAGTGACACTTTCATATTAAGCGGCAATAAAAGCTTGTCGGACACTTTAGCTTTTTGAGTATAAAGGCCATTTTAAATGAGGATGTCAGTCAGCTCAATGGCAGCGAACGTTTCTGTGCATTTGAATATCGGACTTTAAAAAGCAGTGAAAAGAGTCATCAGCATAGAAAGTGTTTCTGACAGTCTTCATTTCTCTGTCTCAGTCTTTTTTCTGTCCTTTTCTCTTTTTGTTGCTTTAATTATAGAAGATAGGAAGCAGATCCAGACCTATGCATTGAACATGGTTTAAATGTACTGTGTATTAAAATCATGTATGATGAAAAACACTGAAAAAAGATGTGGAAAACTGGACATCCAGATACTGGATATTTGTGTTCAGGAATCAGTCTGTGAAAAATTGTCCTTGTGGTGTATCTTTTTTTTATTAAAATAATATAACATCAAGAAATGTGTTGTGTATGACGCTGCCTCGTGTTAAAGAGATATAAACGGTGGTATATTTTACAGTGTAGACTTTTTAGTGCTCTTTAGTGGACAAACCACATAATGAAGATACAGTCTCTAAATTACCTCAAACATCTTTTTTATTAGTGTTATTAATACTATTCAATTGCTTATATGAATTCCTTATCTCCCTGCTCATATTTGTAGCTTTGGATGAAGGCTGTAAATCTGTTTTATCCAGTAAAGAAAGACAAAGCATATTGTTGAACACTCTAAATTTCATCAAACTATTCAGCAATAAAAAGTTACACATTGAAAGGCACCAGGCCGTGTCCATATTTGGCTGTGAAGGTTTGTCATGCCTGATGACGTCCTCTGTGTCCTTTTTCTGTGTGCGTATGGGTCTGTGTGTGTGTGTGTGTGTGTGTGTGTGTGTGTGTGTGTGTGTGTGTGTATGTTTGTGTGTGTGTGTGTCTGTGTGTGTGTGTGTGCGTGTGCGTGTGCGCGTGCGTATGCACTGCGTAGATGGAGCGTCAGATCCTGATGCAGAACCAGATGAGAGAGAGACAGATGGCCATGCAGATCGCCTGGTCTAGAGAGTTCCTCAACTACTTTGGCTCTTTCTTTATGGTGGCCACCTTGGGACTCACTGCAGGGTGAGTTTTGTCTGCTATGACTGCTTTCACAGGTATTTGTTCAACGCACAAGACGCAAAGAGATAATCTGTTTTAAGCACACACACTGGTAATAATGCACAGTGGGGGAACTACCTGTATCAGCATGTGAAGTTTCCAAAGCAAGAGGCAACCTCCGGTCTCAAAATATGAAGCCCATACTGAAGTGTTATAAACTGCTGTCATCGAGAATCGGCTTGAGGCTGGCTGCAGAAACACTGGAAACCACATACACACCAATTCAAAAAAGATGATCTTTGCAGCATTAATAAACATGTTTACAGCCTGGATAAAAAAAACAGTTTAGGCCGAAGTAGCTCATTTCTCTATCAGCACACACTGTACGAGGGGTGAATTTTTTTCGTAAGATATTAAGATTATGACTTACAAGTTTTGCCCTTTTGAGGACATGACTGACTTAACTGACAGGAGCACTGTAGCTGTTGGCTAGGAGGCCCAAAGCTGTACGTCTTACGTCTCTTTACGTCACACTAGGCCTGGTTGAGTTCAGCATTTCCAATATGGCTCCCACCGATGATTTGCTTCAAAACAGCGCTTCAGAAACAGATGGATGACATCAAGGATACTTCGTCCATTATTTAGCGTGGAAATATGTGTGTAAAGATCTGTGAGTGGGTGCCCAATGAGACTGGGACGCTTTTTTTAATGACAGGGAGTTGAACTAGTAAGTGGTGTGCAGTTAGTAGGCTTCATAACAAAAGACAACTTCAATGCGTTGACTGGACCTGTGGGGATTTCTTTAGAGGGTGTGGTTTTTTGTATTTCTTCTATGACTTCTCTGGGATGACTCATTGTTTATTCAGGTTTTCTTCTGCAGGAAGAATACACTTTTGGGACATCTGACTTCAACTTTCTCCAGAGAGTTTTTGAGTGTTTTCCTGACTCCAGTATCTTCTTTCTGAGGATGTAAACCAGCCATGTCAGAAGTTGACTTGACATTTTTCAAAGTTTGTCATCAAATACTTCCAGGATGAAAGATCTGTGGACCTAAAAAAAAAAACCAAAAAACCCCACTACAAAGTCCTTCTGAGTTATTGTGTTAAATTCAATGTAAATCACATATTTAGTGTTCTGTGTTTAAATAAAATTTTGCAGCCTAAGTTGAGGACTTCACATTCTGAGTGCATGAAGTTTGGTTTTTGTCACACATTGGCTTACATTTCTTCTCTTTGTCTCTTTGATTTTCTCCAGAGCAATAAAAAGGAAGAGACCTGCCTTGTTGGCTCCCATCATTCCTCTCAGCTTCATATTTGCCTACCAGATGGACAATGCCTATGGGACGCTTATGTATCGAATGAGAGGTACGACAAAGCAGTTATTAATATCACTGTTATCACCAGAAATAGGCTAAGATTACATCTTAGTAAGACATAAAAAACCTAATCTGTTCACATCAGGTTACATGTTTCTCAGGGTGTTTTTGCAGAGAAACTACTTACACTATAAGTCAGTTTACTAACCTTAAAAACACAAAACAGGATGTTTCATAGGGGACCTTGGTCAACTGATTTTTCTGAAGTTTTATTGTTTATTGTTTATTTTGTGTATTAATTTGCACAATTAAAAGATTATACATACAAGAAAAAGAGCAAAGATAAATAAAATACTGTACAGGAAGAGGCAGAAAACTCAGAGAGCTTATTTGAAGCCTCCACCCAAATAGTGTTCTAATATCAAAAATTAATTAAAAAATACTAAATTGACACATAAAGACAATAATTGATAATAAAAATAAAATAACATAAGAATATACAAAATTAACAATTAATATAAATACAGTCATTACATCACCAGAATTCAAAAGTAAAAAAATATGAATATGATGTGCATGGACACCTACTCTATGAGAATGTGGTTGAGCATGATGCGTATAATTAAGTAACAGCGGTTAAAAGTTTTTTCAAGCATCCTTTATAATATTTAAAGATAAACAGTTTTTCGCCACAGTGGAACAAATATTCCAGAATTTGCTGCCCCTGAAACGTATTGAGAATTGACTTGTACAAGTAAAACATTTAGGAGGATGGAGAAATAAAGTTTGACGAGTTGAATAAGAGTGGACCTGTGAATTTAATTTGAAGTAAGACTTGAAGTGATCAGGGATATTCCCTTCACGTTGTATTTTATACAAAAACACATATTTGAAAGATATTGATGTTACAGATAGATGTTATTGATTAAAGTCTCTTTAATTCACTTATTAATAAGCCTACACATTCCATTACACTAGGTGGTGGTATGCAATTCACCATTACATTAGAGAGGAAGAACAAGCACAGCCACAAAGAGCGCCCCCTATGTGGAGGATAATATGATAGCAGTTTGTGGAACATGTGCCTTAAGTATTCTATGAGCAGGATAAAAAAGCCCTCAAGTATGAATACAACTGATCTTTAAAGTCCCCTGAAAAGTCGTCATTGCAGCAAAGATGCATTGTAAAAACACAAAGCAGCAGTATCGGCAGAGTAGTAGTAGCATCCATAAAATGGTGAGTGCTGTAGTGCTGGTCTGAGATCAGCAGAAAGTTTACCAGAGACAACCCAAAGCTGAAGCAATCTCTGACAAAATCACTGAATTTCCTGCACTTGTGTCCAACCTTTTTTCTAAAGTAGAAGATGAAAAGTTGCACGAGCTAACGGTGTGTTTGGAACAGTATCCTGAGTGGCTGCTTCTTTGCAGACATATCTACTTGCCCTTTATGATGTGATCTCGATACACATTCACAGACTGATCATCAGTTCCTCTTGTTTCAGTAGTTATTTCAGCTTTTTTGATACAAACGTATTCACTGTCAGGACATGTCAAGTGTTTGGCTAGATTGAGCTATATTTATCTCACCTCATTATCCCAAATGTTTTTTTAGGGTAACAAAGAAATATACAGAAGTACAACCACAGAACACAACACTACATGCAGCTGTTGTACATATAAACCTCAACTTCAAACCTCCATTTATTTTCTGCCCCCAATCCTCAACTGGAAAGTCACAAACCAAATATTTAGAGAACAAAAAAAACTACTGTCACAGACGTCTGTTTGCTTCAACAATACACATTGATTTTTCTTCCTCTAATTACATCCTCAGGGGAAGCTGAGAGTATCATGACGTCTGAACACGACCGCCTGGACCTGCCCCACGGGACGCCTTCTTTCGATAGCATAGAGAAGGCTCGACGCGCTCGAAGCAGCCTGGTCTCCTTCTTGGAGAAGTGAAGTGTTGGTATTTTTGTCATAATCATAAAGTCGATGTGTTCAGGCGCCATGCTTTCACTTAATTATGGAAAATGTAAAATAACAACTGCCTTTAGACCTGTGTGAGTCCATGGTTTGCACTAATTCTTTGTCATGGAATTTCAGTCAATTAAGATGAAATGTCAATCAATTGAATAACTATTTAAAAATAATGTGTTTTTTATTTGAGGTGCATCATTAGCCAAACAGTTTCAGCAATGAACCCATTTTTTGAGTAATTTACAGAGATTGATGCAGAATAACAGTCAAAATACTTAAGTTAGTTAATACCACACTGTCAGTACTCTAATGTATCATGGAATCAATCTGAAACAAATATTTACACCTATTGCATTCAACCATTAAAGCATTAATCACTCAGTCTCTTACTATTCATACAGTTTGTTCTATAAATAGTTTCATCAAGATAAAAAAAAAAGTGTATGTTACCATTACAACAATACATGCTATAACAAGAGTCAGATATCAGAGTGCAACTTTTAGTGCCGTATGCCGATTAAACTTAACATCAATTCTTGTTTGTTCAACTCCAACAGTTTTAATTGTGTAGCTTTATCACCTGTACAGTTTCAATCTAAACTTAAAAGGCTTAAGTTTGCATGCCATCCATCACCGAGTCCAAACAGCATGCCATAAATGCATCAGCGATGAAATCAGCTAGATTACTTTGTTTTCTATTGGAGTGTCTTAACTGCACAAAGCGTAACCCTGTGATGTGACACAGCACAACACGACCTGTCACTTCGGTTTGATCCAGACACTCTCTTCACTTCAGCTGTGGAATTACCTTAATGATGCGTTTACGTTTCATGACAGAAACTAAACAAAGTGGCCACAGGCTTGAGGGACATTTTACAAGTTGCTGAGAGCATTCAGTGAGAAAATGTTTTATGATTTTCTTTTGCTTGACCACTCAAAAGAGCTTGTTAGTGTGTTTAACAGAATGGAGATAGCAGTGCTTTAATGGTAATGTCTGGGATTGAAGTAAAGAGGAGCCGTCCAGTTTTCTACTAATAAAGCTCAAGAAAAGGATGATACTTAATATTCTTCCATCTCTGACCCCTCCAGCTGATCTCCGGTGCACAGCTGATATCAGTGTAGCTCGTTTACAGTTTATGATGCAACAGAAGTGTTTCTTGAACGCATGTAGAGTGGATAGTGAGCATCTATTGCTACGTGATGTGATCCGATTCAATGCAATGTGCTGCAACCTGATGTTTGCATGCTGTTAGGACACAGTGTAATTTGATTATTTTCTACAAATTTCATTTGGATCTTTGATACTGCAAAATTATACAAGTTATGTTAGCTAATCCCTCTCTGAGTTAAAGCTGCATGACGGGAATGTTGGCCACTAGAGGGCAGAGTTATTCCTGAATACATTCAAAATAATGTAACCCCAATGACGTCTGGGCTTATGAAGCCGTGTGATTAATATCTCCACAGAGAATTTGCACAGAAGATACTAAACAAAGCAAGAAAAACCTTATTGTAAACATATTAATGCAACATTTATGTTTGAAGCTGTAGTTTGGTTTCCAGATTAATACAATTTATTGTCAAAGCTTGTTGTACTTGAAAAGACAAAGCCTCGGCAGAGCCATTAAAGCTGATAACAACATATGACTTAATGGAAATATTTCAAGAATTTATTTGTTATGAGAAGCGCACAAAACTGTATCCCCAAAATCTTGTGGGTTTTTTTTTTGGTTGGAAAAGACTATTTGAAAAGTTAATTTTAAGTGCTGAGAGCCTTTATGCCAAAGCTTTATGCATTTTTATTGCCAGAGTTGTATGGGGTTGGATGTAAAATATTCCAGGGTGCTGATATTTATAAATAGCATATTTACCATCATTTAAATTATGTTTACCATCATGGGTACCAATAAAGAGATATACTGTAAAGGCTTCTTCCTCTCCATTCATCTTTTCATTACAGGGACATTTTATATTCCACAGACAGATGATGTGAAAAGAAGCATTAACCATTTACAATCTTTAATATCTTCCCTGTAAAGTGCACAAAAAAGAATAAATGCTTTCAAATCAAAAAAGTTTGAATGAGTAACGTGCACACTGACACCTCACATATATGAACACAACCCTTATATTACTGCGATCGAGAGAACAAAACACCAAGTACGTCATGGTCATCAATCTAAATGACGTGTGTGTGTGTGTGTGTGTGAGTGTGTGTGTGGTGTGTGTGTGTGTGTGTGTGTGTGTGTGTGTGTGTGTTAGAAAAATGGGGAGGAAGGGAGGGAGGGTGACAGCTTGGGTCAAACACACAAGTTGATGCGTAAAGTAGTGACTAAGACTATTGAGGGTACAAGAAGAGGAAACCAAAGTCTGCTCTCCAGCACAAGGCAGCCTCAGACGCGCATCTAATACAACTTCAGCATTCAACAGGCTGCTAAAAAAACTAAAGGAAACAAAAAACAAAGCTCAGAAAGAAGAAAAGGATTTGAAACAGATCTGAGGTGGAGCTTAGCTGACCCTCCTGCTGGCTCATTGTGTTAGTTTGAGGACTAGTGCTGAAGGAAAATGCTGTGGAGATTGAGTCTTGCGCTGGCTGTGGTGTGTGTCAGCGGCATTCGTAGCAGTGTGAAGGCTGATGTGATGAGCAAGCTGATCATCCCGAGGGACTATGGGGTGAAACTGTGCGGGAGAGAGTTCATCAGAGCCGTCATTTTCACCTGCGGAGGCTCCCGCTGGAAACGATCCACAGAAGGGGACTCTGGTGAGTTACCATCACTGATATCTCATCCATTACTTGTACACGGTTATCTTTAATGTAAAACTGATCAGATGAGCTTTGATGTAAAAATGTCCTCTTCAACACATTTATCTGTCATTTTGTTTTTGGTATAGTGTAAGAAATTGATTTCCAGCTGGGCTCTTGATAATCACAGGGATTAAACAGACATGAAAATATAATATAGTTCCATTCAGTTATACATTTCTCCAGAGCCTGTGTCGGATCATAAGTTGTTGCATGTTAAAAGGTTGGGGGCTACAGAGTATTCATTCAACCTTCATTTGTGTAAGTCAAATGTTTGACAGAGCCTCAAATTTCAGCACCAGCTCTTGCTTAATGTTATGGAAAATTACAGTTTCTGTTGTACAATCTACTTAGTCTAAGTTTTTTCCCTTAGTACTGATTAACTTTGGGTTTTGTTTGTTAACCATTTCACTGTTCTAGCACACCAAAAATTAGCAGAACAATTTTCAGTAAAAACATCTATCTAAACTGGTGAAAACTGAAGAATAAAGCTAATTAACTAGTGCAAAAAACAAACAAAATACACTGATTGACTCTTAACATAATAGTAAGAAGCTACCTTTGTTTCGGTGCTGGTAGATGTTTTTCAATTTCATATATTAATCTTGCTTTTCAAATCCAGACTGATGTTGATGTTTCATTTATCCATCTCTTGTCCTTCTCCAGTTCCCTCACAGTGGAGTTCCTTCCGTGACGTTACAGTGGAGGATCGCCATCAAACCTGGCAACCCGCCCCAGAGCTCTCAGAAGATAACCTCACTCCTCCCCACGTTGCCTCCTCTTACTCCCTGGCTGACCTCCTGGCTCTCTTCGGAGCCGGCCAGCATTCGACGAGAGACCCAGAGATGGTGGAGAGGTCTCAGCCATTGATGGCTTGGGGCGAGCAAGACGAGCACCTTGCCGCAGGTGACTGGCTCGTATCGAGCAAGAGGAAGAGGAACTTTTCTCTGGGTGTGGCGGGAAAGTGCTGCAGCCAGGGGTGTACCAAAAATGATATCGGACGCTTGTGTTGAGGCGGGGGAGGGGGTATGGTGGAGAAGGTTGGGATGATGGCAGAGGGGTTGTGATGTGAAGAAGGGGTGATGGGCGGTAAAAGACAGTGGCTGAAACATCCAGGTTATTGTGTAGAGAAATTCACATCTGCTGTTAACAAGGCTGTAGTTAGCAAACACCACTTATGTCTTATTGCACAGAATTAAAACATAGAGATGAATTATTTAAAGAGCCTCATCCCCTTACTTCTACTTCATGTCTGTCAGAATTTCTTTTCTTCTCCTCACTTGTTTAATATTTTGTTTGAGAAAAGATCATGTTCTATTCTGTCTGCTTTTGATCATAGAGAATAAATTTTCAATACTGTATTAAAACTTAACATTGTCGCAGTATCTTTGTGTTTTCAGTGTTGAAGGATTCAGAGCGTTAATCTAAGTCCATGTCTCGCCTGCAGACTAAACACCATTCATAACAACACAAGCCAATATCACACAATAATGTCATTTAGGCTGTTGTGAACGCATTACCAGCCTTTGTTCGCAATGTTACACCTCTCTGATCGCTGAGCACCCCGAGGACTCTGCTGGAATAAAAGGATTTCTTTTAATGTTCTTTTAACCCTTCCTGAAACATTGAAAACACACATTGACAACCTGCACTAAAACAGGAGACACATTTTGTGGGGTAAAAATGTACAGTGATGTTTGCTACACATCCCTGTTTCAATATTTAGACATCAAGTTATTAATGGTAGCTGCGTGTTCGCATCAAATGGAGAGTGAAGTCTCATTAAGCTTCAGTCTTTAGGTGAGGAAAGACAAGTTTACAAAAACAATCCATGTAAGAAAACATTCAGACAGTCCAGGTCATCAGGGTAGATGAAGCTCAGTATGTATGTGTTAAGTACAGTGACTCATTCTGTATATGTATATCATGTACATGCATCTATTTAAGGCCAGCCTTTTATGTAGTTAGAAAGCCTTTGACAGTTGTGAGATGACCACAATTAATCGATTATCGATTAATTGATTGTTAAGAAATTACTCGAAACACACATTTTTGTTATCAATTTTCCGTCACGTGGAACACACATCATGTGGTCTCATATTACACTCATCTATCAGGGAGGTGTTTTAAGTTTAAAGCATGTTTCGATGTGAATCAGCTGTTAAAGGTGTTGCGCACAGCGGAGACGCTCAGCTGGCGGCTGCGCCTGTGCGTCAGGTTTCCACGTGCGCTTTTTAAAAGAGGATCAATACAAAACTGCTGCCAACAGCGACACGGACACAAAGGTTGACTGCTTTAAACAGGATATTTCCCACCTCTGGATACGAAGGCAACAGACAGGTGGGAAATTCTGGTACGCTACATTTACAGACCAGCAACATCAGAGCCGTCTGGGCTTTTCTCCAGCTGGACTGATTATGACCCGGTTGCGCTCCTGGCTGACACCTGACCGAATACACATGATTATTTTTCTCAATAAGAACGAGTAGACAGAAAACTGGACACTGTGAGTCTGAAGTACTTTTCTCTTAGTATTATGAGCCTTCACATTATAAGATTATGTCCGCGGAGAATATTTTAATGAGCCTGATCGTTGATATTCTGCGTGTCAAACGTTTACCCGTATTCAATCCCGTCAGTTATATGCATTTTGTTGCTGTAGAAAATAAAATTTAGGGGGGAAACAACCTATTTGGCATTGTTTTTGACAAAGAATAATGTTTTTTTCAATTAATCGATAATTGATCGTTAACATTTCCAAAAATCGATCACGGAAAATACTTAAAATGTACATCCCTAGTTGTGATTCCTTTGTTTGTTGGAAAATAAGAATTAAAAATGTCTTTCCACAAGTGTGCAGTCCATAAAGTTCAAAGTAGTAAAGCAGCAACAATGAACAAAATCATTTTGAGACTACTGGTGCTTTTATGGTTGACATTAAAACACATATTTACATACACACACACACACACTCAACATGAACATGTTTACATCTTTATATGAACAAAGGAGAAAGAAACAGCTCATTCAAGTTTAAAATCAAGCTTTGTCCAAAAATGAAACAATAAAAGCACTTCCCTTTGTTGTTTTTTATTCTCCATCTTCAGAACAAAACCATTACTCTGATCATAGTATCAGCCGGATGATGGATACTACAGACCGTATGAAATAGCGTTAGGAGCTCAACATTGTATATACAGGTTAGGAAGTAAAAAAATTATACTGCAAAGCCCATGATGAGACATAACTAAACTCTGAGTTCTCACACAGGTTAATGAGGAGTTGTTGCTGACATCATGTAAACAAATAACAGGTAATGTTTCAAGATATGTAGTCCTGGAAAACTTCAAAAACTCAAATAAGGCTCCTTCATCACAGAGCGAGTCCTGTTGTAGAAATCTGACTAAAACATAAGTAGAGGTGTTCATGGTGGGTCTTCTTGTGACAGAGGTATGGTCATTTATTCAGTCTTTATAATGCCGGTCAAAGAGGACCAGAAGATGTCCTGCTTAGTTCTTCTCAGAGGTTTGGCTTCATATAAACAACACAGTCATGTTCAACACTGAGATGGCTTACTCTCTCGCCTCATTTCTTAACACAAATAAAAAGTTTCTCTTTATTTACAACACTTAAAGACAAAATCACAACTTTTTGTTAGTGATTCATCCATTTTTGAACTTTACTGATATGACCTTTAGACTAGAACATTCATCACAAGTTAATCAAAGCAAAGGCAACCACTGAATCGTATAAAAGTATCTTATTTTCGTAATCAATGACTACTGTCAAATACTTTTTTATAAAACACAGTATGTAAAAATAACACAAACAAAACTCTTACGCCATACAGAAATGTTCTTAAAGGCCTCAGAAACAATCTTTTTTGTTGTTGCAGTCAGATGTAGTGTATGAACTTATCAGATCATTTGTAGATTTGATGTGGCCTTAAAAAGACACTGGTAAACTGATAAAATACAAATCCAGCAGATATTGCTAATATTTAACATTCTTGTAATAGTATGACAATATTTACATTTAAAGGCCTGTAAAGTATTGAAAAAAGTATACCTGGGACTTTGAACAGGTAATCATTGTCCTGTTGTTATTTTGAGGACTGTCTCCAGGGAGTCAGGACCTACAGGTCAAAGGTTCAAGAATCAATGCTGCTCATCCGTCCTTGCTTTCTCGTACCGTCTCCACACTAATGATTAATTTCTTGAATGTAGGGCGGAGTCTTGGTTCGCTGTTCCAGCACTCTGTCATGATCTTGTGAATCTGTGGGAAGCATCATAACATCAGAAAAAGAAGATAAAATAAGAGCAAGTACTCAAATCTCCTTCACTGACTGAACTGGTTTCATGCTTTGGAACGTTTAGATATATTTGTTATCAGCACCAGGTTCCTCTGTTCATTTTCTTTCCAAATGAAGTAGTTTTCTTAACTCCCCCCAAAAAACATTCTTGATCAAATGTTTCGCCTTGAGCACAAATCTGCATGGGGCTGTGTCACAAAAATTCAATTAGCGTTTGGATTCCCTGTCTTCCTGAAATGCATCAAAAATGATCCAACCTCCATTAATAAAAACAAGGATACAAAGGTTGCTTTCTTCTCCTCTTCAGGACAGACCAGACAAGGCTTACAATACTTACTTTTATTGTTTTGATGATTTTGGGATTTGCTTATTACAAGTAAACCCCAAGACACTTAGTGTTAACAGTGAAACTGAGACTCACAAGAAACGAACAAGTGCTCCTTAAGGGACATAACACACTAAGACATGATAGTGAATTTCGCTCTATTAAGTCAGAGCAGGTCTCAGTTACACTTACTGTTAACAGTGACACACTAACAAATGACTGTGTTTATTTTGCCAGCATATAGATGTGTGTGTGTGCGTATGTGTATGTGAAGGGGGCTGGGCTTTTTATCGAAACATGTGACTGTTTCTCGTGTTGCTAATTGGGCTGTTAACAATGAAGCACTCAGAAAGCTGGAATTTGTTTATCACTAACCACCGACTTTACTGGAATTTCCAAACTTCTCACAGGTTTTTTTTTGTGGCCTTCTACTGTTTGCAAAGACTTACTGACCTCCTTTGGACAACTGTCCGGTGCAGGGAGTCTATATCCCTGTTTGAGTAGGTCGATCAGATGGTAGACGATCATCTGACCCTGCTTTTCATTTCCCATCTTGTCCATAAACACCTGAAAAGCAGACAAAGAAGTTTGTGTTCCACTTTAGAAAAAAAATAATGAAAAAAGTTTCCACAGCTAAAGCGTTTGTCCCAAAAAATTATTTAAGAAGTGTTTTTTGTTTTTGAGTGCTTAATCAACTGATTTCCTTAACAGCTCTAAATGAAGTCTAATTAAGTCAATTTAATTATATCATTTAGTCAGACAGTTGACTAAGCAATCAGTGGTAAAATGGGAGAATGGTTACTGGACAAAAAACTTAAATTTGGTAATTATTGGAGTTAGAAATAGAAGACTGAGTCAGTGTAGTACCGCTGGTGGGCTGCAGTTCTTATCACTGTAAGTGAAGAGTTCATAGAGGACAACACCGAAACTCCAAACATCTGATGCCACAGAGAACTTGCTCTCTGTCAGCGACTCTGGTGCATACCTGAAAAAATTGAGATCAACGTCAACCCCAAACATATATCAAATAAGATGCACACTGTACAAAATATTATTAAAAAAGTCCAAATGCACACTGATATAAACGCATGACAGAAACAATAGGTACACAGCATCTCAAGATTAGCTACAAAGTGCTATGGTGCTTACTATAGCTGTAACAAAGCTATTTAGAATATTCTCATGGAGCTACTTTATATTTAGTTTACCTCTACCTTTATCAAAAGCAAACCACAAAATACTGAAAATACTTTTTGAACTGTTATTGCACACATGCAGTGTGCCATCCTCACCAGAAGATGGGGCTCTCCCCAGGCTCTCTGACTGTGTAGTACTCTTTGTCCTGCGGCAGCACCTTGGTTAGTCCAAAATCCCCAATTTTCACCCTCATCTCACTCTCCACCAGGATGTTTCGAGTGGCCAGATCTCTGTGGATGTACCGCTTAAGGGCTAGATAGTCCATACCCTAAATAACATAATCACACCAACAATAAATAGATTGTATGAGCACTTAAAGTGATACCAAATGATTTACGCAGCTTAGCAGTACATTTTTTATCATCCCCATTATCTTGATGATTGTTTTGCTTTTAAAAAAACGAATAAAAATCAAAATAAGTTCACATAAAAAGTAAAAAGAGACCATATTTATTATATGTCTATATGCTCTGACACATTTCATTACTTACAAAGGCAACACATACCACTAGAAATCCACATCTCAACCTGACATTGTTATTGAACTGCTGATCTCTGAGGTCGGCACCACCTGCTTCAATATATTACCTTGCAAATCTGTGATGCATAGTGCAGCATTTTCGTGGAATCAAAGCGGTCCTTGTGTTTGATGAGATAATCTCTGAGGCTGCCGTAGGGGAGATACTCCATGATCAGCCGTAAGTTCCTTCGTCCTGCAAGAATAAAGAAGTTAGCTGCGATACTTAAGGGAGGTAATATGACGTGGGAGCAGGGAAGTGGAGGCCTCTGCAGAGGTACAAATGAGAAAATCAAGATTTATGTGTGTCATGGGCACAGTCATTGACACCCTAGGCAGCAAGTTTGGGACCTCTAAAGACATTATGATATGTAGGAAAATCTATCTGGGCGGTTGAATAAAGGAACATTTGTCGGTTGAACGAGCCAGTGAGGGAAAAAAAGTGAGGAGCCAGTGAGGAAATGACACATCACACTCATTATTGCAGTAGCTACTTCATGTTGCACATAAAGAAATCGATCATGCTCATACCTGCACTGTAGCAGACTCCTTTGTATTTAACGATGTTTTCATGGTGGAGGGATTTGAGGATCTCGATTTCCCGCTCGAAGTCTCGGAGATGCTCGGCTGTGCTGTGCTGCAGCTTCTTCACAGCCACCACCTCTCCTGTGCTGTCCTGCAGGGGGTCGTACCTGCACATCTCCACGCTGCCAAAGTTCCCCTGCACATAAAGATTGTAATAAAGATCAGAGGGACATCGGTGGAGGATTCTCAAATAATTTGGGCATTTCTCTGAGAAATGACCCACACGTCCTACTGCTCAGAAGACTAATGGAGGAGATAAAGAAGAATAGAAGGATATTAGAAATTAAATATATGAAATGGAAAATATTACACTGAAAATCAGAAATGAATTCCATATTTTGAACAAAGATGGAAATAATCAGAGAGGAACACACTGTGTAATATCTCTTATGAGCCTCTGGTTGTAAGTAAGCATTAACATGACCATATAGTATTACCTGTACTCATGTTTTTTTTTTTACATGTATATATACAGTATTTATGCACAAAGCTGTGTTCTTTATGTACCTACATGAACCTTGGGTAACTGGCTGTCACTCCAACACCAATAGTAATCTATCCTCATACCTAAATGTATTCTATCAGCGAGATGCTAAACATTGAATGAGAGTTTAGATCAGTGTAATCAGCATCTTCACTGATTGTTAGTTCAGCCTTGTTTGCTTGTTTTATTGCTGGTGTTTTTTTGTCTTATTTTTACATTGATGCTCTGTAATGTCATATCATTTCTTAAAATGTTTTACAACCTCCCCAAAGATCTGAGGAATACAGAATTAACAGACTGTTTATGGCTTTGTTATGTAGTTGCTAGTCAGTAGTTTCATTGGTGCCTTCCCACAAAGGAAGAGTCGAAATTAATAATGTCATAAAACAAAAGAAAACCAGCTTTCTTTAGAGGCCACTGAACATGCCTGATGATGTTCCCACATTATCATAAGAGTCGTACTACTGTGTTTTATAAATCATCTGAAAGCTGCATTCCCATTACCCAGAAAACAAAAAGGAGGGTGGCCATATTATCCAGCTTTTCCATGGGAGGTCTTTAAAATTCTTGAACAAATATATTTGTGTGAAAATAGCTCAGAAGGAATTGACCCAAAGGAAAGTCGTGTGGCGGATTACAAAGCTTGTTGGGATTGGATTACAGTTTTTAACCATGACTGATGTTTTGAGGTTTCTGGAGTGCTTAATACATGATTACTCCTTGTGGCACAATGGCTATGCACCATTATGGTTTTGTTCACCACTTTTCTGATTATCATTATGTCTTACAGCAAAGCTAAAGTACGACTGTACATGCAGTACAGGTCGCATAAGATGAGTTGGATGTGTTTGTTGCTGTTTTTTAACACTACGCCGAGCCGGCTGCTCCTTGTTTTAATGAGAAGACAATAAGTGAAGAGAGGGAGCAGCATGATAATCAGGGAAATACAACTTGATCTGATTGTAACAAGGCGGTCACATCCTTAAGAACAAATTAATGCGCCCACACTTCCCCGCACAGTCCAGCCTGAGGGTGAAGAATATTTAGTGAATGTGGCTGAAGCCATACGTCAGATTGTCTGCTCTGTGGCTCAGCCCTGGAAGGTTTCACATCGTGATCAACTCATTTCAGTAAAACACCCCTCGTGATGAGAAATTAAAACATGTGCACTTGAGCACATTACATTAACAATCTCAAAGAGTCAAATCAAAAAGAGACGGAATATATTGACCAATCAGCCATGACATAATGGACACCTTTCTAGCAGAACCAGCGTTAACTTCTTCAGCAGTTTGATAAGAGCTGACCTTCGCTCACCACACACATCAGTGAGCCTTGGTCAAATGCTCACTTGCTGCTCAACAGATCCCACTTTCGGACAGGTCACATTGTAACATGAGGATACAGGTTATTCACGTCACCCACCAGTGGTCATAAAGTTATGGCTGATCAGTGTATTTATTGTGTGTGTGCATGTCTCACTTTGCCTAGCTGCTTCAGGAAGATGAGGTGCCGCTCTTCAAACTGGGCCGGCTCACGGCTCTCAGAGGCCCATGGGAAGCCGGAGCCTCTTGTCCTGTTGGGCACCATATCACTCTCTACCAGCAGCTCATAGTCTGCAACAAAGTTATGTAAAAACTAGCGAGTGTACTGTATGTATAACCATGTGATCAACATGATGTGAGGATCTTGCCTCTGATGCTGAATTTGAATGAGGATGTTTCGTCCTACCTGGTGTGAAGAGGCTGTTTAGATCCCTGATCACTGCCCTGAAGGAGGGTCGGTGTAGGGGCTCGTAGTCCATACAGCTGTTGATCAGATTAGCCAGCTCTGTCCATTTAGGAGCGGGCAGCTGGTGCCTGTCCTCGTAGAACAAGATCTTCTGAAGAGGCAAAGTACAAAAGTGAGGGTTTAAAAATATGTATATTGTTTTTCAAGGAGAAGGGTGTCAGAATAATGAATGACTGTATTCTTGCCAATTGTTCTTTGAAAAGATAAACTCTGCTCTCACGTCTGTGCAGTAAAATGAACCAGTTGGCTTAGCTTAGATAGATTGATACATCTTTGTCCTTAGCCAGGAAATTTGTTGTCACCGTCTGTACAAGTATACATACATAAAACATAGATAATAAACAATAAACAATAACATGGTTTTTGGCCGGGAGCAGTCGGATGATTTATTTCAATTTTTTTTCCCAAAGTGTTTAACTATTCCTTTAACACAGTTCAATAAAAGTAAGTATACAATATTGCTCTACTGTTTGTGTCTCAGACCTTGGAGCAGTCCAGGGTGCTGAGCGGTTTGTCTCCACCACTGCAGATCTCCCAAAGAGTGGTCCCAAATCCCCACTTATCAGTGGCTAAACTCAGGTTTTGGCTGTTTTCAATGCACTCAGGAGAAATCCACGGGATACGCTCAACCAGAACTGAAGGACGGATGCGAGGAGACACAGATACACAGAGAGAAGGAGATACAAAAGGTTTAAGATCAACAGCGAGGGAGGTTCAAATAAAAAGAACGCAACAAAACCTTGGTGAGCATTGTTCACACACATCATCACGCAGGTGTGACATCTGCGTCATCTCACATCAGATCAGTGCAAGCACCCGTTAGTCTCACCTTCTCGAGGCAGCACAGTGATTCTGATTCCCGGATCACTGAGTTTGATGAAGGGCATGTTACCCATCATCCTATCCTCCTCTCTGATCAACAGAACATTCTTAGCACATATGTTTCCATGGATGAGATTCTTATCCTCCTGGAAGCATAAAATGGTAGAATTAACAGATTTATTACCATAACGTCAGCAGATCGCTAAGATGTGACTGAGGAAGCACTATGCTGATCATGTCCGACTGCTTTCTTTTTTTCCCTTTTCTTTTATTACCAGGTAGTGCATGGCCCAGGCCAGCTGCTTGGCCACTTCCAGCTTCCAGGTGATGTTAACACAGCTTTTATTCTTTTTTAGGTAGGTGTCCAGAGACCCAAATTTACCGTACTCCTGCACCATCATGTCTGAAAACAAACAATACACTCATTAAAAACCGAATGTTTGCTTTTGTGATGATTATATTGAGAGGACATGATGGAGAATATTGGTGGAACACTGAGAGGAGAGAGAGAGAAGATCGTTCTGTTTTGTATTATATTGTATCACATCATACCCCTTTGTATCGCATTGTATTGTATCATATCGTACAGTACCTTATCATTTAGTGTTGTATCGTTTTGTATTGTATCCTATCGTGTCTTTTTGTATTGTATTGTATTGTATTGTATTGTATCGTATCATTTTGTATCGTATTGTTTTGAATATAGTTTTGAATCGTATGGTTTTGTATCATATTATTCTGTATCGTATCATTTTGTATTGTATGTTTTTTTATCGTATTTTTATAAACTTCAGTCATTAAATGTAGCATTTCTGACTTATACAAGTTATTAAGCAACATACATTACAGCATTTAGATATCAAGAAGTGTCATTTCAATGTAATTAAAGTACCAAGAAGCCATACAAAGGCATCAAAACAGAGATTGTTTCAATAAAATTGCTGACAGGACATCCCTGACCTGCATACAAGCCCCTCCTCTCCCCCAAGGCTTTGCTTTCAGCTCCACAGATGCCTGATTTATATAAGGAAAGGACCAGTCTGACACTCCAGTGGCAATAATTTGTTTTGGATGTGTGATTAAAGTCTTTTCTTTCTTACGGTCTTTGTTTCTCTATCGTGTCTTTTTTTTTTGCTGCACTCAAAAACACTTTTTCTCCTGAGGGTTTAAGTCTAATCAAAGGTCAGGAAAAATGTTTTCTCTCTGTGATAACCTAAAGTGATGTCAACAGATTGTTTTAAGTGGGAAATTTGCTTCACTTTTTCAGAAGAATAACAGGGTTCCTTTGAATTCACACACGGCTGTTCCCTCATCACAGCATTACATAGCAAACGGACTGCCAAATGGAGGACAGCCTAAATCATTACTTTCTATTACTTTTCACCAATGCTGTCCAGTAGAGTGTGTGTGTGTGTGTGTGTGTGTGTGTGTGTGTGTGTGTGTGTGTGTGTGTGTGTGTGTGTGTGTGTGTGTGTGCGTGTGCGTGTGTGTCTGCGTGTGTGCGTGTGTGTGTGTGTGTGTGGTGTACTTACTCTCATCGCCACAAACACACATGCCATAGTTGAGGAGTAAGTGTTTGTGTGAGAGCTGGCTCATCATACTGGCTGCTTCATAGAATGACTAAAAGAGAGAACATCAGTGGAAATATTCTTATCAGCTTATCTCTTCTTATCGCCTGACCCCGAAGTGATAAAAAAAAATTGGCCCAAAAAAGTATTCATTCAGATCCACATACTGACTCACTTTATCACTTACTCACTCACTGACCTCTGAAAAGTTGCGTTGAGCCTTGTCCAGGATTTTGATAACAACATCTATCTGGTGTATCTCTCCGTAATCTCTTAACTCCTTCTTCACGCCGCAGAAGATCTTGGTGAACGTTCCTTGGCCCAAACTCTCTTTCTGAAAACACAAGAGTTCTGTGTTAATTTAGGAGACCTACTTTGGAAAGGAAATGGAGTGGGAGTGCATCCTCTACTTGATTTTTGTCAGATATAATTCCCTGACCAATACCATCAATCTGAAATTAATGTTTGGCAAAGTCTTCTGGTACTAAGGTTACAGGATAAAACACTATTTCATTTTTATTACAAGACGAGCATTCTCAAGAAACATCACCAGAATCAGAATTTATTTAGCTTAAACAGAGTTGACTTAACTCAGAGATCAGTGAGAGGAAACGTTTTTTTACAGATAAACTCTCAGCTCTCTGGTTATTGAAAAGTCTTCTGTGGTTTTCCTCTAACAGACATTTTGTTCAAAAGTTAGATTGCTCAAAACACAGAAAACCTGCTGCGACGGAAATGCTTCAGACTCACTGAAAGCACACACTGCCACATTTACACCTACAATTTTCTCACACATGTCCGCGGGTACTGCTAGTGACGCTACACTGCTTAAGATAGATCCATGAGAAGGTCTTTTTTTATCTGTAGGAACCTGACTTTGACAACAGACTGAAGTATCAGTGTTTTAACACCATTACACAGACAGTGACCTCCCACTTACAGTTGTGCTCATAAGTTTACATACCCTGGAAGAATTTAGGATTTCTTGGCCATTTTTCAGAAAATACGAATGATAACACAAAAACTTTTCTTTCACTCACGGTTAGTTGTTGGGTGAAACAATTTATTACCAAACAACTGTGTTGTCATTTGCGTAGTAATGGCTTTCTTCTGGCGACTTGACCATGCAGCCCATTTTTCTTCAAGTGCTTCCTTATTGTGCATCTTGAAACAGCCACACCACTTTTCTTTTAGAGAGTCCTGTATTTCAGCTTAACTTTTTTGTGGTTTTTATTTGAATCCCGAACAATTTTCCTGGCAGTTTTGGCTGAAATTTTTGTTGGCCTACCTGACCGTGGTTTGATCAAGTCCTTGGACATATTTTTATATCCCTTCCCTGTTTTATGCAGTTCAATTACCTTTCCCTACAGATCCTTTGACAAGTTATTTGCTTTCCCCATGACTCAGAATCCAGAAATGTCAGTGCAGCACTGGAGGAAAAATGCATGGTCTGTCAGGAGCCCAGAAACTCACTGACCTTTTATACACACACTGATTACAAGCAAACAGATCACAGGTGAGGATGGTTACCTTTAATAGCCATTCAAACCTGTTTGTGTCAACTTGTGTGCATGTTATCAGGCCAAAATAACCAGGGTATGTAAACTTTTGATCAGGGTCATTTGGGTAGTTTCTGTTGTCATTATGATATAAAAAGAGTAAACACAGTTGTTTGACAATAAATGGATTCACCCAACCACTAACCATGAGTGTAAAAAAAAGTTTTTCTCTTCATTCATATTCTCTGAAAAATGGCCAAAAAAAATCACAAATTCTGCCAGGTTATGTTAACTTTTGAGCACAACTGTAAGTACAGCTCACGTTTGTCAATCTAAAACATTAACCCATTAAAAACAAGATATTGCGTCTTCTTTAAAAAAAAAAAGTACACGTGGAGAGAAAAAGATGAAAAACTAATCGAACTTCTAACACTGATTTCATAGAGGGATTATCGTACAAACACGAGGTCTTCTTTCCGAATCTTGTGGAACACCATCTGGCTGATGTTGTGTTTGTGGAGTGAGGGGGACAGTGGAACCTCTTCTCCTTGGTTATTTCTACACACCAGCAGGTTGGATTTGTCTGAGGAAAGATAAAAATGAGGACACAAGTTATCCCATCACACTATCACATGTGGATACTTAAAAGGCTTTGCTTTAAAGTGTGACACTGTTGGTTGTAAAATTTTAGTCAAAATGAGACAGCTATTGTAAAGTTACACTGTTTAGTAAGAAATCTTTATCATGACTGAAAGCTTTTTGTCTGACACTTACTTTGCTCGGTCACAATCTTTTTGTCAGATGGAAACCTCGGGGGTAATCAATGACTCATCAGTTTTCATCAGCAACTTGATCAAATCCCTACAGAGATCTAATAGTGATGTGCTGAGTCAGAGCTGATCTAATTTTCTACCTATTTACAACATGAGACTAAATCTGCTTCAATACAGTCCATACTATAATAAAGCATAGTGCAACACCACTGAAATAAAATCAATACATCACTGTCAGTGACTAAAATACCAGGCTGAAAATAAGACATTTATCTAATAGAGCGGAAAGGTCACAGTAACTGTGGAGACTCATAAGGAGAGCACCCCTGCAAGGGAACACACTGACCTTTGGGGGTTGGGGGGCAGCATCTGATCAGCTGGAATGTGTATCCATCAGTGCGCAACGCCTCCTTTTGGTAGCAGTGGAGGAGTTCCCTGAGAGAGCCGAAACTCCTCTTGGCACCACTCAGGATGAACTCACCCGCCTCCGTCTTCAAGATCTGACAGTGCTTGTAGTCCACCATGGCCTCACACTGAAGGTTACAACAGAAGATCTGAATTTAGCTGTGCTAAATATGGAAACAATAATATCTTCAGGGATCCAAATCTCCACACTCTGGCCTTGTTTTTATAGTCATGTTGCATCAGCCAATGCAAGGGTAATAAGGGTACTTTGATTCAGAGGTCATGAGATGCAGATTTGACTTTCTAACATGTTTAAATCAACAAATATTGTGAACTTCTCATTGACAAAGACAATATCTTCACAACTCACCCCCACCACAAACGACATGAAGAATTTGTCATAGTCCCTGGGGCTGCAGCGGAGGATGTACAAGCCTTGGTGGTTACCAGAGCGACGCAACTTACCAATCGTAAACTCCATCCTGTGATCAAAGAGAGAGAGACTGTGGTTGTGGAAGTTCTGTGGTTGTTGGTGCACGAGTAGATATGTCAAATGTAGCTTTGCATGCGTGACACTCACGACACAGGGCCGTGGCAGTAGCTCTGAATGCACTCCAGGAGTCTCGGGGAAGCTACTTCTTTACACAGGTAATGATGAGGGTCTGCAACCAGTCTGTAATACCCGTCAACTAATGACACGAATGACAGGGCCACGGAGAGCGAGTGAAACTCCAGTTCCTTTGAGGACAGACACACAGACAGAGAATGAAATCAATTATTCAGTACCTACTTTTAGCTTTACAATAATTCAAATTATGAACATTCAATCCATGTATATGTGCAAATAAGCATAACTTATAAAGATTATCACAGAGATAACTTAATTTGCTTCTTATTCCTTCAACAGCCATTAGTGTGTTTGGAATTTGGCTCAATAAAGACCTACAACGATTTGATGATCTATTCTTTGACAATCACTTCACTTGTTTTCTCAACTGAACAAAACCTTTCATATCCCCAGTACACCCTTCTTTATATGATTTACAGATGCTACATTATTTACTGCAGCCAATTCAGCTGATATCAGGTATCATTTCAAACATCTACAAACTTATTTCAGAGCTGCACTGCCCCTCAGTAGCAGCTATAAGAACAGTAGCTATTGCTGGAACTAGGTTCTACTCTTACAGACAGCACATTGGTATCAATCCTAAAACTGATACATGAGTTAAATGTATAGGTGATAGGAGAGGCGTATGGTGTCGGGACCTGTCAGTCTGAACATCAATTGCTTTATCATGAATGATAATAAAGGCCACATCTAGGATGTCTAAAGACCTCCAGACAGAAAGTATAGCATGTTTTTCTTTTTCTTTCTGCCTTCTACGATGTTTTTTGTCATGTCTGTGATGGTGACCAATCAGAGCACAGAGTGCTCCGTCAAGCAAAAGTCATGAGCATAGAAGAGTGAAAGAAGAATGATGACATTGGTGCAGTGAGATGGAACAATGGGACAGAGAAACCGTTATTCAGCTCTGGAAACAACATCCCTGCCTTTATGATGTGTCGTCAAATCACGAAAGAGAAAAGTGTTCGCAAACAATGGTAGACGCACTTCAGCAGCATGATGAGTAACTGCAGCTAACATATCCAGTTATCATCATTACGTCAGTCGTGGGGTACTACTGGGTAGTCTGCCATGTCTATCAGTCAAGTCACGACACAGATTTATGGCTCTCTGATCGCCTAATCTGACCAACACCTCTCTCACAATCGACCACCAATCTGTGCCAAACCGTGTGACTGCTTTCTTCTGAAGACATTCAGTATTGGACTTACCAAAAGCAAAACTTATTGGCTTGACGTGTTGGCTTTTATGTCATAGCTGGCCCATTAGCTATGTTTAAAGATCCTGTGTCTCCTTGTATTTGCACTGGTTTAGGAGCTCAGTGACATCTTTCTAGAGAATATCTGTTGCACTATCCAAGGAGCCGAGAATCCTTTTTTAAGCTTTATCTTTTTCTTTTTCTTTTTTTTTCTAATTTCCAGTTACATTTATTCAAATGTTATTAATTCATGTGTTTTTCTTTTAGTTTTTTGTTTTTAAGAGGGTTGGAAAGTTCAATTAGGGATGCGAATGCCACTATGCTTCTTTTGGATGTTGCTAAGAGGGAAATAAAACATCATAATTCATCCTCAACTAAAAGATCTTCCAAGGAAAAGGAAAGTTAGATTTTCCTGTTCTCCCAAGCTGTCTCGACAGATTGATGTTCCTGTTCCTTTGGTTCTATTATAAACTCTGTGATCATTTCAACATGCCCAAAAGAGAAGAAAAAAGCTGAGCAGAGATTTTGGTTCCCTGGCAGAAGAGTCCGCTGTTTTCTGTACCAGGGTATTGTTGTTCTGTCTGGTGAGGGTCACTACCCGACTCTCCACAGAGCCTTCCTTATTGGCCTGTTTAATGCTGATGTCTATCATCTCTGGGAAGTCACAGTATGTCTTCAGCTCCTGGAGACACCAAAAGAGAACAAAACAGTGGTTTGCATTTGTATTAGATAAGGAAGCATGCACACACAAGCAGTCTCGTTGTTACTGGCAATTTAAAACCACTCCTAGAGCTCCATCTATTGGTGAACAAAAACAGACATCACACTGTGACAGAATTCATTAAGAACTCGTCTCTGCTCTCACCTCCTCTGCTCCCTTCTCCTCTTTCCCTTCTGACCACTGGATGCCCTTGTCGCCCATGACGACGATGGTAACCTCCTTTGCTGAGAGGTCTGTGACTTTGAAGCGCTCAGAGTAGAGGGAGGGCAGCAGCATCTCCAGGCTCATCAGGTATTTGAGCCTCAGGTTAGACACTGTGGCCTTACATTCACTGAACTGCTGGATGAATTTCTTGAAGCGGTAGCGGATCCTCTTTCTGGTCAAGATGTTATATTCCTTGATGCGATCTTGCATGCATCTTGGCAGGAAGGACTTGTAGCTGAGAGCAGGGAGGGTTGTTTGACAAAGATGGAAGATAATTAGAAAGAGGAGAGGATTTGAAAAATAAATACTAGTGAAGGCAAAGGACTCAGGAAAGTTAAAAGATTGGACACTAAAGAGGGTTTGTGCATATAAAACATTTATAAAGAGCTCTGACTATGAGGGGTGAAGTGTCTGTCACACTGTTCTACATTATTTTACTTTACCATGAGTTGCACCACATGTACACCAGGATAACAGTGAGCTTTTCACATTGTTTAGGAGATACATGAGATCCAAACCATCTAGATAAAAAGGGTTCAAAGTCCTTTGATTGGGAACAAATATTCTAGGGAATGACAAATATTTTTACTTGGTGATAAAATGATTTACTTTAAAAAGTGACCCTTTAATCTTTCGACTTTCAACCGAATGACGTGGATACAACAGCTGTTAAAACATGGAAACAGTTCTCATGAATGCATCTTGGTTTATCTTTTTAATATAATGTCAAAATATAGTCCTCAGAAAGGTCTTTAATAACTCTTTAATCTTTAAGAACTACAGGCATTTGCGAGAGATGCATTCAACTGAAAGTCGCCAGTTGACAGGGTCACCATTTACAGCACATCAAGACAATAACCAATGTTAGGCAGTTAACCTACAAAAATGACTTGTGGGTCAACTTGGAGCGGCAAGGAAGTCTGAACATATATATATTGAACATATTGTCAGACGCCTCTCACAAAAATACAGACGTTTACAAACTTGTGATACAGCACACAAGAGAGGCTTTAAGGGGAGAAGTGCCAGAATAGCTTAGCATCAGAATTATCTGAACTTAACCAGCTGTTAAAACAGTGTTATGAGTCAAGTAGCTTTTTGTTCTGGTTGCTGGGTTGTTATGTTCTCACTCAAACAAACTGCTCCAGGTTTAATTTGAGGCAAAATGAGGCCACCTCTTCTTGGCTATCTTAGCTTGCTTGTTTTCTTCGGCTTCAGAGTGCGATTGCTGCATTCACATATGTCTAAACGATCCAGGTCGAGGGTTTGTTTGAGAACAATGTCTCAAACAATCTAGGTGTGACGTGTTTTACACATTACGTCCTTTATATGAGCCAGGGTGCAGAGAGTGAGACCAAATTGTTTTCATCATTACCACTACAAGAATCAAATCCTCTAATGGGGCCTTGAATAAGTAATATGATTGCTATAGTCCCAAACACTGACTAACACTAGTAACACCAACTAGTGGTAGGTTTAGACCTAGTATTCAAACAGTAGAGCATCATCGATACTAACCTCACCGATTGTTTCAATTCAAAATATGTAAAACCAGTGCATAAGTGAGTGCATCCTACCTGGTGTCACTGCAGATGTTCAAAGGTGACTGTCCGCTCTCTTTGGCGAGCCTCATCATGTCCAGCACTGCTATGCCCAGACACTCCTCCTGGGCCTCGTGGCTCACTGGGATTTTAATCCAGCCATTCAGGAAGTCACTGCGCCACTGGAGAAGCCAAAAAAAATTTAAAATGGAATGGGCGAGGGGTACTAAAAGATGCTCTATTTCTTCCCAAGAGGAAGACTGTGTGATTGCTCATGCCCAAACATGGCTGTGAATGTAGAGTGTGAGGATAAATATTACCACAAGTTTGGAGAAACAAGGAAGATATGCATTTGGCATATTTTTACAACCATTTTAGGTTATAAGTTTGAGATGAACACCCTTTTCAGCCAAATTAACTTTAACCACAAAGATAATGAAATATTTTTGCTATCTGAATATTTTTTTGTAGCGAAAAAGAGTTTAAAGTGAAAACTTGAATCAATATTTCATTAATTAACTGCCTTGTGTCCTTGTGATGTTTGGCCTTCTTGTAATAACAACCAGTTAAGTCTGTTTATACTCATCACACATGGTGTCAATGTGGCAGCAGAGATAAAACCGAGCATGTCACAGAGCATCATTTGTCAAGTTCACATAAGCATGTGGGAGAGTAGAAAACCAGAAACAATTAAAACTTACACACACAGTCATTTTCATAAACTGAAGCGCAGACCTACCCTTCTTACTCATTTGTTCTTTTTAAACACTCTTAAGACCCCACATCCTGTTTTCAACTTACACAGCAGAACAACAGGCAGACTAGCAGACAGTCACAGAGAGAAGAAAAGCAAGCGTCCTTTATTCCCCACCACCCAACATCTGTACTTATCATTATATTACAAAAAGCACAGTAGGAAGTAGACTTTTAAGGGTGCAGATTTGCTACAGTGTGTGGAAATCTACAAGTCATCCAGACTGATAATGTGCTCTAGTTTGTTTTAAATAAAAAAAGCTCAGCAAAGAATAAAGAAAAGTCTTGATTATGAGGTGCAAAACAAAGGGACTTACCTGAAAAAATTGGTAAGCCATGACACAATCATCCATCACAGGGCTTTCCCTCCCTTTGGCCAAACCACAGCGGTGGGCATACAAAGAATTGCTATTGTTGTACCAGCCTGGAAAATAGTATCTGTGCAGAAAAGGAGACCAGATAGTTTAGAGTAAGAAACATAATCTGTAGCTTCAAATAACAACATGAAAAGCCTGAAATGAGGAAATGAGAAAGACTATTGACCTGATTCTGAAGAGCAGCTTCTCGCTGGCTGGTTGGTCTAGTTTAAAGATGTGATTCGGAGGGAACCATATTTGGTCGCTCTCATTCATCAGGCCAAACAAGCCGAGGTACACGGGTGCAATCCCTGTAAAGACAGAAAAAAACAATCATAGTTTACTATCGACACGGACAGTTTTATTGTGGAACAAGGACACATCCAAGTTACTAAAATTTAACTCTGACTTATGGATCCAAAAAAACTTCAAAAACCTGGAAGAGAATGCTTCCATTTTTTGTTAAAACTACTCTAGAGCATCATTACAGTCATATTACACTTTCAGCCAGAAAATCGTAGACAGCATTAACAACATAACACTTCCCCAACAGTGATGTCAAAACATTCACAGCTCCCAAGTTAGACTGAGGTGAAGTGGGAAATGGTCCTATGGTCTGAAGAATCAAAATTTGACTTTCTTTTTGGGAATCATGGACGTCGCATCTTCTCCTCTTAAGAGGACAGGGACTACCCGGCTTGTAACTAGTGCACAGTTCAATAGCCAGCATCCGTAACAGTGTGGGGATGCATAAGTTCCCCTGGCTTACACATCTAGGAAGGCACCATTAATATATAAATGTTATAAAGAAGTTTTGGAGCATCACATGCTTCCATCAAGACAACGTCTTTTTCAGGAAAGACCTTGTATATTTTAACATGCCAAACCATGTTATACATGTGTTATAACAGCGTGGCTCTGTTGTAGGAGTGTCCAGGTACTCAACTGGCCTGCAACACAAACATTTGGCGCATGAAAACTAAAATAAGGACAAAGAAGACCCCAAACTGATGAACAAGAAAAAGAAAGGGGCAACATTTCGCTCTCAAAACTCCAGAAACTGGTCTCCTCAGGTCCGTTCCATTTACAGTGTTGCTTAAAGAAGAGGTGATGCAACACAATGGTAAACATGTCTGTCCGAATAGTTTTCAAACATGTTGCTTGCAATAGTTTAAAATGAGCATAATTTTTCATCAAACAAAAACATTTTTCATGTCCAAATGATTTACGAACCATCAAAATCTGGTTTTATTTACATTTTACTCATCATCCAAACTCTTCTGATATTGTTCCCATCTTCCCATCTGTGTTTAATACTTCATTCTGATTGGCCCCTAACAACGGTAATTAATTATCAACAGCAAAAGTGACGGCAGAGGCAACCTAATCACATACATATCACATCAATACGTAGAAAAGTGTAATGGTTTCTGTCTCAAAGTTGTCTTGAGAGTCTGGTAATAATGGCAGTTACCGAGCACAGATGTGAGAGCAGCACGAGTAGCTGGTGGGCCCCAACCATATCTGATAGCGAAGAGTGAAAGAAGAGCCTGTCCTCCAAGCCAGGCAACAGAAGCTCAAACCATAAGCTGTAGTGATGAGTGTTAATTTAAAGTGATAAGCAGAAGTGTTAGAAGTTGTGACATTAGCATTGTTTATGTTTAATGACATGTCAACTAAGCTCTGAGAGGAGGGAGCTGAATGAGGACAAAAAAAAGTCAATAAATATTCCTCCAAGATTTAGTTTTCTGATAAGTTTCATGAATCCATAATTTCTGTCTGTGCTAACAGGGAGCAGGTCTTTTGTGTAAGATGAATTTTTTGTGAAGTTTTAGTTTGTATTATTATTATTATTTTTCTCAGGTCAAGGTTTTTTTGCATAATTTGATTTAAATCTACAACAAATTCATATGAAATTTTGTACTGTGTATCAAATTAGCAGAGTATTATTTTGAGTTGTGCGTTCCCCTTTAAGATTACTAAGGGTTATGGGCAGAGTGATGTTGTCTCCCACAGTGCAGTGAATGCATCACGGTTATTCACGATGGTCGGGGCGGACATTAAACGTGTTAGAAAAGCACAGCAGAAGTTGTCTCTGTCTCTGTTAAAAGTTAACTCAGAGTCAGCACAGTGTCACTACTACAGGCTTTGAGCTGGTAGGTTTTGAGTTTTCTTCAGTCTCGCTCTTGCTCCTTTCAGCTGTGTTTACATTCCGCTCTGAACGTCTTTAAAGGCTGATCTATACTTCTGCATCGAATCGACGGCGTAGCCTATGCAGAAGGTCTGCATAGCTCCTGTACCTACGCAGAGGCCAACGCACGTAGCTGACGTGCCCCTCCTCCAAAATGTAATTACACGTAGAATAGATGCGGACCGCAAGCCCTGTGATTGGTCCGCTTGGCAGCATGGTATTTCCCGCATTTACAGCACTTCTGGAATCCCCGCCCATCGGCCGTGTATTTAATCTCTTCCTCTCTATTCTTCATGAAATCATGTCTGTATGATAAACAGCAACATGTATCAGCTGTAGATTAACATAACACGCTCTGAATCTCTGTGGAAAAGTAAACAGAGGTCGTAGCGGGGCAGGAAGCAGCCAACCAGCTATCAGAGAGACCACACTGCCCTCAAGTGTTTCGGTGGAGAATTGCTGCGTGACACGGACACATCGACGCACAAGTATCCGGTGCTCATGTCCACATCAGCCCCTGCTGCGTAGGGGAGACGCAGAAGTATAAATCAGTCTTAAGTCCCGCCTACCTCTCATCCTGCTACATGATTGGCTTTCGCATTTATATCAAATTTGTATTGAACATTTGCCATATTCATATCGAGAAAAATTTAATCCTGATAAATTATGGCCTAGCCCTAGTAACAAGCATTCAAAATTACAACTTGAAAGTGTCAGTCTTTTTGAAAACATAACAAACACTAAAACAGGAGTCACTGAACGTTCCATAACTGTGAGAGTCTGAGTCAAACCAACTAGTTTGCTGTAGACTTCCCACCTAAAAGATATTTGATGATTTGTTAGAAAATAAGTCATGGTTAGCAGAGAAGACGAGATGTCAACATTGCAGTTACTGCGCCCCATACACAGAGGCTATAGTCCTTGTCGCAGCGGTTACTATGCCAACTCTAGTTGAAAACATCACCAGCCAATACTTCAGTGTCCGTCACATGGGATATTTTGGCTTCACTTATACAATGGGAGGAGGTCCATCTCAAAATTAAGGTAATCATGAAAACAGAGCCTTTTAATAAAGGGAGAATTAATAACATTCAAAAAGTTACATCAGTCAGGCCCAGATGGTCATTGGAAGATAGCAAATGGCATCACATGGCAGGAAGCACTCACTAGTGTCAGGCAAGTGTGTGAGGGTGTATAAGAGGAAGTGCGCTCAACCACAACAGCAGAAGTGAAATTTAAGTGTACTAGTTATACATAAACAATGTATGGAGAGTGAGTTTCTTTATTTAAAAACCACAGGAGGTGAGATTTTTTTTCATAAGTGGCCTGTACAGCTTAAGTTGACCATTTACGTCGCTGATGAAATGCTGCACACGTCAGTATTCATGGCCGTAAATGGTTATACTATTAACCAAGTAACAAAGCGATTAAAAAGCTCTCTCCAATGCTTTTTATCTGACTGATGTCAAATCAACAGAGGATGAAGTGACTACAGACGTAACAAACACACGAGAAGAAAGGAAGTTGAAAAAGGGGTTCAGAGAAAGCAGAAGATAAAGCAGACGGAGAGAGGGGTTTATTTTATCGGCTTAAGAGAGAATGAAGTAAGAGAGCATGGTTTTGAGAGATAGGGCTGAAGCACAGAGAAGCCACAGTTGAAAGTTTCCTGATGTCAGTTTGGTATAAATAGAATACATCAAGTCAGACCGAACTCTGTACTCTTTGTTAATTGCTAAATTAGCAGAGAAATTAACATTTTCGACAGCAAAGCATGTCAGTTTCTTCAACACACTGTTCTACTAAAGATAACTCTCGTCTTAATGCTGACACACAAACAGAATTTTACTTCCAAGAAAGGTGAGTGAACGGGTTAGGATATATTATCGATTATTTAAAAGTCTTTAAAGCCTGTAAGAATCCTTTCAGATTGCATCGAGGACACAAAAGCTCTATCTCGGCTGAGGGTTGAAACTGGAACTTTTGGTATCACTTGATCTTTGTGCTGCTTTTGACACAGTTGACCACAAGATACTACTGGACAGACTTGAAAACTGGGTGGGACTCTGGTGCAGTACTAAATTGGCTTAAGTCCTATTTAAATGACCGGGACTATTTTGTGTCTATAGGTAAATACACATCTGAGCGGATGAAAATTGTGTGTGGAGTACCTCAGGGATCCATTCTGGGGCCTCTGCTATTCAACATCTACATGCTCCCCTTAGGTCAGATAATAAGAAACAACAAAATAAAATACCATAGCTATGCAGATGACACACACATTTACATCACCATATCACCAGGGGATTATAGTCCCATACAAATGCTGAGTAAATGCACATAACAAATCAATGACTGGACGAGCCAGAACTTTCTTCAGTTAAACAAAGAAAAAACTGAAATGATTGTTTTTGGAGCCAAGGAAGAAAGGTTAAAGGTTACTGCTCAGCTCCAATCTGCACAGATTAAATGTTCAAACCAAGCCAGAAACCTTGGTGTAGTCTTAGACTCAGACCTTAATTTCAGCAGCCACATTAAGACAATTACAAAGTCAGCCTACTATCACTTTAAGAGTATATCAAGGATTAAAGGACTTACACTACCGTTCAAAAGTTTGGGGTCACTTAGAAATGTCCCTATTTTTGAAAGAAAAGCACTGTTTTTTTCAATGAAGATAACATTAAATTAATCAGAAATACACTCTATACATTGTTAATGTGGTAAATGACTATTCTAGCTGCAAACGTCTGGTTTTTAATGGAATATCTACAAAGGTGTATAGAGACTCATTTCCAGCAACCATCACTCCAGTATTCTAATGGTACATTGTGTTTGCTAATCACGTTAGAAAGCTAATGGATGATTAGAAACATCTTGAAAACCCTTGTGCAGTTACGTTAGCACAGCTGAAAATGGTTTTGCTTGTTAGAGAATCTGTAAAACTGGCCTTTCTTTGAGCTAGTTGAGTATCTGGAACATCACATTTTTGGGTTCGATTATACTCTCAAAATGGCCAGAAAAAGAGAACTTTCATATGAAACTCGACAGTCTATTCTTGTTCTTAGAAATGAAGGCTATTTCATGCGAGAAATTTCCAAGAAACTGAACATTTTCTACAACGATGTGTACTACTCCCTTCAGAGAACAGCACAAACAGGCTCTAACCAGAGTAGAAAGAGAAGTGGGAGGCCCCGGTGTACAACTGAACAAGAAGACACGTACAGTAGAGTCTCTAGTTTGAGAAATAGACGCCTCACAGGTCCTGAACTGGCAGCTTCATTAAATGGTACCCGCAAAACGCCAGTGTCAACGTCTACAGTGAAGAGGCGACTCCGGGATGCTGGCCTTCTAGGCAGAGTGGCAAAGAAAAGGCCATATCTGAGACTGGCCAATAAAAGGAAAAGATTAATATGGGCAAAAGAACACAGACATTGGACAGAGGAAGATTGAAAAAAAGTGTTATGGACAGACGAATCAAAGTTTCAGGTGTTTGGATCACACAGAAGAAGATTAGTGAGATGCAGAACAAGTGAAAAGATGCTGGAAGAGTCCCTGACGCAATCTGTTCAGCATGGTGGAGGTCATGTGATGGTCTGGGGCTGCTTTGGTGCTGGTAAAGTGGAAGATTTGTACAAGATAAAAGGGATTTTGAATAATAAAGGCTATCACTCAATTTTGCAACGCCATGCCATACCCTGTGGACAGCGCTTGATTGGAGCCAATTTCCTCCTACAACAGGACAATGACCCAAAGCACACTTACAGACTATGCAAGAACTATTTAGGGAAGAAGCAGGAAGCTGGTATTCTGTCTGTAATGGAGTGGACAGCGCAGTCACCAGATCTCAACCCCATTCAGCTGTTGTGGGAGCAGCTTCACCGTATGGTACGCAAGAAGTGTCCATAAAGCCAATCCAACTTGTGGGAGGTGCTTCAGGAAGCGTGGGGTGAAATGTCTTCAGATTCCCTCAACAAATAAACAGCTAGAATGCCAAAGGTCTGCAATGCTGTAATTGCTGCAAAGGGAGCATTCTTTGATGAAAGCAAAGTTTGAAGGACAAAATTATTATTTCAACTAAAAATCATTATTTCTAACATTCTCAATGTCTTGACCATATTTTCTATTCATTTTGTAACTCATTTGATAAATAAAAGTGTGAGTTTTCATGAAAAACACAAAATTGTCTGGGTGACCCCAAACTTTTGAACGGTAGTGTATGTCTCAGCAGGATGCAGAAAAACTCATCCATGCATTTATCTTTAGCAGACTAGACTACTGTAACGGGGTCTTTACAGGACTCCCTAAAAAGTCCATCAGACAACTGCAGCTCATACAGAATGCTGCTGCTCGAGTCCTAACAAGGACCAACAAAGTAGACTACATCACTCCAGTTCTTAGATCTCTACACTGGCTTCCTGTCTGTCAGAGAATAGACTTTAAAATCCTGCTGATGGTTTATAGAGCACTGAATGGTTTAGGCCCAAAATACATTGCTGATCTGCTACTACTGTATGAACCACCTCGACCTCTGAGGTCATCAGTTACTGGTCTGCTTTCAGTCCCGAGAGTCAGAACGAAACATGGTGAAGCAGCGTTTAGTCATTATGCACCACATATCTGGAACACACTCCCTGAAAGCTGTAGGTCTGCTCCAACTCTCACCTCTTTTAAATCTAAGACTTTTTTATTTGCCACAGTCTTCCTATCTTAGCTCATTTTAACTCTAAATTAAAATTTTAAGGTAATTTTTAATATTTTTCTAATTTTCCTTTTCTTTTCCGTTTTACTATATTTGTCATTTTAATTATGTTATTTTATGCCTGTCTGAATGTTTCCAATGCTTTTAATGTTTTAATGTAAAGCACATTGAGTTGCCCTCCTGTATGAAATGCGCTATACAAATAAAGCTGCCTTGCCTTGCCTTTGAAAGACACAGAAATAAACACCAAGTTCTCTAAACACAAGTTCTCCAGCTCATTTCGTGGTGGTGGCATAGAGTATTTTCTGACTGTTACAAAGTTCACAAAAACAGATGCTGCTGTTCCCTTAACACACTTGAAAGAAGAAAAACAGCAGAAACTTCCACAAGTATTTGTTCTTAAAATGTTTACATTTTTTTGGAAGTCCAAGACAACAACCTTCTTTCCATGGAATAATGGACAATTTTCTGTTACTTACTCTCACTGCAGATGCAAAGTTAATACATTAAAGTAGTGAGTAAACAATGAAATAAGCTCTAGATAAAAGTGGAATTAGAATGGTGATAAAAAGACATTATTGACTATATTACAGTTTGTTATTGTTTATGATATTTATTTAATTAATGAAAACAAAACTGAAACCCCTGACCCTGTTAATCCTCTGAAAAGATGTTCCCTTATTTGGTGAAGAGATAGACATATATTTCCAGAGGTTTTTTTGTCAACAAGTTCATTCTATTCTAAAAATAAGAAACATATTTTCTCATGTGAGTTGTGTGGCATTCTTTGGTTGTGTCTTTATTTTTTGTAAAGATATGACAACACATGAAAGGGCATCGCTTTTCTTTGTGTGCTGAAACATTTTCTTCCCAAGCTTCCCACCACTGTTGGCATACATGGCAGAGTGCATTAAACTAACAAATGTGCTTTTGATTAATACCAATGTCTATTTATGGCCACGTCTATGATCTCCAGAGACAAATGCAGGGATACCAGAAGACTTGAGGTCTTTATGATGGCCTTAAAGGGATATTTCAGCTTTTCTTAAGTGGGGTCGTATGAGTTACATTGCACTAGTACTCCAGCTAGCCACAATCAGTGCCGGTGAGCGCTTCATCTTTAACGAGAAAGTTCCCAGATGACTGGCCGGCAAGCTAGGCTACAATTTTCCTCAGACGGGGACACCTCTTTAGTGTAATTTCACTTAAGTTAAGAAAATATGGTCCAGGCACTCATCACGGTGCAATTGCATGCACTACTAGACAAAATTGCAGCTCTTGACTTTGCCGTCAGAAACCCCCTTTGTTTTGGCATGATTTTTGGACGCAGACCGGTGGTCCTCCGCTGCATGAGCACGGATACACGCCGATCAGCTGTTTGGATCTGCCTGCACTTTTAGGAACACAAACTACAAAATGAGTGATTCTGACAGCGACGATTACATGCCGTTTACTGTGGACACAATAGGATTTCTCTATGAACCAGAGTTTGCAGAGGAAGAACTCCAGACGCAGACCCAACGTACTGAAGAAGAGAGGGGAGAAAGTTCTGTGCTAACTAGTGAGCAGGAGAGATCCCACGTTACCTGGTGGGGCCTGTGTGTAAACTGTGAGCCCATGTCAACGAACCCAGAGAGCTTCTGCTGTCAGGAGCGGGACTTAGTGACAACAATACTTCATGACCTTTCTGAATCAGAGGATACCAGCTGCTCACATACGGCTCCAGTCTGCATCACTCATCATTCAGAGTCCCCTGCCTTACAGGAGGTTTTCTTGTTTGAACAGCCGAGATAAAGACAGGTATGTACCATCTTTTAAATTTGCAGAACAGTGAGTTTAATTAACTGTAAAGACCGATACTGCTACTTGATCCTGCTACGTGCTTATTGATCCAAACAGCTGATCGGCGTGTATCCGTGCTCATGCAGCGGAAGAACACCGGTCTGCGAGGTGCGCCTGAAAATAGTACCAAAACAAAGGGGGTGTCTGACGGCAAAGTCAAGAGCTGCTATTTTTCTAGTAGTGCATGCAATTGCACCGTGACGAGTGCCTGGACCATATTTTCTCAACTTTAGCGGTATTACGTGAAGGATGTGTCCCCGTCCACAGAGAATTGTAGCCTAGCTTGCCGGCCGGTCATCTGGGAATTTTCTCATTAAAGGGGAAGAGCTCACCGGCACGCATTGTCGCTAGCAGGAGCAATAGTGTACTATAACTCATACAACCCCACTTCAAAAAAACTGAAATATCCCTTTAAAGGTGACATATCATGCAAAATCAACTTTTTAATGGTTCTCTACCTGAAATATGTTTCCCTGGCATGTCTACAAACCCCCCGAAAATGAAACAAATCCATTGTGCCCCTGTTCTGATTTCTCCACCTTTCTGTAAATGTGTGCTAAAACGAGCCGTTTCAGTTTTTCAGTGTTTTTCATAAGTCATAACAATATCCGGTCTGTAACGGAAGTCAGAGCTTGGAGCTTGTTCAGCCTATAGACTGTATGAAATACAACTCAACCCCTCCTCCGTTTTTCATTCCCTGCACACATGTGTGCTAACAAGGAGCTTCGGAGGGAGGCATGCTAGTTGTAGGCCGTCTTAATAAACACAAAGGTCGGTTTTACTCCCCACGTCTGCAGATTTGAAGATCTAGTGGATGATTTTTATTTTTCATGGAAAAGTGCTAGCGCTAGTTAGCATAGCCACATAGCTACATGTTCGTAGCTGTGTTCCAAGACACACGTCGACATACTGACAAATAAAACAACAAGAAACACAAAATCTGTGACCAGTCGTTCAGAAAGGTCCTGCTGCAGGCGCCTCTACATCAGGATCAGATTCTGGATCAGATTCAGAGGGTTGAAGTAACGCGGGTCTGTGAGCAGCCATGTATATTCAGCCAACATGTAAACATTAGATCAACGTGCTGGACAGCCGAGGCCACATCCACTTCCTGAGGGGGCGTGGTCAGAGAGCTCATTCTCATTTAAAGGCACAGATACAGAAAACAGCCTGTTCTGAGCAGGGCTGAAAAAGAGGGGTTTACAGGCATAACAAAATCTGATTTCAAAGGGTTTTTTGAGTAATAAACTTTTAAGACATGTTTTTGGGGAACTCTTAGACCAATATATTTTGATGAAAAAGAGCGTAATATGTCACCTTTAAGCAAGTTCTTGTAAAAGGAAAGAACAAAGGATTCAGTGAGGTCCAGGTCACTGGCAGCTGCCCCCTGGCCTTCTTCGAGATCATTACATGCCTAAATACAGGTAAAGATCTTATTTAGGTCACACTCCTCCTCGCACAGGTGCAGGTGATCAGCTAATCAACCTTAATTACCTCTGTGTCTAAGCTGGTTTGACAGAATATGAAACTACAGGAAGACTAACTTTAGACTAACTTATTCTTACTGACTGCCCTCCTTTCAAAGCACATGTATGTCGTGTACATGTGTTGTATGTCTGCCTTGCTTTGTGTTGTTTTTTTCGCTGATGCTTTTACACAAATATAGTTCTTAACGGGAAAATAAAGTTCTTTGGAGTTGAAGTTGATGCACATGATCTCAACAGTAGGAGTGGGGCAATATGTCACCATCCGGACTCGTACTCTACAGGGATACTACTGTTGTCACACCGCTGACCCTGATATATATATATATATATATTTTTTATTCACCAATTAGTGTATATACATGTAGTCGATACAGACATACTAACAAGTACAAACATTACAAAATATAGAAGGACATATTTATACACTTGTGAAGAGACAGAAGACAGAAGAGAAGAGAGGGAAAAAAAGAACCAAAAAAAAATAAAAATGAATAAACGGAGAACAAAAAATAAAAAAATAATAATATTAGCAATCAATAAGAGTAGTAATATGGCAATATATTATAATAAGAGTAATGAATAAGTAAAATAACTCTAAGACCAAAGGGGATGAAGAAAAAGGAATAATAATAACTCAATTGAAAAGAAGAAGAGGAAAAATAGAGATTGAACAGGGAGAAGCAAAAAAAGAGTAAATAGGAGGATGGAGTTTGTTTGAGTGCATTTCAGGAAATTCTTACGCAATGGGTTTGGTCTTAAATAGTTTGGTTTTAATCTGGATTTTATTTGATTTGTGGCATTAGCTCACCAGCAACAAGACATACTTGAGAAATATTGAGTATGTTTCATTCAATTCTTCGAGTTGATTGTTTTGTTGGGCTGATTGTTGCTCCATTGATGCGCTGTGTTAGGAGGTCCAACCATTGGGAGATACTGATTTTTTTTCTGCTTTTCCAGTTTAGTAATATTGTTTTCTTGCTGGTCTGGATATTTTAAATCCAAATTGATTTTCAATTTAGAAATAATACACCTCTGTAAACAGATTTCCCTTTAAGTACATGAGCTTTAGCTGGGGCTAATAACATTAATCCGAAACTTTATCCGTCAAGGGGATTTCTTCACCTCTTCAGATATCGTCATGTGCCATTTTTTTTTAGATTGACCTATATTCTATCACTTATTGCAGAATCATATCCAGATTTTTATCCTGGGCTCTGTATCAGGTGTCGTGTCATATTATATTGTATCATATGTTATTGTAACTGTATCATATGTTATTCTATAGTGAGTTACCATGCGATTCCCATCCCTACTCAACAGCATAGTAAAGAATCGCAATTAGGTACGACACTGTACTGAAATGACAGATTCATGGAAATCACTAAAGCTTTAGCAAATCAAGGTAAATAGACCCAATGATTAAGCTGTATCTCTGACAAAGACCTATAATGTAATTAATGTGATTGTCTGCATTGTAGCTGCAGTGAAAAACAGGCTTAGCAGTGATGTAAAGTGGACAGTAGCTACCTTAAGTATTCTGTCTATTACAGTATAAAAGTTTTATTTGATGTTTCTCAGTTAACTTGGTGTTTATGTTACTCTCAGAGCCTGTAATCAGGAAGGGAATTACACAAGTTTTACCACAAGTTTGAACATAACCCTCTGTTGCTCAGCTTACGTGTTAGGAGTAAGTAACCATAGTGATCTAGCAGGCTTTGTAACACTGAAAAACACAACAAACCTTGTTTATTCAGTATCATTGCTCTGGAGTATACTCCACGGGCGTGTTCTTCTACATGTGTTTATGATTTGATTTGATACTGAGCAGTGTGAAAACATGGTTTAATCAGCTAAAATGCAACAGAGTTTCTTTCTAATGCATATATGGAATGAGAAATGTTTAAAGAAAGCATTATATTGAGCCACTGACCTATTTTTATCCAGCATCCTCCATTTTGATTTACAGCAGTTCCCCCCCTCCCACTGATTTCTAGTGATTTGATGTGTCTTTTCTAAGCATCATGCAAAAACCTTCCATAAACCTTATACAAATAAAGTACATTTTAGTGTGGGCAGACATTACAACTGAAACCGACTTGTTACTCACCACATGCTTTCGCTGCATTGATGCACAGTTCCTCTGCTATGTACTCCCCTGCTGGGAACATGAGCACACTTTCAGAATCATTGGCCCCATCCTCACCTCCTGCCTTCCCTTGAGAGTAAAGCTGGATGGTGAGGCAGATGACATCCATTTCTGGCTTGGCCTGGAGTTCAGCAGTAGGCTCGAGGTGGCCATTGTGATTTGCTGTTGGACTGGAGGTGGGTGGGTCCATGTTTGTCAGCATAATACAGGCCATGTGGTGCTTTGAATGAACATCCAACTAGAAGGGCACAAGAAATAAGAAAAGGGAAGGATCAGACTGAGTAGAAAGGAGACTTTATAGTCCTGAAACAAAATTGGAGGAGAGACTGTGTGATACTAAGAAGCGTTTCAAAGTACACGCAATGTGCAGACTTGCAAAATATCAAAGAAAACAAAACAAACTGTGACTGTAGCGTTATTAGCTTTAAAATGTGTCAACATGTATAAAACAAAAAATTGGAAAGAGAAATTGTTTGGCTCAGTGATGGTTGGCCACGAATATCTGGAGATCAACACTGCGGTTCATCCTGAGCGGGGAATATGCATATCTTTGCAAATGTTTAGGGCATTGACTGCTAACAGCTACTTGGCTAAAATACTTGTGCACATTTTATGATGGTGATTGGTTGGAGTAGCTCTTCTATTACATACTTCTTTCTGTACAACACATACGAGTCTAAGAATTATAGTATTTTTATGAAATGTTAGACTTCAAACTTACTACTTGAGTAAGAGGTTGAAGGGTAAAGAAGGTGCTTTTTTTTCTGGATAGCAAGCGTATTTCTAAAAAGCTGAAAAAAACCCACTAAAACCCACTTATTGTGAAAAAAAGATAAAGATAGATTGGCAACACCTCAGTCAGAGTGAAAAGGCTCAATACTGGTGCCTCTTTGGGATCTACAAAAAAGACCATTTGCAACAAAATGGACTGTTTCTGTTGTTTTTAAAGTCTGCTGCAGGGTAAACAGCCTTTTTCACATTGTCCACATCAAAGACTCTCAGTAAGTTATTTATTTGACTGCTTAAAGGGAGTAGAATACGATTCTTTGCTTGAGAAGAAATCACTTAAACATGTAAGGTGAAAAGTTAGTAAAGAGATATGGGGTACTTAGAGTTCCTCACTGGAGCTTTAAAGGATACAATTTTGTCCCTTTATTGTAATACATCATCTATCATTCTGGAGTATCTGCTTCTCTATAGATTTTCTCTGGACAGATATAATTAAATACATTATCTTCTGTGATGTTTTTAAATAAATGCAGGAAAAGAGTTAAGTTGGGTGACGAAGATTATGAAACTTACAAGGCCGGCCCTGATAAAACCCTGAGGGCAAAAAGAGAAATCTATTCCACTTATCAGAAAATGATTAAGAAGGATTGACACTTCTGTTGCAGTAAAATGAGATTACAGTTGTTCCAAAACACCTTTTTTAAGCAATGTAAAGGGAGATTTTTCTTAATATCTTCATCTATCATTTATGGAGTCATCTACCTTCATGTGATCCCACTTTCATCATCAAGATCAATGTTTTAATGTCAGAGACATTCAATAAAAAAATACAGGTGTAAGGCCAAGTAAGTGTTAAATGTTATCTCAGGTCAAGTCCTCAAATGGATAAATCATTAATAATACAGGAAGATAAGTCATCAATTACACATTCCCCAAAGCCAATGATTACAACATCAAAGTTTGCGTTCAGCGTTAGAGTGTACATCTCATCAGAGGCAGCTCTCAGTACAAAACAACACTTGATATTTAAAAGGTGAGAGGACCAAGAATAAAACATGCATAGAACAGAGCATGCATTCATTATCTCTATACTTTCCACTTTATACTCAAATATTTTAGCTGCGCTTCATAGCAGTAAAATATGACGATTGCATGACACCAGCACATTTTTGGGGACCACAGACGTTCTGAGCAAGGACTTCTTCAGATGCTTGAGGCGTGTTTCATTCCTCTCTGTGACCAAAATTTTTTTCAACACAAGATTAGCATCACATATCATCAAATATGTTTATGGTCCAACAGAACCAAGCAGCAACCTCCTGTCTTAAAATATGAAGTCCATGCGGAAGTGCTAAAAACCGCAGTTCATTGAGTGTCTGCTGCAGAAACACCAGAAACCACATACACACCCATTCAAACAAAGACCATCTATACAGCAGAAATAAACATGTTTACAGCCTGGTTCAAAAACTGTTTAGGTCGGGCACACGCTGTATGGGGGGGAGGGGGGGGGGAGCTTTCATAACTTGGTATTTTCAAAGATATTAAACTTAGGAGTTTTGCCCAAATAAGGACATGGCTGACTTGACTGACAGGTGGGCACCCTGTAGCTGTTCACGAAAAGGCCAAAGGCCCGCCTCTTTACCTCCCACTAGCTCGGACGAGGTTTGGTTGTGTCCAGCATTTCCAATATGTAGCTCGAGTTCAGACAGGAAGACTATAAAAGCAATCACAGCAGTTGTTTAACTCTCCTCTCCCTCGTTCAATACTTCACCCGCTCCAGCTGAATGCTCCGAAGCTGTCATTGGTTAATCAGAACCGGCTGTCATCCAATAGCTCAGTGGCGCGCCCTTATCGTCAGCCTATCTACTTTCTGCTGTCTTTTAAATGTGTCTCTCTCTCCAGCTAGTTCCTTCTTGCATTGATGGCGTGCACCCCTCCACCTCCCCATCTCCAACTGGTCTCTGCAAAGTCTTCAATTCCTGGAATTCATCAACCACCACCACCAGTGTCTGGACTCTTCTGCTGCAAAATTCACACATCCTACACTCACAAAATGATCCCCATAGAGTCCTTACGCCCAAGATTTCTTACAAGTTTCATAATTCATTAAGTTGTAATAAATAACCTTTAATCTTCAAACTTTGTCTCTCCTGATTGAAATGCCAACCGGCCGACGATTAGCCTCAAACAATGTTTCAGGGAATGGGTGACGTTACGGATAAACGTCCATTCTTGATACAGTCTATGAACAGAACACATAATAACTTATCAAAATAATAACTTAAGTACAGACTGACTTGGTTATATTTTAGATGCACTGGATCATTTTAAAGATATTGAACCACATCAAGTTTCTCTTTTACTGTCTTTCAGTTTCTTTTTTATTTGTAAAGCACTTTGTAACCTGTTTCGTAAAGCGCTATATAAATAAAGATTATTATTATCATTATAAGTTGTGTGTTATGAAGTCCCTCCAAACTGATGAAAATGTCTGTTTTAAAGCAGTGGGACAAAGTTCTGTGTGTAGCTCCTCTGTCATGTGATGAAGCAGCTGTTGATATATATAGATATAGTATAGAGAGTTGTAAGTACAGCTGTAAAATACTATTTGAGGGATTTTTTTCTCGCCATGGCAATGTTAGTCTATCAGTCTAGTACTTTGGTCCTTACTAAAACAATTTAACAACAAAGATTGTCATAAAATTTGAAGCCTTTAGGTTAGGTTAGGTTAGGTTACTTAATGTATACCCATAAGAGGATTTGTTTTGCAGCAAGATTATGAAATCCAGTTTGACATCCAGTTACAAAACAACTTTAACAGGAAACCACACAAACCATTCAGAATTGACAAACTATCAAGACATAAAAACATGACATGAAATACCCCGGCTCCACCAACCATAATTTAAAGGAGAGAGGAAAATATCATAGAATGAGATATATGAATAAAAGTAGCTCCAATAAAACCAAGATAAAATCAATTAGAAAACAAAATAACTAATGCTAATAAATTAGTATGTGCAAATAACACATCTTGTTCAGCTCAGTGATAACAGGAACAAAGCAGTTTTTGTACCTCTGTCACTTGGTTTGTCGTTTATTGTCCTGTGCTGTTTGTTGGTTGATGTAAAAAAGGAGGCTGACTCACCGCAAACAAAATCTACCTATGGGTACAAATTGAGTAACCTTTAACATTGAACCATCTTTGTTCTGCACCTTGGGACTGTAAACCTCTGTCCAGAGGCCTTCAGCTGATGGATCAGCTTAAAGCTATCCATACAGCTCAAATCTAGAAAACTAGTTGTTCAAAAGCAAAATGGATTAAGTAAACTGATCTGAGAAAGTAATCCAATGTTGGTTTCTATCTGAAGAAGAAAAGTTTTTATTATTCAAAACTTTTTGAGTAGGGTTGGGATAACTTTGATTGAAAAAAGAATCAGGTTATCCTGAATTAGTGCACAATCACATTAAAAAAATATATCTGAAGTTTAAGTCAGTCAAACAAAACAACCTTTTAGAATGATTTTGGCACATTAGAGATGTTTCAATGTGTCTCTTGGATTGCTGAATTGCGACCGTGACTTAGTAAAACATTTTGACACTTGGGCTGTGAATATAAAATATACATATTGTACAACGAGTGGCTAACAGTATACTGTACAACCAAACATGGGTGGTGTTGTCAGCTGAAAGGTGTGAAACCATAATAAAGGAAGTGTGAGAGTAAACAAACACAAAAACAAACTGTACAAACTATACTGTGAGTGATTATCAAGAAACCAAACAAAACTTGCTACTTAGACATTCAACTGAAAATTTAAGTACATGTTAACATAATTTAAATCTAGCAGAACCTTTATGTATAAGACTGATTGGATTATTACATTGGTGTAATCGTGATTTGCGCCATTCCTGCAATAACCATCAACTTTGGTTTTCTCAATCAGTTTCTGTAAAATGGATCTAATTTCTTTAGTTTATTTATAAAGCACCTTTGAAACACAATTTTACAAAGTGCTTTAAGAATGAAGCAAGAACTCAAAACACAAAAGAACTCAGAGAACAGAACCAGCAAAGTGATATAAGAACCCAACACAAAGTTCTGCCCAAGAGAAGAACTCCAATATTAGTGCCAAACAGCTGAATAATCCAAACAACAATGAAAACCCAAACAACATATTGACCCAACATTAGAAGAACCAAAGCAAAACAAGAAGACCAGAGTTTTATGATAATGTAAGAAGATACAAAAGGTACAATAACATGAGATAAAATAAATATTCTGAGATGGAAACAGCTGAGGCAGATAAAAGCAATAAAAAGAGATAAAAACACTAAAAACAGATAAGAGCAGCAGCAGATCTATAAAAGCAATTAATTTAATTGAGGCCTTAAATTTGATCAAATGAAAGCTAAAACCATAAAAAGAGACTAAAGCATTAAAATAAACAAATCAACAACTTAATAAATAAAAAGACAAATAGGTATAGAGTAATTAAGTGCAATGAAAATAAAAGCCATAATGTACTTGACAGAAATCATTGAAAAGAAAGAGAGGATCTAAGAGAAATATAGCCATTCAAAGCAGCAAGAGACAAGATAGGGTGTAAAAGTAAAAGACAATGAAAGGCAATAAGAGGATGACATCACATAAAAGTGAGTCAATAGAATTAGGTTTTAAGAAGTGAAGTTAAAGAAGAAACTGATCTACAGCACATTCCCAGATTTAGTTTTCTAAAGAGTTCTAAATCATAATGGTTAGAGTCCAATGTCATTGGTCAAGGTAAATTTCACTGTCGAGTGAAAAAGTGTTACACCTTTTTTGACAGATGTTTGCCAATGATGTTAGGGTTCAACTCTGGACCTCTTTACTTATTCAAATCGACTGTTGATATAAATATTGGAAAGTGGTGATTTGGTAAAGTTCAAGTCTATAGCGATAAATCGTCTCTGTGTTATGGTTATTATAGTCAGAGCTACACTAAGGGTAGTATACGTCTCAGCAGTTTGCAACAAGGGTGTGTGTGACAGCTGCATTTTAGCATACATGATACCTTAATAATCAAATTTGCGTTCACAATTCGTGTTTTTTTAGGTTGGGTTAGTTCACAACTAATTTAAACATGAATTTCAAAGCGTAGATCTGAAAGTCATTAAAAGCTGTCAGTAATCCAGCAGTGGTCCTAGCATTGATCCCTGAGAGATTGAGTTTCTTTTCCTGCTAGCATGCACAAAAGCTGAATTGGCTTGATGCAATCAGATTTAATGATTATGCAAATTACCTGAGTTTAAAGAAGCATGCAACATTTAAGCAAATTTAAATTTAGCAGTGGTTATGACAAGAGTATTCAGTGGTGCGTAGGAAACAGCACCAATGCTGGTGCATCCTAGAGGTAAGAATGGTGTAAAGCATTGTTCTGGTTGAAAGCCCTCAGCGGTTGAGGAAGGAAGGTATTGATGCAACACATTGTGACCTAAAATACAAAAGAATAAAGTCAGCACATGATACAGAATACAGAAAAACACTCACTTACTTTCTGTCAGCATGTTTACACCCAATATGTTTATCATGCTGCAGACAGTCAGAGAGCTAGACCAGTTCCTCTTGGGGGGTTCTTATCTGGGACTCACTGCTAATTGAGGTCTCAGCTATCAGCTTGGACACATTTTTCCTTTTTACGGCTGTTTTCGCTCCAACACTGGCCGCCTAAACCACCTTCTTAATCAGTCTCTGGACATGTTTCTACTGGCCATTCAACTGCATGGCCTCCATTACAGTTTGGATCAAGATCCATATTGAGCAACTGAAGTTCTTGTCAGCAGTCCACAAATAATTTTAATATCTGGATTAACATTTGACTATGGTGTATAAGTATAGCTGGTTGAAGCCAAGTCCACAGCTTTCACAGGCAGATAACACAGCTCACTGAGAGGCTTAGTTTCAAGCATACATACATCTGTCATCCCTACAGTTTAGTTATGTCAATGAATGTTTCATCTCATCAGTCAGTGTCTTAATATTTTCTCTAAAAAAAAAGCTAGGTGTCCTAAATAAATAACAGTTGGAGAAGCATCTGTGTTATTAAAGAATGAAGAATTAGTTATTAATTCAACAGACCCTGAATTATGTATGCATCTCTTTGCTCACAGCTAGAAAGCTAGAAAGCTAGGGTTGGTAGCCACGGAAAACTAGCATGAATTTGAATGTAGCATTTCCTCAGGACTCCGTCTAACAAACCGGAGGGAACCCACGCATGCACGGGGAGAACTTGCAAACTCCACACAGAAAGGCACCAGCCCGACCGGGAACTCAAATCAGGAACCTTCTTGCTGTGAGCCAACAGCAACACCGTGCAGCCCTCATTTTAAACAGTATAACAAAAAGTGTATCTTAATCTAACTACCAACCCCAGCTTTAAGACTCATTAGCAGAGGAAACAGAGGCTTGATCTGATAGAACTGCTTTAGGATTGCGCCAGAGTCAACACATCATGGGAAATACATCATCCCAGATATGGAGCTTAGCACTTGCAGCCTCATACTGTGGGAAAAATCTGCACATGGCTTACACTTGACAAAGCTTGTGTCGTTTAGCAAAGAGTAATTCAGTAAAATTCTGTGTCCAGAGTCAGACAAAGACAAATTCAACTGAATTAAATAAATAAATTAAAAGGAGTCAAAATGTCAAATATCACCCTGTCATTTTACCTCACATGGCCCCATAATACCAACAGTACTCCTAGCTTGTTAACAAATAAGTGCAAATGACCTCAAAGACGACCCTTAAAGCTACAATGGGGAACTTTCCCGTCCTCTCATCTGCTTACTGATTTTGTTCCATAAACATGTAATTAGTGTTCATTGGTGAAAAATCTTATCCTACTTTTTTTAAACTAGGAATGTCTGTGTTTGCTCAACAAAACGCCATTCATGCTGGTCAGCTTCAGAATTACTACTCAGTTAAATTAATTCATAGATTTATTACTACAGACTAAAAATGCTGGTCATATTTTGTCTAAGCTGTAGTGCAGTCACTTGCTGTCAGCCAGGGACATAGCTCCAGTTAATGGTTATTGCCATAATGCAATAAAGCTCTCTAAGACGGATGTACATCTATCATAGATAACAAATGGGATGTCATAGCATGCACGGTTTGGCAGTGTTTTGATCTAGAAACCCGAGATAAGGTTGTATGAAGCCTGTGTTAGGTTAAACTGGCATACTGTAACCACTCAACCAGCACCGGCATGTGGACGTCGACCTGCATGGATGACCAGAGGCTGGTGGTGCTAGCTCTGCTAAGGTTAGCCACATTTGGCAAACCATTTTGGCAGTGGGTACCCACAGAGGCGGGGCTGATTATTTCGAATAATCGTTGAATAGATGCCAATGATTATCGAATAGTATTTTTTAGGGGTGTGCCAAATATCGATAGTACGATATATTGCGATATTTCGTCTTGCCATATGTTATCGATACTCTGGCACAAAATATCGATATTTAAACAATAAACATACAGCAGTTCTGAACAGATTCTCTCACAAGAACCTGCTACAATTTTGATTTACAGAGTCATTACTTCAAGCCTCCACATGATGGTGCTTAGCATGAATAAGAGTGGGTGCTGCTGTAGAGAACTCTTTGAAAGGAAATAAAAAGAAGAAGAAAAAGAAAATGGTGCAAGGCGGAGGATTAGCAGCAGAAAAAAAACACCTGAAAGATGCACCGTCGAATTTCAAATCTAAAGTCTGGGCCCACTTTGGCTTTTACTATACTGACAATGGAACCACACGTGATAAAGAGTTTGCAGAGCTTACTGTGGAGGAAAGGACGGTTCACGACGCTAATGCTAACATTTCCTGTTAGCCAGCTGTCCTACAGCTGGCAAAGTGCCACTTTGTGAACTGCTCCAAAAACGAAAGTGAAAGTTAAAAATTGCAGTCGCAGGTGAACTCTAAGTGGCCCAGTAACATGCTGTCTGCGTATCGTTGGCATGGAAACAAGTCGCGGTATACTAGTGCTGACCAGACCAAAACACAGAGTGAAGGAATAACAGTTCAGGGGCCACAAATAGGCGGCCGGCGCCCGGGGGCGCCTATTGAGGGCCTCTGATAGATACAAAGTATGTACAGAAGATACTTTGTTTTTCTTGGCTGTCGTTCATGTGAAATTAATTGACAATGTTTTGTAATTCCTGGGAAATGGATTCAGTGCAGTCAATAAATTCTGAATTTCTTCAGTGACACAGATATCGCTGTATCGTGGATGATATTTCCTGCAATATATCGATTATCACTGTATCATGATAGTATCGTTGTCATGGGCAAAATATCGTGATAATATCGTATCGCCAGGGACCTGGTGATACCCAGCCCTAGTATTTTTGCTTGAAATGCCCATCCCTAATTGATTTCAATACATTTCCAGTCAGAAAATAATCAAACCAAAAGCTGTTCCTGCAGTATGCTGTATCTCTGTGTGACATCTATCTGGCGGCAGTGGTCACAAGCATTAAAAGATAACTATTGAAATGTTCAGTTTCATTGCTGATGGTCCTTTTTGCTTTTGTAGGTCACAAACGGGTATCAGTGTTAATTTAAGTCTGCTTCATAACCAGCTACAAACTCCTCCCAGTAGCTTTAGATAAACTCCTGCAAAGCTTGTGAGAGAACACACAGGACCACATGATTCAGATAAGGATGGATGGTTGAGTTAGATGAAAGGCTGATAATTATTTTACAGCTTAGACAACTACTCTCTGATTTAGGGATAAAACTCTGTAACTTTGAGTGTGAACACTAAACAGTTCACACACCAACATTTCTGGCAAAGATAAAAAATCTACACTAATGCATTATTATACTCCTCCTGAATCATATCTGATGGACTAAATAGAGGCTTCAGACAGCCTGCAGTGTTGTTCCAATTGTGTAACATTCCCACTTGTATCTTGGAGAGGTTTTCATGAGAGTAGTCTTTCTTGACTTGAGTCTGCGTTGTTCTTAGTCATATTCAAACATACCATACTCTCTGAATGACTTACTGTGAGTTCAAACCAAAAGAGGATACTTTTTCAGTTACCCAATACTCACGTGACTTTGTGTTTATTCACCAGTGGTGAATTAATACCAGTGGTCTGATAAACACATGGAGTATTTTCCCACCTGTCTCTTGTGGGTTTTAAGAGTCACTGTATAGCAGCTCCCATGACAGCTGCTGTGTGGCTTACTGTAGTGGTTTGTACCTGACTCAAACTGATTTTGCAGTGATGTGACTGCAAGAGAGCAATGAATAAAGACGCTGAAAAACTGAATTATGATGCAGATTTTTTTGTATGGTCTGTCCAAAGACCGCACGCAGACTCAGTTTTAAAATGTGATTCTGATAAACTACATCCAAGCATTCTCATGCATCAGGGTATCATTAAGTCAGACAGGCTCTTACAACACTGCCAATTTCTCTCTCTGAGAAATTCATCTGGTGTGTACACTGTAAGGGGATTCCACATTTCCTGTGATCTATGTTGCCTCATTGACATGGCCAGGCAAAAAATGTGTTTAAAAAATAATAATGTTGCAATAAAATGGTTTCACTTGTTGGTATTAGGGTCTTGGTATAAAAGTCTTTGATTTACTGATCTGATTCACCCTTTTTAGAAAGCTTCTCTGTAAATATCTTCGCTCATGCTACTAAAGAAATCTATCAAAATCAGATGCCTTGAAAAGTTCACCAAAACTGGTTGATCGTGGACTGTAAACTTTGGTGCAAAAGGAGTGGATACCATGGTGGGCATGAAGTCAGATAATTTATAAGGAGTGCTGGGCTTACACGTTGACAACAACACCACAGATAACAAAAGCAGAGCAAACACAAAAAAGAACATAATAATTGCTGAGTGAAAAGGTGCTGTAGATTTTAGTTAGGTCTATTGTATAAAAAGGCTGTAAGGGACTTTATTATTACTGTGACTTATATAAAAAGAATGAATCCTTTGTTATGGAGCACCCAATACAATGAAAGATCTGTGTCTGATGTCAATATTGTCCTTGGCCTTTTTGCTCTCCCACTTCCCATAACAGAAGCCCCCACTGTCGATGTTTCAGTGTTGTTTAACTTCCCCTAAAAAGTGACCATGCTGCTGCGCCTCTACTTTGTGAAATAATGATTTGCAATCAACACAAAACTCTTCAAAATGACACGTCAGTTTTGATGTTATTTCCGTGTGTAGAGGAGTACGAACAAGCCAAATGTTACTAACGACTGCACAAACAGCCCCTGTAGAGGAGATACAACACTTTCTTATAATGTATCTTCATGAAACTCACTTTCATTGCACTCACAGTTTGGACTGAACATTATGCACACAATTTGGTACATTACCAAGCCCTATCACGCCTTTCTGTCATCCCTTAAGTTCTCAAAACAGTTCTTACATCACTTCATGAACATGAAAAAGACTACAGAGGTAAAACGCATGGATTTTTTCTCAGAGGGGCATGGTCTTTTGCTAATGTTTGCTGTGTTGACACACTGCTGGCTCTGTTTTTGGTAAAATAAATAACTGAATTACTGTGAAGTTAAAATGATCCAAGTCTTTTACCAAGGAACATTTATTTGGTGACATGGGAACATTTTGCTTTTCTGTTTGTTTTTTTCCTGCTTGTTTTTTTCCTGCTTTCTGAACAAGCCAAACCATTTCTTCTACTGACGGTGTACTTTTTTTTGTATGTGACCTGAATATATCTTGAACATAACCCAATATTATGTACTTTCCCTTTACATGTCTGTCAATGATTATGCTATTCCAGTAAACATCTCAAGCAAATGTCTCCACTGCCTGTTAGTATCCTAAAAAGAAGCCTAATGAATCAACTCTGCCTACATACTGTTAAAACACACTGTGAACCAATAATAACATACGTAGTTAGTTTTTTAAACGTATAATCAACAAAAGAGCATTTAAACAATGCACCATTTACAGCATGTCTAACGTTTCATTAAACTACAATAATAAGTGCCTGATTGTCATAAAGGTTAATACTATAACTGTTTCCTTGCTGCAGACTTCCCTTGAACATGTTTCACACTCAGTTTAGGAGTTATTTTTGGTTTCAGGATGACATAAACATTGAAGGCAACACGTTTTCCCAACTCACAACCAGAATAGCTTATGATGCTCTAACTGGAAACTGACTACACAGCTCTGAAGAGAACTAATTATCCTGGCTTGTAAAAGTTACTTTCAATTTTACAAAACAATTTACATTAAATCATGTGAAGGGATCATAATCTGCTTAAGAATGTTCTCTCCTTTTTCAATCTATTTGTTTACAAAAAACAACAACAATTGAACACCCCACAATGAGTCTGACCAGCAACTTTTCTGCTTTTGTAAATATTGCTTTTTAAAAAATGAGATTGTCTACACCTTCACGAGACCTAACGGCAGTTAATGTCAACAACATCAAAATCTGCAGCATCCAAAAAGACAAAACAGCAAAGAAACGTAAAGAGAGAATTGACCAATTTATCTAAACTTTCAAATACTTTACACTAAAATTCTCCTATTACCAAACTCAAGAGATTCTATTAAAAATATGTTTATGCCACACGCCTTTGGTACCATAAATTTTACACAAGGATGTCATTTCCCCCCTTGATTCATGCTGACAGTGACGGAGATATGGATCTTGTGCAGTGTATATGTATGATGCAGTGTGTGTATAAGTGTTGGACAACTGTCCAATAAGCTAATTTCTCCTCAGGGGACATTAAAGTTTACTACTCTTACTGCAGCTTGTGTCGATTTTGGTGATCCTGTGAACAAAGTGGTCTCTCTTATCTCTTCTGATTCTTTACTGTGAGTGGAGAACTTTAACAATAAATCTCACCCTGCTTTCTTTAAACAGACAAATGTATCCCTCATTAAGAATCTGTGTGGGTTAATCATTGCTTCTGACAAAGGGCAGCAGGAGGGTAGGAGTCAGTCATTTCTTACTGTCTGATTGATTGATTGATTGATTGATTGATTGATTGATTGATTGATTGATTGAAATGTCCCCTGAGGAGCAATTAGCTTATTGTACAGTTGTCCAACACATACGGGGAGAACATACAGTGAAATGCACCTGTCAAATCAGCAGATCAATATTACACTAAGGAGTCATGGTTCGATGATCTATGAGTCTTTGCTGTCTTCCTTTCCTCGACACATCAACAATGCTCTTTTAGCAGCGGAAATAGCAGTTTCCTCCTTTTTACTTTTAAGGGGGTTTACTTGTGCAATATGCACTGATCAGCTAGTCAGGAAAACATAACGGAGCAGCTGTTTTATCGATGGTGTATTACACTTCCTAAACTAACTGTGACTGCTGGCATAGCACAACGACAACACACACACACACACACACACACACACACACACACACACACACACACACACACACACACACACACACACACTCTCTCTCTCTCTCTCTCTCTCTCTCTCTCTCTCTCTCTACTTACTCTGCCTGTTGTCTTGTGAGTAGCTGTAGCTGCTGTACTGTCCCACAGCTCGGTCGGTCTTTCAATGTCCCACACACAGTGGACGGACTCGCCTCGTTTTCTAGCTACAGAGACGTGACATCAACTTCAGTTCCCACTCCGTCATCTTCACATGTTGTCCTGAAATATTTCTCACTGGCACCCTGCTAACTCTCAGCAAATTCTTCACTGTGTGTTCCCGACTCAGCGTTATGGTTAAGACGGGAAACGAAACTGTCAGACAACTACTGCCCAACTTAGTTTTGTTTCCTCTCTGTTTCTGGTCATCTCGTAGAAGCCGATGGTTTTTACTCTGATGATGATGATGATGATGATGATGAAGGTTATGAGGGCGGAGCAGGAGGGCAGGACGCCTTCTTGCGGGGATTGCTTCTTCCGTGTTTGACACGGAAGCTTTTTTTATTATTATCACACTGAATCATTTTCATCATTCTTAAGAGCTCTAAATTCACAACCTGAACATCCTTCAATGAAAGATCTTAAAGTAGATTTGCTAAAGTATAACAGAAAACGAGAAAGCTATAGTATTTTAACAATTTACTAACACTTACCATACTACATTTCAGGCTCATTTTCTTGACATATCCAGTAGTTGACAAAGTACACGTCTTTAAGTCAAAGTATAGATACTCCTGATCAAATATTACTCCAATACAAGTGAAAGTTGTCCTGCCAAATTATTACTTGAGTTAAAGTACTGAAGTACTTGCTTTTAGAAATACTTAAGTATTCAAAGTACTTTTTCAAATATCTCAAAACATTGTATTTTCAAAATACATAAGTGCAGTCAAGAAAACATAGGAGTACATTTGGTTACATCATGTTTACTTAGAAAACATTACTTGAAATCTCTAAAAACTATACCATGGAATACAAACAGCAACTAAGCTCCTCCAAGCACAGACAACTTAGTTTGAAATGTTAATCTAGAATGAAACAAATGTTATGTAGCTCAACACGCTTTCTCAGGTTGGACAGTGAATCTTTGTTTGTTTGGGCAGAGTGGGAAACAGGGAGAACATTTCAAAACATATCATTCTTCATTTCAAAAACCTCTAACACAGGCTGAAGATATGGCCATGGGTGCTCAGGTGGAAAATTATAGCCATCATTACCACCTCTACATCAGTGGCGGAGCCACACAGTTTTGACATGGGTGGCCAAACTGGGGCACTGAATGTTAAGGGGTGGCCAGGCGTGGAAACCATTAGGGGCTTACCCCAAACCTAGGAGGGTTACTTCCAATAATCACATCTATTTTAACTTCTTTTTATAAAATAATTGAACAAATGTTACATTTTTGTAGATTTCTAACGTTAACATTAAAAATGTAACTCGACAGTGTCAACATTTAAATCTGCTGAACTGAACACACAAGGACTCAAAATGAAGATGATTGTCCAAAGTCACAGCATCAACAAAAACAGTATTCAAATCCACAGAAGGCCAAAATGATTAGCCCCCCTTGTGAGATCAGGTAAAACCCTTGATTTCTCCATGGAATTGATCATTAACAAGTGTTTATAGTTCATTTGTTTTCCAAATTAACAAAGACAAAATGTTCCCTAAGTTTGATATTTTAACTCCTTTCAACTCATTGCACCAATAAAATATCCGAATCAAACTTAGTGAACTTTTGTCTTTGTTATTTTACTTTATCTATGTAATGGAAAAGCTGACATACCAACTAAAGCTCAGAGGACATACCCGCGACAAGAACTGGAGAAAATCGACCACATACACTGAAAGTGAGAACAACAAGTAACTGAACTGTCTTGAAGTGACTAAGAGGGAGGACTCACGTACTAGAAATGCCCCTGAAATGTTTATATATGTTCATGTTCATGTACTATAACTGTTTCTAAAATGGAAATATATTTTTTTAAAGTATTAAAAAAAGAAAGGGATAAAGAACAAGTTATCATGACATCATAATGTACAGTATGTTGCCAACCAATGAAGCTGACAAAATTCTGTCAATAATTGCATTGCTTTCCTCACAATACCTTTGGGAGTAAAAGTACAACCTGACACTATCAAAGTAGTCATCTCTGCTGAGGGTTTTGTTTTGTTTGATGATATCTTGTAAGTTATCTAAAAGTATCTACAGTAAAATATAGCAGAATCTGCAGCTAGCATGTTATGACTGCCTCTGTTAAAGATCAAGTTTTAAATGCTCACTTATAGAAGTTATAAGCAAAACTTAAAGGGAGAAAAGTCCAGAATTCATAAGACATTTAAAACCGAAAAGCAAATGGGAATTAGTCTGGACAAAAAGTTCAAGGACTTAAATATGGTACAAACCTCAAATTGACTTATGAGTGCTGCTTCAAATTCACATAACACAAGTGTCCTCTCAAAACGGGCTCCCAAACAACCAATTTGTCTTAAGATGCACAGCTCAAAGACGAAACCAGGTTACAAGAAAAATCACATTACCTTTATTTATGACAGTTTGCTACTTTTGCATTGCATGCATTGAGTGGATGTGAAAATAAAAAGGAACTCAGAAAGAGCCATTGTGCTGGTAAATATTCTCAACCGTATTAATGGGTATACACAAAAGGGCAACACTAACCCAGTAGCCTTCCAGATACCAGGGTAATGCTCCAAAAACATTATATTCACACAAGCTTTCAGTCACACAATCTGAACTGTTCCTTGTTGACACTGGCCACTTGCCTGGACAACAGGTGTACTTTGCTCTTAATCTGCTTTACTTGTCTAAATACTAGAAACCTTAGAAAAATAAAACTTTGCAAACACAGCACATGGGGCACAAAATCTAATCCCTTCAAATATCCCCTGATAATAGAGCCTCAAAGTAGCAAACAAAGTTCAAAACAAACGACCAAAAACCTGGCATGATACTCCATAATCTGTTAGGGAGCTAATGACGCAGGAACCTAAATAATCCTCACATGAAATCCTAAAATGTCTTCAACAATGGCACAGAAACTCATCTTCTTACTATTCCCCCTTTTTACCATTTTTAATACTACCAGGTATCAACCAACCATCCCATGCCTTAAAATAAACCAATAATTGCATATAGGTCAGATCCTGCACCAAATTTCAACAACTTGCATTGTTAACTTATCGTGTAGTTGGTGGTACAAAGCAACTATCTAAAGTATAAAATCTGATTATTTTCAATCAACAACAAACTTATTGCACCAATTTTTAAAACCACTCTCCCTAAAATAACTGATTGATCTAAAAAATGAGCCCAAAGTGTATCAAAGTGTCAATAAACTACACCAGCTGCCGTAAGCTTTCTCTATATTAACCTCCAAAATGCATTACAAAATTAAATGTAATGTGTAGGTAGATATAGTGAGGTAAAAGACAGAGTTTTATTAAATTTGAATTTAATCAATATAAGTTTTAGAGTCAGTGGGATAAAAATGCACATTAGTTATTGAGTGACCATGGTTAAAAAGAGTCACAGACACCTTAAAGTTGTCCAGATGAGGTATACTTATCAGACTTTTTGTGTAGAGTGGCTGTCAGCCACTTGCAGAGTTGTTGTGACTATGGAATGATGTGATTATGTAGGTGGTGTGAAAGACACTAACTAGACCCCAATCACTACCCAAGACCATCGTGCCTTGACTGGACGACGTAGAAAAACTGTTCCTATCTTAAAACCTCCTATTGATTTTGTTTCCTCTTCTTCATACACTGACTCTTTCATATCATAAAGCACACTGATGATAATAAGACAAACAGAAATGATTGACAGGTAAGATTCTGACTAAACCTTCACATAGGGTAAAATACAAGCCTCACTGGGCACGGACTTAGCCTTAGCCCATGAAGCGGTTGGCCCGGGTTTGAATCCTGTGGTCTCTTTCCCGCATGTCATTCCCCCACTCTCTCTCACTTTCCTGCACTATCCACTGTCCCCAAATGGCACTATCAGTCAACCAATCTTTATTTGTATAGTGCTAAATCTCAACAAACGTTACCTTAAGATGTTTTTACAAACATAGAAGGTCTAGAACATACTCTATGTTAAATTATTAACAAAGACCCAACACCAAGACAGGATAAGACTCTTATATCATCCACTAGCACCTCAGTAATTAGCTAGTTTCAGCAGCGAGGAAAAACTTCCTTTAACAGGCAGAAACCTCGAGCAGAACCAGACTCATGTTAGACAGCCATCTGCCTCAACTGAGGCTACAATTCATGCTATTTTTAAAAATTGGCAAGTAAAATGATTTACTGACAGTCTCCCTGCATCCAGTATGTTCTCAAAGCTGCCCAGATCATTCCTATCCTACTTACACTTTCAGGCCTCTTTTGGATTTAAAAAAAAACTATCTGGGATTTATGTCTTTTGTAGAACCTACTCATATAACACACATATATAAACACAAACAGTGAGTCAGTTCAATTCTATTTAATGCACTGCAGATGTAATCTGCAGTTAATCAGGATAAACAATCATACAAATACATGAAAAAAATGAGTGATGAATTATAAAAATGGGTAACTGTCAAACTGGTGATAATTTAAAAAACAAGATACATTTTCCATCTTTAACGGTTGTCTTATATTTAACAAGGTACTTTAGGGGTTAACTGGTTCATGTGCCGCTGCGCAGCACACACACTGCTGACTAAAGTCAAGAGGAGGCTCAGCAGACAGCAGGATAGACGGGATGTTGATGCTTCACCGCTGAAAGAAAAAGCTAATTTCCCTGCATTTGGAATCCATTAACATTTTTTTCCATGAGTAGTTAGTCTCCAACTGTTAAGTGAACAGAGACTTACAGTTCTCTCTATATTACTGTTGTTTTTATCCAATAAAAGCTGCCTGGATCCATCAGCCTGGATTGACTCTGCAGAAAAAGGTGTGGCTGGGTCGTCGTCTCAGGTCCTGCGTAGATTGAACCTCATTTTTTTAAATGCACACCAAAACTATGTTTAAACTTTGATTTGAGTATAGATTAATAGGCCTCATGCATGTACAGGCCTAATTATGTGTTGTGACTGGAGTGGTCATCTTGGTCACTGAGTTAGGATGGGGTGACATTTATGCACACATATACACACATCCTATGGCTTCTATTTACCATTAATGGTAAATTATCACTACTTTAACCACTAATGCTAAGGTATCATAAAATTGTATAATTTCGTTATACTTTAAATACAACACAAAGGCTCCGACTGAGTCTCTTTTCCCTCAAGTGGAAACTCAAGGAAGGGCAGATTTTTTTTCCACTTTTCAAACAAAAGGTTTCTGTTCAGTTTAACTCTAGTCCTGTCGTTGTCAAGGCAGATATCCAGTGATAGTTTACTGTTATTGGGTGGCACCTGGGGTGGCCAGTCAGATATCTGGGAAGGCATGTTATAGAAATCCTCTCATTCTCTCCATCTCATTGGCAAAAAAAAAGGCCCAAACTCTCTTTAAAGGTACAGTGTGTAGAAATGGGAAGATGAAGTGATATCCAGCTGTCAGAATCTAGAGTAAAGAATAACCCTTCCTGTAGGTGATGCAATGGTGTCCTTCAGAGAAAAAAAGCTCCTGTGATGCACGATAACTATGATCCTCATTTGTCAAGTTTTTACCATCAGAAACATTTATCGATACAAATTCATACAAAAAGCACGTATGTTACTAATTTGTCCGATTTGTGCTATAGTAAAAAACATGGCGTGCAAGATGGTGCCATCTGAGGGGACCTGCTGCTCTGTAGATATAAGACACATTCTAAGTTAACACAATTCAAATTCAATTTATATTCAGGTGATTGTAAATATATTTAAAAATACTTGTGAAAATGATGCTCAATTTTGAGCAAGTCTGTTAAGCTGCTACTGACTACACACTGTGCTCTTGAAAAATAAAGTGAATTGCAAGATATCATTGACTTGTAAATTTCTGGATTCACAATGCACCAAATATTATGTTTGATCCAGATAGACCATCATGTCAAGCTCCCCTGATACTCTACTGTTTCGCTTCACCACCCATGCTGACTCCATCCTCAACAAGATGAATACTCTTAGAGAAGAGCTCCGCTTCTGTGACGTCACACTCCTCATTGGGGGTCCACAAGGGACCACTGCCCAGCCTCTCTATTTCCACGGTCACAGAGTGGTGTTTGCAGCGTCCTCAGACTTCTTGCGGGACCAGTTCCTGCTCCATGAGGGACACGCTGAGCTGAGTGTGGGTATAGTTTCCAGTGTGGAGGTTGGGAGGAGGCTCCTGCTGTCCTGCTACACTGGGCTCTTAGAGGTGCAATGTCATCTTGAATTTTCCTAACTCTTTAAAGCAGAGCAGAATATTGAGGAAATAGCAATATCCCCAAATCTATTACAGGTAGCAGATTTTTTTGTGCAGGTTTCCTCTTGCACTGTGTTGCGGAATTACTGCAAAAAATGATCAGGAATACAAGTTAAAGGATAAACATCGAGTGTAACATTACTGTAACTGAATTCAGGAACAAAAATGTTGCAGCAACAGAAGAAAGGCTGTTAAGTGACAGCGAAGTTAAAGGTGATTAGAAAAGCTTTACTCAACGATTGTATTTTTTTTCCTTGTATGCTTAACTTGTGTTAGTGCAGCTGTGTTTTTGGGCTCTTTGAATTTTTTTTTGTCACTAATTCCTTATTTGCTTGGTTTCCATTATATAATTGCTACTGTAGGTCCCTCTGAGAGAGCTGGTGAGCTACCTTACAGCAGCTAGTGCACTCCAGATGACCCAGGTGGCGGAAAAGTGTGCTCAAGCTGTTTCTCAATACCTCAGTCCCACACTGGCCTTCCTGAAGCTGAACCCACCTTCAGAGGAAGGGAAAATCCAGCAGATAGACAGCAGCCGGTCAGGAGCCTGCTTAAAGAATGAGGAGGAAAGAGATGCAGCCCAGCCTGGCACCAGCTACCAGAAAGCAAACACTGAGGAATGTGAATCCAAGCCAAAGGTCAGCCAACAACCCAAGTTGGATATAAAAGGAAGGAATGAGGCCACAAATGAAAGAAGGAACATTTTAGCTACAATTGAGTTAAGTGAAGGTGTAGTATGTTGTTTCAACACACTGGAGTCAGAGGAAGGTGAAGAAATCCAGCCTGATTACAAAGTCAAGCCAACATATCAAGCTGATGACATTACAGATGATCCAAAATGCAGACTGCACCCATTTACAGCAGGTCAAACTTGTATTTCCTCCAAAACTGGAGGAATTTCTGCTAAATGCAAGGAATTGTTGGTCAGCTCTAAAAAACAAGATGAGGTTAAAGAGGAGAAAAGAGAAGAAGAAAAAGAAGAAGAAGAAGAAGAAGAAGAAGAAGAAGAAGAAGAAGAAGAAGAAGAAGAAGAAGAAGAAGAAATGTTGGTGGAGAGGCCATACCTGTGCAGGAGGTGTGACAGAGTTTTCCAGGACCTAGAGAGTTACCTGGGTCACCTGAAGGAGCACAGACGGTACCTGTGTTTGGTCTGTGGAAAAGGTTTTTCCCAGAAGAGCAACCTGACCCGCCACATACACGTCCACACCGGTGTGAAGCTTTTTCGATGCCCGCTGTGCCACAAGACATTTTCTCATAAGGCCACACTGCAAGATCACCTCAATTTGCACACAGGGGACACACCCCATAAGTGTCACTACTGCGCTGTGCACTTTGCACACAAGCTAGGCCTCAGGCGCCATATTAAGGGCTTACATGGGAAAAGCAGTCTGAAGAACATTATTGAGGAGACTGTTGACTGAGAATAAAGATGTTTTTTGTTGACATATGTTAACCCTGATGTTCATATGAATTTTGTGCATGTCAAAAAAAGTGCTGAAAAGCACAATATGACACATAGAACTGTGACTTTGGGACAATAAAAATACGAGATATTTCAATAATAATTGAATCATTCTGTGTTTCAATGAATGTTTGATGACTCTCTTTGTCCCTTTCCATTAAACATTAAAACCTGCACAACACAAAAACTGGATTTTTCAAAAACGTACTGTGAGAGACTCACAGTACCAGTCAAAAGTTTGGACACACCTAATTTTACAAAACAAGGTCTCTGCTTCCTGCTTCCATAGAGTGTAGAAAACTTTGCTGCTTGCTCTCTACGTTCTGTTGCTAATTTTTCCCACTAAAAGTAAAGAACAGTGGATTTTGGACAATAATTGGGGGGTCAGGTACCATATTTCACCTTTTCCACCAGGTTTCCAGAGGAGTTTGTCTGAAATCAGGAGGATCTAGTGATCCTAAGAACACAAACAGTAAAGGTAAAAAGGATTTTAAGTGCTGCACTACAGTACAAGCTTTCCAAATCTTACAAAAAGCTCAATGGAGGCATTGTGCCAGAACTGTTGGAAATACTTATAGGAAATTGCTGTACTCCGGGCCAGGATTTTTACTCTTGAAGCTGAAAAGGAGCTTCAAGACACACTTCCCATAACAGCCAGTGGTGAGATATATAAGTCTGGGGCTAACCAGAAAACTCAAATTACCACTTATCATGGCAGAGTTAACCACAGTGGATGATACAGTGTCTATTCTGAAACTTGCTAAAGAACAGACTGATGCCACCGGGAATACAATTACTGCTAAGCCAAAATAGCAGATAATGAGAAAAATGATTGCCAATACAGCATCACCGGGCAGACAGCTCAACAACAAATATCAGCCACTGTCTGAGGTAAGTGTGAATGAGCAGAGAAGCACTGTTGTAAATGAAAAACGGGGGAGAAAGTATAATGTGATTCATTAAATGAAACGTAAAAACAGTTGTACAAAGAAGGAGCAAAAGGCAGAAAGAGACAGAGTATCTGCACCAGAGGTGAAGGAGAGAGATATGCTGGTTTTTGGACATGGTGCCATCAATGCTGTAAGCAATGAGAGGATCATCACATGCAGCTATCCAAGTGTCATGGTCACTGATATCACAAGACTGCTCCCAAGTTATGTCAAAGCATCCAGCAGACAAACAAATTATTTTGTAAGTGGGCGCAGCTGACACCAGGAAAGCCCAGTCAGAACTGTTTGAAAAAAGATTTTTCAAACTTTTTGAGAAACTTGGAAGTACAGTCATTCATCAGCAAACCTCTCCCAACTGCTGACAGAAGGATGAATAAGTGTAATAAATTCAGCTGCCTGCTTTCCCTGAATACATGTCTTTCCAAAGCCTGTCTCAAGGAATTAACTTCATTGATACCTTCAAACTGTTCTGGGGATGAGACAACCTCTTCAAAGGAAAGGGTCCCCAGCTAAATGGGCTTGGAACAAGGCGGCTAACAGAGAACTTTCTCCACTGATGCTTCCAATAACTCTTCCAGCTTCCTTCCTCTTCATTGTCTAACTTTTACGTCAAAGTGATATTTTCAGAACATTTGACCTTCACTCTTATTGCTTCGCTGATGACACCCAGATCTATCTGTCCACCAATCCAAACTCTGTCCATTCACCATCTTCCCCCACATTATGTCTTCTTAAAGTTAAAGTTTTTCTCAATTGTTTACACACAAATACTGGTTCTTGAGACACAATGACCACAACATGTAACCCATACACCAACCCCCTGAATCAATTCTGCTAAACTACAAGCACAATTCCTGCTTTACACTCAAATTGCAGTTCTAAAACACACTTTTTTCAGAACACTACACATAATTCTCTGCATTTGGCACAATTTTCATGAAGAAAATATCTTGTTTTCATAAGGAACACACTGTCATTCAAAATCTAAAGTTAATTGCCCTACTATGCACACTGACTCATCACCTGGGCAAACACCTGTCACACACAGTTTTACAATTAGAAATCAGAGCTTTATTTCCCCTACTGCTTGGCCAGGGAAAACAGTGCTTGTGATGTGGATGAGGTGCTGTGGCCAGACCAAAACAGAAAAGAGGATGCAGCATAGTTGTTTTATTTTTAAATATACTGTACCTGTACACAGTAAATTCTTCTGTTGTTTTGTATGTAGACCAGTGTATGTGCAACTTTGTGTTGGTTGGGATGTACACTGTGTACATTGTTTTTTTGGGGGGGGAATAAAATATATTTCTTACCATGTATTTGTGTGTTTTGAGTATAAAAACAATATTCTAAAATATTTTACAACACACGTATGTACTGTTTGTAGTAAGTTTAACACTGAACAAAAAAAAAGGCCTAAGTCATTATGATGAATGGAGAAGAAGTGTTTTCACCATATTTCATATGGTGGTTTGTGTGTGTCATTTGAAAACAAAATACCATTTTGAGAAGAAATAACATTGTTTTGAATGTAAAGTTTCATTTTGCAGCAGAATTGAGGGGTTTTGCACATTGTGTGTGTGTTTTTTGATTTGTGTATGAGGCATGCTTTCAGAAAATCTGTGTAAACAACAGAGAAAAACTGTCCGTCCTGGTTCTCTCATTACTCTCTCAAACTTAATAGCAATAGAACTAAGATTCTTCTTGTTGGTTCCAAACCCACTCTAGTCAAAACTAATATCTTCCCTCTAACCAGAAACAACTCCATGTCCCTCACACAACTATACCGCTGTTATTGTCAATGCTTTTGTTGCCCACATTGATTATTGTAACTCTCTCCTCTCTAGTCTCCCCCACAAACTGCTGCATGAATTACAGTTATACCAGAATGCAGCTGCCCTGATCAAAACCAGAACCCTTCCACAGAACACATCACCCCTGTCCTTACAGTTTTTCTCTATTGTTTACACACATTTTCTGAAAGCATGCCTCATACTCTCAGAACTCTACACACAAATCAAAAAACACACACACAATGTGCAAAACCCCTCAGTTCTGCTGCAAATTGAAACTTTACATAACAATGTTATTTCTTCTCAAAATGGTTTGTTTTCTAATGACACACACAAACCACCATATGAATAGACATGTATAAGAACCAGTTGAACACTGATGTGCGCAATGTAAAACACTATGATGAATGGAAAACACTTTTTCTCCATTCATCATAATGACTTAGGCCTTTTTTTGTTCAGTGTTACATACATAAGGGAGTTGTAAAATATTTTAGAATATTGTTTTTATACTCAAAACACACAAATACACGGTAACACATATATTTCACCCCCCCCCCCCCAAAAAAAACCAATGTACACAGTGTACATCCCAACCAACACAAAGTTGCACATACACTGGTCTACATACAAAACAACAGAAGAATTTACTGTATACAGGTACAGTATATTTAAAAATAAAAAATGCAGCATCCTCTCTTCTGTTTCGGTCTGGCCACAGCACCTCATCCACATCACATGCACTGTTTTACCTAGCCAAGCTAGCAGGGGAAATAAAGCTCTCATTTCTAATTGTAAAACTGTGTGACAGGTTTTTGCCCATGTGATGAGTCAGTGTGCATAGTAGGGCAATTAACTAAATGCAGAGAATTGTGAGTAGTGTTTTGAAAATAGTGTGTTTTAGAAATGCAATTTGAGTGTAAAGCAGGAATTGTGCTTGTAGTTTAGCAGAACTGGTTCAGGGGGTTGGTGCATGGGTTACATGTTGTGGTCATTGTGTTTCAAGAACCAATATTTGTGTGTAAACAATTGAGAAAAACTGTAATACTGTCATTATAGAAGAGATTTATGAGAAGTCATAGGCAGATAAGAAATTCTTGGCAAAAAACATCACAATAAGTAAAAATAGGCTTTGAGATGCTTCTTGAAGGAACATTTCTTCCTTGGCTTTGTCTTTTTTTTTATCTGTGACTGCAGACCATCATTGTGACCTCCTGCTGAATGTAAGAACACAGAATTCCTTATTTTGCCGTTATTTATCTGTTGTTATCTGTATATTTTGTATTTGACTTATTTGAGGTTATAGATAAGGGAGTTTATACTTTGGAAAATCTGGAATATATTGTAATTAAATATATTTCAAAATGTTTGGCTCTTATTTTCAGCACTTAATAAAAGACATTAGTATCAACAAGATACAACAAGAGTATTGATAAGTACATATATTGTTAAGCAATATCGGTAAACAATTCTAAGGATACCCATCCCTAGACACCACTGTGTTACTTTTTAATTTTCTGACAAAACTTTCAGTATGAATGCCCTCATCTGTCTAAAAAATATTTATATATATATTTATCTTCTTTATTTATTTGTTTGTTTTCTCCTTGGGCAGTTTTGGCAGCTCCTACTCCAAACTGAAAGATGTCAGACAAGGCCCCAGACAGGCAAGTAATCACAGACTGACACACACACACACACACACACACACACACACACACACACACACACACACACACACACACACACACACACACACACACACACACACACACAGACAGGCAATTACAGACAAAATATGTACAGGCAAGTACAGAGACAGCTAGGCAGGTAAGGCAGGAATGCAAGCAGACAGACAGAGTCAGTTACAATAAATTGACACTAATTATTTTGTAATTTCAGAGTGACTCTGCGAGATCTGCTCCACAGAAGGGACAATGGCCCTTACATTAAGGTCCCCTCAATACACATAAAAGTGTTGGTCAAACAGGAGCAGCCAAGGGTAATAGGGTGGGCATTCAATGATGATAAGGGCCAAGGCGGAAATGATCAAATACAACCCTGGAATTGTAATAACTGATGGCCACACATTGACAAAAGTCACTCTTTTTGAGGAGTTTGCGGGCAGGGTTTCAGAGGGCGGGTCTTATGTAATGAGAGGGTACAGCGTGCAGGGGAACAACAAAACAAGATTAATTGACAAGTGGTTTAAAAACACTTTTGTACTCTACTCTCCCCAGACACTGGACGACGTAACCGAGCTGATGGACCATGTAATCAGATGCTTGGATCAGCAGGATGAGGAGGAGCTGGTGATTCTATTTGAAAATGGGAGGGGATTTTTGATTGAAAAAGAAAAATGGGTACTATATAAAGATACATTATTAGAGAGGTCAGTACACGTTAAAATAAAAGCAAAGGGGAGGAGAATCATGGAGAGTAATAGCCTAGAAGAATAGTCATAGGGGTGCTGGTGGTCTAGTGGTCTGGGCGCCCCACATACAGAGGCTACAGTCCTCGTCGCAGGGGTCGCTGGTCCGATTCCCAACCAGTCGACCATCTCCTGCATGTCTTCCCCCCTCTCTGCTCCCCAGCCTTTCCTGTCTCTCTTCAGCTGTCCTATATAGTGAAGGCAAAAAGCCCCAAAAATATAACTTTAAAAAAAAAGAGAAGAAGAATAGTCATAAAATAGTTAGTATGTAGGTTTTGTCTGTTGACCTGAGTTAAGTTGCATCCTTAGAATTGTATACCAATATTGCTTAACAATACATGTACATATCAATACTCATTCATAATCTTGTTGATGCTTATGTCCTTTCATTAAACTTTGTTAAAGATTGAGAATTTTCAATTCACTGCTCCCTGATTGATAGCAATCCAGAGACAATTTGACAACCCTTTGGCTCTACTGTCCTCAATGTGTGTGTTAAGTATGAAACAGACAGATCAGCTCTTTAAAAAATACATTTTAATAGCATACCATCTGATTCTTGTAAGGAAAATAAGTGACTAAATATATCGACAGCACAACACCCAACAAGTCTGAAATAATTTACATAAATGACAGAAGTCATACTATAAATAATTTTAATGTGGAATATATATTTCTTTATACATTTTGGACAGTCAAACACAAGATAACATCACAACCCACTGATTTTGATACAGAACATCCTTTACATATGCAATAAATTAATAACTTTTGCTTCAAAATCTTCTTTGCCTATCTAAATCTATGATGTGTGGGTCAACTCATTTAGAACTTGTAAAAAAATATAAGTTAAAAAACAAAAAGGTTGAAAGGTTAAATAAACCATTAAAGGTGTATTTACAGTTTAAAAAAGGTCTTAAATTATTATACTTTTACAATCACTATATGACAAGGCACGACATCTCATTTATAAGTGTGACACATTTATTAAGAAAGATCTTTTGATTTTAAAATCTCCTCTCTAAAATGTTCTTTGTTTAATTCTCATAAACTGAGTATGTTATTCACTGTGATGTGTTGTATTGTTCAGCCTTACCATCAGAGGCTTTTCAGCTTTTTCAACTTAGGTAAAAGGAAACTTACATTTTTTATCAATGTAGAAGGCAAGGCTCAATAATACATTTATATATGTGACAAATATGTCAAGAAAGATATTCAAGACTATTCTGTTTACAATGATCTCTGTTTAATTCTCATAAACTGGGCATGTTGTTCATAGTGATGTTTTGTATTGTTGAACCTTACCATCAGAGGCTTCTCACAGGTTGGTTAGACCAGGGCTGGTTCTCTCTTTAGTTCATAGTTCTGGACTGACAGTCAACATTTTAGTTTCTATTGTTTGTTACAGCAATGCTCAGATTAACTGAGTCTTACTAAAACGCTGGGTTATCCTTGACTTTGTAGGACTCCTCACAAAAAGAGGAAGAACCCTACATTTGAGGGTTTAAAGGGATATTTAAGTTTTTTTTTTAAGTGGGGTCGTATGAGCTATAGTACACTAGTGCTCCTGCTAGCCACAATGAGTGCCGGTGAGCTCTTCCCCTTTAATGAGAAAATTCCCAGAGGACCGGCCGGCCAGCTATGCTACAATTCTCTGCCGACGGGGCCTCCTATTTCACGTCATTTCGCCAAAGTTAAGAAAATATGTTCCAGGCACTCATCACGGTGCAAATGCATGAACCAGTAGAAAAAATTGGAGCTATTCAGTTTGCCATCAGAAACCCCCTTTGTTTTGGCACTATTTTCGGACGCACCTCGCAGACCGGTGTTCTTCCGCTGCATGAGCACGGATACACGCCGATCAGCTGTTTGGATCAACAAGCAGGTAGCAGGATCAAGTAGCGGTATCGGTCTGTAGAGTTAATTAAACTCACTTTTCTGTAAATTTAAAAGATCACTGGACCTCAGCTGGCAACCACAGCTATTTGGGGGTGACCAGACACTTCAAACCTCAACTCATTTGCTCTGACCGTCATGAAAACAGAAACTAGGCACTTTGCTGATCAATGCGCCGAACAGTTCCTCAAGGTGGCAAATGACTGGGGAATTGAAAAGAAGATATCCACCATCGGTACAGACAGTGCAGCAAACATGCTGGCTGCTATGAGAGCCCTTCCATACGAGCACATCACCTGCAATGCTCACATTCTGCAGAGGACCATCACGGTCTGCCTCGAAAGCAGTGGGTTTGCAGGTGTACTAGCAAAGTGCCGCAAGATTGTTGGCCATTTCAAACAAAGCCCTGCAAGTACCGCAGAACTTAACCAGCAACAAGTAGCACTTAGAAAAAAGAGCGAGCAACTTATACAAGACGTATAGACCAGGTGGAATACGACACTCGCAATGGTCTCACGCCTCCTACGCAACCGAGAGACTGTCCAGGCTACTGTTAACCATTCACTGCTTCTGCTCCTTGACCGTAGTCGGGTAGCACAGGGGAGACTTACGGGTCTGCTCCAGGGCCGAAGTTACTCCAACTTCGGGGCTAACCCCCCTTCACCTCAACCTCGATGCCTTTGAAGTACAAACAAGTAAAGTGTGAGCATAGATGTTCTCACAGAGCAGTAATTTATATTTTAATATAATTATTGTGCCTAGAGACAACTCTCCTCTCATGCCCTCTGGTCTGTCCGTGGTGTCTTGAAGTCACACCCTCGAGATTCTGAATTTCAAAATAAAAGCTGATCCGCAACCTGAAATCCCTTGTGTCATGCTCTGTCGCCAGCTTTGAATTTTCAAATAAAGCACAAGTCTGACACTATGAATATGAAGACACCTCCTGAAAAGCTGTAGTTAGGAAGACAGACGGACAGACGGACAGACCGACTGATAAGAAATATTTGAAAGAGCCTAATGATGTATATTGACCTGTGATGTAATGGTAAAGCATGACTGTGTGTGTGAGCCTGAGCATAGAGGTTTCTAATGTATGTATGCGTGTATGCATGTGTGTGTGTCAGTCAGCTGCATAGACTGTAAATAAAAATGGACAGCGTTGCTCCGCCTCTTCCCATTGTGCGGTTCTGAAGCCAAAAAATCCCAGTCCTGGGCGCCGCCATTGTGCAGCCAGAGTCTGTGAAGCCACTGTAACGAGCTCCGCCCTACAGCGTAACGTCACAAGACGCTGTGTGTCCTTTGAAGTTTCACTCTACAGCGGCTGTGAATCAAAGGAAACAGGAAGTAAAACCTTTGTTTTTTAAACTCTAATAACTAACGAAAAAGAGGCCTTGGACACAAAACAGTCAGATACTAACTACATATCACCACAGCATACGGATGTGAGAAACATTCGTACGACGTGTATTTATTTTTTAAAGTTTGACTGCTCCCCCATTTAAATGAATGGGGAGAAGGATTTTTTGACCCACACTGCAGCCAGCCACCAGGGGGCAGACACAACGCTGAAAGCATAGACTGTATAAAATATGGACGTAGTATCCGTGACATCATCTATCTGTTCCTGAGAGCTGTTTTGAAGCAAATCGACGGCGGCAGCCATATTGGTAATGCGGAACTCAACTAGACAGAGTGTGATGTATTGTGAGCCTCTTAGCCAATGGCTGTGTTTTCCCGACAGGGAGTCACGTCAGTCATGTCCTTATTTGGGCAAAACTCATAATCTTAATATCTTCTGAACCGTCACATTAGAAAGAAATTCACCCCCGTACAGTGTGTGCCGATAGAGAGATTAGCTTTGTAGGGCCAAGCTGTTTTTTGAACCAGGCTGTAAACATGTTTATTAATGCTGCAAAGATCGTCTTTTTCCCATTCATGTCTATGTGGTTTCCCGTGTTTCTGCAGCCAGCCTCAAGCGGATTCTCGATGTATTTCAGTTTATAACACTTCCGCATTGGCTTCATCGTTTGAGACCGGAGTTTGGCGCTTGGTCAGCACTGATGAGGTCTTAAGCACCTGTGTCTCCAACTGTCATTAGCTGTTGCCATGGTGATTGGACCAGCTGTGTAGCGGCTGTTTAACAGTTGATTTAGACAGGGATTTATTGGTAAACTACGGTCTGAAACTGTGGATGCTGTACCGTAATAGCTATTAGAAAAGGGATCAGACCGTGAGCATCACAAGACTCTGATGAACACAGTGATGTGTTTTTCATGTCTTTACCGAGGGTGCCGGATACGGCCCTGGTGGTGAGGCTTTCAGCAGTGTGACTGCCCCCTGGTGGCTGGCTGCAGTATAGGTAAAAAAAATCCGTCTCCTCCATTCATTTGAATGGGGGAGCAGTCAAACTTTAAAAAATAAATACACGTCGTACGAACGTTTCTCACATCAGTATGCTGTGGTTATATGTAGTTATTATCTGAATGTTTTGTGTCCAAGGCCTCTTTTTTCTGAAAAGTTTCTTTTTCGTTAGTTATTAGAGGTTAAAAAACAGGGTTTTACTTCCAGGTTTGCTTTGATTGACAGCTGCCGTTCTTGCGTAGTTCGTTCGGGAATAGCAACGCTACATCGAAAAGGAGATCCAAGTAGAGATTAGACTTTTGTACTCGGGTTATATTGTCCATATCTTGTTCTTGAATAGAAAAATTAGTTGTTCTGCAGTAAATTGTTCTAACCGACTTGCGGTATCTAATGGAATTTTGCAGTTCTTTCGGTAAGTTAAGTCTGTGTTTTGTCTTTTGATAATGTGTTTAGTCGTAAGCAGGCTAGCTTGCTAGAATCTTCTTTAAGCTAATCTGATATGGTAAATATGAGTTAGCGATACCAAGGATTTACTACTCTGAGTTGTTTTTTAATTCTAGAAAGCAAAAAAGGAAAAAAGCCACCTTCTTTGTTTTATATTATTTTAAGTAGTATGTTATTGAACTTGAATTAAAATCCATAACCGTAATACCAATTCATACAACGTATCATCTCGACCTATGATCTCGACTGTTGTAAATAATATTACACCGTCAATGGTTCCGCATCACTGACTACACCATCACTCGTCAGAGGATTTAATAAAATAGAAATATATGTCCGGTAAGGCTCTGAAATATAAGTTAAAGGCAGGTCATCTTTCCAGCTTTATATTAAGGATTACATTAAAGGAGTTTGTTACTATGCGTTGGGTTGTACTATGGAATAGTTTAACCTCCGGGGCTGGAACGTAAAAAGAATATTTGGAAGAAGGCAGAAAAGGATTTCCTAAATCGAAACATAACTGAAGTTATAATAACACTTAGCTGGGGCTGGTGGAACGCAATATCATGCACGGCATAAAGCAAACATTAGCTGACGGTGTGGAGTCACTATGTATGCATGTGTCAGTCAGTGATTTTTAAAACAAGGAGAAAATTCGTCAAAAATAATTAATGCATATATTGTATGTAAATTTGTATATTTTGGATTTTAAGATTTTGTACACAAAGAGCAAAGTTTACTGGAGTCAAATTCCTTGTTTGTGCGAGTCTACTTGGCAAATAAAGCTGATTTTAATCCTCAGCCTTTGGACAAAAGTGTCTGCTAAATGAAATTGTAACATTGCAACACTGTAAGGTAAATATCATTTATATAATAATGGGGACTTTTCGTAGTTGCCAATAATCTAAACATGTATCCCTTTGCTTGACATGACTCCTATTGCGTTTCTTCATAGTTTTCCTCCAGGTGACAAATATGCAGACAGGCTGGGGGAGTGGATGGTGAACATGAGACGGATGGACTGGAGACCTGTACCATCATCTCGTCTTTGCAGTGCTCATTTTGAAGAGCATGCCTTCACCACGGACTCAAAGGTTTACACATCTCTTGGATAATGGACAGTGTTGTGTACTATCATTGTAGTATGCCTCATGATTTCAACAGTTTATAAGTGTATTATGTATCATTCATTGAATTTGAGGAGGGCTGGCCAATGATTCTAAAAATTCCCAGAGCAAGATCATTTCATTAATTTATTTGATATGTCATTATGGGATGTGTTTTATTTTTGTATAATACATAATTAACCTCCATCTTTAACCCTTAAAAAGGTCATACGGTTATTGTACTTTAAAAAAAAATCTATTTCTAAGTCCAGTCAGCAATAAAAGTCAACATAAAAATATTAAAAACTAAGCTTGATAAGTTTAAATGAAAACATCTTTATATTTAATTATTTGCATTAAGTCACAGTGTCTGCTGCCACCTGCTGGTCATTTTTTGCTAGTGCTTGAGGCAGTTAGATTCTGACGTGAAGCACAAACAGGGGGAACGGGCAGGAATCACATTGCAGCAGGAATCTGAATAGATTTCATGTTAGAAACTTTCTGTTGTTTGGGTCGTACACGTACCCTGGGGGATAAAGAGAACAACATCAACCTTTACTTTCATTGCTTTATTACTTTATCTATCGTGGTATTCAGCTGTGTTTCTCATGTAATACAGAGCAGTGCTTGCTTTAGGCAAAGACAATAATTGTTAATTAACATGAATTGTTTCTTATCAGTTTAGAGGATTGTCTGTTTGAAATAAATTAATCATTGAAGGTTTTCTTTGTCTTTGTACTTTTTTGTCACATGAAAGAAGAATACTGGTAGTTCTACCTCTCCTTCTGCTTTATCTTTAAAGTCTGTATGAGAATGAGATTGATTCACTCCAACATTATTAAAGTATGCTAGTTTAAGAGAACTTGGATTACAGAATCTGAATCTTTGCTTTTCAGATGAAATCTTTTAAATAACTGGACCCTGGCATTTACCAGACCCTCTGAATTAGCAGGCAGATCTTCATTCTGTTTTAAAACATAAGCAATCAACTTAATGATTATTACATTTCTTTGTGTTTTTACAGAAGCTCCTCTCAAGAGTCAGACCTCATCACTAACCACCTACAACATGGAGGACTTATCCTGTGTGACCTGTTTTCCATCCACCCTGTTCAGTTCTTTTTCTTAGTGTTGGAGTATATATCTTCAGTCATTTGTTGAACATGTTTTTAGCACCTTTAACAAGGAAGTAACACTTGTTTCATAAGTGTATTGTAAATGATAATATAATCAAATTGTTCTCTTATGTGTCTGTCTCTTTGACTCACCTTACATGTCCTCCACACTCGTTTTTAGTTGGTTTGGTGTTAAAGTATTTTACTAGCTGTTTGTCTCAAACAAGCCTAGAAGTGACTTCTGTCAACTACTCCAGGACTCAAGAAAAATGCACTCATTTTGTTATGGTGTTTCTGTTTCTTTTGACAGCTTCAAATATAAATGAATGTCATTTTAGGCCATTGTTGGTATTTAGAGACAAATACTTCAAATACTCTGACATAATTTAGCATATGCTGTGTTTCTTAATCTGTACTGCATATCAAAAGCTCTCATGTTACATTGACTCAGAGGCAAAAATACAAAGTTTAAAACGTTTTAATGACAAAAAAACACAAACACAAACAACCCCTGGCTACATTCGCCGCGGGGATAAATCCGTGAAGAAGGCCACTGGGGGGAATGGCTGGGGTAGAGCAGGGATTTGGAGGAAGATAGGAGAAAGAAAGGGGGGGGGGAAGAGCTGTGACAGACTTGAACAGTGTGATGGCTACCCTTCACACAAAACTGTGTTAAATAAAATAATTAAATAAAGGGTGCCTATCAAACATCAAATACAGCATATAAATCCTGGAAATTTGTACTGCCAAAAAAAAAAGCTGTTTGAAAGATCAAATCCAGCACCACCCTACAGGATTTGATCTTTCAAACACATGGCTATGTTATTTACAAATATATCATTACCCAAAGGGGTGAAATGAACTCCATCATTCAAAAAAAGTCCAGGATTTCTATGCTTTATCTGAGGATGATGCACAATGCTTCCGCCAACAGATGAAACAAAGGTAGCCATCACACTGTTCACAAAGCGCCTAGCTTTGTCCAGTTTTTTTGGATGGACAGACCTCCATCGGCTTCTCTGGTTGATGTCAGAGAAAATGATTTTCATCCTTGGAAATCCGTGGAGATCTTGAAGGTCCTGCTTCATCACTGTGACGAGCTTAATGGTCTTTGTGACCCCAAGGTCATTCCTGCCACAGTGAATCAGCAGGACATCTGGCACAGCTCTTCCTCGAAGGCATTGATGAAAAAAGAGGAGAAAGTTCCTCCAAACCATGCCACCCCAGCCAAACCACTGGAGATGGGCATCCAGTCCAAGGTGGGTCCCGGTGGTCTCCCTCGCATGCTTCTCCCCACGGCGAATGTAGCTGTCTCCAATGATTAAGACACGTGGTTCTGTTGATTGTACAATAAAAAGAAAACATGTAAACTTTCATTAAAAACTTGTGTGGTGTGTTCGTCAGTGTTATCTAATACTATAAATATTTTTTCAAGGCAAAATTGATTAAAAATACATGTAATTACACTACACTGCATGCACAATAATTAGGTAAGTTGCATTTTTGTGACTATTTCAAAAACTATATCAACAGTGGTTTTCAAATTTGTTAGGAAGCCAGATAGTGAATGTATTTCTTCAACTGTGTGGTTAAAATAATGCTTTTCGCCTCATGAACTGGCCTGCCTGCTCACCCGATCTCAACCCATCTTCATTTGAGAAACACTTTAGATTTGAAATGTTTTAAAGACATTAACAGTTTTATTTTGTATACAAATGTAAAGAAAACAGTTGTTTTTGTTTAAGTTTGAATACAGTTGTAGTAAATATTATTATTTTCAATCAATAGAACGTTTTAAATGGTGCCTAGTTCTTCATTTTCACAAGTTATATGCTCTTATCACCAACTTGCATAATAATTTGGCACACTCATTTCTGCAGATTCCGCATTTATTTAAAAATACAGCCAACACAATTTGAAAAGCATCATTTTAACCACACAGTTGAAGAAATATATTCACGATCTGACTTCTTGACAAATTTGAAAACGACTGTTGACATAGTTTTTAACATATTCACAAAAATGCAACTTACCTAATAATTGTGCACGCAATGTACTTAATGAAAAAAATCCCAATTCGCTTTACATTAACATCTGTTAGAATCACTTTTAAACATACTTCTGGCCTCTCTGGTTGATGTCACGTCTCCCATCTCGAACCGTTCAAAGGCTGTAAATTTCCGTTTTCTTTCTGAAACGAGGAAAAGACAAATAACGATTTGCTGTTTATTCATATGTGTGAACTTTAAGTTACAAGATAATAGCAGATGTCTGTTACATTCAATGATAACATATTACAACGTAATATTAGACCTGTATATAAAGACCTGTCACAGTCCACGGTGCTAACCTAGCTTAAATCTACAAATTTCTTTTGCCAAAGATACACGATCTAGCAGACCACCAAAGAAATGATTAGAAAAGACACCGTGATTTTTCTTTTTCTACATGCGGTATGTTGATATATTTAACTCTGATACGGCAATAAATAGTACTTACCCTGTGTTTGTGAAGCCCGTACACTTTCGCCCGTATATAGACAGTAGCTTTTAGAGCGGGAAGGATTCAAGTTTTTCAGCGTAGCGGGCCAGCGTAAGCTTCAGAACGTTACGCTGTATGGGTGGAGCTCGTTACCGTGGCAACACAGAAATTACCATGGCAACACAGAAATTCAGGCTCTGGCTGCACAATGGCAGCGCCCAGGAGCGGGATTTTTTGGCTTCACAACCGTACAACGGGAAGAGGCGGAGCAACGCTGTCCATTTTATTTACAGTCTATGGTCTGTACAGTCAGAAATGTAGTCAGGGCAGCGAGTTAAGAAACTACTAAATGGCGTCCATTTTAATGTACAGTCAATGGGAGTTTCCAATATGGGTGTGACATCACAGATGAATGGCAAGTAATGCGAGTGACTATGATGTCATAGTGATCAAAGGACATACTGATCAAACATACTTATACTCAAAAACACACACCACAGTACCACTGACAGACAATATCAGTGTAGAGCAACACACAGCGATATTTCAGACGACCAACAAATCAAGATCAACGAAATGCCTGTACAAAAAAAGCAAGTATTGGTGATGATGGAAGACTGGGAAAAATTAAAGGCTTCCTTAATCGTGCCAAATGCCAATAAGTGCACCAAAAGTGAACGGGAAACGCGCAAGTATCCTCAAGGGAAGACTCAAGCACAGAAAGAGGAAGTTGAGAGGATTTTGAAAGAAGCGAAACGCAGAAAGCAAGAGAAGGAGGACTATTTAAATAGGATTGCTGCAGCGGAGGTGGAAGAGAGGAAAAAGGATGTGCAGGAATATCTTGATAAAGCCAATTATGAGCTGTTTCTGTCAAGATACTGTGTACGAAATTTCAACAGTGACCTAATGTCATCGTATGTTAGGGAGGAGAATGAGGCATTGTCGAAATTTCAGCAAGAAAGACAGAAACACACTGAAGAACAAAACAGAAAATTTGAAGAGGAGGAGAGGAGCCTTAAGGTGGAGGAAGATCTGAGACAAGAGCAGGACAAATCCCATCAGAGACGGAAACTTCATGAGCAGGCACATGAAAACATGGAGATGATAAAAGAGAAGAAACTACTGCAAGAGAAAGAGAAAGAGAAAGAGAAAGAAGAGAGAGATAGACTTCATGCCCTTGATGTTATGCACACACAGGAGCTGCGGAATCATGTGAAAAAAGAAGCTGCCAATAGGAGGATGACTCGTCAGAGTCAACTTGAGGATATTTCAATGAAAAAGTTGTATAGAGAACAGGAGGCACAAAAATCCACGTCAGAGGATTTGAAAATAGCACGTGATCAGATTGAAATTGAAACACAAAAACAGCAAAGACAATTTCACAAAAATTATAGGTTTAGAGAGAGACAGGTTATAATAGACAAGGCCTGCGATAAATTGGAGATCACAAATAAGCAGCAGGCTGCCTCCAGGACCATGAGGGAGAACGCTCAAATGTCCAAGAAAGAGGCTGAAGCAGAGGCAGAGAGAACAAATAAGTTAAGAGACAAGAAGGCAAAGGATGCTGAAACTCACATGTCTAGTAACACTCAGAGAGAAAACCATGTGCTCCGGAAAGAACAGGAGAAGGAGGAACTCATGCAGAGCGAGCTGGACTTGGTCAAAGCACAGCAAGAGGCGGACACGACATTTTTGGTTAATGAAGAAAAACGGGTCACGATGATCAGGGATGAAAACATTAAGTGTCGTGACCTTAACATTAAGTTATCAGAATCGAGACACGCCCTTCAAGTAAAGGAGAAAAAGGAGGCTCAGGACGCTGAAAATAAGATTGCAATGCGTTCTGCTAAAAGGCAGCAAGAATTCGAGGTGTATGTGCAAACTGAAATACAAAGAGCTGCAGGCAGCCGACGGTTTGCTGGACTTAAAGCCTATGCTCCTGGTGCTGGGGACACATGTAAAGATCAGCCGGGCTTCCTCCCACCTCTTAACTCAAAACATACGCCTGCAGGGAGACGCTACCCTTCCACTAGAGTGGAGAGTTCATGGTGTGCTACAGACACCGGGAAAGCTTTGCCCAGGTTTTCTACTGAGAAAAGCAGATTCACCAAGCAGCATTTGGAGAGGAACAAAATGGATTTAACTTACAAAGAGTATGACCCTCAGCTGACCCAACCCCAACCCACTGCCACCAAACAAACACCTGCAGGTGTACACCGTCCCCATCCTGGTCCAGAGGGATCCATGTTTAGTACCATGGGCACCAGAGAACCATTACCTAGATTAGCGACAGCGAAAACGCGCTTCATCAAGCAGCATCTAGAGCGAAACAAGCTGCAGTTATCTTACAAGGATAACAGTATGGTCAGTTCTATCCCCCTTCCTCCCATTGTCAAAAATGAAAGACCTGCAGGACTACACAACCCACCTGCTGGGACTGAGAAATCCCCCTACTGTACAGCAGACACAAGTGAACCTCTACATTCTTTTGCAACTGACAAAACCCGGTCAACAAAGAAGCTTTTGGAGCGGCGACACAAGCTGCAGTTATCTTACAAGGATAACAGTATGGTCAGTCCTATCCCCCTTCCTCCCATTGTCAAAAATGAAAGCGCTGCAGGACTACACAACCCACCTCCTGGGACTGAGAAATCCCCCTACTGTACAGCAGACACAAGTGAACCTCTACGTTCTTTTGCAACTGACAAAACCCGATCAACAAAGAAGCTTTCGGAGCGGCGTCAGCTGAAACTTGCTCATGTGAGCACGATTAATTTAACGTTAAACCCCCACCCGCCCATTCTTTCAAAAAGAAGAAGAAAACTCCCCTAGTTAAATCCTGTTAAACATCACCAGTAGCACAGCAGCTGTGTTACACTGTCCAAATGTCCAATTCTTATTATATTAGGTTTCTGGGTTTCCTCCTGGTACTCAGGTTTCTTCCCAAGTAAATATTTATGTTAAAATAAAATATTTGAGAAATATTTGTATATGACTGCACTGTCTTATCATTCTTGTCATGGATGTTGACATTGTTACTGTGAATTTAATTCTAATGCTCTCACCACTCTGATTTCCCTCTCTCTCTTCCTGTTTGTGTTGTTTTTTAATTTCATTTATTTTGTTTTCCTCAGGGTGAAGGTAATTCTGACAGAATCAATACATCCTGCTATTATGCAAATGTAACTGATGTGTAAAAAGAATAGGTTTTTAATTCACCAAAAGGTTATCCTCAGTTTGAGTTTACACTTTGATATATATTTTCATGTTTCAGTATTTATTTTATGGGTATTTGTATTTAATTTTGAAATCTATTTCATTTTCGCGGGCTTCCTGTGATGAAGTCGCTTCCTGTTCGCTTGCGCTTAAAGGCTGATTTATACTTCTGCGTCTCCCCTACGCAGCAGGGGCTGACGCGGACATGAGCCCCACATACTTGTGCGTCGATGTGTCCGTGTCTCGCAGCTATTCTCCTCCGAAACGCTTGAGGGCAGTGTGGTCTCTCTGATAGCTGGTTGCCTACTTCCGGTCCTGCTACGATCTCTGTTTACTTTTCCACAGAGATTCAGAGTGTGTTATGTTAATCTACAGCTGATACATGTTGCTGTTTATCATACAGACATGATTACATGAAGAGTAGAGAGGAGTAGATGAAATACACGGCCGATGTGCGGCCGATGTCCGGGATCCCGGAAGTGCTGTGAATGCGGGAAAGACAAAGCCGTCGAGCGGACCAATCACAGAGCTTGCGGTCCGCGTCGGCTCTACGCGTAGTTACATTTTGAAGGAGGTGCACGTCAGCTACGCGCGTAGGCCTCTGCGTAGGTACGGGAGCTACGCGGCCTTAAGCTTAAGCTATCAGCCTTAAGGCTGATTTATACTTCTGCGTCGAATCGACGGCGTAGCCTACGTCGTAGGTCCGCTTATATCTCAACAGTTTTACAACAAAGTATGACCTTCTTGACTTTAAAAATTATGTTTTAAATGAATTTACAACATATTTGGAAATCAGGTCACAACTCAAACGGGATCAAAAGATAATATTTTTCTTCTCATTCACTGCCATCATATTTTTTCTTCTTATTTTTCACATTAGGCCCCCTGGGAGGGGTGTGACTGAGTTTTCAGTGGTAACCAGATCTCTCAGAATCGATATTAAAAAATAAAAGTGCTGAAATCTGCTGTAACATGATCCTGTGCCTCTCAAAATTCTTCATTCATAAAAAACAGAACTATGAAATCTCCCCCCAAATGTGTTGCTTTTCTAAAGTAATACCAACTATAAAATCATTAAAAATAATGAAAGGATCAAAAGTACTTAAAATATATGATTCCCTAAAAGAATACCCCACTGAACTGTAAAACTATCCCTTTTCCTTAATCAATTAATTTTATTATTTATTTTCTATGTATGTATAATTTTCTCAGTTCCCTTAAATTAACATCTAAAGCTGTATTGTTATTGTGTCCTTAATTATTTTTTATGTATGATGTTCCTTCTGAATGTACCCATTGTTTGTTATGTACATCTAAAATAAAGTTAAAAAAAATAAAAATAAAAAACTCTCAGAACCTGATCATGACCTGATCACATCCTTGGTGTGACACCAATAATAATGTGCCGTAAAAATAGTGCTGGTTGAAATTTCGTCTTTGATGACATAAAAAACAACAGAAGAATTTACTGCATACATGTACAGTAAAAAAAAAAACTATTCGGCATCCTCTCTTCTGTTTCGGTCAGGCCACAGCAACTCATCCACATCACAAGCAATGTTTTACCTAGCCAAGCAGCGGGGGAGATAAAGCTCTGACTGCTAATTGTAAAACTGTGTGACAGGTGTTTGCCCATGTGATGAGTCATTGTGCATATTAGGGCATTTAACTTTAGATTTTGAATGACAGTGTGTCCCTTGTGAAAACAAGATATTTTCTTCATGAAAATTGTGCCAAATGCAGAGAATTATGTGTAGTGTTTTCAAAAATAGTGTGTTTTAGAACTGCAGTTTGAGTTTAAAGCAGGAATTGTGTTGTAGTTTAGCAGAATTGGTTCAGGGGGTTTGTGCATGGGTTACTTGTTGTGGTCATTGTGTCTCAAGTACCAGTATTTGTGTGTAAACAATTGAGAAAAACTGTAAGGGCTTTCCTGGCAAGAGCCGCCTGGAGAATGATCTTGAGGAGGCTGTGAAAGAAGAACAAAGAAAGCGTGTAATTCAATGTTTGTTTGTATATTTTGGCCGCATGTCAAATAAACATGTTTTTCAGGATTTATTCCCTCACATGTAACTTGAAAAAAGTTGTGAGGCTGACATTGTGCTTATAGAGGTGCAAATCTGGCCCTCTGTTTTGCCCCTTGGGTGTAAGATTTTGATAATTGTGTAATACTTTTGATTTTAGTGTTTATGCAGTTGAAAAAAAAATTTAATTGTAGACACACCTATCAGGTTTAAGCACTATAAAAATGGAGCAGTTGAGAATTTTCTGGCCAGTTCCAGCAAGGCTAAGAGATAATGTCTAGTATTTTCTGTACTGTATTTTCATTTTTTTCTTTTTTTTTTTTTTTTTTACTGTAATTGTAACCTGTGCTGGATACAGTATTTCATGTTTTTCTGATATTTGCTGAGCTTACAGTGTTATGCAGACTGCTGTAGTAGCATGAAAACTGGGACATGTTTTGTTGTGATTCTCCATGTTGACATGTTGACTGATTTGGGTATATACAGAGAAAAAAAAGATATTTTCATCAGTCTGCAGCATTGGTCTTGTGTAGTGTTTGGTGAATTTGTTGTATATTTGCACTTTCTCTGTGTACTTCACTTAGAGTACTCTTATCACTGAGAAGTAGAATTGGTAAAAGTGTTTAGGTTGGCAAAGGATCTGAGGTGTTCTGCTATTTTGTGCGTGGTTGTGTGAATTGTGTGTAGTGTTTTGACAAAATGGGCCCTGTTTTCACAATCGTGTTTAAGCAATTGAAAAAAAACTGTAAAAGCACAGGTCAACCACATTGTCAGGAAACTGTTTATTTTCCAGCTCACATTTGAGACCCTTAAGCCCAAGATCCACAGGATGCGTCGCGTTACGTTACGGCTGCGCCGCGCACGTCGCAGCAAATAGGTTCCCATTCAAGTTAATGCTCTAGAGTCCACAGGGCGCGCTGCGGCGCGTCTCAGCTCCGTCTCTGGAGCGTTCCGCCGCGCCGCTCTGCCAGAGATACGCGGGGAGTCTATTTTCGCCGCTCCCCGCGCCCAGCACGCGTCAATCGACACAGAAATGATCGAACTATCCCAGAAGTCAGGCACGAGGATCGTATGCAACATCCGCTCACTTTCAAAATAAACACCATGTGCAAACACAAGATCGTAAATTTCACCACTTCTTCAATATTACGTCATAACCTGTGGCATCGGGCCAGACGTCAGTCTCAAAAGATATCCGACACCATGGACGAGGAAAAGTTTATACTGTGTTGTTCTCGCGCGTTTTGGAGTTCTGGAGGGATCTTGAGTTTCCTGCTGCGGAGTGCGCGCCGCTCCAAACACGCATCCTATGGACCAGGGCGAAAGCCCCGGGACGGAGCAGAGCCGTGTCGCAGCCGTAACGCGGCGCACACGCATCCTGTGGATTCCCCAAGTTAGTGGGATTTGAATACCAGACCGTCTGACTGTAAGGCAGCAGTCATGTCCACAACACCACAGAGCTGCTTAGCACTGCATGCATGCTTTTTTTGGTCTTTTCATTCCACCATTTTGTTGTAGTTGTTTACAGTAATGTTTTTGTGTTTTGTGAAATGCCGTCGTGTTTGGTTAAATGTTGTTGTGTTTTGTGAAATGTAGTTGTGTTTTCTTTAATGTTCTGTTTTGTGAAATGAGGTCATGTTTTGTGAAATGTTGTTGTGTTTTGTGAAATGTTGTGTTTTCTGTAATGTCGTCGTGTTTTCTGAAATATGATTGTGTTTTTGCCCTTAAGGGCCACAGTAGTTCAGTAATGTTACCATATTCATTAGCAACAGGTGCAGTAGCCTATCATGCCAGAGTACAACTTTACATTTCTGTATGGATCCACAATTGCAAAACTACTTGACTTTAAATGGTATACTCTACTGACAAAAAATCACAACACCTTTGACCCTTATACTGGCGTAAATACTTCTGGTTTTGAGGTCTCTTAACCCAAGAAGCAGTGCAGTGTCTCGTGTTCAGCTCGGCTGCAGGACTCATCACCCTGTGCCATGCGCCCTCTAGTGACCTGTTTAAGGATTGCCATTAGGTAGTAACAAAGACAAAACTGCAATCAGCTTTTTTATAGCTTTTAAGACACATACAAATAAAGATATATACATAGTGGGCGTCTACTTTTGATACATTTGACATATTTAACTTATTGTTTTAACAACGAACCTCATCATAAAATCCAAATCTTTTTACGTAGGCATCAATATTCCAACTAAAAATTAATAGGTATGTGTTCCATTGAAAAACCCTAACTTACATTATAAAGATAATTCATGATATTTTAAATTATTACTAATATCACTCAGATAAATGGGGGGGGGGGGGGGGGGGGGGGGGGGTAATACAAGCACAAATGATACAACTAAAAGGAACGCAGGACTGTGTAAGACATATCAACAGAAAACATGGAGTTACTTTTTATAGCTATATTTATCTTCTGAAATAAAGATCAGATTTTCTGTTACGTCATTGTTATAATATTCAGAACACAGATAATCTCATTGTCTTTTTCACCAATGTCTGCCATTACACCTGATCACAGATCAAAATGTGTGATTCTGTGGGGAGTTTTACTGCCACATCTACTTATGGACAGCAGTGTGGTCACTCTGTGCTTTCTGAGTTCTGTGCACACTAAACACTGTGTTTTAACAGGCTATGTACACATTTTCATTATCTTTTTACTAACAATGTTAATTATATTAATAGTCAATACAATCGCATGCAGTGCTGGGCTTGACCTTTTTCTCATCATTTTTCATGGTTCCCCAGTATGGAATACTTCTGTTGCGACTACAACCAAAGAATACTATGTGAGGTGTGATGTATAGCCGACAGGTGCTTATGCAAATTAGAATCCCGACACAGTGAATAGGACCCTGACACAAAGTTAAGGAGTCAGTACCCTGCTTATTACCCAGCTACCAATCCAAGATATAAACAAATTGACACAAAATCTTGATTTAAACATGATTCTATTTATTTAAAAATGACTTATACAGCTGAAAAGAACAACCCCCTCTGATTTCAGTTGGTAAAGCCTTAATTGCAATAGATTATTTTCAGCCTCCTTGGGGTATGAATAAACATTAAACTGCAAATTTCAATTCAAAGTTCAGTTCAAACATTTGCCTGCTTATGTAAATTAAATCAAACTGAAGTTACATTAAACAAGTTGAATGGAACTTCTGCAGAAATATTGGTTGACACACCTTACAAATAAGCGAGGCAAATGTCAAAACTTTTATTACTTTGTAGGAATCAATAACTTTGACATGCACTCACCAGCTAGGCTACTGTTTCCAGGATTTGCAAGGCAGGATCATGCTGAACCTTTTCCAATCAGAGATGGTTGGGGCCCAGTGACCCCCTTTGTCTGCTCTTACTTCTGTGCCTGGTAAGAGTCATTGTTTACTGACCATCAAGACAAGCCTGAGACAGGAACTAATGTTTTTGTCACAGTGTCAACAGGCAGTGGGAAAATGTGCCATACTTCTTGATTTGATATTAAGTGTGTTATGAGGTTGTCCTTGGCTTCACTTCTGCTATTGAGATTTTTTTCCGTTGATATGGGGTCTTGACCAATATGGATTAAGTATTTCACACAGAGTAGTAATAATCTTTACTAAGAAAATAAGCCGTTTATAAGAAAAGTACAAGAAAGAAATTTTTATAAGGGGGAAATTCAAAGAGACACTGGACATGTCAATATTGCTGTAAGTACTAAAAAAAAAAGTAATAAAGAAATTGATTTCTTGATAAAATGCCTTTAAGTTTTTAAATTGTATTTCTGTTTTCTTTTCTTCGGCCCAATACAGTTATATACATAGGTCTATCAAATAAAAGTAGTGTGTCCATGGATTCAAGGCTGGATTTCAGGGGCAATACTTTGCAGCTGACTGAGCATTATGTTATAAGTGGATGGGTTCTCCTGCATGGCTGAGAGGGTTTCCATGCTCTCTCACTCTTTTCTTTCGCCCTTCTTCTTTTATCCTCTCGGCCCAGATATGTTAACATCACTCATCTCAGTGAATGAAACACCAGTAGTGTCGACCTCCTCCAGGCATCTGGGGCATCATGACATTCATGAGTCATCACATAAAAGGGAGTGTATTCTTCACAGAATTGACTTCTTATGGGACACTTGTATTTGTGTTGCATAAATAATGTTCAAACTGTATAAGGTTCGAACCTTCACCAGAATGATTGTTACATGACAGAAATAGTGTGCCGAAATCACAGTCAAGAAAAATGTTATTCAGTTTAATTTGTAACCAGAAGTCAGATATAATATTAACACTGACAGGGTCCATGCACACACATTTTCACACATAAACACACAGGCAAAATGTGGAATTCAGGGCACCTCCATTATGAATGAGAGGTAGGAGGGGGCTGTTGGAGGATGGAGGATGCAGGATGGAGGAGTACAGGTAGATACAGACACGGGAATGAAAAAAGTGATAGGGACTATATTCAATAGTGAGCTGAACCTTTTAAGAGGTGTTATGAGAATTAATATCTTTGCCTATATCCAATCCAATTCAATTCAATGTATCTTTATTCGTTGAGCACCTTTCATGCATACAAGCATGAAGTTACAGCAGAAATTACAGTAAGTGATAAATAATAAAAGACTAAAACAAAAAAATAGAATAAATTCAATGTACGAAATGTAGGAATCAGTAAAGAGTTAAGTATGCAAAATACATATCCTCATAAAAAAGAAAAAATATATTGTTAAAGACAATAATTCTAATGTGAAACAATAACTCCAAACTAAAAGCCAAAACAAAAAGTAAAAAAGTCTTTGATTTAGATTTAAGGGGCATAGCGTGTTTCATTGATTACGATAGGCAGTGCGTTCCTGAGTTTTGCTGCATAAAAACAAAAAGCTTTTTATTTTACTTTTTAACACTTCAAATATGCATACAGAACAAAATCATTGACATCAACATTGTTATGTCAATTTTACTTTGTAGTCAAATAAACTCATGGGCACCACTCAATTCAATCCAAGTGTTTAAGGGTGGAATCAAAATAATCGTCACCCTCTCAGAGCTTCAAATATGTTCAAAAGAACAGTTTGAAATTACTCTCAAGTTATTCCACTGTTTATTTTCACATCATGTTCATGCTACACACCTGCAGCTACATTTGCTAACAGAGAGAAAGAGAGTCATTCTGTTTTAGTAATGATACCTGATGCATCCCTTTCCCAGCAGCATGGCCTCAATAGCATGCTATTTTTTCAACACTTTCATGTTGTTGACTAATTAAATCAACCAAATTTGTGCTTTTACTGCAGGATAAAAGTCGAGTGTGCTGACCTCTTGTTCACATATTTGTATCACTGACTGGTCTCTTTGTTGAGGACTCTTCTCTGACCATGCAAACAACGCACTTCAGACAGTGAGTCACATTTAACTGAAGCATCTAAATAAAAAAATTCACTTAGGAAGGTTTCACTTTCCACCTACAGAAAGCAGAGCTGTTATGTAACTGAGTTTGAGTTCCTTTACAGCACCAAATCCACCACTTGTTTCCAAGGAGACAGGTGGATGTCCAAATTTTCATAAAGTAAAGAAACATTTTCAAATCAACAAACTGGGTGTTCAAACATGCTAGATATGAAATGCTGGTAAACAGGAATATCCCTCTCTCTGAAAGGCTGCAGAAATCCTACAAACACATTCATTAAAGAAGTCTGCAGTCTTATTTTAAATGTTCAGCCTCACAGAGAGCAGTGCGATGAGAAAACTTTTCTAGAAAAGTGTCTGTGTCTATAACATGCATAAAGCTCTAAAATGTGGTTTAACAAAGATTTATCAGAATGCTAAATTACAAACACATTTTGTACCTAAAATATGTCAACCAAGGGGGGAATTCTGTAGTGCTGAATGGGAGAAGCCTACAGTCAATGAACCAGTTAAACACAACCTAGATGCCAGATTAAGTCCACTATAGTGAGCTGGATGAAGCTATCGGCTTAACAAGATTAACTTCAGTAGGTTAATCAATATTATAAATAGGAGTAGGGGCGTGTCTAGAGGGACGTACAGTGGTGGCATGGGCCTTGCTTGAAATATGGCCACCCAAGCTGCCGCCCCAAAATCCTCAACTATGATTGGCTATTTGCATTGCAAGAGGCAAGGCTTATGTTAACACCACCTTCTTTGATTGTTTTTCAAAAGGCTGCCAGTAGTTTTCTTAGTAGTTCTTTAAACTGTAGAAAATACTTGACACATCTATTTCATTAGACAAGGGTGCAGGAAAGGAACCGGTCAATCAAAAATGGAAACAAATTCCTGAACTGTCTGTTAAATAAGCAAAATTTTACTAATAAGTGTATGTATGTATTTTGACAGTTTATGTGCTGAAGTTTGAACATTTTCTAGGTACTTTAATTGAAAGCTTTATGCAAACATCTTCTTTTTGAGTCCTTAAAGAATTGAGCATGCAATATAATATATATTAATAAGGTGTCACTCTCTGATGATACTTTTAAAGTTTGGAAAAAATGATAATCAAGAATATAACACCTGTGTAATACGTAAATAATAATAAAAGTAGGTACGATTAAAGAGAGGGTTTTATGCTTATTTTTAGGCTTTAAATTGCCCCTGTGATATCTTTTTAGAAGCTTTACATGACTTACAACTCGAAAAAGTCTCAGGCTGGTCTCTTTAAAAACCCCAGCATTCAAGAACCCGGCATTCTGGAAGCCTCCTTCACTGTTGTTGTACAACAAAGTCATGTTCCTCTTTTTAAGATGATATGTTTTCTCTTTTGAGGAGCATCCCAAACTGGTGATGTCATGATTAGAGCAAATCTCGTGTTGGTCCTGCTGAATTCTCACAAGACCTTTTGAACAAACTGCTCAGAGCATCCTGGAGTCTCATCCCAACACATATACCTCACAATTTGAAACTTTGCCCAAGATTAGTATTGACATCTAACCTTTTAACTTAGGTTACTAGCCTATCTAATTTCAAAATATGAAAACATTATGCTACTTCTTTGAAGGAGGCAGAGCGAATGAAGAAGAGGTATTCATGTGTGTGTGTGTTAGTGTGCACAGGTGTGTACATATTTCATGCCACACCCCAGGGGTGTTGTAGTTGGGGGAAAAGTGGGACTGACTACCTAGGGCCCAAGTGGGCCTGAAATGAAATGTGTTTTCTACAACGGTTTTGTTTTGTTTTGTTATAACTGCAATAAGATAACTAAAATTGTCTGAATAAATAAACAAACATTCAGAATTCCTTTCTGGAAAAAAGGGGAGTCTCTGTTTATGTTTGGCCCGCAGCTGTCTGTCAGCAGATGGTAGCTCCTGGGGTGCTGAGTGGACAGTGGCTGCAGAACAGACCATGAGCCTTGATCAATCAATGTGGATGCATGATTAATAAGTTAAAAATGCATATACAATGGGCTATAAGTGTGATTTAAAGAGCTGTCCATGCATAAAAATGCTTGTCATTGTCATATTTTCATAGCATCAAGTATGGCTGAACCTGATTGAAAGTAAACTGAAGGTAGTTTTTAAAGTTTAATTTTACTTCATGAGGTTAGATTATACCAAATAATGCCCCCTTTGTGTTATTTAACAAGTCACTTGGCTTCAAATAATCTTGTTTAAAGAAGTGGACAGTCTGAAGGTCAATATTGTGCAGTTACATTTGGAGAAATTGTAAAAAATATATATAATATTGATATGTAGCTTTAATTTGAGTCAGTTAACCAGGATAGTTTTAAGCATATATTTTTGTTTAATGCAAACAAACCAGTATTATAGCAGTAATGTTATATTTTGTAGGGTTGGTTGTGGTGATGGGGCCCACTGTGATATCTTTTCAGGGGGCCCAGAATTCCTGGCAACGCCCCTGCCACCCCCTGGATCAGTGTGTCCCGGCCACCCAGATAAAAACATATAGAAGCACCCCTGAATAGGAATGCTTTATACCTACGCATAGTCCAACCAAAATGAAAGACCTCGAATACAGTTTACATTCAAATTATGTAACACACAATACCGACCAGTAACTAAGGAATATGATTGTATGCCAAAATGATAAGTGTAAAATATGTTATTAAATCTCTTTAACCAGTCAGGCACTATGGTAATGTTGAGAGGGTAATTAGAATAAATGCTAGAGAGGAGAGAAGTGACTTGAGGCATGTCTTCCTGTTCCGTACTTCGCTTAACCCAGCTGCAATAAACGCAACGGTTCCTGCGTGTGTTTGCATGCGACTGAACTTCCTCCTGACAGGCACACTTGCTGAAGCGCATCCTCTGCTGCTCTGCCTCTCGGTCTGTTCCTTTAAAAGCAGGCAGCCCACGCCTCGAAAAGCGGCTTGTTCCGGCTTGCCCCTTTACATCTTTTTATCCTTGCCCACAACAATCAAATAGTGCCTCTCATCCATTCTTCTACTATTACGCGCAAGCATTTTTTTGTCGTACAGTGTCGGGGTTAACTAAAGCTGGTTTCGGGGGAAGTATGGCGAATGCGTCGCGGTGCAGCAGCTCTCCAGCCCGTGCAGCCCGGTGGTGAGGCTGAGGCGCAGTTCGGGCTCCATCACTGGCGGAGCGATACCACCATCTCCTCTCAGCGCTGGTTTGTCAAACGGAGAGTGTGTGGCTCACTGTACCTGGGCGAACGTGTCTGTCATATGCTAGAAAGAGGAGCAGAGGATCAAAACCGGATCAAGGGACCTGTATCTAATGCTTTGAAATGCTGTGCTGGAGTGCCCCCGCGTTAAGAGTGACCTCCCTGGGCAGACAGCTGCGGTTGTTTTGCATCTGATGAAGATTTCTGATATTTATTTTGATGCGCCTCTGTGGATGAATATGTTTATTCTGGAGCTGTGGTGTAGCGCGTGAGGTAAGTCACTTTTCCAGAGGTGCGCGCTACTTTCTCTTCCGATTTGTGTTTGACGTGTGCAAAACCTTTGATATTTTGATTCCTGACCTTGTTTTCTTTCCCTCAGCTTAAAATTTGTAGCAGCTCAAATTGTGTATCTGGAATAATATTAAACTCTTTTTTTTCAAATTCATCATCACCTCTCTGCAACTGGTGCTGATGAAACCGTATAAGAAGGCTTGTTGTACAACACATGATGTTCCAATAGCTCAAAGTCAAATACAGATTTAAAAGTGCTTCTATAGACTTGAGGCAGGTGTTGCATAATGTAAAGCAGCATAAAACTGTACATATAATGCTGCAAATGTGGGTCAATCTCAACTTTCAAAGCATTATGATGGGAATTTGCACCAATGTGAACTCTTGCTCTCAAGAGCAGTTTCTAAGTTCAGGTGTTGCGCTTTATTCCCTGCAACCTTCAGTCTGACTCTGTCATCATAAAGTTAAAGTATGCAGCTTGTCGACTTACAGGTTACTCTATAACCTGCTGAGGCAACATGATATTCTGACAATAATATCCAAGGCTGCAACAAAATGATGCTTCCCAAAGATTGCATAACTCTTGCTCCTGTTTCTGCACAGACTCCTCACAGGGGGTAAAACTGAGGGCCTACAGTATACAGGATGCTCTGTGTATGTGTACAGCAGCTTGTGGGCTGTACGATTGTCCTGCCTCTCTTCCAGAAACTACCCCCACACACTGCGATGACAGGCTTAATGAATAAATAATCACACAGACCCACATACCCCCGCTGTGCACTCAAAAACAAGTGAGCGAAACATTGTGGAACAACTGTAGTAACCTTAGCATCAATTATAGAGTGAAACATTTTCAAATCAGTCTGGGAAACTAACTGCTCTAGATCCATGATAGCCTAATGTTAGCATACAAAAACAAAAGGATCAATGATTTGTACTATATTGCCAGTATGTGAGTGGAATTGATTTGATTGTTAGCTTTCGATTTGAAGTGTATCAGTGTAGTATTAGTGTTTTGTCACTTATACCTCCAAAAATTAGAAGTCTGTGTGTCTGTTTTCAAAAGATTAACAGATACACTGTTAAAGTTTATCTTTCTTCTCATGATTTACTGTCCTATTGTAGTAACAACAATTGCTTTCACTACACATTGTTTGGTTTCAGCTCCCCAGCTTAGTGAAACCAAAACTTTACAGTTTCAGTTCATATTAACATAATCTAATTTAATTTGTTTCACTTTGTTTAGATATAATAGTTATTTTTAATAGCAGAAGTGAAGTATTTTTTGTGCTCATCTTCCTCTGTGCCTGCCTACATTTTAAATGATCATACAGTAGTTAGGACTTTACTTCTTTGTGCATTACCCACTATAAGTTTGCAAGCATGCACTAGGTGTGTTTGAGAGTTCTCAGAGACAATTTTAAACGGTCATTTGCTCATATGTGAACTTTGTTTGAATACATGAGCTAATTCACCTAATTTCATAAAATCTCCCCCCTTGCTTGCTGACTATGTGACATCACGAACAGTTATGCATGTATGTACTTGCTGTATTCCATGCTTGTACACTACACAAACACAAACACTATCACACAAACGCACACGCGCACACACACAAATGCACACACACGCACACTGTGTGGTATGTTCTAATTCTGGGGTGACACTGAGAAGGAGTCTGGGGGCCTCATATTACTTCAGATTCCTCTGCTTCTGGTTCAACTCATTCTGTAGTGATGTTAAAGTGTTTGTGTGTGTGTGTGTGTGTGTGTGTTTGTGTGTGTGTGTGTTTGTGACTCCATACATCCATTTCATTGGTCTTTTTGTATGCATGTGTTTGCAAATGTTGCAGGACAGTTAGGTGCTGATAAAAGCATCATATGCAGGGCTTGCTTAAGTAGCCTGTGATAGCTTTTCCCTTTTTCCTGTGAGTGGTTGCTGCTGATCAAGTCAAGTATCTTACTTTTAGCTTTGAGCTTTGTTTTTGACCCTAGTTGCCATCTCAAAGTCATGATTGGCAGAAAATGAAGAGAGAGAAAAAAGGGATAGTAGGCAACATGTTCCCTACCCCTTTAAGGTGTGCCTTAGACTGCTAAGTCAAAAGGCCTCAAATTTACATCTTTTAGAGATAATATGGGATGTCAGTTCGGCAAACCTGTCATAACATCTTAAATTTATACTTCTCTTAATAAAAAAAGTGACATTTGGATTCAAATTTGCCTCAAACAGAGATGATCAGCGGGTGTGTCTTTCTGCAGATTCAGGAGTAAAATAGAGACAACTGTCTGTTCAGTCCTCTGGGCCTACACAAGTACTCAAACTGGAGTTGTGAAGTGACAGTTAAATGTCTTGGCACAGTATCCCATACACAACTAATGCCTGTAAAGATGCACAGAATAAGCATCATACGCTCAAATTGAATGTGAGGATCCAAAGACAACCGCATCCTTCATTACTTCATGCCTAACCCTAGCTTTTACTACTTTGACCTTAACCTAATCTCATTTTGAGGGTATGACTGTTGTATGACTGGAAAGCTTCACATTGGCCAGTTCAACTTCCTTGCCCTCTGAGTTGCTTTGTTAAAATGTTGCACTTGTTGTAAAGCTCTTTTGTGTAGTGTTTGAACTAGTTATGAAAGGGACTGAAGTAAACATTGATGCCTCCTCCAGAGCTAGAAAAGCAAAGGAGACCATCAGCATAATAACTGACTACTTCTATATAGCAGTTAATGCCAGATCTGCTGTGATGGGGTAGGTGTCAGATGAAGTGATAAACAGCACAGTGCTGCAACAGCCTTTTCCTTTCACACTGAGTGATAAATTTTACTTTTAAAAGAAAGAGGGATGGTTTTTGTTAAAAACACCACTTTGAACATATACAGGACAGACAAAATCGAACCAACAGTTAGTCACAGGAGCTTTAAAACCAAGTGAAAAATGAAACCAACGAAGGGTTGCAAAAATCTACAACTCTGTGAGGATCTGCTTGAGGCTGGCTCCAAAGCCAAGGGTGCCCCAATGACACCCATGATAAAAGTTATCATGAGTTATCATGTATCAATATATTATAAGCATTGCAGCATGACTGAGTTGATTGACAGGCAGGTGTGATGGAGCTGTTTGCCAGGAGGCCAAAAGCCTGCCTCAGCTCCAGTTTCTTTGCTTGTGTCTGGGTAGACTAGGTTTAAAGTTAGATTGAGTCAGTATTTTCAATATGGCGACTGCCATCATTTGGCCTCATAACAACTTTTCAGAGGTCAGTGGGTGACATTACTGAGACCATGTCCATGTTTTATGTCAACAGTCTATACTTAAAACACAGTCAGAGAAATGTTTTTGTTTTTAACTATCCACTAGCTCAGCCTAAACAACATGTGGAGTTTTTTTCAAGTTTGACCATTGACCTTTATTATTAAACCACCCTAGCTTTATCCAATATGAAGTCTCATCATACGCCTTAAACAAAGCTCTAATCTAATCAAGTCTCGGAAAGTGAAGCTGGGCCGAATGCCGGCCTATTGTAAAAACGTTCTCACCTCAGTGTTCTGATAAACACTCTCTCCAAACAGTCTCTCTCTTTCTTTTCTTGTCTTTCTCTCTCTCTCTTTGAAACGTGCCAAAGGAAACTCCAGATGCCCCCTCCCTTACATAGAGGGGGGCCAAGTGAGGACTCACTGTCCTGAGCCAGATGATCGCTTGCCAACTGTTGGCTGTAAAGACACAATGTACTTCTCATCCTCCCTCTCAGTGGAGTGGGTGGCTCAACAGGCCACTACAGCGAACACGTCTTAGGTTTTTACAAATCCTTCGTTTAGGGACATTTTGCTCTTAAAATTTGCCCTTTTTTTAAAAATCATAGGCTACTGCATAACTCTTGATGCTTGTGTTTAAATGCATTTGTCTTAACCTATTTACACTACGTAACATAAGAGACATGGGGAAATAATATCTTGGTGGATTTCCTCATTTTGATTATATTAGAGAGGGATAGTAGCCTTTGAGGAAGTTGAGGGCTCCTGCAATAATACAACACACCCACTTCTCTCTGTCACAAGACTGGACTTATGACTGTGGGGGCTTTTTGTGTGTGCATACATGAGTGGTTATCCATTCAGGCAAGTAATGGAAGTGTTGTGTACCTCGTGATATTCTGGACCTCCCCATGTGCAGTAATATATTTCTGTATATTATAAATCTACAGTGCACTGACTTGTACAAACATGTTTGATTGAATAATTTGGCTAGGGACATGCACAAGCTAGATTTATGTTCTACTCTGTTAAAAACAGGATGTAGCAGTTGCTCATTGTAGGAACAGGTGGCTGTCAACGTGACTCCAGCCTGTGAATGACGGTGGACAGTTGTCCCCAGAGTTTGCACCACGCTCTAATCCGCGGATACGCACAGACAGAGTTTTATCCAGGGGCTCACGCTCTGAGATAAAACTTCCCGCCTTCTTTCTATCAACTTTCCCCCTGAACTACTTTCCTCCACTCGAGCGTTACCTCACTCCTCTGCAGACGGCGGTTCAGCAGTTTGTGGGCTGCTTGAGTCGTAATATTGGGTGTTATATTTGGGCTCTTCGAGGAAGGAAACATGAGGCGCGAGAACAGAGCGGAGCAGTCCACGCGTCCAAGAAGGCGACACTGGGAGCGCGTACCCCAGGCAGACTGGAAGGTGCGTTTGACTGGCATTGAAGGTGACACTTTGCAAATTACATAACGTCTAACATTAGAGTTTTTAGTAATGTTTGGATATTTGTTGCCTATTTGAAGCACAGCTTGCTTAGTGTGTTTGTGCATAACTTAAACAATTCTTCTGACTCTTACCATATTTCTCTGTTGGCATGTTTAAAGGCTATTGCAAAGGCATTTGGTATAAATAAATGTTGTTCACTATGCTAAGAAAATGCATTCAAAACATAGATGGCGTTTATTTTTTGATTGCCATTTCTCATGGGACACAGAGACTGGTTGGTTACTGTAGTGTTCACATGCAAACAATGGTGGAAAGTAACAAAGTAAATGTACTTGAGTACATTTTTTGATTATCTGTTTTTGGGGATACTTATTACTTTTACTCCACTACAGTTAGGAGACAATTACTGTCCTTTTTACTGCACTACATTTCTATCAATGCTGTAGTTACTCACTACTTTAGCTTTGAAGTCAGTTCATGAATTTCCTTCTCTTTTCTGAAATCTGATCCTAAGACAGTAAACTGTGTTTGTGTAGTTCTGTTTGTCTCAGGGGTTTAGTCATACCTGTATATCGTGCGTCTCCATGGTTGAACATGGAGCAAACACAGAGCAAATTTCACTCAGATCAGGCAGTTCATGTAGAGGTGGTAATGATGGCTATTATTTTCCACCTGAGCACCCATGGTCATATCTTCAGCCCGTGTTAGAGGTTTTAGAAATGAAGAATGATAAGTATCATTTGAAATGTTCTCCCTGTTTCCCACTCTGCCCAAACATACAAACATTCACAGTCCAACCTGAGAGAGTGTGTTGAGCTACGTAACATTTGTTTCATTCCAGATGAACATTTCAAACTTTTCAAAAGTTGTCTGTGCTTGGAGTAACTTAGTTTCTGATTTTATTCCATGGTATAGTTTTTAAAGATTTCAAGAAATTGTTTCTAAATAAAAATAATGTACTCTATGCATTCTTAATTGTCATCATGCTTTGTGAAAATACAAAGTTTTGAGATATTTTAAAAAGTACTTTGAATACTAAAGTATTTTTGAAAAGAAGTACTTCAGTACTTTAACTCAAGTAATAATCCGACAGAGCAACTTTCATTTTTATTGGAGTAATGTTTGACCTGGAGTATCTATACTCTGACTCTAGTAATGAAGCTGTGTACTTTGTCCACCACTGCAGGCAAATAACCTAAATACACTCTTCTGTAAAACTAAACCCTCATTTTGTTTACATGTTTCAGCATGTTTTAAAAACCGGTATAGTCAGTTAAACGAAATGCTTTGTCCTTTCTTATCACTCTCGGGGTGTGTGTTTTGTGTGCTCCTGAATTATTATATTGTATCTCAAAACCCATATGAATAGGTTTTCATTTTAGTTCTTATAACACCTGCTGTTTGAGGGTGCCAGCTGCTAGTTTTGTGGAGCAGTTTGAACAGATGTAGATGTCTCTTACAGCAACAGGTGCTGGCTGTCTACTGTTACAAAAGAAGACATTTTTCCTTAATGGATTCAAAATGTGTTTTTCAATGTTTAAATGCATTTTATACCAGGTCCTGATTTTGGTTAGTGGGAAAGTGCAACAAAGTAGCACAGGTGTAGAGGTCTCAGAAAGAGTAACATCATCTTTTGTACAGTCTGGTTATGTAAGGGAGGAAAGGCTTTTAGAAATTGTACAAATAAAAGAAAATTTTGATTAGGAGTGCCTGGAAATCAAAGAGCGTACTGTAAAAGGAGAGCATGAGTAAACACAGTGATGAGCAGTAGAGGTGTTATTTTCCTCACAAAAGCAAAGTGATTTTGCAGCTGCAGATCTAACCTAGCATGGCTGTCAGTTTGAAAGAGGAGCTGCATTATATCTGATGGCTTTTCCCTTCCTGTGTGTTTATTGGCTCTGTCAGTCACTATCTGCATCTTTGTTGTGCCCAGTTTTACTCACCTTTGCAGCTTTTCCCACACTTATGAGAAACTTGCTGTAGGCCCATATCATAGTCAATTTCTGAATGCAAAATCATTGAAAGCTGATATGCATAGCCATAAATGCATCACACATCTTGTATGCTGTGTGGAGGAGGTTCTAATCTGCTGAAATCCATCTTATGCCTTTTGGTAAAAGAAGTGTTTCAGATATTTTTCCTTGTACAGGTTATGATGGGTTTCCTTACTATATTGATGATTTTAATACTGTGATTTAAATATGAAATATAAATATTACAAAACAGTTACTTGATGATAATCTAAAGTATATGTTAAGGGGTTAAAACGTTTGAGGAATTATATACCAGTTACCAGAAAATGGTTTTAGATAAAGGCCGTGATTTAAAATGCTGTAAATTCAATATGAAGATTTAAATGAATTAGTTATGATTTTCATTCCACAGAAATCGTAGAGGGCATTCTTTTATCCTGCTTTAACAAGTACGGTTAAGGCTTAATCTGTCCTAAATGTTCTGGTACACCTTAAAGCAGCGTGCCCAGGTTAATACAGTCTTGAAAACTGTACTCACGAAAATAAAACAACCAAACAAGAGTCACTTGTAAAATATCTGTAGCAACAGCTTACATAAATAAACTCTTCGGTCCCCAAAGGTTCACTGTTATTCAGCTTCATCAGTCTCAAGCTGTGGGTACTGTCTGTGTTCACCAGTTGTTCCCAAACTGAGTTGCATATTTAGCATGATATTATGATTCAGCGTGAGATAAGTCTTCACTAGACTAGACTGGGTTTGTCTCAAAGAGCAAGCCAGGCTTAACTTAGGTGACTTATCTCCCCCTGAAAGAAGGAAATTTGATTCAATTACCATCAAAGACTTTACAACTTTCTTCAAACAGGCTTCCAACAGTCTTTAATGATGTTGTTGAGATATGAGTAAGTTGTAGACCCGGACTTATTACCGTAAAACTGTGTTCACAGCAAGTCTTTATGGGCTGTCTGTTAACACATAATGTGCTAAGGATTTGGCAGCTAAGAGTGAGGGAGGGAGCACTTTGGCCGACATCACATCAAATAAATTTTAACTTTTATGGCTAAGAGGCTGAAGATTGCTGGTGTACTCAGCTTAATGTTTATTGCACTTGGTAGAGCTCAAAGAACAAGTTTAATCTTTGTCCTGCCAACAGATTTAGCAAGGAGTCTACCCACAGGAGACCCCAAATATAAAGTACTGTGAGATACGACCATTTATTACCTCTAGATATATTAGTGGATATGTTATTAATGTAATCTGGGGCTAAACATGATTAAGCAAGATCACATGAGAGGGGGTGATGTACTGAATAACAGCACGGCTGTGATTCGGTCATAGGCGCAAATCTGCACACCAAGTTCTGAAGATAATCAATGCAGATATTTAGCACATCATCACAACCTTGAGTGTGGTATTATTTAACAACAAGAGGTTTGAATTAGTAAGAAGTAAAAATCAACAACTAGATATTGTTTTTCGCTCCACCAACTAAATTGGTTCCACAACTGGACCTAAACTGGACTGAACAAAAACGCCCTCCAACACTCTTGTAACTTTGTCTGTTTCCACGATAACCACAAACCAACTACTTTGTATAATATACCTTTATTCTTGTGTTTGAACTTATTCTGCAACCAGTTATATAAAGGTGTGTTGTGTGCTTCAGTTGTACTGGCTATATTAGAATGAGCCCAAGGCGGAGTGATACATATAGTGAAAAGTCCCAGTGATGTTGTGCATCAGCACTCATGAATGCTTCTCGTCTAATCCAATTGTTTGGTCAAAATTCACTATTGTATTATATTACACTATATTTAAAGTTTGGTTTGGGGAATTTTTGTCTATTGGATAGGAAAGCTAGAGGGTGACAGGACATGTGGGGAGTAGAGAGTGGGGCAAGACATGCAGCAAATGGTAGATGCCTGGAGTTGAACCTGCAGCCGCTCCGACCAGGACTTTAGCCTCTGTATATTGGGCGTATATTGGGCGTGCGCTTCCACCAGACTTCCACCAGGTCTGTGTCCGGTCCGTCTTCGATCCGCTGCGTTCCGGCTCCAGATGTTTTCATCTTAGTTTGGTGCCTGACTTCCTGTCCCACTCAATCTGCTCTGTTGAGATTGATGCGTCGTGCTCCGGCAGTGTGTCGTATCTGATCCAGAAGCCTCCGACCTGCCGGATCAAAGATGCAGCCTGAACGCAACGGAGCGGATCCAGTGGAAGTTAACACATTGACCGGTGCTGTGACGGATCAAACACGGACTAGACACGGATCCGGTGGAATTTAGCTGTTAGACCGCTTTATTTCTAAACCCCAATATTTCTACTATATTTAAATGGTCACAGTTAATGAGTATATTGTGTAAACAAAGTTGATAAAAACACGTTTAAATATATTCTTGAGCAAATCATACTTAAAATGAAGAACACTGGAAAACACAATGTCAGTAGATGGTTCTTCCTATAACAGTACATAAAGAAATTGCTATAAGTAGAATTCAATGGAATTAATTGGGGTCTTCCAGTTTCTCAGCACTTTGGTATTTTAATTTAGAACAGACACAAAAAAATTGTGAAATAAAGTGGAGTCTTAGGAATCTCTAATATCAGAGCGTGCATGCACACATACAAAACTGTAACAATGCCAGTTGTAATTGTTCAAATGTCCATACCACTACCATCAGTGTCGAAACAAGCCAATCAGTCAAGTAGTTGACCAAATATAATAATTATTATTATTGAAGTATTTTCAGTGGGTTTTGGTCCTTAACAGATTCACATTAATTCATGCTGCTATATCCCATTTTTAAAAGTATTGTGACTACATATGTAGAAACAGTTACATTATTTTACCTCTTCAATTATATCTTTTTCTCTTGCAGCCATCACCGGCTCTGGCAAGCAGGAGCTGTTGTCAGGGCTCGTTGTCATGCATTCCCCCTGAGTTTGGCGGCGCCTCCCTCAGCAGTGCGGCAGAAGGATGCCGGTGCAGGCGGCCCAGTGGACAGAGTTCTTGTCCTGTCCCATCTGCTACAATGAGTTCGACAGCAGCGGCCACCAGCCCATCAGCCTGGGCTGCTCCCACACGGTGTGTAAGACCTGCCTACATAAACTGCACCGCAAGGCCTGCCCCTTTGATCAGACACCAATCAGCACCGATATTGACCTGCTGCCGGTCAACTGTGCCCTGCTGCAGCTGGTCGGAGCTCAGGTGAGTCAGGAAAGAAAGAAGACAGTTGTAACAAGACTTCCTCTATGTTTTTTATGTTATTATGTGTGCTCATTTTGTGTGTCCCTCAGATCCCCGATGTGCAGCCGGTGAGCCTGAGCAGTGCAGCTGAAGTTGAGAACTATGAAGCATGCAGGGTGTGTGTGGAAGAGCTGGCTCTCTACCTAAAACCAATCAGTGGAGCAAAAGGTTTGTTTATGCAGTAATGCATGAGTGGATTTTGATTTTAGTGCTTCAGAATTATGGAAGCAGTTGTGAAAGAAAACGAAACTCTTTGTACTAAACGTGTGGGAGACGCAGTTGAGCTGCTTGTGCAACTTGGCATTCATGATTCTCACACTTCTCATGACGCCTGAAAGCTGCTCTACTTTTATGGTACTGGAGAAATATTCAGCTGTCCGCCTGCGTAATAAGACAAGAGATGAGCACTACTGAAATCACTAGATCTGGTTGTTTGTTCACCCGATTCTGTGTGACGGTGATGTTGTAACATTCGTCATTTTTGATGAACTAGATTATTTGGACAGTTTCGCTTTATCATGGTCTGCTTCCTTTACAAACATGTGTGGGAAATGTCTGCATGATACTCTAACCTCTTTTATTAAGAGGACTAAAAACCCAACTTGGTAGCTGCTCATAAGAGACTTCCAGTTAGTCTGTTTTTCTTTTCATTCAGTCAGCGTCTTATAGATTAAAAGTATTGCGTAGCAACAACGTTAATGATTGTGTAATAATGAGTTGATATTAATTGATCACACTCTATAGGTGTGGCGACACTGAGTCCCAGCGTGCTCAGTCGGCCGATGCAGAGGAAGCTTGTGACTCTGGTGAACTGCCAGCTGGTGGAGGAGGAGGGCCGTGTGCGGGCAGTGCGGGCAGGTCGGTCTCTGGGTGAAAGAACTGTAACTGAGCTCATCCTGCAGCACCAAAACCCCCAGCAGCTCTCTGCCAACCTCTGGGCAGCGGTGAGGGCAAGAGGCTGCCAGTTCCTGGGACCTGGTGGGTGTGCATGACACACAGCACATACACACATATTTCAGTGGTTAGAGCGTCATGCTGCAAGGCTCATCAATTTTTGAGGCAAGGCATCACATGATCTTGAAGACATTTTGGAAACCATGGCTTTTCTTATAACAGTAAACTGTTGGGCTTATTTTTTAATCCTGAAATGACTCAGCAGTTGAACATTTGAATTCAAGGGAGAGCCTCTTAGTTGACTTTACTCATGGTGTCCAGGAGCTGTCTTCTGAATAGTCTAAATTGCCTGATATGGTTGCCTCATTAAATTGACTGCTGGTGCTGAAACCCGGTGTCCTGTGATGATTACTCATAGGGCAGATTCTGACTGGGAACATTTCCCATCATGATAACAAATGAGTTCATTTAAAGTCTGAGGACACCTGGTTTGACAATTTGATGTTTTGATTTGCTCAAAAATGTATTGTTTTCATCCTTTCATACTTGGATATCTTTCCTTGATTCTGAATGTTGTGCTTTCTGTCCCCCCATCTTGTCATGAACCCACAACCACATCCCTTTTTCCTCAGCTATGCAAGAAGATGCACTGAAGCTTGTTCTCCTGGCCCTGGAGGACGGCTCAGCTTTGTCCAGGAAAGTGTTGGTTTTGTTCGTGGTCCAGAAGCTCGAGGCTCGCTTCCCCCAGGCCTCGAAAACCAGCATAGGGCATGTGGTGCAGCTGCTCTACAGGGCCTCCTGCTTCAAGGTAACAGGCAGCAGGAAGGAGCATGCAGACAGAGATATACAGCTAAGCCTTAAATACTGTATGTTGACATTCAAGAACATGTGAGTAGGAGCAAGCTAACTGCAGAACTTTGAATGTAGTCTATGTCAAACTGAACAAAAGAAGCTCAGTTCGCTGCTGTCCCAAGAACCCAAATCTTAATAAATGACCTAATTAAATAAAGGGTATTTAAATAGATCTTCAGCCACATATTTCTTTACCACAGAGATAGTGCTTCAACTGAATACTTTCTACATGTCATCAGTTATACACTGCTTTTTCTTCTTAAGCTTTTTGGCTCTGCAGTTTACCTCACAAATCAACTAAACTTTACACACACACACAAGCAATGGTTCTTTGAGAAACTCTGTAAGTGAGCTCTATAAAACCCTTTTCAACTGTAGATCGTCTCAACATGACACAGTCAATCTTTGAAATCTTGTACTATCACTCCCTAATGGTCTAACTCATACCACTGTAATATCTTATCCTGCTCTAAAGTCACGTCTCTAACAAGGATACAGGCTTCTGTGGGTCTGCTTTCTGTTTGTGAGTGTGAGTATTTTTGGGACTGTTATCTAATGACAGACATCGCTGGTAGGGCAGATATGCCAGCTATCTGTTGTGATGTAACGTCAGTCTATATTTGCCCTTGTTGCCCCGCCTTGCAGGGTGCCGATAGACAGCAGAGATGCAGTGAAAGATAGATGGAAGTGCAGGAACAGGAGGAAAAACTGAAGAAGATGGACAGTAGAAATAATGATGAAATCTGGTTTTGTTTGGTTGTTATCTTTACTGTTTGTTCTGCAAATACGGTGGGTGGTGTGTTGGTGTCTTATGATGATTACTCATAGGGCAGATTCTGAGAAAGGGAGAATCCCTTTGTCTGATCTGAATAAGAGTTTTAAGTCTGAAGACGCCTAAAACACAGTAAATTCAGCAACACTAAATTTGGAAATAAAGTATGACTTTTAAAACTTATGACGTCCCAAATATAAATTCCTCCCTCATTTAAATATTATTTTAAAGGAACAAGTCACCCAAAAATGACTACTTCTGTTTTCACTTACCAAAAAGGAATATTGTCCTTCCTCCCTGCATCCTTGTCTCCCCTCACTGTCAGGTGACTAAACGTGATGAAGACTCCTCGCTCATGCAGCTGAAGGAAGAATTTCGGACATACGAGGCTTTGAGGAGAGAACACGATGCTCAGATTGTCCACATCGCCATGGAGGCAGGCCTAAGAATTTCACCTGAGCAGTGGTCCTCTCTGCTGTACGGAGACCTGGTTCACAAATCACATATGCAGTCAATCATTGACAAGGTACTAGTATGATTTCAAGGCCTGGTAATTGTGACACACTGTAGGAATTAATGATTGATGGAGTCACTTTTGAATTTAACATACTAAGTAGGAAAAGCCTCTTGAGGACAGATGAGTAGTACAAATATCTTGATATATTTGAATCTCTTTTTTAAAGGCTCTCCCTTTCACCTTCTGCCACAGTTGCAGTCTCCAGAGTCGTTTGCAAAGAGCGTTCAGGAGCTGACAATCGTTCTGCAGAGGACAGGAGACCCTGCCAATCTCACCAGCCTTAGACCCCACCTGGAGCTACTGGCCAACATAGACCACAATCCAGGTACTTCATTTTCTTTCAGCAATGTCCACTGAATCAGTGATCATACATCTAAATGATTAACATTACTCAGAATTCAGGACTTAATAGTGACACTGGAATGTAAAAAACGAAGACTGCTGCACTCACATACCCGAGTACATACACAAGCTCAAACGAGACTTTTAATAACATTTATGATCAAAAAACAAAGAAAACAAGATGTTTGCTGCTTCTTTTTTTGCTCATAAGACACTCCAAGAAGTAACATTCATTGTTGATTTGTATTAAACTATATTAGATTGATGTCACAAAACAACTGTTTGATGGATATACACTCTGGTAACACTCATTTCAATTCACTTCAAAGTCTTCATGACGTATCATTAAGCAAAGCATCAAATACAAAACAATCAAATATTTGGATAATATGAGTGATACTGCAAGATATGAAATAGGAAAATACGGTCTTGTAAAACTAAAAAAGAGATACAAGATGTCTCAATTATGTTTCTATAGACCTGCAACCTTCTAAAACTCTCTCCATCTCAGCAGCACTGACATACTAGCATATTTTTGAATGCTAACGTACTTATGTTGCAAGATTACCATTGTCACTGTGACATCTTTAGCATGCTAATTTTAGCCTTGAGCTTACTCGTGGCCAAGCAGCCTTGTGATGCAGCTAGCATGACCGTAGCATCTTGTTAATTCACCCTCTTTTTATAGAGAACATCTTTGAGCACACAGTTGAACAGAGTTTGCTGTCCTTTTCAGTTAGTATAAAGAGGAGATAATGATAACGCTTAAGTGCATGTGTACTTATCTCAGAAATAAAGCACTGAGAGTGTTTTGCCTTGACTTAAAGCAATCAGGATGTTTCCCATACACACAAAATCCTCTCAAGGCCTTTTTTTAAAATGTCGAATGCATGATAAGAATCTCAACTAAACAGACTGTTGTTATCTGTGTGTAGATGCCCCCGCACCATCATGGGAGGAGCTGGAAAGTGTGATGCTTGCTGTGAAGTTAGTGGTTCACGGACTGGTGGAGTTCATACAGAATTTCAGCAAGAAGAGCCACGAGACACCACAGGTACTTTAATATGTAATAGAAAGCCTTGATAACAGTATTATTATTTCAATTACACAACAGAGGATTGCATTGAATTAAGATGGGCTGTGTAAATATGATGTTTCCTCCTTGGAATAATAATGGCTGATAAAGGTGGGAGTAGAAATTGTACTGCTGCGCCATCTGGGCACTATAAAAGACGGTCTTAGTGAATTCTGTGTTGAGTTGTTTATAATTGTGATGCATGTTGCAGTGCACGTTAGCTAGATCTCTAAACATTGAAAACACAAAAGTCTTTACATGACATGTAACACAAAAAACAATGAAATAAATAATAGGATGGACCATGATAATAACTTAGCCTAACAATAGACACCCACCTCTTCCACAGGGATAACATACATAGGGGAGAGGGGAGGGGGGGAAACAGATGTATAGAAAAACCACAGAAGGAGAAATTCACAGGAAGGAAGGGCTGTACACCAAAACCAATCGGCAACCTCCGGTCTCAAAGTATGAACCCCATGTGGAAGTGTTATAAACTGCAATTCATCAAGAATCCACTTGAGGCTGGCTGCAGAAACACCAGAAACCACATACACACCAATTCAAAGAAGACAATTTTTACAGCATTAATAAACATGTTTACAGCCTGGTTCAAAAAACGGCTTGGCTCTACGTAGCTAATTTCTCTATCAGCACACACTGTAAGGGGGTGAATTTTTTTCTAACGAGACGGTTCAGAAGATAATAAGATTAGGAGTTCTTGCCCAAATAAGGACATGACTGACTTGACTCACGGTCGGGAACACATAGCTGTTGGCTAGGAGGCTCAAACTCCGCCCCTTTACGTCACACTATGCCTGGTTGAGTTCAGCATTTCCAATATGGCTGCAACCGTCGATTGGCTTCAAAACAACGCTCAGGAACAGATCGGTGATGTCACAGATACTACGTCCATTATTTATATAGTCTATGATCAAAACACACAACTTTAACAGAGTTCTGAGGTGCAGTATTTATTGGGCAATTATATCAAAAAAGAACACAGGAACATATCTGACCCTGTTACACTGGTGTAGAATAAATGTTTCTCTTCCAGCTGGACATTTTGTTCCTCTGTCCTCTTAGTTGGTTAAAATGACATGACATGGTCCTTGTCTTTTGACAGCAGCACAGAAATAATTAAAGTGAGACAGAATAAAATGTCTGTTAATAATCTGCAGACTATGTAGCTATGACGAACAAATGTCATTCTTACAAAGAAACCAGTATAGTATAGTAGAGTGAAATGAGCTCTGTAAACTAATGCATGTGTCTCTGAGTTGTTTGCTTTGATGTAAAAAGTTTCGAAACAGCAGCCCTGACATACATATTTAATTTATTAGCCATATACACTGTACTAAGAAAGGGTTTTATAAGCTCCCTGATCTTTAATTTGTTCTTTCGTTTTTAATAGCAAACTTTTGTAATTTGTCCATGCCTGCATCTGAACAACACTGCAATAAAATGACATATTTTGACCTACTATAATGAGCTGTAACAATGAGAAAATACAAAAATCACCATAAAACACCAGGGCCATGGCTGAGTTATTGCAGTTAATAATAAACATTAACAAAGGCCTTAACATGAGCACTTTTTATAGTTCCTGTCACAACACGCATCAGACTAAAAGTTATACTTAATTTTCTTCAGTGTGTCCTAACAACACCATATCTGACCGTAACATGAGTCTGTTGTTTGTAAAGCAAAGTAAAGTTGTAAAGTTACAATAAATCAAGTATCTTCTCTTTTTGCAGCCTCAGGCCAACAGCAAGTACAAGACCAGCATGTGCCGAGATCTCCGTCAGCAGGGAGGCTGTCCCAGAGGAACCAACTGTACATTTGCTCACACGCAGGATGAGCTGGAGAAGTGAGTGAGCAATATAGTACACTCAAAAAGACTCCCTTTTTTCTTTATTCAAGATAGGAAATAACTCCAGTCATCCAAGTTTGCATTTATTTAACATTCTACGTAAAAAGAAACACTTGTCTGCTCGTCAAACCGTGGGAGTTAATCTGTGTTTCATAACTCCAGAACACCACTCTGTGGCTGAGGTATCTGCGTATGAGGGAGATGAATGTGTTTCATAATGAAATCAAATGAATATCTGCATTATATGAAAGGTTTGAAGCAAAAAAAAAATGCATTTACTTTGGTGTTTAAACTGCACCCTTGGGTTTTGTCCTCTCTTTGAACCCCTTTCACGCTAATACTGGCTTTCAAGCTCCTCTTTGATCCTTATTTCCTCTGAATGTGAAAGAGGCAATCTCTGTTAATATTAGAGCAATAATTCTTTCCAATTTGTTCCATTTTATCTTATTTTCATGACTAAGGACCATGGTAGGGATCACAAACAGAACATACTAACTTTGAAAACAATAGCACACAGCATCTTAAAACTTCTGTGGTATAATTAATATTATTGCATCACTTTTTTGTCTAAATCTTATAATGCTTCCATTCGTACATTTAAGCAAAATGTGAACCTCATTAGCTGAATGGTTAGCATCAAAAAGGTTACACATCCTCTGATTCCTCTCCAGCTCTTTATATTTTCTAAAAGATCACACTCCAGTGTAGTTCAGCCTTTATTTTTGGTTTTAAGTTAACAAATGGGTTTCTTGTTTATCTCTTCTTTGAGTTTAACATAAAGTTGTCCCTTTATTTCTCCACAGATTCAGACTAAGGAACAAAAAGAGCAGCAGCACAGGCCGTGCGTTCCCGTTAGCACCAGGGGTTATGGGTAAAACCTTCACCATGGAGGGCAGCCCACTCACTGATGTGTCTGCAGGAGTGGTGCAGGGGCTCAAAGGCACGGGGGAGATCACAGCCGCCCTGACAGAGGGATCGCCCGGCCTGACTCACCCACAACTGATCTCCAGAGGCGCAGACATGATGGAGGACATGAAGAGAGGGGTGCCTAATGGATCCAGTGGAGCTAACGGGTCCAACGGGCTTCAAGGCTCCATCAGAAACACGTCTGGGTCAAACGAACAGTAAGATAAATCAAGGACTTACTCACTGATACTTGTAAACCCTTGTTTTTGGCATTTAACCCACTGAACAGCCTAATGTGACTTTGAGTTTAGGGTTGCTTTAAATGTGGATATAATTCTTTGTTGTTTTTTTGATTACTACTTTTTAAACTAGTATTACAGTAAAGTATTACGGTAAATTATTATACAGTCTATAGGAAGTACCAAAAAACACATATACACCCATTCAAAAAGCTCATCTTTACAGCAAAAATAAACTTTTACAGCCTGGTACAGAAACAAATTTTGATCTGATTTGCTCATTTCTCAATCCACACACATTGTACGGAGTCCAGTTTTACCTATTATTCCAGAAGATATTAAGTGTTTTGTATAGTTAGAGACACAGCTGACTTGACTGACAGGCGGGGAGGCTAAAGGCCCGCCTCAACTCCCCCTCTGTGTCTATAATCAGGTTAACAGGAAGTAAGGTTGAGTCAGCTTTACACTATTTGTTTTTTTTGTCCAACAGGAAGTCCATCTCTCCTACCAGAACTCCAGTCAGCCACTCCTCAGCCTCGTCTCCCTTGGCAACAGTTGGACGGGGTGACAGTGGTGCTCCTATGCCCAAACATGGTCCTTTCCTGCTGCGTGCACCTCATCCCTCTCAGGCGTCAGAGCTTTACTATCAGGATCCCCGCTCTGCATACGACACAGCTCATTATCAACCAACCTGTGAGTTCATATTTCAAAATTACAGCTTTGATGTAAAAAAAAAAAGAAATGCATTTTCTTCAAGTCCTTAAAAAAATCTCTTATTTTTCTCTCCAGCATGTTCCTACTACCCATCTTCTCTCCATCCTCCTCACAAACCCTGCATGGCGCGCTTCCTTCGATCTTCCAACGTTCCAGAATCCTCCTTGCCGCCCTCCATTGGCCCTTCACCGTCTAACTACCCCAGCGACCCTCAGACACAGCACCCACCTGTCTCCTCATCTTCAGGGTACCCACCACACCCGCCACGAGATCGTATGGTGCCTCCGGCCTTCCATCCTCATCCGGGGCAGCCTCCGTACGGGCCTCTGGCTCCTGCTCACGGTGTCTACGCTCCTCTGTATGACAGCAGGAGAGTATGGAGGCCTCAGGTGAGCAGGCTGTAAACTATCAGGTTACCATGTTGAGTAAATCATTCTGCAAATTGTTCTGATATGTGTTATTACTATCGTTACAGCTGTACCATAGAGAGGATGCCAGGAGTAACTCTCTGCCTCCAGAAGTGCTGCACTCCTCCGTCTACCAGCCTCCACTCAGGGAGAGATTCAACTCTCTAGACAGCAACTACTGCTCTGGAGCTGAACATCGTGCAGGACTACACAGGGTAGGTCGAACACAACAGTTGCATTATTGAGAATTATGACTTTTGATTGGCTGAACTCCGTTATCTAAAAGGATAGGACAGTGGATAGAGTCCAAGACAGGGAAGTACTGTATGTAGCCTCTGTGCACCAGGTGTGAGATTTAACCACTAGGCTAAACCTGGTGCTTACTCAAGCCACGACAGATTAAAACACTAGAGCGTGTAAAGACTGAGATGAGACCATGTCTTTCAGGGGTTGATAAAAGGTTAAGACCAAGTTCAAGATGGTAGGAGAGGAGGAAGGAAAAGAGGTGATAAGGAGAGAAAAGATGACGTGTTTGCGGAGGACAGTTTTCAGATTAGGGGCTGAAAATGTAAATAAGAAAAATCACACAGCGTGGCTCTAACATTGAACTGTTGAGTTGAATGTCACAATCAATGTTTGAAGGAGATGTGCCTCCTTTTCATAGCTCACCTTTTACCCACGTCATGCCCTGATAAGCTAGGTCTGCTTGATATACTGTGCAGTTCTTCTCTTTGCAGCATTGGAGGTGAAATGCTCCAGCAGCCTGTTGTACCAGCTGTGCTTAAGTTGTGTCCTAAGTTAAGGTGTAAAGTCCACACTAAATCAAACGTTGAAACTAGTTACTTTGTAGCTTAAGTTGTGTCATTGTTTGGTTGCACCACGTAGACTTAAGGTTCATCTTAACTAGTAGACCGTAACGTCCAAACTCGCCAAAACATTGTCGCTGTTATGACGTTTATACTTCCAACAGCCAATCAGAGGAAAGCACCAATTTTGATGCATTGTTATCTTTTGTTCCTAATCTTTTGGAACTGACCAACAGCTGAAACAAACTAAAGTAAGGTGATAACTATAGCCTACAGCCTTAATCTACGGTGTGTGTATAATAACAGTGACATCAAGTGGTAGAATTATCAACTACAACATATGTTAATACTCAGGAGGGCAAACCTTGGCCATCATATTTTTCCAAAGGATGTAATCTCTCGCATATATCGCGTTGCTGACGTAATATATCTGGGAGAACCCTCTGTATCTCCTCATCATCCAAATCATCCCACCTTTCAAAACAACACTCTATGGCAACAGGTTTTCCACGGAGGACTTTACACCTACTTGAAGCTAAGTGTAAGAATTAGGTTGTAACTTAGGCTGACGTTGGAACTATCTCAGCTGGTGCAACGCACAAAACGTTAGGAGAGTGTAAACTCCATCCTAAATGAGAAATTGCGTTCAAACTAGGCTACGTTTCAACTTACACCTAGTTGGTTCAACAGGCTGCTGGACTTTAGAAATTACAGGATGCATTGGAGGAGCCTCAGCCACCCCCGTTTTGCAAAGTTTTGTCGATCTGTCACTTCCCTGTCACTGGTTGCGTGCTTGCATGCACAAGTCTCAGAGATAGTAAAGATGCAAGATGTCTCTCTCCTTTCAGCTCAGCTTTGAAAGATGATATCATGTCTACTCACAGCATGAAATACATGCATTTTTTATTGACAATGTCACATCATGGTTGCACCCCTGTTTTCAACCAGGGAACGAGTAAGTGATTCACTGAGCTTTAAAGAGACTTGTTAAAAGTCTGTTATCTGGTCTGACGTTTTTTAAACTCAAAATGAGTACTCCAGTAGAAACGCAGCCTCCACCCTCTGCTGAAAGAAGCAGCCTTGTGTAGAGTTTCTCATGGACAGATCCGACCTGATATAAGACAAGGTGGTTTTATCTTAAGTCTGTTTGCATTAGTAACAGATGTTCCTGTGGCTTGCTTATCATTGTAGTTCACAAGCAAGCTATTGGTTGAATTTGAAGTACAATGTTTTGCAACCGCTCACAGTAATCTTAAAATCAGATGATGCATGGGCAAGTCTGGATAAACTCACTGTGGTGTTGAGTAGTCTGAAAATTGAATCCAGAGCTGACTAGTTGAAGATCAAGACACAAAGATTAGAAGTGTTGTTGAGTCCAAGACAAGTCTAGGCCCTTTTTGAACTTATCTCAAGACTGATCTAGAGGCCAAGACACAAGCTGACATTGGCCCTCTCAAACAACTAATGCAGTGTTGTTTTAGTTCAAGACATCTACCCGTTAGAAAAGTGAACTAACTGGCTGTTACTTGGCTACAGCTTCTCCCACTTGTTTGAGTCATGCTGTTTCTATCGTTGTCAGAGCAAGCCTAGATTCTATTCAAAGCAGGCATACTATAAGAGAGATAATCCATTCTGAGCCATGCAATAATTAAAAAATCCTTCTCTCTGCTGAGGGTTATGTTATAATAAGATGCTTCCTGTTTGTCTGTCTTAATGTAATAGACCCAGTAGATCCAGTGAAAAAACGCTGAATTAATTCTTGTTGCGCTGTCTTGCGTTGGACAGATTTATTGCTGAATTATTTTAAGCAACATTTCCTTTCCTTGGCTTTCTCTTTTTCCGCCCACATATCATCTCACCTCTACCTTCCTTGCCAGCCACAGAGCTGCAGCATACAGCTTCAGCCTCCTCTGTAGTCCTCCCACTACTTACCCAAATATGTCTCTGCCTCCCCCTCCAGCTTCTGTCCTTCTCACATCATCATGTTGTATTACTTGTATGATTGCTGCAATACTACCATATTGGAGATACGTGTTTTATAAAGGACCACATCTATGCAATATTAATCTTTTAGATCAAAGCGCAAAATTATGCCTGATTCACAGAAGGTTTGTTTGGCTTTATTCCCGGTAAACCTGTGCAAATGAGACAAAAAGATACCGTCTATTTCACATAGCACATGCAAAGGGTTAAGTACTCCAAATCGCTCAGCAGTGCAAAGAGTGTCTCTGTGCGCCACTCCTGTTTGCATATATTTAAACAAGCAGTTTTGCATTTATTTTCAGCAAGATTAGCCCCTTTCTGTGCAGATGGAAAAAATGTTTAACTCATAACACCAGTTCTAACAGCCAGGAGCATGACAACAGTTCCAGCTCTGGATGACCCAAAAATGATACATCTGTTCACAGTCTGTCAATATTACTTTCAAATGACTTTTATTATTGAACTCAGGGGCTAAATCAGTCCAGGACGCTCGCTCAGTGGCACACTTTTCCTCATGTGTAGAGATGCTCTGGAACTCCCTATTTATTTGAACAGGATTCTCTTGCTTGCTCTAGGGACAAAGCCTTGTTATAAACTGTGAAATTTGCATCCGTCTGTTATGAATCAACTTCAGAATAAACTGGTAAGAAGTGTCTCCCTCCCCATTCAGCTCATAATCTGAATGTGGATAGAGTTGAGCTCTGTCAGGATGAAAGTGTACAGTGCAGCTCCATGCAGCAGTCGGTGGAGATGCTGACGGCTAATCCCCAAAATCAGACACAAATAAGGACAAACTGCACAGAGCTGCAAAACTTTATGGACAAGTTTGTGTTTGGATGTCATTACTGCAATATGCTTTGTGAATTAGACCTTGAGACAGAGCAGATGGGGGAAAATGATGCACAAAGAACCCCGATCCATTCTTAGTTAATTGCTCTCATAATGGAATTCACAAATTCACTTTTGTACTGCAAAAAAAATAGAATACAAAATTATATTACAATGTATTCTTTTTCATGAACCTCCAGAACAGAACACTTGAGCGATGTTGGAAAGTTTAAGATCTTGCTTACAAGAGCTTTGGGTTTAATCTATTTGAATTATGTCTAAATTAATGTCACAAAAAGACATGACATTTGGAGCAGCACTTTAAATATTTGTTGTGCACCACTGTGAGCCAAATAGAGTAAAATAATCCTTTAGTCTTGCAGGAAAAAAAGCTTTTGATTATAGTTTTTACATTTGGATCACAATGCATTGCAAATGAAGGGCGTGCAGTGGGAACACTGATCTTTTGTTTACACCACCTGTATCTTCATTATATGGTTGACAGGGTAGCCCTCTGTTATAAAGTAAGCTTAACACAAAATATCAGCTTGCAATAAACAACTCTCTCTACTCTTTATTCTAAAAAGTACCTGAGAGTTGTTGTTTTGCATAGCATTATGATGTACATCTGTTTTATTGTTTCCACCCCCACATTTTCAGACAAAGCTCCACTCCCTTTGCCAGACATCTAGATCAATGCTAAACTCAAAATTACATAATTCAGAAATTTGGGGACATTTTTCAGAAAACATCCTGCAAATTTGACACAACTGAAATGTAAAAGTACAATCCCTGCAGTTCTAAGAGGTTGCAATTTTAAATTTTAGAAACATATAATCACACCTAAGGACATTATCTCTGACCTGTTGATTAAAATGTGTAAATTACTCTGTTAAATATAAGTATCCATTCTCTCTTTTTGACCTTTCCTGTCTTGTGCAATGTTCCTTTTACAGGATTATGGCCGTGTTCCTCTGGGCTACGAGGATCTGTTCAGAAGGAAGCAGGAACAGTGGGCTCATCATCACCACCATCACAACACCAACAGACCCTCCCAGTCCTCCCCCATCTTCACCATTGATTTTGGAACTGAGGTAGGAAACTAATATGGGAGAAAACACATGCTCACACCCAATAACACATAATTTATGCATTTTTTAGGCATGACAGCTGAAATTACTGCACAAAAATGAACAGTGGCGTTAATAGTTCACTGTAGCCACCTGATACAGGGATCAATAAATTGCTTTTGTGTGTTTTTCTGTTTTTAAATATATAGGATTTAATTCCCATCCCAAAAGCTTGTGCTTCCGCTGTGGCCAATGCTATTTAAGTGGGAGATAGTTGCCTAGCAACTGCAGAGGACGATATCATAGCAATGCACAATTGTGGTGTGTGTGTGGGTGTGTGTGTGAGAGAGAGGAGAGACTTTAACAAGCAGTGACTCAGGCTTTCGGCTGAGTAAAGCTTTGTTCAGCGGCACGTCAGATATGTTTATATGAAGATGTCCACTTCAAGATTGAGTTCTTATTAAAGAGAGCATAAGAAGTTTAAGTGTTGTTTGCTGATCTCAATTTGATTTTAAAGCCTCTGTATAACGAGCTAACGAGATCATTGGTGAAGGAGAGCAGCTTTTTTTATTATTAACATCTTGCGCTTGCCCACAGGTTGGCAGCCAAGTGGCAGCATGTCAGCACAGTCAGTGAGAGTATACATATAAATGAATGAGCAATCACTGCAGTTAGATATATTAGATGATAAATATGTTTAAACCTTCACCTAATGTACAATTTTAATCTCTCATTTGATATGATCCATCTGTTACTGCATTATAACCTCAGTAGGGTCAGAGTTGAGGGGTAACGAAGAACAAGTACTCCAGTACTGTGTTAGAGGCATTTTCACTTCACTGAAGTATTTAATGCAACTTGTTGTTTTTACTCCTCAAATTTAAACATAAATATCTGTACTCTCTAGAGACGCTCTCCACATTTCAAAACTGTCTTTTACTAAGAGGGATTAAGAAGATTGTAAATTATTGATTATTTTTGGCTTAACTGAGCACTACCTTAACAAAATCAAGACTGATTTCTAAGCTAAAGGAATGTGACAATGAAAGTGTTTACATGTTCTTGAGTATCCCTGTTATTAGCCTTATCCTGGCATTGATCATACTCAGGATATGGCGTTTACATTCACACAGAGAAATCTGGTAATTCATATTCATATTCTGATTACTGCATCTACTGTAATTTGCACAGGCACCTGTGATGTTTATTTTTTCCAACACCAACTGCAGCAATTTTGAATTCTGAGAAAAGTTAGACCACTGTTGCTTGTGGGCTTAGTTCAATTAAAAGCCAGCATTGTGTTGCAGATGTGGCGCATCCACCTCATTTCCAGTAATGGAAGAAGAAAGCAACAGAAAAGATTAAACATGCCCTGACCTGACTTACTCCATTGTACATTTAGGGAAATGTCCTGTTGCCCGTTCACTAGGGATTTTAATAGATCACTATTTTGATCCCCCATCTAAACTTCCAATTATATTTAATTCTTTACTAAAAGTCAGTGTCTCTCATTGCTGCCACGATGACTATTTTGCTGATACATACTCTCAGAAACTGGGGTAAGACATGTACATGTCACAGTATCCCGATTTCTCTAGATAGCAAAATCTGTTTTCTAAAATGAGAGATGAGGATATATTCCGGTATCTGAAATATGGACATGGTGTTTACATGCACAAACACAAAAAACGGATAGTTGAATAACCCGATCAAATCTGGGAAACTCAAGTCCATGTAAACACATTCAATAACACACAGAAAATACAACTCCTTGGTGTATCCATCAGTGCACAACAGATGTGACATGATGGTAACTGTATAAAAGATGCATCAAGATGAAAAACAAAATAAAAAAGGGAACTCTGCCAATCTTGCAGAGGATATCGAAGCAGGTGCAAAGCAGCCACTACCCATCCAACTGATGTACACATTGGAGCAAAGTTGATGTTTTTTTGTACCTATATTTATGGAGATGGCTTTAAACAAAACATCTGTTGAACATGAGGAGAGGTGTACTCTTTTTCTATACTGTGAATACATTTCAAAGCATCAAATCACACGCCCAAATCACTGCTACATCAAAGAATATCTGATCAGTTTGGGTTTAACAACACAAAGAAGCAGGGGAGTGTGTTACTGTCATTATTATTTATTTTGGATTGATTTTATTTGCTGTCTTTAACTTTATGTTTCTACTTCTTTATCTATGTATTCATTATTGTTAGTTGTTCAGTGTTGAGAGGGTGTCTGGGCAACAGTCATTTTTATTGCATTGACTTTACACTATACTTTTTATGTTTGTGACAAATAAAATGAACAGAACTTTGAAAAGTCTCTCTTTCTTTCAGCATGTGGAGAGCAGTGGAGGTCAGTGTGTGGGGTGCCGGTTCAGAGGCGAGGAAAGCCTAGCTCACTACTCTCCGTGGTCCTGTGGTACCATCGGCCCCTGCCTCAGTCCCTTTGAGTCGGAAACGCTCACACACACCTCGGCTCACTCCTGCTCAGAGCACTCTGTGAGTCAAGAGACAAATTTCCACATTAAAGTGGTATGTTTGTGCCAGTGCTCTCACTGACATTCAGCCTGTTTTCCTAATGCAGGATTTGGACAGTAATGGAGGAGGAGGTGTCGGCGTTAGCAGTGTCGGGAAGCGCTGGCTGCATTCTTTAGATCACTACCGACGCTTGAAAGACGAGGACCCCATCATTCCCTTCAGTGAGGGACCTATGATCTCAAAGTGGGGGGCCATCTCCAGAGCAGCTCGCACAGGCTACCACACCACAGACCCTGTCCAAGCTACAGCCTGCCAGGGCAGTGCCAACACCACGCCCATCAACTTTAAAGGTAAGGTTCTTGCTCACCCTGTTGGGATTCTGATTTGCATTATCACCTAACTTATTTATTACATAGAGATTCATATCTGTATTAAAAGGTAATTCCCCCCCCCCCAAAGATTACAACCCGCACTTGGATCACAGCGACTACAGGTGGAGCTCAAGAGGCTCAGACTCTTCCAGCCACTCCAGTTACCTTGAGAGGCAAGTCACACACACACACACACACACACACACACACACACACACACACACACACACACACACACACACACACACACACACACACACAAATCCACACACACACACACACACACACACACACACACACACACACACACACACACACACACACATACCACATTACAACATTATAACATTCTGCATGGAAATAATTGAGAAATTAACATTAAACCATGCCATTGTTGCTCTACATTGACAACACTCGGCACAAAGTAACCTGGCTGTTTCTCAACACTTAAAAATTGAAAGTATTTAAGCCCACAAGCCCTTTATTTAAATCGTGTTCAAATGATTAAGAAATTGTCACAGTATTGAAGGATTTCTCCCTGCCTAAAACCCTCCTGGCCACATATAAATGTTAATTCCTGGTTGCTACTAACACAATTGCTCTGTCTCTGTCTCCCTCATCCCTTTATTATTGTTCTGCGGTCGTTTCCTCTCTGTGGTCAGACTAAAAATAGACCTGCTAGATGGCTAGCATAGCCCACTTGGCAGCCATAAAAGGAGTTAGGGAAGCCCTCTGCTGATGTCTCTGCAGCTAACACAATTTCTAATAGAGCAACATAGCATGGCTACTCTCATTTTAAGCAGTGATATTTGTAGTTACTAGGTCATTTACTCTTAACATGATGTCTAATCTTTCTGCATTCAGTATATTTGATTGCATATCAAATTTGTGGTTGTCTGTTTGTTTTGGGGGTTTTAGTGAGCTTCACGGCCGTCGCACATCAATAAGCAGTGGAGAGAAAATTGTGTCCGATCTGCAAGCCCCTCAGACCACCTACAGCCATGACCGAGACCGGGCTGAGAGTGAATCTGACCCTGGTCGAGACATTGAGCTGGAACTGTGCGCTCTTGACATGGAGGATTCAGACCACCAGGAGATCAAGTCTCAGGTTGGGTTGATTCTGTAAAACAGACACTGTGAACCTTTGCAGACTAAACAGGCCATATACATGAACATTTATATCACCTCTGCCTCTCAGGATTCTTTAGACCTGACCACCAAGCAGTCTCAGGATGCTTCCAACCTCCTCTCACCTTCCTGCTCCTCTCCCCTCCTCTCTTCTCCCGTAAAGGAGCAATCAGAGGGTCCTTCCACAGAAAAGATGGACCCTCATCTACTGAAAAAAATGGCCTTCAGGTGAATGACCATGGTAATCAGTGTTTCACAGGATGGCCCTCGGTCTTTGACACAATAAGCCGGCAGTGTGGAAGCTCTGCCCGACTTCTTCTTACTCTCCCTCTTTCCTTCCATCCTCTCTATCTGTTCCAGGAAGTCTCTGTCTCCCGGAGGGCTGGTCTCCGGAGGTCTGGGCGTCGGCAAGCTGCTGATGCGTACTGGACCTCCTCGTTTGGGGGACACCACTTCCACAAGGGGTTGCCCTGAAACACCAGTGACAGAAATGCTGCTCAATGGGAGCTAAGAGGACTCAGATTTAGATACCAAGCTGCACCGAGCTATAGCTGAGTTGCTTTCCCAAAGCTGGATCCTGGTTTGAGGGAAAACAGCTTAATTCCAGCCTTTATACATGTCAATCATATGCCTAAAAGAAATTTAACAGATATGGATCAACAGCAGCTGCACCACGTGGTAAAGAGGAAAAGAAAATGTATTTTACTGCCTTCAAATTGGAGATTTTAAAGAATACACAGCTCCGCAGAGAATCCATCAATGACACTGTTACTGTATGCTAAGACATACGACCAATCTGCCCTTAGAACAGACACTGAACATGTTTAGTTTCAACCCCTGATCAAAATTAAAATCTCTCTCACATTTTAAAAGAACTTTTCCCAGAGGTTTACTCACCATCTATTTTTTTTTATCATTCAACACGGCTGACACAAAAGAATCAGGCTAAAAGGCCTTTTTTGATGTCAATGTACATTATCTATCTGACAGAGAAAGTCTAAAGTGAAGCAGAAGATGAATTTTTGAATTTTGTTCTGCCAAGGAGCCTTTAAAGTTTGCTTTAGGAAATTGTGTATTCCGTGTTAATTTTATCTTCCCTTATTCTATCTGCTTCCCGTATTTAGCTTTGATTGACAGCAAGGAATCCCAACATTTCCCATTAGATCCTGTCTTTACCCAGCACCAAGGTTCTTACCTAAAAACTACTAATAAGTAAGTTTGCTACAGAATATTATTATTATCATTATTTCTTTTTTTTAACCATCATTTAATATATGATTGCTATAATTGTGCACCTTTAAACATGTGTTGCTTTAAAGTAGGGCTGTAAAACTAGTACATTTTAAATCACAAGTGTTCACTTCTTTTCAATAGTTAATTGTGGTTTATATCATTTTTATTCCCATTTTTATTTCAAAACAGTTTGAAGTGCCATTCAAAAGCGCATTGGTGTTGTTATTTTCCATTTTGGCTGCAGCAGGAAGCAGGAAGACACTGCAGCAGCTTAGCTACGGTGTGCCAAAAGGGACAAAATAACATATGACAAAAAAAAAATACTGTGTTAATTTCAGAACGCAGTCGCATTGCTCCGTGTAAACACTCCCTAACAGCCCTAATTTAAAGCCACAAGCTATTCAGAGCTACATGAAACAAGAAAATTCCTACAAGTTAGAATTTTTTTTTGCAATATTATGAAAATCTGCAACTTCTTTTTCTTTTTTTACGTCTTTCATGTTAATGTATAAGTGTTTATAAACAAGCTTAAATAACAATTCCATCACACAGCTAGATACAACTGGTTTACTTCATCCACTGTTTTATTGGTGCATTGCAAATGTTAAAGATAGTCCCTTGAAAATTCACAAAATAGACATCCAAATATTTAAAAACCTCTGGTTTTGAACTCGTCCCCTACAGAACCCAAAAACAGATACTAGACGTCACAAGCTGCACTTTGATATTTTAAAAGCTCTTCTTTTATGGTCTAATTCTTCTTTTAAATGTTGACCTTTGGTTTCTGTAGACTGTCATGTGATCATAAAAACACAGTGACACAGTTGTATCTTTGTAGATGATCACAGATAGAAATGAACAGTGTAGGTCTGGAGGGATAACACAAAAATACTCTGTTCATAGTCTGCTGCCTTTAAGATTTTTAGTAGGCTCATGCTGCTTCACTAAAGACCACAAAGAAATTCTCTTTTTTTAAGAAATGTGCATTTTTAGTTTGAGATTCAGCCTTTTGACAGAAAAAAAACACCCACAATCACTCTTAACAAGTATTGTTTCATCTTTGTGTGCCTGTAGTCTTTATGGCATTTAATCCCACTGACTGTGAGTGAGAACATCAGTCTGCACTCTCACAAACCCAAACACAAGAACACAGAGTGCACATGTACACAGGGTGTCACTCACACACAGTAGACACAAACTTTCAATGGTGGCCTTTCTTCTCTATCATGACCTTTGACCACAAACAGACTCCCCAGACTCGAAAGGTGTTAGCTTTTGCTGGAAATGATATTTTTCTAGCCCACAGTGTTCTGTGCCCTCCAGTCTTGTTAACAGTATTCAGATAATATTTCAAGCTTAAACCTACAAAATTCACTTCTTGTGTTTTTCCTGCTTTTTTTCTTAAGTCTTGTTTTGTTTTATGAATTGCTAACTTCTGTGAAGTTGTGTGTCAGGGTATTTTGTATCAGGATTGTTGTTACTCTTGTTTTCTGTGCTATGTTTTACATTACAGAGACAGTACATGTCAAGTCGTCTGAATGCTGTCTGGTTTACTCTCATTTGTGCAGTGTGGCTGATTTTCATTCACTTACTGCTTTTTTTTTTTAGATAATTGAATTTGTCATGTGTGGCTTAGTCTTTAAACATAAATAAATAGCATGAAAATGTAAATCCAGTTTTGAGACACTGGTTTTAAAATCGTATAAGATTTGGGTTGTATTGAGGAAAGAGGGCAGATAATCTTTGAATCTTTCAATCTTCCTCTTTAATTTCCTCTGAACTAAGCTACGGTACATGTTCAGCAGCAATCTTAGATTATAAATAAAATGCAGTTTAACACGGCTTGTGTTAGGTTTAAGGTTTCAGGTTAAATGTAAAATGGAAAGAAGATAGAAAAAGTGGAACAGGAACATTTTGGGGGTATTTATCTTATCTTCCACCCTACAAATGCTGGGAGAAGCATTAAAGAGTGACTTGAAGTTGTAAAAGTCTTTTGAAAAATATTTCGCAGGGTTTATTTCAGATAAAAGCTACTGTGGGGATTTTGCTGCTCAGCTGCCCATCTGTTTACAACTTCACCTTTGAAGTCATGTAAGTGCCATGTTGTGTACAGTACAGTACAATCAGCCCTGCTATTTTCCTATCGCTTTTTTCATATTCCTCAAGTATAAACTACCAGAGGAGAGAAAAAGGCTCTGTCAAAGATCAAGAGCAAGATACTTCTCTTGTAGTTCTGCTTTGGTCCATTAGAGGGGACTAAGTCCTTGTTTGTCTGAATCGCTCAGGGAAGACTTCAGTTGCTCAGCTACTTTGGCTTTTTCTATTTTCATCACTTAAATATTTTGTGGAGATATTTGCCTGAGTTTTACATTTGCTGATAACTGGCTCTTTCATCCAAAGCATAAATGGTTTACCGCAGATTATATTGTTTGCCAGTGTTTACTTTGCCTGTGTTTTCTTTTGCCTCTCCGTATAAATATTGGCTTTGCTATTCCTGTTCTCATGGGAAAGGGCTGGGCACTACTGTATGTGAAAACAGTATTGTGAGTATTGAGCTAACGTGACGGTGATACTCCTTGTTTCCTTTTAAGTGTCTATGGAGCACTGCTGTAGTGGATTACTTCACTGCACTAATTCCCATCCCATCACTGCCAGCGGGTGCACTCTGCACCCTTGAACCCTCTCCTTCACCCTTTTTCTTCCTGCATCCTGCATGCGATATAGTCCCTCTTGTGATGGCGGAGGAGTATTGATGATTCTGTAGTTGTGATACAACACTCCGTGCGCTGTAAGAGTTCTGCACATGCCCACTGTGTGGCCACGTCAAGTGCTGAAGTTTGCTTGCAGCATTTTACTCGTTTGCTCTTGAAATTGAATTATTGTTTGATAGAGGTTATATTAAAATTATGACTATTATTGTTATTACCACATTTATTGGTTGTTGTGGTATTTTTTCATTCTAAGTATTTTCTGAGTCTGCTTCTTTGTTTTGAATTTGAGAATTTGCAGACATTTTTTTATCGGACAAGAGAGTGTCTCATTATTCTATATTGTATGGAAAAAGCCTGTTTGTTGATTGTGAAACATGATGAACTGATGTTTTCTGACTATTCATGTCTGTATTAGACATTTTATTTGCAAATCTATTGTTCGATTGAATTGTAAATGAACTATTAAGAGATGGTACACATCCGTCATTGTATACAGTCTGGCACCATCATTAGATGGACTTATAGTATAGACGCTCATTTATACAACCTGTGATAATCAGATATATTTAAATGTTTAAATCATTGGGACATTTGTGTAATGTTTCAGAATGAGGAAAATAAACTCCTTAAAGAGACAGCATATCTAAAAGGTCCCCGTAATGAATAATACTGTTACGTATTCCATTTATTTCCTTGGAAATATCGCATTGTGAAAGGTTTCCCTTTTTACTTACTGTAAGGGTAATGCAGGACTGGAGTGAATTTAATCTATGGTGATGATGATAATGTGCTTTAAATAACTGATAAAAAACTGTTTGAGTTGCATTTGACTGATTCTTGTGCGTTTTTATCTGTATCACACTGACTTACAGACAGCTTGGCCGAGCAACAACCTGCTTCTGTTGCACTGAGAGATGGAAATGTGAAAAGTACGATTTCAGCACATGAAAATGCATGCTACAATAAAAAAACAATGGATGATGCCTCTTTTGTGATACTTGTCATAATGTTTGAATGCTGTATTATGTCAGAGGTTGTTAGATAACACCGCCGATTTAAAGGCTTTGAGCTGAAAGAAGGATTTTATGCATCTTTTAAGGACAGAAGCTGTATTTACCTGATTGTTATTTGTCAAATTTACACTCTAAAAACAATTACTCAATGCAACTTATGATTCATGGCTGAAAGGTCACTAGATCACATACCTGTTGCCTTGAGCTAGAGGAAACACTGTTATTAGAACAACTTAACTGTGAACACAAGTTAAGTCAACAAGTTTAAATGACATTGTTTTATCTCACATGTAGTCATACATTAAAGGATGCCTGTAGGTCAAATAAGTTGTGTTTCTGCAGTGTACTGTATACAGGAGTTTATATTTATCCCCTATTATTAGTTTTACCTTTTGTTACGTATATTTGTTCATATGTATTGATGAGTTTTCTAGACCTTTAATATTCTGCTGTGATACCAAACATAAAAACTCCCCTTTGCTTTTTCTATTAAAAACAATTATAAAAATGTTGCACTTAAAGCTCCGTGGGGAACTTTCAAGTTGCGTCAGTTTTGGCCCCCCATTCTGTACAAAGCAGTAGCTCATCTCTCAGAGCAGATTCTATCATGTATATGTAATAGAGTTTTTTTTCAAGTCTTTCCTTTCTTTAGTTTATCAGTTGAATCACTAAATAGTCTTTGCAGTGAAAATTGTAAACAAACAAAAGAATAGAGTTGTTTTGACAGTGTGAAGTTAGTCACTGCGTCTGACACCTACCCGCCAGGCAGCAGTTTCAAACATTAAAATTGACTACATATTATTAGCCAATCCTATCACTGGTGGCTTGTTTGCTATTTTCAATCATATTGAAAGCTTTAGTTTTGATTTCAGTGTGTTTCATAAACAGCTAAAAAAGTCCTCACAGTAGCTTTATTTTGCGTTCGTTCATGGCTGTTGGATTTCTCTCAGGACTGGGAAACTTCTCTCGCTGTCTCAAACTGTGGTGCAGTATTGTTATATCATGGTAAATCTAATCCTGCAAACATTTGGGTTAACTGCACACAGTGTGGTGCTAATTTTTTAAAATCCTAATGAAAAAAAGAACAACATGTCTTTAAAGTTAATCTCACTGTATATCTATCCATTAAAATCTTTACTTATCCAGCTTTTTGAGTATGGGTGAATGGGACCATCTCTGCACTGTAGTGACCGGCTTTTAAATTGTTGGAGTGGAGAAAAGGAAAGCTTTGTATTACAAGCCCTGACTGACTGGACAGGAAGGGCCAGCATGACCACAACACAATAGAGCAGTGGGTGTGTTTCCAACAGCTGACTGCTGTGGTTTGTTGCCTGATTCATGGAGATTAATCACCCAAAATCTGCTGTAAACACACAGACACCACCCCCATCAAATGATGCACAGTTCCAATATGAAGTAGGTAAGGATGGGGGAGGAACTCAAAATAAATGACTGTTGTAATTGATGCAAAATCTTAGCTTCTAATTTCTCATTTGGGTAAGCTTTTATGGTGTGTTAACGGTCCAGAACAAAATACAGTAGCGGGTAGAAGACTTTTAAGACATGCTTAAAACTCATTCAGGATAAAAAAAAAAAGCCACCAAGGAACCAAGGAAAGGAGGATCCCAGCTTACAGGTGACACTGTTGCTCTTAAAACAGGTCAAAAGTCCAAACTAAACTTGAGCAATCTGAGGTGTACACTTGATATTTGGGCCAGAAACAAATAAATATAAAAGAAAACAAAGAATGAAAAATAATTTTAAAAAATGAAATATAGGCATTGAAAATTTCAAGTTATAACTTGGCACTAAAAAATTCTCTCATCCTGAATCTTTTTTTTTGTAGAAAATCAAATACAAGGCTATTTCTGTAGCAGGCTGTAACATACTTTATACCATAGCAGCGATTTCAGCATTAAAAGTAACTGTATTGAAATGATCAGTCTCTATGCTGGCAGTCTTTTATTAATTAATAAAAAGGCATCAGTATTATTTTCAGCATACTTCAGAAAACAAACATGAGGCTTGTGATTAACCACTGAGAATGGATTAGTTGTTTTGACTCTAAAAGTTCTATGCTTATGTTTATTTATTTCAACAATTTGAAAAAATACACACAAAAAATAGCTAAGATAAATAATATACTGTGCAGGAAGTGGCAGAAAACTCAGAGAGCTTATTTGAAGCCTCCACCCAAGTAGTGTTCTAATATAAAAAATGAATTAAAAAATACAAAATTGACACACATAAAGACAATAATTGATAATGAAAATAAAACAACATAAGAATATACAAAATTAACAATTAATATAAATACAGTTATTACATCACCAGAATTCAAAATGACAAAATATGAATATGGTGTGTGTGGAAACCTGTTTATGAATATGTGGTTGAGCATGATGAGCGGTTAAAAGTTTTTTCAAGCATCCTTTATAACATTTTAAAGATTAACAGTTTTTCACCACAGTGGAACAAATATTCCAGAATTTGGTGCCCCTGAAACGTATTGAGAATTGACTTGTACAAGTAAAACATTTAGGAGGATGAAGAAATAAAGTTTGATAAGTTGAGTAAGAGTGGACCTATGAATTTAACTTGAAGTAAGACTTGAAGTGAGGGATATTTCCTTCAAGTTTTATTTTATACAAAAACACATATTTGAAAGATATTGATGTAATAGACATTAAGAAGCTGAAGTTTCTGAAACAAAGGAGCAGATGAGACGTGTGGCTTTGTTACAATGTTACAATGTCATTTAGCAGATGCTTTTATCCAAAGCGAGGGACATATGAGAACAAGAACAACACAAGCAAAGATCTAGACAAGAGGAAACAAGATCAGTAAGAGCGTCTTCAAGTCAATTTGGGTGCAGGTACTACCAAGCAATGTAAAGGCAATGCACAAAAGTAAATAAGGATTTTTTTTGTTCCTTAATAAAATAATAAGGAACATCTTCAATGAAGCAACCAAACAATTTAAGACCTTCCATTATCATCATCAACAATAAACTTATCATCACAATATTCTTTGATCGAGTGGCCATCCTGACAAAACGTTTCTGAAGGAGCAACATGTTATGGAGAGTCATAGAAAAGGCACTAGCACTAGTACTTTGACGTCTACTATGACGAGAGTAGAGATTCGTTTCATTTGATTTGGGATGTAGTTTTCCTCCAGATATCTCTGAGGATCCTGTCTTTAGTAATGCCAAGGCCTCCCCTCCCTCAGCACAGGCGACAGAGGAACTGACAGACGCATGCGCAGTGCGGGTGTCAGCGGGTTGGTTGGGCTTGTGTTTACAGCTCGGCTGGATGCTGATGTTGTTGGGAAAGTGCAATGTAGTGCCAACCGCCATTGGAATACATATAACTGTGGGAATACAGGTAAGCTGTGTAACACTTGCACACACCTAAATACTCCATGGTTCAAATGGCTGTGTTTTCAGATGTGAAGGAATTTAGGAAACCTTTGTGTTTGTTGTAAGTGCCAGGTTAGCATAGCTAGCAGGCGTAATGGCCTGCATGAAAGCTTCTTCCAGCGACGGCCTGTCAGCGGGTTTATTCAACAAACTGTCCTGGAAACATTCCCAATGCATTTAGCTTTTATTAACTACAATGTGATGGGATAGTTTAGCTTCGTGGTCACTGTGTAGTTTGGCATTCTTGACGGACTTTGCATCGATAACTGCAGCTATGTTAGCTAACGTGAGGTAGGCTGGTGAAGGCTAACGTTGACTGGGGCAATAAGTTAACACAGAGCTAGCTTAAAATGTGCACGTTCAGCTTTATCGAGCAGAAACTTTTCAATTGTGAGTTTGAACTCTATCAAGACATTCAACATGCTGCACTGACATGTAGCAGGTTAACACACATCTAGAGAAGTAGGTGTACCCGCTGCGACAAGAAAGCCAATGAATTCATGCGGTCAGTGTAACCACTACTGTCATTGTAGGGTAGATGTTATGTTTACACTGCACATATTTAGTCTATATTTGTGGCCCATGCTAATTTGACACTTGTGTTTCTGGCTTGTAGTGTATGGACTGGGATAGTGGTGGACAGTAACAGAGGACAGTTACTTGAGTACTGTACTTAAGTACATTTTTGGAGTATCTGTACTTTACTTGAGTATTATGTTTTGGGGGGAACTTATTACTTTTAGTCCCCTACATTCAGAAGACAATTATTATACTTTTTACTCCACTACATTTCTATCAGTGCTCTAGTTACTCACTACTTTATCTTTGAAGTCAGATCATGAATTTCCTTCACTTTTCTGAAATCTGATCCTAAGACAGTAAACTGTGTTTGTGTAGTTCTGTTTAACTCAGTGGTTTAGTCATACCTGTATATCGTGTGTCTCCACAGTTGAACGTGGAGCAAACACAGAGCAGATTTCACTCAGATCAGGCAGTTCATGTAGAGGTGGTAATGATGGCTATAATTCTCCACCTGAGCACCCATGGGCATATCTTCAGCCTGTGTTAGAGGTTTTTGAAATGAAGAATGATACATGTTGTTGGAAATGTTCTCCCTGTTTCCCACTCTGCCCAAACATACAAACATTCACTGTCCAACCTGAGAAAGTGTGCTGAGCTACAGAACATTTGTTTCATTCTAGATGAACATTTCAAACTAAGTTGTCTGTGCTTGGAGTGACTTAGTTGCTATTTTTATTCCATGGTATAGTTTAGAGATTTCAAGTAAAGGTTTCTAAGTAAACATGATGTAACCAAATGTACTCCTATGTATTCTTGACTGCACTTATGTATTGTGAAAATACAATGTTTGGAGATATTTTAAAAAGCACTTTGAATACTTAAGTATTTTTAAAAGCAAGTACTTCAGTACTTTAACTCAAGTAATAATCCAACAGAGCAGCTTTCACTTGTATTGGAGTCATATTTGACCTGGAGGATCTATACTTTGATTTCAGTAATGAAGCTGTGTACTTTGTCCACCATTGGGCTAAGAGTCTGGATTGTATTGTCTGTGCTTAAAGTTATTGAAACTAAATGCTTTCATTAGAGCAAAGTACAGGTTAACTTTCGCTTTCACACAGACCATACAGGTAATAAAGATGTAAAACATACCATAAGAACAGTGACATCTCATGTAGTGTATGTATTTGTAATGTGTATGTTTTAGGCTCCTTTACTCTATAAATATGTGTTATTATAATATAGATACAAGCTATTTGGCCTCTTAAGATTTTGATAATAAGTCTTTGCTCAAAACGGTCTCAGTTTTAACTACCTGTGCTGTGAATGTTGAATACACTCTAAGTCTTGTTTGTAGAAGATCAGTCATTGTCACATGATAAGGGAGGGTGGAGCAGGGATTGTTTGGAAAAGTGTCTTGGTGACTGCTCAGATATGCACCTCTGACACACTCTCTGTCTGTGGCCTGAATGAGCTGGATTTTGCATATTGACTGAACTTTTCTTATCTCCATCAGCACTAAAACACACATAACAATACAATAAGACAAATAATGCTGTTATACATGTATACAAAGTAGCTGTATAAATATGTGAATACAATTTTGTCAATGCACAATATTTTACTAAAGGAACTTAGTTCCTACATATATCTTCCCTGTAAACAGGGCGTAAATTTAACTTTTTACCTCATCTGCCATTGGCTAGTGACCTCCAAAAATGTACTGGCCAAAAATATTTTTCACCGGCCAAATAGAAAAATCATGCCTTATTTGATTTAAAATAATTACCATACGTTTTTATTATGAAAATCCAACTTAAGCATCACTTAAAGAATACAGTTATGTACAGATAAAATTATATTATTGCTATTTTATTAGGTTATACTTAATTTCAAGGTGACTGCTGCATCATCATGTATTTGAAATATTCCAAAGTGCTGTCGGTCTGTTCCTCTTCTTGATCGTCTCCCGCCTCTTTGTTTATCCTTTTTGTTTCTGGTGGCTTCACGCCACATCTTCCTCGAAAAGCTCTTCCCGCCAAGCAAAGGGAATGAATAGAACTCCAGTAGATGACGTCACGCCGTTCCCGACGTACCAAATTACAACACAAGTACAGCGTGCCGCGAGGGTCAAAATAACATGACAGTCGGCAGAAATTGGCGAAAGTATGAAAACAAAACCTCACATGCAATACTAAATGTTCCATAGGTCACTGGCGGGTGTGTTTTGGTTTTACAACCCAAACTAGTTCTTTACCCGTCATTGGCGCTTGGTGGGTGTTAATTTTACGCCCTGCCTGTAAATATTTGAATGATTTAAGTAATCCTTAAGCTATAATCTGTTTCTCTCTCTCTCTCTCTCTCTCTCTCTCTCTCTCTCCAATTATAGTGAGACACTCAAAGTTACAGGAGCAAACTAGCTGCTGTTCTCTTAATGCCCAAGGCCATTGTCATTGACAATAACAGGGTTGTTTATACCAAAAGCTCCTGTCCGTTGGACCACTTCCTAGTAATGGATATCATGCAATAAGCAAAATGTGCCAACTGTCCTTTTGATTAACTCAGCTCTTTGTTCCCGTTCTGTTTCCTGAAACTCAAGTAATTAATTCAAATCCTCATGCAGGTATGGCAGGTGACACATGCTCACAAACACACAACTCTGATTTGTGAATACGCAAATATTTGCCTTTTTAACAACCATAAATATGCGAACACAGGGAGAGGAAAGGTCAATGCGTCATCAAATGCATCATATGCTTTCTGTTTTATTTATATTGTTAGTCAAAATAGGACTAGTATGATGTCATAAAAATACACAGCAGTGTAAAGATGAAGATGGTACAATTAGGTTGTACGAAAGAACAAGCGTGTACTGTTACTTATGTGCTCAAGGTTTACACAAAGCAGCAACCACCGGCCGCAAGAATTGAAGCCAATGCGGAAGTGTTAAAAACTGCAGTTCCTTGAGGGTCCGCTTGAGCCTGGCTCCAGAAGTAGCGGAAAAACCACAAACACTCTAATTTAAAGAAGTCGATCTTTACAGCAGAAATAAACATGTTTACAGACTGGAACAAAAGACCAGTGTAGTCTGGATAACTAATTCCTCAATCGGCACACACTGTACGGAGGGTGAATTTTTTCACAACGCAGCAATTTTGACAATATTAAGATTACTATTTTACATAATGAGAGGCCCAGCTGACTTGATTGACAGGCGGGAACACTGTAGCTGTTGGCTAGGAGGCTCAAAGCCCGCCTCTTTACCTCACACTAGCTCCACAGAAGTTAGGTTGAGTTCAGCATTTCCAATATGCCTCCAGCCGACGATTTGCTCCAAAACAGCGCTTCAGAAACAGATGAGTGACTTCACTGACACTACGTCCATATTTTATACAGTCTATGGTTTTACATCATAAAAACCTAACAATGTTAAACAATACTATTTGCCTTAAATGCAGCTTTTCATTCAAAAAGATGCAGAAAACAGCAACTTAAAAGCATCTGCATTTCAATGTCTCTTCTTCAGCCATCCGTAGTAAAATATACAGTATACAGTATATATGATAGATTTAATCCCCTTACTCAGAAGGAAATACATCATATCTAATGCCTGATGCACTTTCTGTTTAGATTCACATTCCACACGTCCTAATGTGTCCGCTTGTGGTCTTCCAATAATAGCTCCATCTGCAACTGAGTTTGAACTGAACTCCGGATGTTCTGAAATCCTAACAACGCCCCTCAGATGCACCTGTCATCTGTGGGGCTGCTGTAGACAGAGCGGTGGGTGAGGTCTAGCTCTAGCTGTAGTGTATCAGTGTGGCCTTGCAGTTGCTGTCGAAGAAAATGGAGACTGAATTTGATTGAAATAGCCATGGTCACATTTATAACATTTCTTCTGAACTTATCACAAACTTAACACCTGGGACAGTTTAAAACATCAACAACTCTTCCTCTTTTTAAAGTCTGTGAGGAATTGAGGGTAATTTAATGGAAAGGTATCATATCCAAGCATAAATATTTGTTTTGTTACAAGTAGGCATCCATCCAAAATAATACAATTAAAACAGTGAGTACGTTCTTAACAATTAATTAATTGATTCATTTTTGACATATCTAATTGCAACCATTCTGAAAACACTTAAAAAACACCTTTGAGACTTAACGACCCTTGTTCATATGTAGTTACTTGAAAGTAAAAGTCATGACCTTTCTCTCACCTTTTTTGCATAGAATACAGAAAACTGTTACCTAACAGACCTTCTCTTTAATAGCACATTAAGCAAGTAACAGTGATACTTCCTCATGGCCTTAACAACTGTTTGTTGTCGGGGCACATACACGCTTAAAATTACAAACCAACAAAACTTAAACGTGGTACTTTTGTTCTTATTCACCAGCAGACGCACCAACATTGTTTAGCTCACAGAGGAGGTGTTGGTTGCAGCCACTGCTTTGTTACTGAGGTCAAAGACAGGCCTGCGGTGTGTGATCTGAGTGGACACGTGAGCTTGTTTTGTTGCTTGAGGTTTCATTCATGGATATGCATTCATGGTATATATATATATATATATATATATATATATATATATATATACACACAAGGTATTAATGATGTTATGCATGCTTGTACTTTTGGGTTGATGATTTATGTCATGAGGAGCTCCTCTTCTGTGTCTTATATTTCGTCTTGCACTTCGTGACTTACCTCCAATAGTAGTTCAGCATTTTCCGTTTTCCTTTTTTCTTTTCCTCCTCCATCCCTCCCTTTCTTCCTGCTATCTCTGCTTGGAATCACTGCTGCGAAGCGAGGCGAGTCTGCGAAAAAGGGACTGTGTTGCAAGCCTGAATGCTCTCTGCCTGTGTCTGGCTGTGTCTTCCTCTCCCTCGTGAGGTGCACGCAGGGCCCAGCTGGCAGCCCAGAACAACCCGTTCAGCTGGAGAGTGTTAGAGAGGAGAGGAGAAGAGGAAAAAATAGGAGAAGACAGGGCCAGGCACGTTTTGACTAACAGATTGATTTAAGAAAATATAGTGTAAATATGTTTTCCTTTTTCCCTCTGTGACAAACAGCTTAGTGAGGTCAAACTTTCTTGTCAGTCATTTTCTTCCAAATCTAAACAGCTTTCTTCTTTTTTTTTACAGTCATATGTTTGGGCTTTTACACCTTTATTGATAGAGGAGAGGACAGTGGATAGTGTAGGAAACCAGGAGAGCGCAGGGGAATGACATGTTGGAATCAGGCTGGAATCGAACCTGGACCAGCTGCTATAAGGGCGCCCAACTTAACCACAGGCTATGTCCGCGGCCGACACATAACATTTTAAGTTTAAGTATTCTATTTCTAATCAATAAAATACTAATTACAAAAAAAAGTGTTATATTTCTAAGTTTTCATTTATGAATGTATTATCTTATAGTTCAATTAACATGTTTTGTCAAGCAGCAACCTCCGGCCACGAGAATTGAAGCCTGAAACCACAAAAACACACATTCTAAAAAGCCGATCTTTACAGCAGAAATAAACATGTTTACAGTCTGGTACAAAAGACCAGTGTAGTCTGGATAGCTCATTCCTCGATCGGCGCACACTGTACGGGGGGTGAATTTTTTCATAACGCTGCAATTTCGATGATATTAAGATTACTAGTTTTCCAATGAGAGGCACAGCTGACTTGATTGACAGGCGGGACCACTGTACCTGTTTGCTAGGAGGCTCAAAGTAATTGTAATTGGAGTCGATGTGTAGTTTGTTTGGCAGAGGACATAACACCTGATATTTCACATCACCTTCAGCACTGTCTGTGTCTCATGTCACAGAGCATCCCAGCAATGATGACGTAAAATACTTTTAAAATGTCTCGTTCAAGATCGGGCCTTGTGGGTATCTTGTTCAAGTCAAGTTTTGCAAAATCTGAACCTATTATTAAATTGACAGAAATGAACATGTCAAAGTGTCTTTCCCTTTCTGAAACCTGACAGCTCTTTTTCTAATGAAAGAATCTCCTCTTAGCTGCCTCTGAGATCCAGGGTGAATCTGAACTTCCTTTGAGACGTAGGAGGCCACGTGAGCAGTGAAAATATTTGCCAGAGTATCACTCCTTTTGCCAGAGGTGGTTTGGACTACATACAACACTGTGGATGACGGGGGCCTTGTTGTCCGGGTGACAGAAACAACAGCGCTCTATCAGCGTGAACTGCTTCCTGCTTCTTTCTTCTCCTCATCTCCCCTTTTCTCTCTTTTCCAGCTCTCTAACACGCTGCTTTGTTGTAAATCTTCATAAGGCAGAAAGTGAAGAAATGAAAAGGAAGGGTGTGGCTGAGGAAAAGGGAGAGATAGATTTAATCTTTCTCTCTCTGATTAATCTATAAAATAAGTTTTATAAAATTCAACCCTGTCAGTATTCTTTCACAAGCTTAAAAATGTCTGCCATGCAGTGTGAAGCATTGGGTAAAGGATGCTGTTGCTAATGTAGTTACATGTTAGTCAGTGTATTGTATGTCTTGTTGGCAGCGTAACAAAGCACTGTAAAGGTTGATAAAGAACAGTGTAGCATGGCAGGAGCTGGCAGAGGGCTGTTTCTGAGGCAGTGGAGGGAAGCAGGGTGACAAGGCACCCATTATATGGCTGCTGGAGCCGCCAGCTAGTCAAAAGACAGAGTCAGAGGGATGTGTGTGTGTGTGTGTGTGTGCACATGTGTGCCTGTCGGTGAGTGCTTATTTGTGTTCATGGTATAGCTGCTTGTGTGTGTGCGTGTGTATGCATGCATGCGTGTTTGCAGGGTATGTGTGATCCAACGTGACACAGTACTTTATTTTCTGGTTTTTTTTTATGCATGTGTGCAACACGGCCCCACTGCAAAGCCTCATAAAGTTTCATTGTTCTTTGCTTGAAACAGGAATCTTTGAAGCTCACTACTATTCTTTATTTTTTGCAAAAGACTAAAGTTGATAAGTCTTAACTTAACTGAACTGAAGAAACTCCCTGAGGATGCTTTTGTTTTTACATTAACTGATATGTCACTCTCAAGTTAGAAGCCTTGACTATCGTACTCTGGCTCTGCATCTTGTTATTTGGGGTCAGACAAGACCATATTTGGACAATAGGGTGGTTATATACTAGGGATGGGTACGAATACCCGAGTATTTGGTTTTATGGCAGCTACGGCAACTCTCCAGGAACATATTATTCCACCGAAAGCAAAAGCACAACAAATACAGAACCGTCTGCGACACCTGCGACATGTTAGTTAAAGAAAGTGATGTCTGGAAGTACTTCGAAAAAACAATGAAGTTAATGTGCAGTGCAAGATATGAGGCGTTAAACTTGCATACCATAGAAATACTAGTTTGATGCTTAACCACGTACGCTTAAAGCACAAGGAGAAAACAGCAGAGACAGATAACAGGCAGTCTCACATCACGTCTTTTGCTCGCCCTGTTAGCACACATCGTTGTGATGAAACCAGAGAGGAGAAGATTAGCCTGATAATAACCAAAAGTGACTTTTATTTCTTTATTTTTGTTTACAGTCAAAAAAAATAAAATAATTGCGAGTACTCGAGTAGTCGTTCATTAGGTCATTCGAGTAATCAAGTACATGTAGGGATGGGTACCTTTCACATTTGAACCGATACGGGAATCGGTACCGGTACTCAACGGTACAAATTTTTAGTACTTTTGTGTGTTTATGTAGTAATAAATGTTAATTTAAAAAAAATAAAATCTCAATTTTTTTAATTTAACATATTTATTTCATTTAACATGAAATGAACAGAAACAGGATTATATAGGTGATTAGATATATTAGCTGACACGTGCTCCTGGCGTCTAATTGGTCTTTCGGGAGTTTATCAATGAACACACGTGAACGCCTGCGGATGGGAAAAAGTCAGTTCTCCGTCTCTTTATAATAACAGGACACACAACTTACTTGTTGGGCATTCATGCACACAGGAACAGTTATAAACAGGGCAGGTAGTCGGAGCGAGAGGGTCCATATATTAATATAGGGCGAAAGTATAGAAACTCGCCTCCTCTTCCACTCCCTCACAGTCACAGGGATGCGTTCAGGTACCGAAACATGGTACCGTTTGATTTTACGTGAATCGGTACTCGGTAGTACCGACGGAATTTGGTCGGTACCTATAAAAGTACCGAATTCAGTACCCATGCCTAAGTACAAAGATTACTGTAAATTCCCATCCCTTGTTATTACACCTCCCATCCACTGGAAAGGGAGGGGGCGCTAATGTGCCTTAAATGAACAGAAGAATTGAACATTGAACCAACCATGTTGCAGGGTGAGAGGTAGGCGGGGCTTAAAGACATTTGGAGTGGAATGTAAATGCAGCTGAAACAAGAGACAGCGTTCACTGCACTTTGGGAACAATATCACTCTGCCCATAATCCTTAGTAGCCTTAGAGGGTAGTGGTTGATTTAAATAAGATCATGCAAATTGGCGTTGTTTAAAATGAGAGATTCAAGAAGCCTATCACAGACTAAATCCAGATACAAGCTAACAAACCATCTTCAATTTTCACTCAGGAACAAAAATCTGCCTTTAAATTCAAATGAAATAAAGATTTAATGTTTATCGTGATAATTATTCATATCGACCTGTATGAAAAATGTTATTGTGATAACATCTTTGTCAATATCGCCCAGCTCTATGTGAAAGACTTCAAACCAGCAAACGAGACCATAAATGATGTAAGGAATAATGTATTGTGAGGGGATTGTTAAAGCAAATTATTACCTGGCTGGGTTAAAGACTTGATTCTGATCGGTCAAAACCATACTTTGGGGAACTGATTGGCTTTGTGATTTAAGTGCGCGCCCCATAAATAAAGGTGGAGGGTTCCTGGTTGCTGGTTGGACTTCCTTGGCCATGACTGTTTGCTGCATGTCTCTTTCTCACACATTCTCACATTTCTCTCCTCAGCTGTCATCAATAAAGGCAAAAACAACATTAAAAAACAGATCAGCAAACAAAAAGTAGCTTACAAAACAAACAAACAAACAAATGGTAAATTCATTTTTCTTATATTGTTTTATAAGTTGGACATCTTTTTGCCACATCAAATGCCCCCTAATGGTTATTAGAAAGAATGCTGTGTGGCACCTTTGTACTGCCTTCAGCTTTGAAACTAACAGACCACATCCTCTTCTTCTTTTCTGTGTATGGTTGTTGTTTGGTCTGTATGAGTACAAACAAAAAGGATTGTGATCTTAATTTTATTTCTCTAACAGAGCGGTGAAACACATTGAACTGAGTTAAATGCTCTATTATGTTTTTATGAAAGCAAACTGGTGTTTCAAGCTGAGATCAGCTGATGTGCTTCCCATGACATGTCAGTCTCTCTTTGGCCCAAAGTGAAAAAAAGTCTTTGATAACACATTTGTACTTAACTTGAAAATAGGGATGCACCGAAAATACGGCCACGGAAAATTTTCGGCCGAAAATGACCCAAAAGTGCATTTTCGGTTTTCGGCCAAAATACTTTATGACAGAAACAACATGGCCGAAACAGAATGTTGTGATGACGCAAGCAAAAACCGCGGCCAGTACATGCTTGTCTGGATAAGGGCCAACATGTCTGCATAGTTGTTCCTTTAATTGCAGCACCAAAGCGTCTTCTAAACAAAGAGGTTGAGACGGACCACGGAGTGAAAACAAAGAAAAGTACACTCTTACCCGGGGAGTCCACAGGATGCGTGTGCGCCACGTTAGGGCTCCGCAGCGTGTTTGCTCCGTCTGGTCCACAGGACGCGAGTTGGGAGCGTAGCGCAGCACAGAGCAGGCAGGATCAGCTGGATCCAGCATAGAGAGAACCACATACAAACAACATGTCACAGAGCCTTTCTGTGGTTGAATTTCTGCTCATTTGGAGAGTATTCCATTACTTTTGTGCTTTAATCAGCACTGAGTATGCTGCAGAACTGTTAGTTTCGTTTTTGCAGGTTTAGATAAGTTTAATAATAAAAAATCTTATAATTTTGATAATTCTGGATCACAGATCTGTGGCTGTTTGTAGCTTACATCCATGATCGTTGAGTATTTCTGATCGAAACAATCTTTAAACGGCCGGGAGTCCGTATATGGTGTTTTATTTTGAGATTGGCGGATGTTGCATGTGATCCTCGTGCCTGACTTCCTGTCCAGGTCGTTCTTTTCTGTGCATATTGACACGTGCTGGACGCGGGCTCCGTCGAAAATAAACCTGAAGCGTATCTCTGGCGGAGTGGCGCAGGGGGCACGCTTCATAGACGGAGCCGTAATGTAACGCCCAGCACACGTTTCACTGAGATCTATTCAGATCCTCTGCACTTCATCGTGACTGTACTTGATCCGCGTTATAAAGATCATTACTTGGATGTGGGAATAAAGCAGCGAGCACAAGGAATGATCCAGGCTGGGATGGATGTGGAGAACCGGCTTGGAGACTGAGAAGCACACAGCGCAGGAGAACAGAGCACAGAAAAAAGGACTGGTCTCTCTGAACCAGATGAGGGGCATGCACCCTCGTTGTCTGACATGTTCAATGAGATCCTTGATTTTAGTGAGGTTAGTACAGTCAGAGCCAGAAATGCAACGGTAGGGGAGACCGGGGACAGTTGTAACATTTTTGACATTTCAGTCTATAACTTTGAGCTCCTTTAACCCAGTGTGTTCAAACTGCTATACAAACTAGCTGCAACTAAACTGAGCATGTGCAGAGTGAATCAGGTGATTCCTAACTTGTTCCTGATTGGAACAAGTGCAAGTGTTACAAATGACCCGTGTTACAACTGTCCCCGGTCTCCTTTCTAATAATTGGCAGAATCATTTATTTTGGTTTTTCAGTTTTCGGCCTTGGTTTCCTCATTTTTGGCTTCCGGTTTCGGCCAAGAATATTCATTTCGGTGCATCCCTACTAATCATGGTACATCGTGACCATGTGTCTTAACATCACTTTTGCTGTACAGGAGAAAAACTTGTGCTTGTAGCTTATTGTGTGTTTCTAACCTTATAATAACATTAATGTCAGTAGTGATTAAAAAACCCTCTCACTCAGAAATAGCTACCTCCATCGAGGTTCATTCTGGGCCGTTCAAACTGTATTATCATAAGCAACACAAATGAACTCATTTGACCCTTCTGCTTTTTCCATTACTTCTCCATTGTTCAACCTGCTTTCAAGAGGAAGGGCAGGGCTTTGAAATAAAAGCAAAAGGAATGAAAAAAACATCAAGTAAAACCTTGAAAGTAAAATAGGAGTGTGAAGGCAGTGCTTGTGTGAGAGCAATAACGGCTAAAATAACAAGATGTTAGGGGTCGGGGTTAGACAAGGTTGGCATAGAGAAGAAAAGAATAGTGAAAGACAAAAATGGAGGGATGAGAGAGGATGTAAAGGGAGTGGAGGGGGGGATAAGGCCAAAAATAACTTGTTTTGGTCTTTTCTTGAACCTCTGCCAGAACCTTCTGTTGCTCCTTTCTTCCTGTGTTACGCTCATTGGCACCTCTCTCTCTCTCTCTCTGCTGTAACAATGGAGGTTTACCTCTGTTTGCTTGTAAAGCAAAACATGTCCTCACTCCTACCTCCTTCTGTGAAACATCAAGGTTACATTCTGAAGTGTTGGACGGTTAGAGACGGGTTCAAACCCAAAAAATGTTTATTTTCATGCTTTTCCTCTTCCTTTAAATAAAATGATGACTGAGATTGTAGAACATTCTCCTAATTTTACACATCATTTTTGGAAAAAAGATTTCGCTATCACAAAATTTAATTGGGGGCACCAAAGCACCATTCATACAAAGACTAATTCAAAGTGCTTCGTCTGTGTCCGGTCCGTCTCCGATCTGTCAAGGCACCGGATCTGATAGATTTCTATTCTAGTCAATGTTTTACCTCCCACTGGAGCCGCTCTGTTGCGTTCCAGCTGTGTCTGTGATCCGGCAGGTTGGAGTCCACCGGATCAGATACACAAGACTTCTATTTTTGCAGGATGCCAGAGCATGACGCATCAATCTGCACAGAGCAGATCGAGCGGGACAGGAAGTCAGGCACCAAAACAAAATGAAAACACCCGGTTGATTTTCAGAATAAAACACTCTGTGTTATCACCAGATCGTATTTCACTTTAAGTACAACAACAAACCGTCATGATGAGGGGAGCCAGGCCTGGAGTCAACAGGTCAGAGGTTTTCAGAGGACCAGAAAGACAACATGGATCAGGAGAGGAGGAGGAGAATCCTTGATTCAGTAATTACCATGAGAAAACCTGGGTCACATGACTCCAGGGGACCGACCGGACACGGATCTGGTGGAAGTCCTGTGTTACTGTCCCGCCAGACACAGAATCACAACTGATCTTGCCTTAACTGAAATGAACCCTTTAATTAATCAGTTAATCTCAGGACTTCTTCTCATGGATTAAGACTCACATATCTGTAGTGAAGATGGAGTGATGGATACACTGGAAGTGTGCAGCAGGGATCTGCTCAGGTTATTTGTGGTTGTGGTAGCAGGCCTGCAGTACACTCCTGCAGAAAGGAGTGCATGCATAGCAATACGCACATTCAGCGCGTCCTTTCTGTGTGCTTTAGTGCTATGTGTTTGTTGTAGTTATATGTTGGTAGGGGACCACAATTAAATCTTGATGAGTTTCCAGACTGGAAAGAACAAGCTGGTTGTTGCAGCAAGCTGAAAAGTTTGTCCTTGCTTCTTCACTTGCATAAGCATATTTCTTTTTCAGATTGACACTTGCCTCCCCCCGGCCTTGCATTGCATCAGGCTATTCTGCTAATTTATCGTCTTTATTCTGCTGAGATAGACAAATCTGCCTCAAATGACCCCCAGATTGTCACTTCCTGTACTTTCTTCTTCATTGCAGCCTTCACTTTCACTTAAAGTAAGCTTCTGCTTGACCTTTACTTTGCACCCTCTTTTTTCTCCTTTTATGCGCCCACTCTCTAAAGCTGCCTCACAGTTTCCTTCAGGTATTTTACCGACCTCTCAGAGTGAATAATGAACGTCTTATCCTTTTCTTTGTAGAGAGTTGGTCAAGATAGGTTCTCTCACTAAGTTTCTGGTTGCCTTCAAAGATGCTTTTCATGAATTTCATCACATCATGACTGTTTTCTGCTTCTTTTCTTTATTTACGTTTTTGTTTCTTTTCCTAGGTGATTTTGCTCATCATCTCCCACCACTTCCTCCTCCCGTCTTCCATTCATGAGCAGCGTGGCTGAGTTTAAACAGCGGCAGCCATGGATGACAAGGGCTCGGTGGGGAAGATTAGCGTGTCTTCGGACTCAGTGTCCACTCTCAACAGTGAGGACTTTGTCCTTGTGTCCCGGCTGGGGGACGAGACACCCTCCTCCACTAATAATGGTAGTGATGACGAAAAGACAGGACTGAAGGTAAGGATGGTTGGGTGTAGGTATGGACGGAGGCACGAGGGAGACTTCAGAGCTGTACTGGTCAAATCAGAGATGAGGTGCCGAGTATGATGAGTCGGTTCCCAGTTACATGGATAACACCTTATGAGCATTAATCTTCTCCTGAGATGCTTCCTGAGTATTCTCTATACTGATAAAAACTGGAAATAGACTACAGACTTTATGGTTATTGCTTTAATAGCTCTCTGTCTTTGTCCAGGTTATAAGTGATCTAAGAGATCACAGCATGATTTACCAAAACATCATAACGCACATTTCATCTCTTTCCATTTGTAACCAATGTAAAGCCTGAATTATAATTCCTGTGTTGAATCTCTATACGCACATCAAGCTCCGGCTTTCGGCTCTCCATCCCAAGTGGTTGACAGTCATCAACCAGGGATCCTTAACAACTGTGACAGTGTGCTTTAAAAGTCTCGGTCCCAGCCCAAATGCTGTTTTTCATTTCATTCATACACCTCAGTGCCTAACTTCTATATCAACCAACACGTGTCTGATGTTTACCTGGGATTCTGTTTTAATGTCCTTCTCTGTCATCAGTGAGTAGAAAAACGCCCAAGCCCCACAGATCCAGGAAAAGCAAAAGTGTGCTTCCTGCTCAAATTAATTATAAAGTCCAGTACGGTGGCCCTGAAGGACAAAACTAATTTACAAAAGATGAAAGACTTTAACAAAGTTGGGGTAAATTGACATTTTGGAAAACATTTTTACATTTTATAAAACTAAATGACATTAACCAAACACTTTTACCAAGAGCAAAACAAATTTACATTTAAGAAAACAAATTTACTAAATAAAAAAACACTTTTACAAGTGGTGAGACCATTTTACAAACGACGGAGCACTTACCATTTCTGAAACAAATCAACATTTCATTTTTAACAGAAAGAGAATGAACCAAACACCGGAAGTGATCTGGAAGTGATCGAGTGAAGGGTCAATTACTTTAATTGGATGGAGAGAAACCAAATGACGTTACACAAAGTGTGTTAACCAACTTGGGTGCTTACCTGGTTGATCCTTCCAGTAGCATTGTCTCAAAGATTAAGCCATGCAAGTCTAAGTACACACGGCGGGCCCGGTACAGTGAAACTGCGAACGGCCCATTAAATCAGCCATGGTACCGGTACTCCATTTGATACAGGATCATTTCTGGTGTTTGGTACATTCCCTGTTCTGTTAAAATGAATGTTAATTTGTTTCAGAAATGGTAAAAGTGCTAAGTTGTTTGTAAAATTGTCTCATTACTTGTAAAAGGTTTTTTGGATTTTGAAAATCTGTTTTCTTAAATGTAAATGTGTTTTGGCCTTGGTAAAAGTGTTTTGATGATGTCGTTTTTTATAAAATGTAAGAATGTTTTTCCAAAATGTAAATTTGTCTCCAACTTTGTAAAAGTGTTTCATCTTTTGTAAATTTGTTTTGTTAGGCCAGCTAAGTACAGCTCCTGACATTGTCACATGAGGAGTAGGTAGACATTTCTGATCCCTAGTCACAGACAAACCCTCCCGGACTCTCAATATGTACAGATTTACTTGTCGTTGACACACAGACTGCAACAACTATGATCTGTCTCCTGATTGATTTGCATCAGAGGACAATATACTCGATGCTATCTTGTAGCTAGATCTTAGCTAGTTTTTTTGGTTCTGAAAAACATGAAAATTTCAGTAAAAATATATGTTGTTTAACATTTATCTGCTTAAACGTCACCTTTCTTTAAAGTGCACAAAGAAGCCATAGAAAAGTTTGACCCCATCACCAAATAAACAGTGTACTGTCTGTGTTACAGCCCCATGGCAGAACCACACACTCTCAAATGCTTCAACACTAAAGTAAATCAGGCTTTACTTGTTAGAATTGCAGGTCAGGGGTCTCAGTCCATACACGGTTCATTGTTAACAGGTTGTGTTCATCACTCACATGCTAAGTCTCACACTAACCATAAGGCTAACCATTTCTTGTTTTGCTTTTCCCACATTCTCACTCTACCTTCTTCTCATCTATGGTCTTCAAGTTGTGTGCAATTTTCCTTCAACATTTTGACTCATACTGAGGAAGCTCTTCAATCCCAAAATGTTTTGTTCATAGGGAGGATTTTTTGTTACTCCTAACGCCCATGAAGAATCACTTTTTTTATTACAAGTCTTCTCATTGTAAATAGTATGCCTTATATAACTATTAGGGGAAAAAGAAGGCATCATTCTTAGAAATGATACAAATATAAGTTAACTGTCATTTTAACCAGTTTGTCATTCAGTGTCACAAAGTTCTGTGTCCCTGGAGAACTTCTCAAACCTGCTTCTGATATATCTTTGATGTACAGTGAGTCCTCTGCAATCCATGTCAGGGCTGCAGTTAGCAGTCAGCCAGCAGATATTGGTTTGCAAACAGTGTTGTGAGGCAGCTGTGGGTCCTTTGAACTCACTGTCAGGGAAAATATTAGTGTTTGTGACTCAGGTGTGTCTCCAAGAGGAGAGGAAAGACTTTCTGAAGAAAGAAATGTAGACACCAGTTAGTTATGATCCTCTGCTTCTCCCTAAAGGGTTCAGATAACTCCTCCTCTCCTCTCCTCTCCTCTCCTCTCCTCTCCTCTCCTCTCCTCTCCTCTCCTCTCCTCTCCTCTCCTCTCCTCTCCTCTCCTCTCCTCTCCTCTCCTCTCCTCTCCTCTCCTCTCCTCTCCTCTCCTCTCCTCTCCTCTCCTCTCCTCTCTCTTTTCTCCTTTCTCATTAACTCTCCTCTTGTCCCTCTCCTCTCCTTTCTCTCCTCTCTCATTTCCTCTCCTCTCCTTTTTTTCTCCTCTCTCTTCTCTTCTCTTTCCCCTCCCTCCTCTCTACTTTCCTCTCCTCTCTTCCCTTTTCTCACCTCTCATCTCTTCTCATCTCCTAGCTGTATTCTCCTTTCTCATTTACTCTCCTCTTCTCCTCTCCTCTCCTTTCTCTCCTCTCTCTTCTATCCTCTCATTTCCTAACCTCTCATTTTTTCTCCTTCCTCTTCTCTCTTCTTTCCCCTCCCTCCTCTCTCCTCTCTCCTCTTCCCTTTTCTAACCTCTCATCTTTTCTATTCCTCTCCTCTCCTCTCCTCTCCTCTCCTCTCCTCTCCTCTCCTCTCCTCTCCTCTCCTCTCCTCTCCTCTCTTCCCTCTCCTCTCCTCTCATCACTCTTTTCTCCTTTCCGATTTACTCTCCGCTTCTCCCTCTCCTCTCCTTCTCTCCTTTCTCTCCTCTCTCTTCTCTCCTCTCAATTCCTCTCCTCTCCTTTTTTCTCATCTCTTTTCTCTCCTCTGTACCCTCCTCCCTCTCTCCTTTCCTCTCCTCTCCTCTCCCCCCTCCCTTTTCTCACCTCTCATCTCTTCTATTCCTCTCCTCTCCTCTCCTCTCCTCTTCTCTTCTCTTCTCTTCTCTTCTCTTCTCTTCTCTTCTCTTCTCTTCTCTTCTCTTCTCTTCTCTTCTCTTCTCTTCTCTTCTCTTCTCTTCTCCTCTCCTCTCATCCCTCTTTTCTCCTTTCTCATTTACTCTCCTCTTCTCCCTCTCCTCTCCTTTCTCTCTATTCTCTCCTCTTTCCCCTCCCTCCTCTCTCCCTTCCTCTCCTCTCATCCCTTTCTTTCCTATCCTCCTTTCTCCTCTCCTCTCCTCCTCTCTCCTTTATTTTATTGAATGCACTGAAGTGGCTGGCTTTCATGTTCATACTGTGTCCATAAGATTACAGTCCATGTGTCTCTATGAAGAGGTAGTAACTGTTGCTATAATCAAAGTGACCAGCAGATGGCGCCATAGGAACACAGATGTTGCGTTTTCAGTTGCTAGGAAGATGCTTTTCTCTCGTCACCTGCTGTGCCTGGAGAGATCACGTTTGTTTTGATGGAGACCCGAGTTGAGGTGTACGTTTTGCGAAGATTCGCCATAAGTCGCCCCAAACACACTCCCTTTGATTTCAGTATGAAGCCGTTAAATCACTCCATCCACGACACTCGGTCATCCAGATATCATGTATTGGTTTTCCGTGCACATTTCCCTCCCAGTCAGCCCCATCCAGTCAGAGAGGAGTCAGTGTGTCTAAACTTGTTGTTTGTTATGCAGGTGATTTCTGAGGAAGGGGTCAGCTTTAAGGTCAGTCTCTTCTCTCACTCCCTTTTCCTTTCCTCCTCTTCTCTCTGTGACCTCTCTCTTTCTTGTAACTATAATGTGATTTTCTCTCTTTCTGTGATGTGATTCCGTGGTGATTGTGTCCGTGATTATTTGTGCTTAATGTATTTTCGCCGGCTGTTGAGTGATGGCCTTGGCCTCTTAAAAACGTTGATGGTGGTAGTTGTACCCAATAGATCTATTTGACTACTGCCCAGGCTTTTCCCACTACCTGCATTTTCAAGGCCTGCTTAGACATGCAGTTATGTAGGATGTGTGACCCTAAATGTAAATCTGATAGCTGCTTTATATCAGTCTTCAAATTAGATTCCTGTTCCACTAGCACTAGCTGCATATTCACTGTAGCTCCAAGTGCACTCTGCTACTTTTTACTGCTTGTGTTTAACTGCTGAATTTTCCCATATACTTTTGAGGCACGGATATTGTTTATGACTGTCTTTACATGGAGATCCTCTTTGGAACGTGTTTGTTGTATTCTCATCCCTTACGGCCCAGTTCAGCAGTGCCCTCTGCAGCTTAAGTTAGCTCTGGGCGGACAGGAAATGAGGCTCTGCCTCTTTTTGAGGCATGTTAGGGCCTGCTTCTTGATCGTCACTTGTTAGTTTTTTTTTCTGATAAGCTGAAAAAATCAGTGTTGGCATGACTCTTTGATTGTCTTGACACACATTTTTCACAAAACAAACTCACCTACCTACTAATCATTAATCTGGGGTTGAATGTAATGAAAATGTAGCTCTGCATGCCTAAAAGAAGAACGGTATCTGTCCCCTAAAGTGTAAGCTCACTGTTAGGGACAAAAGCACTGCATGTTGCCACAGGCTGTACAATCTAATTGTCATGCAGTTAATGTTGGTCTAGAAATAGCATATATTAAATCTCATTATTATGGTGATTAGTGCAGTGATTCTATCTTAAAGCAGTATTCTTTGTTACTACTTTGTATTGATTCTCAATTTCTTGCTTTCCCCCCTGCTCCTTGATGTGTCTGTTTCTATGTGTGTGTGCATATGTGTGTGTGGTTCCGCTCCTGTGCATGTTTTTTGTGTGTGTTAGATTGTGGGAAATGGAAGTGAGCAGCAGCTCCAGAGAGAGTTAGAGGATGTCCTCAAGGACCCATCGGTAGCTGACACTGGGCTGGGATCAGAAGCGGTGATGGACAGCCTCGGCGGGGGCGACCACGGCCTTCAGCCCACAACGGCATCGCCTGTTGCTCCAGGCACAGACCCCCTGAGTGCACCGACGCCACCCAAGCTGGACATGGTCCTTCCTGTTCAGACGGCTCAGGAGAGTGAGCTCAATGAAAGGTCGTATCGAGGTAAGCCGTGATGGGACTTTTCTCAACCTCCTCTCTTGTATCTTCGGTTTAAAGATGGGTTATATGACAGCATTAGAGTTATATCCATTATGATCCATTGAAGTCATGTCAAACTACCTCCCAGGATGGGTACTTTATGTACAGTCACAAGAGGAGTCACTTTACAACCCAGTCCTTTCTCTTCTCCTTTTGTACTTTATTTCTCATAACTGTCTGAATCTCTTTCCCCTCTGCAGCAGATGAATCATCATCAGAGGGAAGTCCATGCAGTCCCATCCCAGATGAGGACAGCGTGGTGTTCAGTCAGCTGACATATCTGGGCTGTGCATCGGTCAACGCCCCCCGCAGTGAGGTGGAGGCCCTTCGTATGATGAGCATCCTCAGAGGGCAGTGCCAAGTCCCCCTGGATGTCACACTGTCTGTGCCAGGCGTGTCTGAAGGCACTGTCAGGTGGGTGAAATGCTGTAGATCATAATGTAATATGTGGGATGTAAGCTTAAGTGTACACACATTACGCTAACAGGAATCTCATCCTAAAACAGCCTCTTTTGAGATATTCAACCGCATCATGTTTTGTTTTTCATTACCTCAGGTTGCTGGACCCTCACGCCAACACAGAGATCGCCAACTACCCTATCTATAAGATCCTGTTCTGTGTGCGAGGCCATGATGGCACACCAGAGAGTGACTGCTTTGCCTTCACTGAGAGCCACTACAACGCTGAGATCTTCAGGATCCATGTGTTCCGCTGCCAAATCCAAGAAGCGGTGAGGGTTCAAGAATCACTCTATTGACCGTTCTTAACAAACTGAAATTAACATTTGAAACTTTTGCAGATAATCTAAAAAAAATAGAACGTCTGGCAACACATGAAGAATGTTTTAAGCCAAGTTTTGCTGGCTAAAATTAATCATCTGGTTCATACTTCACATTTAGAGGCCCCTTCCCTTTCATTATGTATTTTAATTCAAGTGAATGGAACAAATCGGAATGTTCTGTGTGGTGCAAAATATTTTTAAAAGGATTTGAGAAGGTAAAAGAGGCTTCAGCAGTTCTAATTAATTAAACTGACAGCAGTAACAGTGAGCCAAGACCATTCATTTTGCCCCGATTACTAACATTTAAAGTTCAACATGAAGGGATCAGTACGAGCAGACAGAATAGGGAAAGCCTAATTTGTTTCTGGATACATGGGTGCTGTTATGAGTCCAAGTGAGATGATTGTGAATCCATCTTTAAACACGAAATCAAACAAATCAAAACAGAGCAGCGATGTTGCTGTCATTCAAAAAGCAAACCAAAGGGGGGGCAAAAGCTCCTCGAATCGCACAGTGTTTCACACCACACTCCTCCTCTCTCTCTTTTCACACCTTTTCAGTCTCTCCCACTCACACAGCGACATGTGTACACACTCCTACTGCAATCAGTGTTCCGGCTGACCTTGTCTTAAATTATTGATCTCCCTGCAGCACAGGCCTCATGATTCAGTGACAGTGTCAGTGTGAAAGCATCCTTGGTGGTCCCAGAGAGATTATGTCATGCACTGCAGGCTGTGAGGTTCTGTGTACACCATACATCAAAACAAAGCTAAGGCAATCCCCCAAGCAAACATGTATACGTAGAAAAGAGGTCATCGTTTTTCTGCAGAAAGTTCAGCAGGAATATAAAAGACTTCACACTGAAACTGGGTGAAGTGTAGTGCTTCAGTGTTCAGTGACCTGATTTCTCACTCATGGAAGCACTCTCCCTCAATGTCACAAAGAGCCCCCAGACAGACACTACTTTAACAGACCCAAATCATCCCACTACCCAAAATCCCAGACACCCTGATGTAACATACATACAGACAATCCCCAATAGCATCATGTTTTTACCCAGCAACCAGACTCAGTCTCTGTCTTTGCATCTCTCTTCCTTCCGCCTCATGCCTCTCTTCCTTCCAGTCCCTTCCAAACAAACCAATGCACAGCGCCTCCAGCTTTTTTTTTTTGTGTCTTCTCATTATCACTTTAGAGTTAGAGCGAGTCGGTATGTTGATGGCTTCCTTCTTCTTGACAAAAAAAAGCTTTTCAAGTCACAAGCCTAACGGAAGCTTGAAATCTGGTCTCAACAACCTTGTGACTTTTAAGTGTGTCTAATTAGCTTTTTACTTATAAGAAAACTGTAACTATAACAAAACAACACACAAATGTTTTATAAAGCGTGCAATCATTTTAAAATAAGGTTTCTGATCACATGTTAACTTTCTGATTTGGACTGGTTTATCTTGTGACATGACGCCACAGCCGCACTGACACTATTTACTGTCTTGTTTGCCTCAGCTGCACAGAGCAAGTGACCCAATTACTTCATGAAATTGTGAAGAAAATCTGAAACCTTCTGTACCAAGGATTTGAAAAATACTGCAATTTGAATGGAGGAGAAGCTCAGGGTGAATTCTGTTTGTTTCTTGCAGATTTTCCTATCACATGCTCTTTTGGAGATCCTGTGATTTCTCTCTTTGAACAGATTTGTTGATTTTGGAGTGGATTTGTTCATGCATAAAGCAAGCCATCTCCTCTGTCCTGCTCCACCTCCTGTATGCCAGACCTCCAAGTCAGGCCTAGAGGCTACTCTCTCACAATTCCCAGTTTTCTTGTGTTAATGACGATGGAGAAACCTATCACCTCACTTCTTCCTTCTGAATCAAAAAACTTTCTGCTCCCGTCCAGAGATGAACATCCAGCGGGGTTTGGTTCAAATCAGTAGAGCAACAATGGAAATGTTTCGCTCAAGTGATTTAAGCTCCTGACACAAATGAAATCACATGTTTGAGAAGACAAACACAAATAGAGCATTGCAAATAGATACAGACTGTTGCCATGATATCAGATAGAAATGTCCCACAGCTTCGTGTCAGTAAGGGTTTAAAGACAAAGCTGCCAGGTTAAAAAACAATTAAAGGACCCTTGAGGGGAAGTAAACACAATGTAACAAGCTCCAGATCTTTAAAGGCTGCAGATTTGTAGATAAAGTCTGAGTCCAAATTCAAAATGTGTTACATAATTACCTTTCATAAGAGCTGTGAGAGTAAAAACAGTAAATATTTCATCTGCTGATTTCTAAAATAGCAATTTTTAAGACTTAACAACATTTGTGCGTGAGGTAAACCATCAAATAAAATTTATTTGAGAACATTTTTAATCAAGTTTTGTTTCTAGATGCCAGGGGAGTAGTTAACTTCCACCTTAAGCTGCCTTAAAAAGACTTCATTAGAAAGAATAGCAGTGTTTCTCTCACCTCATCTGTAATCAATTTAAAGACAGGCTGCATTGCAAACTTGTTGATTCGTCTGTGGGCTCTGCAGAGACAGAGAAACTCTCTCTCTGGTAGTATGCCCTCCCTGTAAATAATTGTAGTGCAACCTCTCTTTTCAAATACTTTCAAATAATGCCAATAAATCCCCCCATCTCAACCGGGATACTGTTGGAAACACTTATGAATGTAAACTGCAGACTGCTTGGTTGCTTTAGGAAAATTCAAGTTCATAGAAGAGTTCCCAGTGGTAGCCTGAATTATTTGTCTGAATGATATTTTGTGATTCAGCTGTCCCTGTCCTGACAGAGCCCCTTTGCAGGGCATTACAAAAAAGATTTGTAGACATTTGAAACTGGTCAGTTTTGTCTCCAGCGTTGGTTGGAGCTGCAGAAAACAACAGTTCTTTTGTTTTATGTGTCATAAACTGAGTACAGGGGGGGGTCACCCCCATCAAACTTTGCTTATTTTCCATCTCTTATATCCATCCCCCCCATTGTTTCTCAATAAATAAGCCCCCTGCGATGCTCTAACATGCTTCTACTATCCCAAGAACATAACAAAGGCCTTGTGCAGGAGATGTTAAGCGCTGATTTAAACCCTGGCCTTGAAAAACGCAAAAGATCATTGTTATTTATTGATAACAGCAGTTTCTCCACACTATCAGTCACTAACCCCCAGGCTCCGCTCTTCACCAGAATAAGAGATGATCCAAAACCACTGTGCTGTGGGCCTCTCGTCAGGGGAGCACATTATCACACCCATATGTGTGTGCTGGAATCATTACAGATACAATAGAATACTTCATTATGACCAAATGCAAAGCTAACAAATCCAAAGTCATGTGAGTAAAGCACATTAAATTGAAGTAAATAAATTATTACCACTCAGTCTGTAGCTGCCCCCCACCCTACTCTGCTCTTCCTTAGAACACTGCAGCCTCTGGAATCACTTAATGTTTCTTTGTAATGTAGAATACAGTACTTCCATGGTATTCATATAAAATGTGACTCAGCTTGCTGATTATACTCAGTGTTTTTGGTAAGCTTTGTTGTGCCCCATATTACAAAATGACACTGACAGACACACACACACACAGGTTTGTTTAGAGTTTTTAATAAGTAATAATGACTTGGTGATAACTTTGTCTAGGACTGATATATTTGGCTTCTAACACTCTGTTTTATAGTCCTCAAGGTATTTCACCTACAAGAGCTGCCAAGATTGGTGCCAAGCCAGAGAACATACTACTGTTCTTTGCTCTGCGACTCTGTTTATGTCTCAAGTTTGTTGATTTTGACTCAAGTCTAAAAGACTTGTCACACAAGTGTTGTGTTTGTAGCTGAAGGGACATTAAAGAGATGGGGATTCAAATTTCGCCAAAAACATTGCAGCTTTTACTGTTGGAGGATAAAAACATCTCAGCAGAGGTTGTGACTACCTGTGTGATCTTGGGATGCAGTGATCAGATTATTCCTGTTTCGCCACACTTATAGTGATGATACTAATACCTGGGTTTTGCTCATTGGACATAACCAGGTACTGAGTTTTTAATAGCTTCAGTTCTTTAAACCCTATCTAATACAAAATATTTCTTTTTAAAACCAAGATTTATTCTAGTGGATTAAACTAGTGCTTTCAAAAATACTGAAGTACTGATACTTCTGACAACCCCAAATGCAAGTAACCCCAGAACTTGCTAGCCTAGCAAGCATCAAAGAATCTCATGCACCTCATACTTTGCCTTCTTCTAGAAGAAGCCAAATAGCCTCCCTGTAGGGCTGGTGATCAATGCATGGTACCCACATAGAAATGCAACCATAGAATCAAAAAGAGATGCTCTACATCAGCCCCATTATCATTCACACACAATCAAGCTATTTGAGTCTTTATGGCTTGTTGACAGAAGACTACATATTAAAGAGCGCTACTCTCTTTCATTTGGAAATGAATAATTATCAGCTGAAATGCCTTTTTTTTTCCTCAATGAAAGAGAAGCTGCGATGATACATGATTATACATGTATGCTCACTAAATTTGATGCCAGCAACGCGTTTCAAAAACGTTGGGACAAGCACAACAAAACAAAGGATAAGTTTAGTAGTTAATAAAAAAGAGAAACATCTCCCATTGGGTTCATTTGTAAGTGACCTGACTGGTTATAAATAGCACATTCCAGGGAGGCAGTCTCTCAGAGGTAGAGATGGGAAGAGGGGTTCACCACTCTGCGGTGACCCCTGTACAGCAGAGGAGACCCCAAACAGTTGAGCAGCTGAAATCCTAAATCAGGCGAGAATGAGACAACAGTTCACTCTCCAAACTCTTGAGGCTGGTCTCCTCGGCTTCCAAACTTTACTGAATGTTGTGAGAAGAAGAGGTGATATGACACAATGGTAATCATGTCTCTGTCCTATTTTTGACATGTGTTGCTGGCATCAAATTTAAAATCTGCATATGTTTGTCATTAAACAATAACATTTTTCAATGTCAACATGTGATATGTGGTCTTTGCACCATTTTCAATTAGATATAGTGTTTAAATGATTTGCACACAATCAAAATCTGTTTTTGTCAACATTTGAAACAGTGTCCAACTCTTTTAGGATTGGAGTACCTTTGATTGCATAACTGTATACATTTCGGTCATTATTTGAACAGCCATGTGTTGAAACAGTTTTGTCCTCATATTGACTTCATTGTTTTATAATCTGTTTACCTCCCTCCTGCAGGTGAGTCGGATACTGTACAGCTTTGCTACAGCATTCCGGCGATCAGCTAAGAAGGCGATCCTGTCATCTCAGCAGGCTGCGCCGCTCACACCTGACAACGACTTGTTTACCTTCACCGTCAGCCAGGAAATCAAAGAGGATGATGGGAAGGGTACTTTCAGGTGAGACATTCTCTACATACAAGCTTGCTTTCTGTATTTCAGTAAAACACGGAACCAACTTTGAGCCGTTTTCCAACTCACATCTCTGATGGCGGTGAAGGCATTTATAACAAAAAAAGTTTAAAATCTTAGAATAACAATGTCAACAAATGAACCCAGAGATTTTAGCTAAAGTTACCCATGTCAACACATTGAAAGACCTGACTTATGGAATAAAGTGCTGCTCAGAGTTAGCACACTTTCCATGGCTGACCCTGTGTGACTACTCAAAAATTGTCATCTTATTGGTTTTACATAAAAAGGATGTTAGTGATTTTTTGTTGCATATTAATCTGAGTAAACCACACAACGTTTCCTTGTTTGCTCACTCCAATCGCTCCACCCTGATGTTGTTTTCTTGTATTTTTCTGTGTGATTGAGTGCCTTCCCTTTAAAACAACAGCCCCAGATACTCAGCTTATTTGGAAAACAAATCAAAAACAACCAACAAAAAGTCTTCCTGTGATTATTTTTAGCCAGCACACATTTCTTCCTCATTACCTCTTGGTTGATTATCTTTGTTCTGCTGAATACCAAGAAAAAACACATCTCACATGTAAACAAACATAAACTTATTCTATGTAGAAAGATTTTTTATTTGTGAGAAAAAAAAGAACTATGTAGAATAATTCTGCATAATTATTGTATCTGGTAAAATTCAACAGCATTAGAAAATATTATAAACTGTTCTATAATTAGGTCTTAACACGCCAGTTGGACCTAATTACTCTGTAAAACCACGACTAACAGGCTAAACTCTACCTGGTACTTTATGTTCATACTAAGACATACATAGAGTTTTATGACCCGAGCACAGCCTGAAATCATGGCAGCTTCCAAGTGTTTGAAATATATTACCAATTGATTGATGCACTATTTGAACAATATCTGCACTGAAGGGTTTCCTCAGAGTTTCCTCAGGAATTTCTGTCAGCCAAGGCTTGGAGAGCGTTGATTACTGTTCCTGTCTCAAACCTCTGCTTTCAAGCAGGAAAAGAGAACCAGGGCCAGAGAGTGTTTGAAAACAGCCATTATGCTTTTATTATGATAAATGGGTTTATTTTGAACATGGGCCATTAAGTTTTCACCTTACATAAGGGTCCAAATGGTAGTAAATCTGTCTTATGGTGTCACTGTATCTGCTGCAGAGTTTAACTCAGCTTTTGTCACATCCTCTCAGTTTTGTTTATTTCTGTCAGTGGCTTTTCTTTCCTTTTTTTTGTAAAAACATAAGGTAACATTTCTTCTCTTCACATTTTCAGTGCTGTAGCAAAGGACAAGGACAAACAGAGCTTCAAGCTGCGTGCAGGAATGGACAAGAAAATAGTCATTTATGTCCAGCAGACCTCCAATAAAGAACTAGCTATCGAGAGGTAAGATAAAGCACAAAAACCCCCACGTATGATTGCTGTAGACGGTATGATGAAAGTATGATGTAGTATCTGTGATGTCACCCATCTCTTTCTGAAGCCCTGTTTTGAAGCTTCCATATTTGAACTCACCCTAACGTCTGTTGAGCTACTGTGAGGTAAAGAGGCGGGCCTTTAGCTTTTTCGCTAACAGCTACAGAGTGCCTGACCATCAATCAAGTCAGCCATTCCCTTATTTAGGAAACTCATAAGTTTATTATCTTCTGAAATAACGAGTTATAAAAAAATTCACCTCCCCGCTCAGTTTGTGCTGATTAAGATATAAGCTATGCGGGCCTAAATTGTTTTTCAATTGTTTTTGAACCACACTCTAAACATGTTTATTTCTGCTGTAAAGATTGTCTTTTTTGAATGGGTGTGTATGCGGTTTCCAGTATTTCTACAGCCAGCCTCAAGTGGATGCTCGTTGAACTGCTGTTTGGAGCACTTCCACTTCATATTTTAAGACTGGAGGTTGCCGCTTGATGATTACACACAAGACAGCTTGAGATTATCTCTAGACTAGCATTCTAGTGCTATTTATAGGTGACTCAGATAAAACCAAAACAGCCAGTCAAAATTCACCATCAGACTCGTAGGGGGCGTGTCCACTGCCGCAGTTTTTTTAGCACTGGGAGCTCCCATAACCTCCATTTAGAGTTTGCATAGAAAACAGACGATGACAGTGCAAAACACAGCGGCAGTGGACATGCCCCCTTAAACTCTCTCTCCAAGTGCTGGACAGCAGTGTTAATTTCGTTAACGAAATTATGACGATAAATGTTCATCAACGATTCATTTTTTCATGACGAGAACGAGACTCTCACAAGCTAAAGTGCTTCACTGATAATAAAAACTCTGACGAACGTATGTTTAGTTTTTGTTGTCGAGACAATGATGAGACGAAAAAATTAGTGGCGGCTCATCGGACATTAAGAATCCACGTTTTCCCCCCGGTGTGCGTCTAATCTTTAGAAATAAAAGTGATGACTTCCTGTGACAGGCTGAGTTATTATCTGAGGGGCTCAGTGTTCGCTTGGTCTCTACCTGCAGCAGGTGTGCTTTATGAACCAGCTCTCCCCGCCTCCATGCATCTATCTCATCTTCATTGATGATTTTTACCCCCGGTGTGCGTTAGTGACAAAGACACAACCGGGGGACGTCTGTTTAATATTTGAGGTTTGCTGTTGTTGCCACTATTACTGTAAAAAGCTCCGTGTCTACAGCTTGATTTGTTCCAGTTTGGTGAAACATCAGACACGTTTAGTATGTTTTGATCAACTCCTTGTTGAAAGATGCAGATGCATTTCAGAGTGCCGTGAACTGACCACATTCAAGGACCGTCGTAAATGTGCAATGCAGCCCTTGTATTTTGCGTACCAAGTTTAATACTTGGTACAACCCTGATACCAATATCTGATCGACTACATGAATTATTTAAAGAGTGAAGATGTTTTGGCAAAAATCAAAGACTAAAATGTTTTGAGTTTCCGTTGACTAAAACTATAAAGGGCTGAAAATACTAAAATGTGACTAAAACTAACAGCGTTTTCATTTTAAGACTAAGACTAAATCTAAAATAGCTGCCAAAATTAACACTGCTGGACAGTCACAACTGTGCAATACTCGCGCATTAAAACTTGCTTTACACTGCTCCTTTCAACAATGCCCTCATTTATTGGAGGCACCGCTTTAGCTCCATTGGTACAGCAGGTGCCCCTATGTACAGAGGCTACAGTCCTCATCACATGGTTCGAGGATCGATTCCAGTTCTTGACATGATGAGGCGCGTGTCATACCGCACTCTCCCTCAACATTTCCAAACCCTAGTCTCAAACTATTCATCAAAGAAGGCAAAAAGCCCCCCAAAACAATCATTGAAAAAATAATCCTACTTCACAAGATTTATACCCACACATTTTACCATCACCATACTTAACGCGTGTTGCTGAGAAACTCATCCAGACATTCATAAGAAATGGAAACACCCAGCTCTAATTGATAAACACACAACGTCTTCATATCCGTGTGTCGCCCTGTGTTAGCTTTGAATTGTTCCAGCACGGCTCTCAGGCGGTGATTAATGCGAGTCTTTGTTCTCCACAGTCTAATAAATTGGTTTGAAACATAAACATTCCATCACTTTTTTTTACGGACTTCCATTTTCACAGTGGTTTGTTATGGTTTGATGAATCCAGAGGAGGTAAGGATTGAAGTGCTGTATTTAATACTCCTCATGATCTGGTCTGTGTTAGAGGATCAGTCCAGGAAGCTATTTGCGGTGATGGTTAACAACTGGTTTTAGTCTATAGGGAGATTTATTGTTCTGTGTCTGGTTCCCGCTCTTGCTCTGTTCTTTTTCTCTCACCCTTTCTTGTTATGTAACCTTACTCATTTCACTTTCCCCTCTCTCCCGTCTTTGTGTCTGTATGTGCATATTTATTTGTTTCTTCATGTGGTGTGCTTTCACGTGTGTCTCCTCTGCAGGTGTTTCGGGCTCCTGCTCAGCCCAGGGAAAAATGTGAAGAACAGTGACATGCACCTGCTAGACTTGGTGGGTGACTACTTTCATGCATGACTGTGTGTCAACATGAATTTGTGTGTGTGTGTTTGCTCACTTCTCCCAACGTGTGCCCCTTCAGGAGTCAATGGGAAAGAGCTCCGACGGGAAGTCTTACATCATCACGGGAAGTTGGAACCCCAACACGCCTCAGTTCCAGCCTGTGAATGAGGAAACGCCCAAAGGTAGCAGCCAAAGACCTGACAAAAATTCAAATAAAGCAGTGATTTTCAACATTTATTATTTCCTTCTTACATGTTTCACAAGATAGTTGTTTTGTCCCTCTTTTTTCATACTTTCACACTTTAATTTGACACATTTCCAGGTGTTAGAAACTAATTATCTTGTTATTGCACCAGTCTTTAGATGAAGCTGTGAAGAAGCAACTTACACATGAAACACATGAAACACAAACACTGTTCTTTTATGAAAAATCTATGTTTTTTTTATTTTGCTTTAGGTGGTTTATTAGTAACCAGGAATATTTATCTGTATTGATTTCCTAGATAAGTTCATGTATATGACGACAGCTGTGGACCTGGTGATCACAGAAGTGGAGGAGCCAGTCCGTTTTCTGCTTGAGACGAGAGTTAGAGTGTGTGCCCCGAACGACAGGCTGTTCTGGCCTTTCAGCAAACGCAACTACACTGAAACCTTCTACCTTAAACTACGACAGGTACGTCACTTCACGGCACAGTTTTCAAATTATTGCTTCTGCATGTTTTGAGCCCATCGATTTTTTAATTGTATTGACCAATCACAGAATACTCTTTCCAGCCTGAATTTGATCTGTTCTCTTTTCGTCTTGCCTCTCACTTCAGATGGAGCGAAAGGAGCGCAAGAGTCCCGCTTCAGACACGCTTTACGAAGTGGTGAGTTTGGAAAGCGAGACTGAGAGGGAGAAACGGAAGACGACAGCGAGTCCTGGCATCCTGTCCACCGGGCCTGGTAGCACGGTTCCTTCCCCACCTGAGGATGATGAAGAGGAAGGTGATTGGATGCTGTCTTACTATTTTGCTCAGTCCCCCCTTTTTTAGGGGGATTTCTTATTAGAGACACACAACACAGAAGAATAGCAAATACTTTATTAAAAACGAAACCCCAGGCAGAGCAAAGAATGTTATTTCTGTATAGAAACCATATTAAAATATTCTGCAGAAATATGAACACATTGGACCACAGAAGTCGAGCAGAGCCTTGTCAAAAATAGTTTTCTCATAGTCTTTAATAAGAGACACATTTACAGCTTCAAAGTAGCTGCCTAGCAGAGAACAATACTTTAAAATACTGTGTACTGTGTGCTTGTGGAGTCCTAAGACCGAAAAAATTAAGTCTGCCCTGCAAGGCTGTACCTGATATAGACTCGTGGCCCACAGGAGTAAATATCATGTGGGAGATCAGACACTGTGTTACAGAACTGTTTGTTCTGTATCCTCACAGAGTGCTTAGCACCCTGTGCCGTGTGTATGTGTGTGATTGTGTATGTGAGTGATTGTGTGTTGTTTTTTTCTTTCATTTTCATGTGAATGTGAGAGATAGCAATGAGAATAAAAGGCAGCGGTAACAATTGAGGTACTTTTTGTATCTAGATGTGTGTTCCACTTTGATCCACTGGCCTTTAGGGACAGTTTGGTCTCACTCTCTGGACTTTTTGTCCGTTGATTGCTACTTACCTGCTGTTGTGAATTTGTAGATTCTACAGCTCACAGAGATTGTTAGTTTATTAGTTGATACCTTCAGAAGCGAAAAGAGAAATACATCAGTGGATCACATTTCATTTCTGCGTATTTCTGTTTTTTGTTTTTTTTTAGATAAAGAATAATGAATTTAAAGAGCTGTTGATTTAGCTCAAACATTTTTTGATTTCACTGAAAATTTGAGACTGAGTTTAAAAGCATTACGCTTATTCAAACACATGTTATTTTTATTGTAGTAGGTAGAATTGGAGGCCAATTCTGTAAATATCAGTTAAGCAAAGTATAACAACCTAACCTGTTTTCATTCTGTGTCTAGATAATGATGAACCGTTACTCAGTGGCTCGGGTGATGTGTCCAAAGAGTGTGCAGAGAAGATTCTGGAGACCTGGGGAGACTTGTTATCCAAGTGGTAAGGCTTTGTTCCCTGGTTGCTTCCTGCCCCTCCACTCTTATTGCTGCTACAATGAAATGATTACAGTAATTTATGTATGCGAGAGAGTGTGTGTGTGTGTGTGTGTGTGGGGTTTAACAGTGGCTGAGTATGTGTAAGAAAGAGCAGCAGGCAGGAGTTCCTGATAAGCAGCTTATTAAGATGACTTCCCTCTTCCATTGCTGCGTTTGTTTTTAATCAAAAGCTTGTGATGAACTGAGCAGAAACTGCCCAGACTTTAATTAGCTGTAAGTTAAGCTCCAAACACACACAGACACTCTCTCTATACTGTATAGCATGCCTCTCTTACTCCATGTATATTTTTGTGTACCTTCTATCAGGGGAACAATATAATTTAATCAAATTTGATCGGATGCCTTCGAAAAACTTCACCGTGCTGCTTTATTAAACCCAGGAGTCTTTGCGTAACACTGTTGCCATGGTGACACATTATTTGCCATAAACAGGAAGTCGTTTTTAAGAGGGCTTAATCAGAATCAGAATCAGAAATAATTTATTTATCCCAGGGGAGGGAAATTCAGTCTTTACAGTTGCTCTATACACAATAAGTTATACAAATACAATAACAAGCGTTTCCAAAAATAAATACATGATTGAAGTCTCCAGAGATCAGGAAGAGGGCACTCTGGTGGTCTGCCTGGAGTCTGGCTATAGCAGCGTTTACAACTATGGACACTGCAGTCGGGTTGGTAGAGAGGGGATGTAGACAGCCAGTATGACATATGAGATCTCCCTGGGCAGATAATATGGTCGGAGGCCCAAAGCGCTGTCGGTGCTATCCCGGTCTGCCCGGACAGTCAGGAAGCCGTCAATGGAGACGCTGTGGTCGGGAATATCCTGATGCAGCCACGTTTCCGTAATCAATCTCTTGGATCGTCGCCAAATTAGGTAGACATGAGCCCAATAGAGAAATATGATGTCTGATAAGGTTCTTTAGTAAGGGGCAATGGCTTAATGGCTCAGTGGCACCCCCAACATCATTTTAAACATTCAGCCCCCGTAGCTCGTTTAAAGCTGCTGTTGGTAGTCACAGAGTTAACATCTGTTCAGAGAGAGGGACTTCAAATCTAAACACAATCCCTCCCAACCAGATTTCCTCTTAGCCCCCCAACACAGATCGGCTTGTGCAGTCATGATAGTGCCGGACTCATAACCAATTGGAGGACAGGGGCCGCCCCTTAACCAATCAGGACTGAGAATTGGAAATTAGCTATGATCGGTCCGTCATAACGGGAACGAGGGGAATAGTAACATTGCTTGATACAAAGGCATTGGAAAACACAGCGATTTCACAATAGTCTCACATTACTCCACTTACCGATGAGTACATATGGGTATTATGACCTTTTCTCCAAACCCAGCAGAAAAACAGAAACGTTTTTTACACCATTCCTACCAACAGCAGCTTTAACCTCTGATGTCAAAAAATTAAGCCGTGGTCAAGTGACAAAAACTACAGATCCTTTACGACCACTTTGGGCTGGCTCAGAAAGCCAAGGAGACCCCATTAACACCCATTTGAAAATACACATTTTTACAGCAGAAATAAACATTTACAGCCTGGTACAAAATTTGCTTTGAATAGCTGATTTCTTTGTACATTGACAAACTATTTTACAATGTATTAATTTTGAATTTATTAAGGTTAGAAGGTCTATAATGAGACACAAGTAGGGCCGTTGCTGATTTGACTGACAGTTGGACACATTGTAGATGTAAGCCAAGACACTTACAGGTCGCCTTAGCTCCTCTTTAGCTCTTGCTAGGTCTACTGAACGTCAGATTGAGTCACTACTTACAATATCACGACCGCCATCGCTAGGCTTCAATACTTCCTTAAAGACAAGAATGAGTGATATGTGATTATGCCTTGTACAAAGAGAGCACAGTTTACCAAAGTCAAATTCCTTGTGTGTTCAAGCATACCTGGCCAATAAAGCTGATTCTGATTCTGATTCTGATATCACTGGTACCACATACTGTACATGTTTCATGCAGTCTAAGGTTAAAACTAGAATTTTGAAATGTTATAGGCTTATGTATCAAGCGTAATAGACCTCCAAAAAAAGGACAGGAAGTCCTCCATCTTTAATTTTTGTTTGGTGTTTGATAAAATAAGGTTTTTAAGCTGTTTCCAGGGGTCCATCATTGATGAGCTCCTCCAAGGCTGTTCATACTATCCAGCTTGAATTTTGTTGAAAGTCAGAAGACACTTCAACAATTAAAAGAGATCGGACTCGCGTGTAAAACTCAAAGGGCACAGCAGTGGCGACGAAACAAAATGTGATGTCTTGCCATGAAAGAAGAATTCAAAACTGCCTCAACCTTTAGATTTCAGGAAAAAATCCGTGTCTTGAAACATCAACATGACAATTTTAGAGCAATGAGCCTAGTGTGACATGTCTAAGTGTGTTATCATGGAATATACTTTGTGTCCTCTCCCTTCATGTCATGTCCCAAACACCACAATTCACAACCATTTTGACGGTTGTTTGTTTGATAAAGGCATCAAAATGCAGCACACTCTGAGCTGCTCCACACCGCGACATGTGCCAAACCCTGACCTGCTGTTCCCTCCAATATGCACCAAACCCTGCAGGGTGACATTATATGTTTATGTTTCTTCCTTACTCTATATATGAGCAGTACCCTGTATTCCAAAGCTTGATCTGTAATGCAACTGGACTGGTAGAAATTCTTGAAGCCGTTTTACCTCTCCTCCGAAAGGCTTCTTCAGTTCTGACCAGACTGGGGAAGAGCTCGAAGATACAGTATAAGCCACTAACAGTCGTGTGTGTCCAGGAGTCACAAAGGGTCCTAAGTAGGGTAGTTGGTCTAGTTCCAGGCAGTTGTTCTCCTATCACCTGACAGTCGTTCAGTACCTCCTGGCAGTCGCTAGCCTAGTTCCTGACAGTTGTTAGGGTGATGGGTCAGCTGTGAGTCGTTAGAGTCACATGGTCTCTGGTGTGAGTATGGTCTTACTTGTTTTGACAGAGAATTCAAAACAGCATTGTATGTAGACAAATGGTGTCTTAGTCCACCACCTCTGTTAAGAGAAGGGTGTTCAAGCATAACATAGATGGCTTCCTTGACCCCTCTGTCATACCAACGCTCTTCTCTGTCCAGGATCTGAACCTTGCTGTCCTCCAAGGAGTATCCCTTGTCCTTGAGGTGTAGATGTACAGCTGAGTCCTGGCCTGAGGAGCTGGCTCTTCTGTGTTCGGCCATGCATCTGTGGAGAGGTTGTTTAGTTTCACCAATGTACCGTTCCCTGCAATCTTCGTTACACTGTATGGCATAAACTACATTACTGTGTTTGTGCTGAGGTGTTTTGTCCTTGGGATGAACCAGTTTCTGTCTCAGTGTGTTGGATGGCTTGAAATGAACAGGGATTTTGAGTTTGTTGAAGATCCTCCGTTAGGTATGGAATAACGATGCTTCATCGTTTGTTGCTGTTCTCCTCTCTGTTGGAAGTCCACTTTTTGGAGGTTTTGATGAAGGCCCAGTTGGGGTAACCGCAGGTTTTAAGTGCTCCCTTGATGTGCTCTTCACCAGTCTGGTCAGAACTGATGAAGCCTTTCAGAGGTGAAACGTCTTCAAGAATTTCTACCAGTCCAGTTGCCTTACAGATCAAGCTTTGGATTACCATGACCTGGATGACTGAGAACCTTCACAGACACAGTACCCAGTATTGACATGACCTCCAAATTCCTCCAAAACGCTAAATGCTCTGGAGGTATTTTTCTCACTTCACTAATAAAAATAGTTCTAAAAGAAATGGATCATAAGACTTGCCCTCCATAATACGAGGCTTTGTGCAAGTGATCGGTGCTTTTGTGTGGGTAAGCCAGAGTGTGTGTTGTTGTATTGTCGGATGTGCGCTCGGGGAGCAAAGAGAAGCAAATCACAGAAAGCCCTTTACAATTTAATGCCCCTGAGGACCATGCCTGGCTTTACTTGCGTCACACGCACACACACACACTCACACACACATGCATGCACACACACAAACACATTATACTTTTGTTTCCCCTCATGGTCTCAACAGAAAATGCCACGTATTGCATAACCTGACGCCCGGAACAAATAAAACCAAACAAACTGAGTAAATAGAGAGGGATGGATTGAGAACGGGGTAGGAGCGAGAGAATCATCAGGGATTCTGGGATTTTCTGTCGGCTCCAGTCAGGAGATAGTTGGTTGGGAAGGTGTAGCTGTGCCTCCAACTTTACCTTTTCATCCTTGTACCTCTATTTTTGTCTCTTTCTCTCCCTAGCAGGGAGAAGCTGACACTTAGAGTTACCCTGGATACAGTTTGAATCCCCCTCTGACTTGTAGATGGAGTGTTATTCTAACATTCACTCTAAAGATGAGGAAGGGAAATCATTAAAATGTCTCTGTCTGCAGCTGCTCATGCATTGTCTTCCACTGCCTTTTGTTTTTCCATCCTGCTAAAAATAGTGCCGTGTTAGATAAAGCAATACTGATGTTCAGATATCAGGGGGGAACGTAGCGTGATGAATGTGAAAAGGAATTTAAAGAATAAATCATACCTAAACTGTACCAAAATAGCATATTTGAGTCTTTGATTCATCGTATCCCTTGTTTGAAGTGGAAATGGATATACTTAAAATACTGCGAGCTTGTAAATCATTGAACCTGACCTGTGGTGTAAGGTGATATAACCTTGCCTCAGTGCCATAATTCTGGCCAGGCAGAACATCTTTAGAGATGATGACAGCCTTGTTAGACAGAGGTAGAGACAATGAAATCCTTGTTTTGGATTAGTGTATGCAGGAGTCTTGTTATAAGTTGAACTAACAGCACTAAATAATGTTAACATGAGTGTGACTTTGATGATCTGCTGTTGTTGACTCTTCCTCTTGTTTTAGGCATACAAACTTGTCCGTGCGTCCCAGGCAGCTGCCAGCATTGGTTCGGAGCGGCATTCCTGAGGCTCTACGTGGGGAGGTGTGGCAGCTCCTGGCAGGCTGCCATAACAATGACCACCAGGTGGAAGAGTACCGTACTCTCATCACAAAGGTAAGACCACACTCGAAGTCAAAGTATGATCGTGGTGTGTTTAGGGTTTTGAAATCACAGGATGGCTCATACGCAGGCTGCATCAGGCGGGGATGTCTTGATACTCTCTTGGATGTCTCGTTTAATTATTGATTTTTCTCTGTCTGACATAGTTTTTGTTTTGGGTTTGTGCTTGCCAGAACACATTCGCTGCTGTTACCGTCCTTGGCAACAATTCTTGTTTAGTTTCACTTTTTTGAAAGCACACCTCAGGGGCCACTGATGGCCCTGTCTCATAAGGTCCTGTCTCATGCGGTCCTAACATGTGATGCTAACAACAGTCGCCCTGCAGGTCATAGCAGCTGATTACTTTTTGGATTACGCAAGTGAAAGATTTTTATAGGTTCTTTCAAGAAGAAATTCATCATGTGTTCATGGTAATGTTAGAAATGAATAATCCTTGTGTTCTTCTTATGCTAAATAGTGTTTCATACTGAATAGATTAAGGGAGGAATATGAAGACCTAAATATGCGTGCAAGTACCTGTTTTTGAGCCTGAAGGAGGGATTCATAATAAATTAAATCAGTTTAGATTTTTAGCTACAGTTTTATAACTTGAGTCCAGACATGAGCCACATGGTTTGTGTTCTGCAATCAAGAGTCGTACTCACACATGCACAAAACTCCTAAAAGCGTCCAAACATTTTTGGGTCGCGCTGCATGTGTCAACGCAAATAATCACATTTTTAACCCGATTTTACCTGGAGCTTTTCCTGACTGCCCTTTATAGTATGGGATGAATCAATCAATCAATCTTTTTTTATATAGCGCCAAATCAAAAAGCAAATGTTATCCCAAGACGCTTTACAAACTAGACCGTACTCTATGTTCTATTATTAACAAAGACCCAACATCAAGACCGTATAAGATCCAATCCCAACTTACAGACAGGACTCATCTTAATTCACCATGAGAAGAGCACTTTTCAGCATTTAGGAAGTTACAGTGGACTTCCTTTTAACAGACAGAAACCTCGAGCAGAACCAGACTCATGTGGGATAGAGTGAGATGATTAGAGAGACATGATAGTGGTGAGACAGATAGTAGTAGTTGTAGCAGCTGGAGTCAGGCATGTCCACAGCAGCAGGCCGTCTAAGGCAGCGATCCAGGGAACCTACGAGACAAGGGAGCTCAGGGACTCCCAGAAAGGTCTATGGTTTGAAGTGAAGAGCGAAACGTAACGGGATGAATAAAAACATGAGGCTGATTTTTAGGGTTGCAAAATTCCGGGAATGTTCAAAGTTGGAAACTTTCCACGGGAATAAACGGGAATAAACCAGGAATTGACTAAATTGAAGGTTGGCTCTTAAAAGGGAACTTAAATATAGTTGGGAAAATATATTTTAGCATAATCCTGACTAAAACAACCAGATATCATGCAAGTACAGTTGAATTATTCCTCAGTCACATGCACATAGCACACTGCTTACTGCAGAGCTATTTAGACCACGCCCCCTACACTCACTTTGCATTCCTCCATCACATGCACAGATGATTTCTAGAATCCTGTAGAGGCTAGGCTTGAGAAGCTTGAGGGAAGATGCTTTTTTAATTGCATTTTGAATGGGACTTTGTTGGGATTGCATTTTTGTTAATTTTGGAATTGGTTGGGTTGGGGGGATGAGTAATATTTAACTCAACATTCATGTTTTTGTTCTTTAATGAAAGAATTGATTGTTCAATAAAATATGATAGAACTTGCTAAAGTTCTACTTACAAATAAATCGGTTTTAATTGTATTATTTGGATGGATGTCTGCTTATAACAAAACAAATATTAATGCTTGGATATGATACCTTTACATTAAATTACCCTCAATTCCCATAATTCCCATGGAAAGTTTCCAATTTGGAATATTTCCAAAATTCCCATGCTTAAAGTGATACTTTTTTTTGAAGTGGGGTCGTATGAGTTAAAGTACACTAGTGCTCCTGCTAGCCACAATGCGTGCCGGTGAGCTCTTCCCCTTTAATGAGAAAATTCCCAGAGAACCGGGAGGTAAGCTAGGCTATTTTCTCTGTGGACGGGGCCTCCTATTTCGCGTAATTTCTCTAAAGTTGAGAAAATATGTTACAGGCACTCATCACGGTGCAAATGCATGCACCAGTAGAAAAAATTGGAGCTATTCAGTTTGCCGTCAGAAACCCCCTTTGTTTTGGCACTATTTTCAGACGCACCTCGCAGACCGGTGTTCTTCCGCTTCATGAGCACGGATACACGCCGATCAGCTGTTTGGATCATTAAAGGGGAAGAGCTCACCTGCACGCATTGTAGCTAGCAGGAGCAATAGTGTACTGTAAGTCATATGACCCCACTTCAAAAAAACTGAAGTATCCCCATGGAAATTTACCAGAAAATTTCCGGAAATTTACCGAAAATGTTACACCCCTTTGCAACCCTACTGATGTTTGAGAATCATTTCTAGATGTTAAAAATGAGGTCTACACATCCATCATTTTGCATGTAGCATTAATAAAAATGCAAAAACTGTCATCATAGCATAGATGTCTGCATCAGCCCTCACATTGTTAGCATTACTCAGGCACCATGCTTATGGTGTCATGTTCTGCCTACGAAGACTCATTCTCCCCCCTGCCCACCACCCTCCTCGTTTAACAGGAAAACTTTCCGCTGTGAGGAACACATGTGAACAAGCAACTCATGGGGAAATATATAGGGGCAGAGCTCAGTGCATATTAGAAAAAGGCTTTCCTGTAATTGACATTTTCATTATTGGCTTTAGCTGCTTGGTCTTATTATAGCCCTGCCTGTGAGGATCTTTTCTGCATACCTGTGTCTGTATGGATGTCCAGAAATGACAGCTAGTTTTTTGTCACTGTGTTGCTCTGCCTGTGTGGCCATGTGTGTAAAGATCAGAGGAGACTTGCTAACCCTGCTGAAAATGTTTAGCCCCCCTGATGTGCTGAGAACAGTGTAAGTCTATGTCACTTTTTTTTTTTTCTCAGCTGCAGCTCTGTCCACTGTTCTTATGTAAAGGCAACATCCTCGGGCAGCAAGCTGGATCCCAGGTGGTGACAAGATGTTGGTGTTGCCCTTTCCTCCCCCCCTTTGCTCAGCTCTCCCACTTTTATTTTTCCACACCCTCCCAGGGTGCATTTCCTTCTCTTTCTCTATTTCTACCTCTGCCTTTTCCTGTGTTTTGCCTCACATCTCTGGCATGCAGTGACAGTAGATTTGTCTCCTTCACGTGGAACAAGGAACATAAACTCTGGTTCGCTGTTTACATGAATGGCATGAATGGAATCCTAGCTTTTACTCAGAAAACAATAACAGCGGTTAAAACACTCTTGTATTGACAGTCACTGGACAGAAACCTGGAGAGGAATTTATTGCAGGAGCGCTAAAGCATTCCATGTTCATGTATCGTCCAGCAAACACACAGAGAAGTGTGGAGGACACGTGCAGACATATCTGAGTCTGAGGGAGAATATTTTAGATTTAGTCTCCTTGGAGCAAAACAGGGTGAAGATAGCCAAGAACAGTTTATAGACTATAAATGTCTTATTAGGCACAACATTGAGCAAGAGTATTTTCTAATCTTAGACGCTAGGGGTGTTGCAAGAATAAATACTGTCAAACAGTGAAAAATGAATGACAAGACATGTATTGCATAATAGTACTTTTGTTTTAAACAGGAATGAGTTTTCATTCATGCAGTCAGTGTTGCTGTTACTAATTAAAGCTTATCGTCCAATTTACCAACTCTTTCTTTCCCTTTTTCAGCTTCTGTTCAAATATTTGTACATACCATACTTGTGCCAGCCCCTCATTTGTTTAGTGTGCCTTCTGTTCAGCCGGTGTCTGTGTACCTCTTTGTGCTGTATTACACTGCATGCACATCATGTCCCAACTAGTGCCCTCTTTCTGAGCTGAACTTTATGTTCAACTACACATGTGAATGCAGGGCATTGATGGAAGAGGAAGCAGGGCTGTAGGTCTCAGACATTGGATGTATTCCTTCCCAATGGAGCCCCAGTGAGTGTTCCGATACGAGGGCCTCTGCTGCCAAGTACTTGAAGTTCCCGTCTAACTCTGAATGCAGACTCATTAACACTCCACTGCTAACCAATTAAACCAGTAGGCTGTGGTAGCCATGGCCTACATTTTGCATTGCAGTTAGTAGAAGCTTAGTTACTAACTTTAGAAAGTAAATATTTGGTTTCTGCAGCACTTTGATTCAGTTTACGCTGATTTGAATCAGTGGGATGTTATTTAAGGGCTGATTGACATGTCCGTCACTTCATTATGATCTGAAAGGCAGACACTTTTTGACAGTATAGCAGTATACAAGTACACAGTGTAATGCTATCCTTTATAACTACCTCTGCAGACAGTTTAATTTTGAAGCACTTTTTGTTCTATTTGTTGAAATTCTCTGCACATCCCGACAACAATCAATAAATGAAACGCTCTGGAGGAACAGCTAAAATAAATCCAGTCTGTGGCCTCCTGAAGACTGTGATAAGCCCATCCAATCATTACACTGGAGCTGTATGAAATGACTGAATAGCTTTCCTGTCTGTGTACCTACCTTTAAATGGGACATTTCTTCAGATGGATGCACTAAAAATGTAGCTTATTTTGCTTTTCTTTCCTTTAAAGAAGCCTTTTTGTGCTTTGAGTTCAGCTTAACCTTCAAAGATGACATTAAATCCATCGAAACGTCGATGATATCATAATACTCACACAAGGTTCAATCTTTTTTTTTGTTTTTGTTGACCTTGTGTTGTAGCCACGGTGTGGTTTTGGAGGGTAGAGATAACGGATATGATAGACGGTTTGATCGTTACACAGTAATACGAGCATGGTGGGTGATGATTGACTGATTCTCTTGTGTAATAAGGGTTGTCTTCATAATAATTATCATGTTATCGCTGTGACAAGCACTGATGAGGAGTGATGTCAACTTATATAACTATAATTGTTTTCTTTTCATCTTCTTTTTGTTTCTTATTGTCGATTAGCGCATAGTAAGAGGCTTCAGTGTGGCAGTGCATATTAAGTTTCTCTTTGTTGGCATTGAGCTGTTCTCACTCTGTCAGCTGGTGCTCTTGAAAGTCGTTTGAGATGATATATGAAGATTTCTCACTCTTCAGTCACTTCCACCAGGGGGCCAGAATGTGAGAAATGTCTCCTGTGGTGAATATATGAGGACATATTCACATTGATGTCTCTAAAGACCTGCTGTTCCAGCGTCCTGTGGAGAGTGAACAACAAGCGCCTATAACGACCTGCCTGCTTACCTGTCTCCGTCTGACCCACATACTGACCCATATGCGTCTTTGCCATCTGTCTGTCTTCGTGATGGTTTTTATTTGTATACACTTCTCTCTCTGAATTCTACTCAGACCTGTTTGTGCTCCCGTCAGCTCGCGTGTCCCTCTGCCTCCCCCTGTCTGCCCGATCATTTGTGTTTCGTCACACCTGTCCGCTTGCTTCTCTCTCGCTCCTCTCACACTGTCTTGTCGCACCAACGTATCTACCTCCTTCTTTTCTTCCATGTGTCTTTTACCCTGCCCGTGTCTCTGTACAGGAGGTTTATGTGTACCATGCAGTTTAGACATGTGCTGAGCTGGAGTGGAAAGACCTCTGCTTGAAGCCAGTGTCCCACACTAAACAATACACAGTGACTGCCAGGAGGTCCAGACAGTCAGGTGGAGGAATTTTCAAGCTATCTTTGGAGTTCAATATAAACCAGCTCCATTTTTTCCTGGAATCCGGTCTTATCTTTCTACAGTGATGTTGTTGTGTTTATCTGTGACTATGTAACAGCTTCCAGCACCTGCTTGCTGTCTGTATTACTTGGTGTACTTGCTGTAGGCTCATCTTTTGAAGATAAATATCATGAATTCTCGGACCACACATAATGACATTGTTTTTCCCGTCCAGTTCTTTGAAAGTCCTTCATTTCCATTCCTACCAGGCATGTTCTTTTATTATGAAACTACCTCGTGTGGGACATCAGCCCAGCGGTACCTTATGTGTTTTGTTATATCACGCTGATACAAAGGTTGGCACGGTGGTACTGTTTATTTTTATATTTATGTATAAACAGAACAGGATTGTCAGGATTATTTGCCTCCAGCTGGGTTGTGGTGGATGTTGTGTATTGACAACAATCAGATGGAATTTAGACAGAATGGCTGCTGAAAACTTTCACTTTGAACAGTGGTAAACCTAGTTTTCTACTTGTATATAGGGTTGCAAAATTCTGGGAATTTTCAAAGTTGGAAACTTTCCATGGAAATTAACAGGAATGTATGGGAATAAAGGGGAATAAACCGGGAGTTTACTGAATTGAAGGTTGGCTCTTAATAGGGAGCTTAAATATAGTTGGGGAAATATATTTTAGCATAATCCTGACTAAAACAACCAGATTTCATGCACGTAAAGTTGAATATTTATGCTATTCCTCAATCACATGCACATAGCACACTGCTTACTGCAGGGCTATTGAGACCAGGGATGGATGCCTGTTTATAACAAAACTTGCTTGGGTATGAAACCTTTCCATTAAATTACCCTCAATTCCCATAAATTCCCATAAATTCCCATGGAAAGTTTCCAATTTGAAATATTTCCAAAATTCCACAGCTTAACTTCCCATGGAAATTTACCGGTAACTTTCCATGAAATTTACCTGAAATGTTCTACCCCTTTGCAAGCCTACTGGTATACCTTTATCAAGAAAGAGAGGACAGTTGACGTTGGTGTGAAACTTGGTTGGTTCATGCGAGTTAACAGCTAAGCCAAAGCTGCACCCAGTACTTGTATATTATATTTGGGCCTACCTTATATAAAGTCTATACCATTTGGTACCAACACAACCAAAAATTAATTGATTTTAGTCAGTCCCCCTTGATGAGGTCAGTAAAGAGCTGTAATAACATGAACAGGGTCTGTTTTCGAAACCGCCTACTATACTAGCAGTACGTACTGATTTGGCCAAAAGTGAGTATGTAGTATGTGAACAAGAGCAAAATCTGCAGTATGCCAAAACTACCTGGATGTCTACTGATTCAGTAAAATTTCTCAGCATGCATCAGACCAGTCTCCCTCGCTTACTGTTTCCCACAATGCACAGCGCTAACGTTCCAGTTCATTTTTCTTTTTTTGACGGCTGGCACTCTGTTTTTAGGTGCTAATTCCATATAAACCACGTCTTAACTGTTTACATCATAAGTGGATGCTAAAGAAGCAATTTCGCTATCAGCTTGCCGTTGTTTCCTTCCGCTTTCCAAAACTGGAAATCTAGCAACGCCTGGCCCAGCATACTGCTAAACAGATCCAACAGAACAGTCATACTACATGCTACCTTCAAACGCAGTATGTAGTATACATTACGTACTGCATACTACATTTCTAGATAGCAGACCATTTTGAAAACAGCCAGGGTTTCTCCTGGCTCAAAATGAAACAAAGGTGGCACATGTGCATGTGTACTGTGCGCACTGACTAAACCAAACACATTGTTTGAGCAACATATTTTTATATATTTATATTGAACAAACAATGATTCTTCCTGTAAAGTCTGGCTTATCTAATGCTTTTAAGATGCTTATTTTTTTGGACATATATAACACTTTGCAAATCAAACTTGTGTTTTATTTTCTAGGAAAAGCTTTGAATAGATCACGAGTATGACGTCTAATTTCATGTGGAGAAGTGAATGTATATGTGGGTTATAACATGGAAACTTTATTTACAGAGTATCCCCATAGGACCACTAAAAGCCAGTGTGTTGCCTGAATGCACTAAGATGAACACGTTCATTGAATGCGCTCATGTTTGTTGAGCTGAATGGCTCATGAGCGGGAACGTGAGTCTAGTTCACTCAGGAGACTGCTGTGAACAACTGCTCAGATTCTGGGAGGATCCAAGAGGTATCCAGAGTTGACGAGAGTTCCTGAGCACTGTGTTTTACAGCAGTTGAAGTCAGATTCACATCACCCAGCAGGCATTCAGCACGGCTTTTGCTGCTGGCGATTCAGATGTAGTTAGCGTTGCTGGTCAGGCCAGCTCTTGTGACCATTTGAGGGAGTCTTGTGAATGACTTGGGACAGAGGTCAGCTGGCAAAACCTTGTACTGTTCTACAGAGGGTTCACTTTTTGAGAATGAAACACATTTTGTGTTTGTCTGTTCGTGTTATTTCCCCTTAGCCGTTTTATTCTAGGGGATGTTAAACCAACTCAACCACGTTTTCTTTGACAAAGCAGATTTGGGAATTAAAGTTGAAACCTTTAGCCAAATATTCAGCCAACAAATTAAAGTTATTTGTGTTTTTCTACATTTTCAGAGCTGCCCATTTTTTCCTATGTTTAAATGGTATTTTTTTGGCATTTAAACTTCATATCCGTTTATGATTCTTTTGTAAGAACACAGTCATTCATCTACTTTAGGAAACGTCAGTGACTTGGAGCATATTCAGTCAGGAATTGAAGCATAGGAGGCTCTACTGACCTTTTTTTAAGTGCAGCTACAGAGAATGAACGTGACCTAGCTCATTTTATTCTGTTTGAACTTGCACAACACAGCTAAACACGTCTTTAAACGTGGTCAGTAAGTGAGCAGCAGTGCAGACTCACTTCTGAATTGTTTGACAGCCCACTCCCACTCCACACTCAGGCGTTTTGGATGACATTCAATGTGGCGGACCCTCCACGTGAGCATGCAAACAGGCGATGTGAGGAAAGCCCACAGATGCTCTCCACGCAACCTTTCCTTTTCTCCCTCTCCGTCTTTCACTTTTCGTCCTCTTCGGCAGTTTTAGCTGCCCCTCTTCCAGTGCACTTGACTGATAATGATACAGAGCCGCCATCATATCGGTGTAATGCCATAGTTGAAGTGAGAAATGATAAATTTGCCGAGAGCTGTCTTTGGAAAAAGTGTCTGAGTGAAAACACCTGTCAGGGTTTGATGAGAGCTGGGGGCGGTATGAAATGTGACGGAGGCGGTCGCCTCATAATTTTCTGTGCAGCGAAAAACCCTCGGTTAATCAGTTAAACACAAGCATAATGTGACAGGACATGTAAACAGAACATGTTATGTCACAACCTTTTTTATCTCTGAAAACAGTCGTCTCAGCGTATTTCCCTCCATAAAATCATTTTCCTGCAGGAGCTGAGGAGCGCTGTGTTCGTGTCAGCTACTCTAAGCGTGACCTTCAGGTGTTGACAACCTGCAAGGAAACACAAGTTAGACAGCTCGCAGGACTAAGTTGAGCTCAGCTGGGCTACCAGGTGACAGTACATCACGCTCTTCCTCCTTCCTCACTCTCACAGCTCCTCTTGCCTTCTTGCCATATAGTCCCTGCTACATCGTCTGTCTCCTTCTCTCCGCCTTTTCCTCCTCTCATCTTTGATGTGCTCTGTGCTTCCTTTGACTCCCCTCCTCGTGCTTTTTTCCTCCCATTCCTCCTCTTCTCCCAACCCCTTTTCGTCGTCGTACTGTCATCTATTTTTAGCTCCTCGTGTGGTGGGCAGAGGAGGTGCGTGAAAGCATGGGAGTGTGTCTGGATTGCGGGGGAGAAAGGTGCAGGCTGGTGTGCGTGTATGGGTAATGTTTGGGTCTCCATCACGCTACACCAAATTGCCCTGCACGAGACACACTGCAGTCTTCAGAAAGTCATTAGGATGCAGCACGTAATCTGACAGTGATTACTACCCACTGAAACTTCTAATTTTAGTACAGGATTCTGAGTAATTAAATGCAATCATCACATCATGTGATCTAAAAATAACTTGGTTGGTAATTACTCTTGCCCAGATTCAGCAGGATCTTTACAGAGCAGCTGAAAGGGACTTTTAGGGCTAATCTGTCAAAGAAAAATGAAAGAAAATGTTGAATTGTGTCTTAACAAGTCTTTTAGAACCTTGGCTTATAAGCCTGCTCTTGATGTTTCCACAAGGGAGATTGAAATATATCTGGTGGGGTCAAGCTGCCTGGGTATAATTAACTGTGAGGGAGCAACTCTCTCCTGCATCCTCTGATGCATGCAGAATCAAGAGCAGGTGCATGTCTTATTGAGACTCAAGGACTAATACACAACTTAAAGGACATGTACACACAATAAACGACAAAAGCATGGACGACATGAGAATACTCTGCAACAGGAATAGAATAAATGTGAACAGTGTGAACCGTTGAATGTTATCTGTACCATGTACACAGATGGTGCATCAGGTTTTGTGCAACAATCAGCATATTTTAAATCAAAGAGTATTTTGTATTTTGTCAATGTGGTTGTTATCTCTCTGTTGCTTTTTCAATTATGCAGAAAGTTGCCAAGTTAAACTGAAAGCAACGAGACACTTTTATAAAGCCCGGTTGGAGGAAATTCATTTGTGTAATATACATTACATACATACCATTGTTGTATTTAGTTTACATTGTAAAACAAACCAGTAGCATGTGTTTGTGTACATTAGTGTAGTTTTGAATGTGATGCTATCTGAACATGTATTTTATGTGTACAGTGACCTCACTTTATCATATGTTTAATCATTATATGATACTCAAGCTTATGAAAACAAGCTACCAATGCCTCGACTACCTTTATCACCAAAAAATATCAGAAGTCAAAGAATAAAATTTATCATAAGCCCTCTGAGTTTTTGCATTTTAATAACTGTTTCTTTAACTGTGTTTCAAGCAAATGTAGCTTTTCAAAATCATATTTTTAGCAGCACTTTTTATCTTGAACTTCCACTCTCCAATAACGCCTTCAAGCTCTCCTTCACTTGCAGCTTCCCTCTCGAAGGCAGACCCGGTTGATAATTGCATAATTACTTGCTGTGTTAGTGAATCAGCTGCTAATTACACACAGCTATGAGCGCAAATTGAATTATTTGCGCTGTGCTTTCATGTGTTCAAATCAGTCCCTCAGTTTTTTATGCTTTCATGTTGCTGCAGTTTATTCTGAGGAGATTACAAATGTAAAAATGACTAAAGTAGCAAAAATGGATTTAAAGGCACCGTTATATTTAGAAGGGAACAGGTACAAATGATCCTCGCAGAGTTTCTGCATTGACTCTGTCAGTGTTCTTTTTATTTATAGAAGCAGATTTGAACACTCACACATAGGAGCTGATGTAGTCATTGTTCTGGATTAAACATAGGCTACTGTACAGTACATTCATAGGAGTTTTATCATGCTAGGATGCACAAAGCTACAGCTGCTGTCCTCATAAAGGACTTTGTGCCCTTGGCTTACAAGTGGATTAATGCTAATAATATTCCCAGTAAACTGCACCAGTCATGCAGCAAGTGTGTGAATGCGAAGTGTACAAACTATACAAATATAACAACTATTCTGCAATATAGAAAGACAGAATCTTATAGCTCAGATGATCACATCTCTTTGAGATAAGATGAGAGGGTGCAGAGGTGCCAACAGTCTGATGTAAATTGAAGCAGAGTTGGGTTAACACTGCATGTTTCTAATTTTAACAGCGTGAAACTGTGGTTGAATTTTCTTGTGGTGATTTTGAGAAACATTGGCTCAAAAAAAGGGAGGTTTGCGAGGGTGGGGGAACAAGGCAGCCTCGTGCCCTTGCAGTTGATCATTGGTTGAAGCCACGGGAAAGGGGAGGGGCCTCAGTGTCACTGTTTCTGTAGAGAGAGAGGCAGAGGGAGTGGAGGAGAGAGAGAGAGAAAGAGAGAAAGAGAGAGAGCGGAAGAGAGACAGTAAAGGAGGATAAAAGAACACAGGGGGTTCTCCCAGCATCGGTATGCCTGCCTACCTCATTTCCACTCCAGACATAGCCGCTCCTGCTCCTCTGGATAGAAACAACAGCTGAGGTGTGTGTGTGTGGGGGTGTGTGTGTTTTAAGTACCAGTGACCCTGCGCTCTGCCTACATCCTCTCAGCTCACAGCAGTCTGCTGCGATCTTACTGGGAAGGACCAGACAGAAAGTGAAGCTGACAAGAGAGGTTGTTAAAGGAGAGGCAAGAAACAAGAGGAGAACGAAGAGTAAACGGCTTGAGGACAGAAATAATCAAAGGAAAGACTCCTAACGTGTCCTCTGAATTCAGCACGTTTCACTATTTTGTCTTTTCACTGGAACCTGCGTCTGACTCTGTGGACTAGAGACAGATAAGAACGAGCCTGAATCTGCGCCTTCTGCAGCTGCAGCAGATGTTGAAGGCATCCCTGACTTTATAGGGAGCAAAGGTATTTCAAGCGTAGATTTGACTTGAAGTCTTTGAAACACGGTCACGTTTCTTGCTCTTTTTTTTGTTCCTTCAGCTGGGAAGTTTGTTTTACTGGAAAAAGACAGACGATAAGGAATACACTCATTCAAGTTTTTTATCTGTAGTCATCGTGGGGGGTTTATATCTTTGTGTAAACCCACAACAGCCTGCATTGAGGACAAACTGAGGGGACTTTCTTTGTGCTGTCCATCCCTCCTGCATTCGAGATGGAAGATGACAGCAGCCTCATCCTGGAACCACAGCATGGAGCGCTGTGTTTGAACTGAAACTGTACAGCTCCTCTCAGAACCAGCCAGCTACCCGTCAAAACACTGGTTTCTTTGGCTCATCGTACCCTTGAAGGGCCCCTTCGACAGGTTTTCCTGCCCAAGATGATGAATTCCGCCCTGGATTTTCTGAACGAGAGCTCGGATGACCCTTCAAACTTATCTGCTCCCTTCTGCCTGCTTGAGATAGGCTACTCCCAGCCCTTCTCAACCTGCCTCCTCGAAGTCTCCGTCATTCTCCTCCTCACTGTTCTGATTATTTCCGGCAACCTGGTGGTAATTTTTGTGTTCCACTGTGCCCCTTTGCTAAGCCAGCACACCACCAGTGCTTTCATTCAGACTATGGCGTATGCTGATCTGCTGGTGGGGGTCAGCTGCCTAATCCCATCCATGTCCCTGCTTAATCATCTTGAGGACCTGGACCCTAAACTCACCTGCCAGGTGTTTGGGTACATGGTGTCTGTTTTAAAGTCAGTTTCAATGGTGTCGTTAGCATGTGTCAGTGTGGATCGCTACGTCGCCATCACCCGACCTCTGACTTATGCGTCTCTGGTAACACCCTGTCGGGTGCGCTTCTGCATTGTTCTAATCTGGCTCTACTCTGCTCTGGTGTTTCTCCCATCATTCCTTGGTTGGGGAAAACCAGGTTATCATGGCGATGTGGTGGAATGGTGCGCAGTGGAGTGGAGGACTCGTCCAGCTTTCACAACCTTTATCGTTGCACTGCTCTACGCCCCCGCTGCTCTCACCGTCTGCTTCACTTACGCCAACATCTTCAAGATCTGTCGGCAGCACACCCGGGAAATCAGCGAGCGCCACGCACGCTACCGACCCCAACAGCTGCAGGGCCAAGGGCTGACAGCGGGAACTGTGGTCAAGGACAACAATCCAAAAGAAAAAGGACAATTACCCCACCTGTCCCATCCACAAAAATCCCAACAGCAGTACCAGCAGCCCCCATCAGCATACCCAGACAAGCGTTACGCCATGGTACTGTTCCGTATCACAAGTGTGTTCTACATCCTCTGGCTGCCCTACATCCTCTACTTTCTTTTAGAGAGTGCAGAGATCTACCAAAACCCTACAGCCTCATTTCTCACCACATGGCTGGCCATCAGCAACAGCTTCTGTAACTGTCTCATCTACAGCCTTTCCAACTCTGCCTTCAGGAAGGGCCTCAAACGCCTCTGCTCCTTCTGTTTACAGCGCGGCGGCACCAGCTTCGGGGTTAGGCACACCAAAAAAGCTTTCATTGGCTCTGTTGAAAAAGGATGCTTGGGGCCGGGGTATGGATACGGTCACGGTCAAATAGGGATTGGCACGACATGTCATGTGTGAGGCACATAAAGACCAAACCCCGGTTTGAACTTTAAAATATGCCTGATTTGATTGCTGTAAAACGCCTCCTCTTTTAGGCTTAAACGCTCTTTAAAGAGACAGGCGGAGGCGTTGATCTGCCACTGCTGTTTCTGTCGCTTTTAGAGGTTACACAGGCGTCCTCTCTGCACACGGCACAGCTGGCAGAGACAGGGAAAGCAATGAAGAAGGAAACGGTTCAAAATAGAACTACAAGGTGTTTTAAAATGGCAAAGGAAACACAGTAGTCTGTGCTGTGTATGGACAGGTCTGCTACTGGACAGGACATGAGAGGCAAGTGTGTCCCATCATCTCTGCAGAGGTGGAAGCTTTTGACTTTGAACATTTTTATCCTTTAGATTTCTTCTATTGGAAGTGAGTCCTTAACTTATTTTGCCAAAACAACAACATGTGACAGAAGTGTTTGAAAAAAAGCTGTATGTGAACAGTGTTTGACTGGATTATCGGCTCATTCTGACTGAATGCAAAAAAAGAAGAGATGAATTCAAACAGAACACTCGCCTGCTGGTTGTGAAGCACTGAGGTGATCTGCTCTGTCCATGTTTTCACATGCTCTTACCCTTCAGTATCACTTTAACTGATGCAACATTGTGTATCATGTATGTTTTTCCTTGTGTTGATTGAAATCAGTGAGTCAAAAAGGAGTAGTAAGAAATGATGTATGTCTTTGCTCAACATCAAGACGTCTACCCGTAAACTTTAGCTATTTATTGATGTTGTACTAAACAAAATATTATACCTTCATCTGAGTTATTGGTTCACATATTGAGCCTGCTTTTTGTAATGTATGATGAACTGCTACCCAGCTTTGCTGTACGACTGTTACTCCGAAGAGCTCTTATCATGTTCATTCTCAAACAATCTTTGTTGCACTTTTGTCATTTCATAACACAGTCTTTCATAACTGTGTTCAAGGTGAAACAAGACCAAGAAAGGATGTATTTTCACACTTATTGTTCACTGATTTTGGTACATTTTTGGGGCCAATTTTTTATAAAGACATTTGATTGATGGTAAAAAAAGAACCTTTGGCATCAGCTGAGAGGGAAATTGTAACGAGAAGTGCTAAATGGGCAAAATTGGGTTTTGTATCAAACAATGACCCTGTTACAAATCTGGAAGTTGTCTGTATTGTGACTACATTTGGAGACTTGTACATGCTCAAACACACACATAGCAACACAGGAGGATATATGTAAACTAACCAGACAAAAAGCCCATTCACTCTGGCAGCAGGCTAACCTCTGTGCTGCTCCGTGAAGAGGGGTCTGACCTCTCACCTCCATGTGTATGTGTGGGTCTGTGTGCATGCATGTGTCTGTGAAAAGTCTGTTTCCGTCATCTTGTTGCCATGTGTAGTTCTGCGGGTTGTTTTCACTCCAAACATGATACTTCATACAAACTGATGGAGACCAATAACAAGCTGAATTGAATCCAAATGTACATACTGATTCCTAAGCTTGTAGTGTGTGAAAAAACAACCCTGTCTAGAACCATGAAGGCTTGTCCCACAGCTTCTTTAGGTGCAGATAATCTAGCTTTATACACTTAATCTAATCTACCAAAGAAAGTTCCACAGATAATCTTGGTTAAGAATTTTTCTAGACATGTTAAATTGAAAGATTTAGAAAAAGTTAAGTGCGTTTCACACAAAATTTGTGTAAGTTCACTGCACTGTGTTGGCTCAGTGATGCCTTATGTGCATGATTCCGACTGTTCTCAGTATATGTTGCCTTGTTAAATCATTGAAAAAGGACTGTTGGGAAATTATTTTCCTCTAACATTTAGAGAGGGCTCAAATCACAGGCGTGTGACTGTTTTTAGGGGGAACGACACAGACTGGAAAATGTACAGTATCTATGTGTAGAGATGAACATGTATATTTGCCAGCCTTGATTCCACAACATTCTATTATCAAATGTGACTGTTCAGTCAGCTGCTCCTTAGATATTTTTCAATCATCGTTCCTTACTTCTAAAAAAAAAACAAAAAAACAAGCGCAAAGAAATGACTCAAAACTGTTACTTTTCTTTCTGCATGCATTGTTGATGAGTGCTGAAGTGTGTATGAGTGTGTTCTCATATGTGAGGATTTGACCACTGGCTGAATTGGACTGTTTACAGTGTTCTAGTAGGGTGCTAACATAGTTATCCCCTGTCATGGCTTTATTAGCGGCACATCACTTCCCTTCAGAAATACTGTATTTTGTGAGTGTATGTGAGTATGACGTGCACTGGTGGTAGTTAGATGAAACTGCTGTCTTTAGATATTTTGGCTGTTATCTGTGAAGCATTGCCAAATATTATCCTGTTTCCTATTTATACATACTTTTGGTCAGAAATGGCGTGTACAGTTATGCCGTGTACAGAAATGGCATATTGAATGTCTGATTGTCAAACAACAGATCTTTATTTTTGTAAAATTACTTTCTGTTTACTCACTTATGAAGTGATAAATGTTGGAGATTTTTTTCTGAACGTTTAAAGCACGCTTGCTATTTGAAAGTATTGAAGCTGTGTCTTAATGAAGATATACTGTATTTTACTTGGACAGTTCACCACTATTATTTCCCACAGTAGTTAATGGTACAATTTCTCAGACATGTTTTGGATTGAGGGCAAAGTGTCCTCCACAACGTGATCACTTTAGCATCCACACACACACACACACATTCCATTTTTCCTATGGGAAAATAATCGGCTCTCATGGTCTCAGGGGAACGACACTCCGGAGGTGGTTGCGTGGTAGAACAGTGCCATGTTGGGTAGGATAAGAGGAAGAATGAGGGACTCTGGGCCTGCTTAAGAAAGACATAAAATGCAGCCTTCTGCACTAATAAGATGTTGTTGGGGTACAATCATTCCTAAATCATTCTACAAGAACAATTTATTTGTAACAATCAGCATTGATGAAAAGACAATCTTCAGATAGTGGTTTCCAGGTGTGAAAATGTAAATGAAATATGCAAAAGGTGCAAAACAAGAAGATTAAAGTGGTTCCTCTCTTTCATAGCTTTTGGCTGTTAAGTGTTTCCTTCTGTTACACACCTGCACTTTTTTTTCATTACATTCCTTTTACAATATCCCCGACACATTACAGAGAGTGGCTGCTGCTTTCTCATCTCATCAGGCTTTTCATGCAAACAGCTTAAAGTGTATCGCTATTTTCAGAATCAGACTTCCCAGATGTTAAAAGCACAGTTCTTATGTGTTTTAAATATTTATGAGGCTTGAGCTATTGGGTAGATAAAGATGTAAAAGCTGTGTCTGTAAAAACATGAATTTCATTGTTGTTTTTTAAAACATTGAATGAAATGAACGTTGAGGCACGTGTGTGAACCTTGCTTTCTCAGTTCAAGGAAAAAGTAATTGATAGCATCAAAAACACACCGACTAAATAATGGTCTGCTATTGTATCGTAGAGAAGAGATTGTACAGTTCTGCACAGCCACACATAGTGCACTTTAACACACATCCACCCACCCACCCACCCAGTGGTATTTCCTTATCCGTCTTTTAATCGGTATTTGGTTTTCTTCTTTGTTTTCAAAAGTCTGTAAATAGGCCACACCAAACCCCCACTAATGGCTGACTCATGACCCAGCTGGTCTGAGGGGCAGATTATTCTCCCATCAAGATCAGACTGACTGCTGTAACAGCTCGTTCTGAAACGTCCCAATAGACACGCTGCACATGTTTTTGTCCACAATAAATGCTGAAAACGAACAATGGCTTTTTTTATTTTTTCTTTAAAGATTGAGAAAATGAAGCCGTTAAAGTCTTAGATCACAACAACCACCAGTGTTATATGTCAAACATCAGGGTTGTTGAAAATGTGCTGATGAAGTTTTGTAGCATATATGCTTTTGTAATGGAGAAGTTTGGGATGATGGAAAAAGTCAAACATGTTTAATTTTGTTATCATGAAAGTGGCTACCTGTGACAAATGAGATATTTTCATTACATGATGCTTTGTAGGTGTGAGGCCTATATGGTGTTATAAAATGTACATGTTGTGTATTCGTATTGGGCAAATAAATGTGACGTTATTTCAATGAATTCATTCTTTCATGCACTAAATATTTTTGAATGCTGTCTTATTATACATAAATTCTGTTTTAGATGTGATAAGCAAAGCCAAGGTCAACTTTTCACAGTTAAAGCTAGGGTTGGTAGTCACGGAAAACTAGCATGAATTTGAGTGTAGCATTTCCTAAGGACAGCCCCTCCCTCCCCTCCCCTGGGAGCTCCTCCAAAACGACGCCCCTGCTCACATCCACGAGCGCCGCTGATTCACGACCATATGATGGTGACTGATTCAAAACCGGTCCTCAGCACATCGTTTGTGTTTTGTACTACGTCAACTCATGTCTCACTCATCGGTAAGAAAACATCAAAACATTCTCATAGTGAAAGTTAAAAACACAAACATATATGGCTGCTGTTAGTACTCACAACTGTCATGCTAGCATTATCCAGTTGTACTGGTGACACGATATCAGGAGAAAAGTATAATACATATAATACATCTACATTTTCTGTAGGACTTACTAAATGTCTTTTTTTTTGCTTGTCAGAGCCCCCGTGGTGAGAACTTTTTAGACTCTGATCCGGACTACAGTCCTGAGCAAAGCACCTCACCGGGTCAGACAGGCCCAAGGTCGAGCGAGAGGGGCAGTAAATAGAAGCAGGGGAAGCAGAGGCAGGGGACGGGATTTGATTGGTTTCATAAATTGGACCCTAAAGGTGGGGATTGGTTGGTGTTTTCCCAGGTTTACTCCGGCTGTAGATAGTGGCTTTTTTTTTTTACCTCTTTTTTAAGAACACATTATGTACTGATTGCCATCAGGACAGAAAGATCATTTTAACCAGTATAACAAAAAGTGTATCTAAATCTGACTACCAACCCCAGCTTTAATTTGACTAAATCAGAGAGAAGGCATGGCTCAAGATTAACTAGTCTGGTTGATAAGAGGAGTAAGGGTTACATTGCCACGGCTGTACGCATCATTAGCTAAATCTGGTATGTTTTGGTGGAGAATGTTACAGATAAGAATAAATAGTTTCTGTGAAAAATCTTGTGTCTAGACTCTGATACAACAGCACCAAATGTCTGCAGGCAGTTTCTCAGCTGAAACTAAATTCCACCAAATCTGTAGCGATGAAGGTTAGTGGAAGAAAACCTTAAAAAATGTAGGCCATTCTGGTTTGGGCTGTTTGTACTTTATGTTGTTGTCATTCTGATTTACATCACTGCCCCCTCTGTCTGTCATTCCTGTTCTGATCAGATTCATATTCTGCCTGCTCCTCTGGTGCTGAAGCAGAACATTCAGTGCACAAATGGCACAAAAAAGTAGGGCATGAAACAGATGATTAAGATTTAATGATGGATGATGCTAACGTGAGGAAACAGAGCCATGGGTTGCTAGAGCAAGTGCTCTGTTGATTACTGGTTATTGCTTAATAAACACATAGGAAAGCACTGAATAGAAATAACTAATTTAATGTGAAAAGGAACTCTCTTTTTGTTGACAGTCCATGTTAAGGTTCTGTTTGTTAATTTCAAAGCTTTAATGTTACCGTCACATTCATTTTGTAAGGCATAAAGTAATGTGAGTGGGTTCTTTTAGCAGATTAGAATCCTGACAGGGTGACCAGGTCTCACCCTGAAGGGGTTCCATCTGCTTAAGTAACAAGATTCATTACACAATTCACATATTAACATACTAGCAGTGATTTTCAGCTCTCATTTCATATCTGCAGTATCCATCCAAAATTATTTTTTAAGCTTGAAGTGCATCGCAGTCACTGTCAAAAAATTGGTTGTGTAAAAATGAAGAAATTTGCAAATATGGGGAGAGTCCAGTTTGATCTCATAAGCATGTAGGATGAAACTTGTGACTGAAGCAGATGAAAACTCATACCATTAGGTAAACACAACCAGGATTTTGGAGACTAGTCAGCATAGGAACCTGTAGGACAATAACTCTAGTCTTTGCATTTTTCTCTGCATACCTCTGTTTGTGAGCACCCTCGAGGTGACTCGCATGACATTGATGTGAAGTAGGTTGACTCAGTTTGTTACTTTTTGGAACTGTAATGACTCCTGAATACACCTCAAACATCATTATCAAATAAAATGCATATTAGCCTGATGTCAACACCACTACTTCTGCCATGCACTGTAGTGAGGGATGTCATAGAGGACACATAACTGCAAGTGGTAAATATATTCTCTGCCTTATTTATTGGCAACTAACTACCTATCGATGTAAATACGATTTTCATTCATTTAAAAATAATTATTTTTACAGCATTAAAAAAATGACATTTTTCTTGACATTTTCTTTTCTCACTGAACTAGTCCTTTGACACTGCCAAAGCTCATACCATGTTACGTGTTGTGATTGCAACTAACTCTCTTTGCCACAGTGTCAACAGGCAGAGATGAAAGGTGCTACTCTTCATATTAGGGCTGTAACGATTCTTTTTTAACAGTGATTCGATTCATGATTCACGATTCGTGGTTGCCGATACGATTAAAGGACAATATTGGTGAATTTAAAACAAACCGAAACGATTCAGTGACTTGACAGCCAAAAATTCAACAAGTGTGACTGTGAAATAAATACCTTGATACTGGAGAGGCCTAGATTCCTGTTGTTTCTTGTAAGAGAATCAGGTATTAAATTAGTTATGGATATAAACAAACAAGTCCTGAGGCTTCTGCAGAGCTGATGTTACCTTGATGAACGCTGCAAGAGGTGCCTGGGCGGCTGGCGTTGTTTGAAATCCCATGGTGACTTAGTAGGTGGTCGATAGATTTGTCGTGTTGCCATGGTACTTTACTTGACCTTTACATATCCTACAAACAGCGAGCTACTTAATTATAACATCTCCGTCTTTGTAAAAGCCAAAGTGTTTCCACACGCTGGACCGCGATGGTGACTTGATAATTTCTTGCTTGCCGGCTTCTCCTCTGCCGTCCGCCATGCTATGTTTTGTTGTCTGCTGGTGCGTGGCGATGACATCACAGACAGGCAGGCAGCCTGAATTGAGTAACGTTTAACGTCTTCATCATTAAAAGTGCAAAAAAAACACATCCATATAAAGTCTACAGTGCTTAAATCCAATACAATCGATTTATTATGTTTTAAAATGATGTTAGATCGATATATGTCGTCCAGAAGGCACACTTGCCGAGCACAGAATGATGTAGTCGGATCATAGGAAGATAAATTGATACATCGATGTAGTAGATGAATCGTTACAGCCTTACTTCATATTTTGATTTGACTTGACCTATGGGATCAGGTTGTCCTTGGCAACACTTGTTGTTGAGAAATAAAACACCTTATATAAGAGCTTTTGACCAATCAGAATCAAGTATTGAACACAAATAGATTTCTATGATTTTAATCTGTTAAGTAACCAAAGTGTAGCTCTCAGGGTTGTTGAGGCTGAAGAGCGAGGTTTGTATAAAGCTTGATAAAAATTACCCAATGTTCTCCTGGCATCCCAGCAGGGTCCTTCTGGAGCAAAGAAAGAAAAACAGACTGACATGTCAGCTATTGTGTTGAGTCAGAGAAAACCAGGGACAAAAACAATAGAAGGCTAGCTACACAGCCTTCCCACGGAAGCCCTACTCTGGTACCTTATTCCTTGCTTTAGACACACACACACACTGTGGCTCTGCCATTTTTGGCTTACCCCCAGCAAAGACTTTTTATTGTTTGTCTAGGAGAAGAAAATGTTTTGTCCCACGACTTTCATTCAACTTCTGCACTTAAATGCCCCTTCAGTTACTTGTCACTAACACAAGGCAATGCTTATACACATACATAATGTTTGTTGTGCGCTTAGATGGAAACTGGGCATGAGTAGCTGTAGCTGATGCTACCAGTTTGTAATAATATGAAAATTGACTTTTAAGGGGTTAAGTGATGACTTGTTACTACATACAGAGATATTGACAACAATAATAATCAAACAATCAGGGGAGGTATATTGATCTTTGTACCAACTGGTGGGATAATGGAGTATGCTTTCCCCTAAATTCCTCTTTTGCCATCTTTACACCTTCACACTTATGCTGTCTTTAGTAATCACACCTAGTTGTCTTTTTCTGTATTGTTTAAACTCTCTCCAACATTTCCGCCTGCTATTCTGAGACTCTGGATATGTTTTCTCTCCCCTCTCACGCTACCCTCGTTCCAGGTCTTGTTTTAACTGATCAGACAGACGGACAGAGTGGAAGCTAATTGGCCATTATGTCAGAGGTCTTTGTACATGCTCTCAGCACTTCAGATAAGTATCACTAAGTGGTGCTTGTATAAACATGGATCCTTATCATTCACTGAGAGACTGAAGCTCTGTGTAATGGGCCCTTCACACTGGACGCAGTGACTCTGACACTGTGCTCTAGTTGGCACCAATACCCATCGCTTTTACTATGAATTTAAATATTTCTGGACAGCCCCTCTGCGTGTTTTACTGGCTGATGACCTGCTTTATTCTGGATATTCAAGGTCTCTTTGGAAAATGTATCTCAGACAATAAGAACGATATTCAGAAATTTCAAATGTATGTGTAACTTCTTAAACTTCAATGGGAGTTTATTTTGTATTATTTACAAATTCGTAAATTAGTCTTTTTATTAATTGATTTCTCGTTTGGTATAAGAAATGTCATAACTAAAACAACAAAAAATGCACCTGGTCTCCAATTATGTTTGAAAATAAGGAGTAGAAAATCTTCAAATCTGGGATTCCCAAATTTGTAGCTTCAAAAATACTTTTAATTGATACAATTTTGGGCAATTGGAGAGCACAGACCTCAACAAAGAAAATGTGTCCAGTTTATAAGTAGCACGTCCAAATAAAGAGGTGCCTAGGGGAAAAGTTAACCTATCAGCTCTACGTTCTTTGAACACCTTCCCACCAAGTGTGAATGAAAATAGTCATGTAGAATTCTCATGACTTTGCTAACAAAACAAAAAACAAGACCACAACTAGACGGCCTAGAAACAATCTTCTTTGACAGATGATTACAGAAAAAAATGAGTGATGTCAATACAATTGACAGCTAACAAGTCAGCTTGTCATTTGGGAAGAAGTACAATTAAGCATAAAGTAGCAACAACACATATTCTGGTGTTAAAGGAAAAGTAATCAACAAAGGAATCTCAGATCAATGGATCAAAACTTAACATAAGAGATGATAGCGAAGATCGTGGTTATTTCACACACCAGCCAAGTAACAACCCTGGATCAAATCCAGCTCTGACCAAAATATCCCTAACAATCAGTATTACTCAAACTTCCTAAAACTCTAGTGAAGTCACCTTGCCTTCACAAACGCACGAACACACACACTTGTACACTCGCACCCCCACACACATACATACAGTAAAGGGTGGGGTGGATGTTGTGGAATGGACTCTAAAAAGAGCCCTCTGTTGTTGGTCTCTGATCCCCTTTAGCTCACTTTGTTTTATCTTTTCTTTCTTCCTGCATTTCTTCTATAACTGGAATTATTTTTGTTTCCCTCTCTTCCTGAGAGTAGGAGCTGAAACCTTGGGAAAGGGAGAGAGGGAGGGACTTAATGGTGGTCAGCGGTGCTGTGTGGGGGAGAAAAGTTGGAATGATTCTTTGAGCCCATGGCTGAGAGGGACACTAGAAGATGTTAGACCTAATGTTTTGTCTTTACTCAATGTCTAACCTAACACCATAAGAGAAAACTTTCTTCACAGAGTACTAATGGAAATAACAGCCTCTTTGTCTTTTATTGTTATTGGTGAAAAAGTCACATTCAGACAGTGTCTGTATTGCTAAACTCCCCACTTTAGTTACATAAATGGCTTGGTCCTACCCTGAAACCTGGCACAAGTATATCTACCTAACTGTGAGGAGTGAAGAGTGCTCAACGCTGCATCATAACAGAAGACAGGAAATAAAATAAAGTTCAAATTAGACAGTGTGTTTTCAAGTTTCTCTCTGAAAAAAAAAGGGGGAGGGGGGTCGGTCCGTGAGTTTTAGAACTGAAACTGATAAAGTTCTGGTGAAATGAACTCCTCATGCTCCCCTGACATTAGTTACCTCATATAATAAAACCTCCCCATGAAAACGGTCTAACACTAAACTGACGTCTTCAAGATATTCCTTACACAAGATAAAACAACATAAGAACTTATGTCTTTTTAAAGGGTGCAAAATATGAACACTGTTAATATACAATCACTCTTTTAGCTGTTTTTCAGAATTACCAGAAGTTTGTTTTTTGATCTTTCAAAAAGCAATCAAAACACAAGACACACAAAATCCCTTGTTTCTGTTATATTTTACTTGTATCTAGAAACTTATAATAATTATTTTCATTGATACATTTCAGAAATCTGCTCATGTAGATCTACGGCGGTATCATTTTATAGATGGTTATATATTATAGATGTTATTGCTTAGTCATTTTAATCAAAAAGGTTAAGTATATTGTAGATGTATTCACATTTAGATAAAAAGATAATGCTAAGACAATTTTCTATAAAAATTACATCATGAAATGTACATTTGAACTTTAAAAGTGGCCTTCAACACATTTCTCATCAGTCTTGCATCAATAATCAAACCGTGAACCCCATTGTACCCAGAATTTTGCAGCCATGTCTACACAGTATAAAGTTTTTAGGGTTGCTCTAATATTAGGCTTTTTCATGGGGCACCAAATCCCTGGCGGTACCCCTGGTTGCACTGGCTGATAGACTAAGAGGGGTCAATTAGCTACAAAGAAGACAACACTTTTAAAGCACTGGTGATCACAATTAAGGGATTTGCGAGGTAATTTATATCTACTTTGACCGTGGGGCGGAAGAATGGCTTCAATAATGGGGATTTTAAGCCCCTGTAGGGATTAAAAGAAAGCTTCAGTCCTTCAAATGTGACTTTGCGAAAAGAACAGGATGCTGGCAAACTCAAGGAGTACTTTCTTTTGTGATAAAAACAGTTTGTGGAATGCTGACTTCAATAGTTATTGTATTTGTCCAAACATGTTTTGAGTCACTTCACCTCCAAACAATAAATAAAGATATCTTTAAATGTGTACATGATTTGCCATCTTGTGCCTTTAGTGTCTCAGACCAACATTACTTATTAAGAGGCTGTTTGTTCCAAATACACGGATCATCAATAATGGACTGAGCTGTGATTCATCTTTTTACTCATTTCTTTTGTCTGTACTCCGTTGTAGATACTGATCCATGTGTGTATGTACGTGGTGTTCCCTCTCAGTGTTGCTATGTCATCACTGTGGAGGGATATCCCAGACAAGTTTGATGCCCTGGGCTTGTTTATGTACTGTGTGCTATTAGGGTTATAGACATGCCTCCTATGCGTAGCAGTTTATCCTGAGCTTGAACAAGTTCTCCTGTTCTTTTGTTCCTTATTTTTCTTAACAATCTGAACAGTTAATCTCTGTGGATTGAAATTTTGGAGTATGAATACCATATGTAGCATGATAAAGTCAACATTATGTAGGGGAAAATGTACAGTGAGCAGGTTGATATAGAGGAAATAAACCCTGATGGCTAGGTCTCAGTCTAATGGAGTTTCAGGGCTGAGATTCCTCTCTCACACCACCTTGTTTGGGTTTTTTCCACTACAACAGCCTGCTCCCTTTACATTATCTAATACTGATTAAATGGCTTATTGCACAGTGTCATTAACTTGAATCTGATAGCTCAATATCAGCATGTGGTCAGACCTGCTAGCTGGATATTATTTCTTTTTTACCCAGCCCTCGCGTTGTGTCAGACTTGACAACAAAAAATAAATCCATTTAAATGTTCCCTTATGGCAGAACAACTGAAGAAATCTGAGAAAACTGTGGTGCCTAACTTGCTGAGCTGAAAAAAAAATCTATTACAAATTCTGTAAAATTCAAATTACATTACATACACAAATTTGGTGAACAAAACTACTTGATCAAAATAAAGACATTTTAAACATACTTTTAAAATCCAACTAGCTGACTACTCTAAAGGTAAGAAAACACTGAAACATTCTAAAACTGAGCACAATTCATTTTACGCAGCCAAACACAAGAACACAGAGTCTGTGGGTAAGTTATGTCACACTGGTTTGTGAGTGTGGATAAAGTTAGCAGAGCTAGCACCACCACTATTTGGTCCGTCTTGCAGGTAAATTTCCACATGCCTGAGGTGGTTACAGATAACATTGTTCTGTTCAAGTGGTTATATGTCAACAGGACACAGCCTACATAACACTTAACCTTTGTTCTTCCATTGTGGCATTAGCCATTGGAGCTACAGCACTGCCAGTGGCAGGTGGCCACTCTAAACTGACTGTATAAATAATGGACGTAGTATCCGTGACGTCACCCATCTGTTCCTGAACGCTGTTTTGAAGCCAATCGGCGGCGGCAGCCATATTGGAAATGCGGAACTCAACCAGGCGCAATGTGACGTAAAGAGGCGGCGTTTGAGCCTCCTAGCCAACAGCTATGTGTTCCTGTCTGGGAGTCAAGTCAGTCATGTCCTTATTTGGGCAAAAACTGGTAATCTTAATATCTTCTGAACCGCCGCATTAGAAAAAAGTTCACCCCCCGTACAGTGTGTGCCAGTAGAGCAATTAGCTACGTAAAGCCAAGCCGTTTTTTGGACCAGACTGTAAACATGTTTATTAATGCTGCAAAGATCGTCTTTTTTGAATTGGTGTCTATGTGGTTTCCGGTGTTTCTGCAGCCAGCCCCAAGCGGATTCTTGATGAATTACAGTTTATAACACTTCCGCATGGGCGTCATACTTTGAGACCGGAGGCTGCCGCTTGGACACACCCTATGACTGGCGTTTTGGGCCTAATAAAAATACGATATTAATAATTTGTTTGATGTACTACAAACCTGTACTAGCGAGGGTGATGATGTTTAATTATTAAGTTGGCCAAACACACATATCCCTGAACAAGGTATTAGGTTGTAACTGTTAGTCGTTGTCATATATAGGATTTACCTGGTTTACTTCTAAATTAGAATATGTAACACTTCTTCTTCTTATTTTGTTTTTTGTGTCGTTGCTGGAACTCTGAGCCTCTGAAAAGCACAGGAATGCAGGGTTAGCATCAGGTGTTTAGCATTTAGCTCAATGCATTGATAGCTCCACAAAATTGTGTTGCGGGTCTAATTCTGCATTGTGTAATGGAGATGATGGAGAAATGGTCAAAATATATACGTTTGTATTTTTATGAAAATCAATTTACAATATATCCGTGAAAATGAAGGAATTATAAACGACAATCAATCTCCATCAAAATAAACAAATCTCCTTCCCTTTAAAAATAGTTGTGTTCTTATTTACAGCATGCACATAACACTGTCACACTGGTATGGCTGTAAACTGTCAGTTCACATCAATTTTAACAGAACAAAGTGCTCAGGCTCAGCACATCAACACCTTCTATTCCTGAAGTTATGGACCTGATGGCTCTTTCCCTGTTGAGAAACATTTTTATTCTCGCCTACACACATCTCCTGCTCTCTGTCTGAGTCATCCATCTCTCCTGCCCTCCAGACAGAAAGACTTGGAGTTGATTTACTCTGTTACAGGTTAGATTTGTAGTGGTAAAAAGTGTTAGGATGAAAGAAAACATCATTTGAAGCATGAAATTCTTTCTTCAAAAATCAAATATCACATAAAGGATTTAAACTTTTGTATTTTGAAAATGCTAGGTTTTCTTAGTTATTTTCCCCCTTTATAGACAATGTAAGTATAGTTAGGATTTCTCTTGATATTCGAAATGTGGAATTCCTTGTTTTCATGTTCTGAATGCATTAAAATAAGAACATAAAAGTACAGAGACAGACAGCTGTGCACATTCTGTACTATAGACGAGAACACTCTGTGCCGCCAATAATTCATCCTGCCCTATACAATAAATCCAACAAATGTGAACACTGACCACTGCTGGGCCTCTGGGGGATTTATTCCCTGTAGTCATCCAATAAAACTTGTTGTGGAATATGTGAATGACTTGATCTCTCCGTGGCACACTTTCTATATTTATCTAACCCTCCTTGTCCAATCTGTCTCCCCCTCCCTCCTGTCTCATTTTTAGGAGTCCCCTCAGGACAGTGCCATCACCAGGGACATCAACAGGACATTCCCGGCTCACGACTACTTCAAAGACACTGGAGGAGATGGACAAGACTCCCTGTACAAAATCTGCAAGGTGGGACTCACAACACAACACAAAATAGGGGATGTTTACATCAACATTTTAGAATCAACACGAGGCCATCATGGAGTCAGTCAAAAATAAGATTGATCAGTGTACTTCATCAGGAGGATCTGTATGCCACAAGAGGTGTAAACCTCTGCAGCTTGCTCTCCTTACATTTTCAACCTTTTTCCATGTCATTCATAGGGAAATGTCATTGATTTAAGCCTTTATTGTCACCACACTCATTCTCTGGTGTTGTTCAGTTGCTTTGAAACCTGCAAAAGGTCTGTTATGACAGGACATGGCACCAGCCTGCTTGTTATCATCATTGTAGACTTTAGGCAGGCAAGTCACCAGTTGAAACACACCTTCAGCTCAAGTCAAACAGAGTGAAGCCTTTCCAGCACATATTAAATGTCAGAATCAGAGCAGACTGAATGAAATGTAGTGCATGTGAGCACACCCACTTCATGTTGCTGTTATTTGCTGACATCAAATTAGTTGATAAAACAAGTTTACCTGGCTACTGTGCTACGATTCACTTTTATCTTAAACACTAACACATGCTTCAATGAGGGGAGGAGGTGGTGCCCTATTTGGTAGTGAACACAGTTCTGCTATTGAGCGTCTGACCAAGATTCAATCAATGTTGTGATTGGTCACAAATCACTCTGCCATGCTACTGTTTTGTATCCACCACCATGGCTGCAACATGTGCACTTTAACATAAACCTGTTTTAACCGGTTATCACAGATTAGCAAAATTGAAAGTGTCATGGCAGAATGTGACATCAGTGACAGTGTTGAAACCGGTGTACCATCCTCTCCCACACAGTCCCAAAATGAATTTGCAGCATGAAAAGAAATTACAGATAAAAGCAAAATTTGATGTAATTTCCTTGACCCCATGACAAGGGTCAGATAAGTATTTTTTAGAGGATTACATGTTATACTGTGGTCCTTAAATATATTTAAAACTCTCTGATTGTTAAGGATGATTCAGTCATTGAAAAGCAGTAACTAGAGATATTTCTATCTGCATTCATTTCCACCGTTCAGACATAAACAGTAGGTCTTTTTTGGTTGCAGAAACACTCAGTGCTGGAACCTCAACAATAGCAATCTGCATGTACCGCAGAGTCACATTTCCCTACAATACAGTGTAATTACTGTGCTAATGACTCTCTGTACAGTAGGTCTGATTATAAAGTTAGTGGAGCAGTAGTGAGAGCTGTCAGAGCTAAAGGGGCTGATCATTAATTAGCTCAACAGCCTCTCGGTTTCTGGGTGGTTCAGTGAGTTCATAACAGTAGCTGCCTGTCTAGAAAAGCAACAGGTTTTAAATTGAAAAAAAAACCCACATACACACACCCTTCGATAAAGCTGCACAGCCAACACACACACACACACACAAACACACACATTCAACACAACTTGTGAAACTAAACACTGTCGCTAAACACTCATTGATTCTGAGCTGTCAGTGCTTTCTTTCTCATGAGGATGGACACGTGCCTTTACAGTGCAGACACACACACACACACACACACACACACACACACACACACACACACACACACACACACACACACACACACACACACACACACATGAACAGCTTTTCTGCAGTTTGGCCTCGGATGATTTTTTCATTACATTCATTATGTATAGCTCAGGTGGGGGCATCCATCTCCACTCAGACAAGCACCTCCTCAGGTGTGTTTGAATAATTCAGAACCCTGACTATTTTCCTCAGTGTGTGGATTGATCCACACTTTGTCCATTTGACTTTTTCTCTCATTATTTGTGTTTGTAGTTCACTAGGCCACTGCAGCTCTTTTCCAAACTCCAGCTTCCTTCATTTCTACTCAATTTCACCTGAACCAACACCTCTGTCCAAGCCCTTCCTTTCTGTTTGCCTGCACTCGCTGTCATATCTCCTTTCTCTTGTCTTTCCTCCACTCTAATCCACATCCTTCATTTCTTTTTTTTCTCTTGTACCTCTAAAGGACCACTTCACTGTAAAGCTACATGTGAAACTTACAGCATACAGTGCAAGACCTTCAACAAATGTAGACATCTAAAGATAGAAACAAAGGAGCAGATATTTCTCTCAGCAGCTTGTACATAATAATTCAAATGCTGCGTACCCAAACAATTCTGCAGTGTGTTCAAAAACTAAATATTTAAAGATTTGTGTTTAACTTTTATGAAGGCGTATAGGCAACATTTATCCTTACTTTCTGTGTGTAATTTTTCAACTTCTCTTTGTTCTGTTGAATTTTAATCTGTGTTTAACCTTCTAGGGTAGCTTCAGGCTTATGGGCAGTTTTCTCACTACCTGTCAAAATTCCTGTTCAGTATTTACTGCTACTAAACTGGCTCCAGGCTGTTTTGCCAGCTCCTTAGAAAAGAGTTATGCTCATACTATCAATCGTTAGATTTTACTTTAGTTCTTCATCAGCTCACTAACCTCAAATCATGCAGTCATGGATACTTTCATGCAGCTTTGGAAATCTTGATTTGAATCAATTTCAGCTTCAGTGGATGCAACATCTGAGGTAACATTATGAATAATAAAGCTTATTTGTTGCACTTATTGAAACCTGAATAAGGTGCTCTAGAGGGAATAAACACAGAAATAAACTATGTAGTGATTAATTAATAACTAATACACCAAGAATAAAACAGGAACATTTTAAATTTGCCCGACAAGCAGCTGCCCAGTGTGTTTAGCTATCATTTCTTCTCCTGCATAAGTGTTTTTGCATTCCCAGTGGAACATAATATCTCACCGTGTGTGCTTTTTTTTGCCTCCGTCCTCTCCTCCAGGCCTACTCTGTTTACGACGAGGAGATTGGCTACTGCCAGGGACAGTCCTTCCTGGCTGCTGTGCTGCTGCTGCACGTGAGTTCAACATATCAGCAAAAAAAATCCTCCCTTTCAAACAATTTCAAGAGCTCAGAGGGACTGTTTTGTTTTCATTTGACATCGCTATCTTTTATGACATTCTGCAATGCGGGAGGATTGGCCCTGGCTTCTTTTGGATTTCTTGGAGCCGTGTGTGCGGTGTGTTCAGCACAGGATATGATCTGTTACTGCAAAAGGGAGAAAAAAATGGTTGAGGATGTCACGTGCAAGGTGGCTTCTGTGGGATACTGACATTTTATTTTTATAAATTATGTATTATATGCTCCTGTTCATCTGCCGCCCCAGAGCCTTCAGTTCAGGCACGAAACAACATCGCCCCCTAGTGGACCAACAATGTACTCTGAAATTGAAAGACTAGGGAAGATGTGTTTATAGTTTAACAGTTTTGATAAATTATGTACAATACCAGATAGCTAGTTAATCTAGAGGTATTTATAGTGGAAAGATGGGAAGCAAAAAATGGGTCAAACTTATTAGGGTTATGTATTGTGATTGGGTGATTCTGTAAATTAGAATCAGATACATACACAAAGCAGGACATCTGCAGAAATACTTCTGTTGATATTTCTGTCCTCATTCAGCTCTCTTTCTTGTAGGGGCTTTGTCGTTGACACACCTTAAAACACAATGAGACAAATGTCACAACCTTTTAAAATGTACTGCTATTAAATCTACCCCCAAAGTTTAAGTCACAATGTAGTGATCAACAACTTAAAGAAACACTCACCAGCTCTGCTGCCGTTGTCTGGATTGCAGGACAGGATCTTGCTCCCTATCAGAGATGGTTGTGGCCCAACAGCTCATCAGGCTGCTCTCACATTTGTGCTTGCTAACTGTCATAATTACCTGGCTCTCAAGACCATTCTGAGACATAAACTAACATTTTTACTACAATGTTTACTAATTTAGAACGCTAACACAAGCTAACGTTTTTACCGCAGTGTCAGAGAGAGGTTAAAGGTGCTAAACTCCTCTATATAGATTTGTTTGATATGACGTGTGTGTGATCAGGTTGTTCCTGGTGTCACTTTTTCTATCTGGACTTTGACCAATCAGAATGAAGTATTTAACACAATCTGGTAATAAGATGTAAATAACTACATGTCTTTTTTTGTCCTTCATAGATGCCTGAGGAGCAAGCTTTCAGTGTTCTCGTCAAGATCATGTTCGATTATGGGCTCAGGGACCTTTTCAAGCAGAACTTTGAAGATCTTCATTGCAAGTTCTTTCAACTTGAGAGACTCATGCAGGTACGTGTGTCCCCTTTGCAGACCAAAAGGGGCTTGTTTTGAAAGTACACCATAGCATTGTTTTACTTTACTGTGCCACACATTCCTAGATTTTCAGTGTTTGTTGCTGTTTTTTAAAGTCTGACAAGTGCCATCTTTTTCTTTCCCCGAATTGCTTAATTTATGTTTGTCTTATTTCTTTTCATTTGTTTTCTCCTCTTCTTTCCCTCAACTTTATTCTTTCCTTTCCTCTTTCTGAAACAGGAATATATCCCAGACCTGTACAACCATTTCCTGAACGTGGGTCTGGAGGCTCACATGTACGCTTCTCAGTGGTTCCTCACCCTCTTCACCGCCAAGTTCCCTCTTTACATGGTCTTCCATATCATCGACCTGCTACTGTGTGAGGTCAGTAGCACAAGATATATTGATTTAATTTAGCTTTTACATTCACCAGTTTTTAATATGAAAAAGAGAAGCTTAGTGTAAGACATACAATCAAGTTATTAATCTGAAACACTCCAAGGAACCCTTTGCAGTTACTCTCCAAACTGAGCTCACATGTCTCGCTTTTATTTTGATCAGTTATTGGATCTCTAGATGTTGACTTAGTGGAAAATTCACGAACTCAAAGTGCTTTGGAAGTGAAATATTTAATAAAGTTTGAAAAGAGGAGCATGAATAACACAAGTTTGGAAGGATAATCTGTTTTCATTAGCTGCCTGTTCTGCCAAAACCAATAAAAAGCTTTCTGCTAAAAGACTTAGAAACTACTGGAGAAGAATTTCATGCCTGATTACACAAAAATAGTTTCTTTGGCAGTAGGTATGTCCAATTCATCGCCTGAAATATACCGTTGTTATGGTGATGCATGGCACCGTGATGCTGTAATGGTGAATCACAGCAGCAGGACCTGGGAGGATGTTCAAGATTGAGAAAATGACTGACAGGCGTGACTACAGAGATGGAAATCTGCTCTAAATCACACACGTAACACACGTCTGATTAAAGGGAAGTTTGACCTCTCACAGTGTCCAGTAAGCCAAATCCAGCAACCTGTGCAGAGAGAACTTTAGATTGAAGGAGGAGACATAATAAAAATGTCTAATTTCAAACTAGTGAAGAAAAACCTGTCCAGCACTAAATGAACTAACCTTATTGTACACTCTGTAGTCCGATGTATCACTCTTTACTTCACCTTATTTGGACTTTCTTTGTCATTACTGTTTTAAAGAAAGTGACAACACACATAACCTCTCTGATTGGATTGTTTGCTCATTCTTTTTCTTTTTATCTTTCACATTCCTCACATTCCTTCAAACTTGTTTGTATTTTTAGGGCATCAGCGTGATCTTCAATGTAGCCTTGGCACTTCTGAAGGTAAGGTGGCCCCTACAAATATAAATCATCATTAACATATAAGCATGCACAAGCTCAGACAACCGCACTGTTTGGTGCTGTGAATAAACATTTGGTGTTGGCATAACAGAGTACTTTTTTTGAAAACAAACCTTTTGTCTTTTTTCCAAAATTGAAATAAGTTCCCTCAGTTAGTACTTGTCCTCACAATAAATCTCTTCAAATCTGCCAACTCCACCTTCTAAAATGTAATACTTACATACTTTTGTGTTCTCCTTTTTTTTTTTGGTCAGACATCAAAAGACGATCTGATCTCAACGGACTTTGAGGGTGCACTTAAATTCTTTCGTGTCCCCGTTCCAAAGAGATATCGTTCTGAGGAAAATGCAAAGAAGCTGATGGAGCTGGCCTGTAGCATGAAGGTGAGTGTGGAGTAAAATATGATATAATAGCTCTGGAAGTTCAGCCTTGCATTCCCTGTATAAACACCTTACTCTTCAGGTTGAGATTTATAGCCTTTTAAAAGTGGTGTCAGTAACTCAGATTTAACAGTACAAATCAAGCAGTTATGCAAATCCCTCATTAGAAAGACACAAATCATCTTCAGAGTGTATATAGTTATAATATTAGAAATAAAAACTTAGAAAAAACCCAGTCAATATTATCCTGCAGTGCTGCTTTAATGCCACTAGGGGTCACTTTCGAACTTTGAATTAAGTCAAAGATGTAGTGAGCACACACTTCGGCTTCCTTCTCTGTCTCATAAACACACACACACACACACACACACACACACACACACACACACACACACACCCACGCACGCACGCACTCTCTCCCACCTGTGTCCTGGCCTGTTTTCCAACAACCTGGCCTGGTTTGGAAGATCCAACTTTGAAGGTAACTTTGGGCAGGGATATTTATCGACACACACTCTGCAAAGAAGCCAACATAGAGAAAGAGTTCAGCTGTTTGGTTCTTAGTTAAACAGGTAGGAAAGCAGTAAGAAACACTCAATGAGCTTCATCTGCAGAAAAACAAATCCAGAGCAGCTACAGCAGAAAGCTATGAAAGAACTTATTTATTTGTGCTGCTGTGACTTCTTGATATGTTCTGGTTGTTTGCACCCTTTTGAATAAAATCCCTTCATTCCTCCTCATAGAAGCTTTGCCCCACTGTTTACTGCTTAATATCATTTCCAGCACATTATTTGGCAAGAGAAAGAAGTTCCAAGAAGTCATTTGGTAAATTGACCCCTGTGAGAACTGCGGTGTTAGATCTGTGAATTAAATCTGTGTGAAGGTAAGCTAATCTGAAGCTTGGATGCCGCTATAGGGGGATTAGCGAACCAGATTATTGGTGCCCTCACTGACTGATGATACTGACTGCTGATTGGAGCGCAAATCTCTTTGGGTTTCCAGGGGCACTGACTTTATTTCCCTGTTTTAAACTCTCAGTCTGATATATCAGAGAACAATTCTAAATAGGATTAGATGACAGGGCTAAACACATTATCTGGATTTATTTTTGAAGCAATTTTGACAATACACTTGAGGTTAAGGTCCAACACACTGGTCCTTGACCTTTTAAACTGCTGATTTCTCCTTCTTTATGGCTAGATTAGCACAACACTATTAAAGTACACTGAAGATAATAGCAAGTCGGTCTTAAGCAGAGGAAAGAAATAGTTTATTCTAAGATTATGAAATCATTAAGATGGTGGATCTATTTTTAACTCATATGGTAATAGTAGTGATGAATGTGCGTCTAAGTTCTGTCTGATGGTATGAAGAGGAAAAACTCTTTTTAACTACTTTAAGCGTCGCTGGTCAAAGGTCATTACCATGAATTGGACATTTTTAATTGAATATGTGACACGTAGTCATAATTTTCAGAGGGTCACAAAATTGATTCAGAAGCCGATCTCTGGGTCAGATGAGGGGCATTTATGTTGTCAGGGTGTGTCACTGTTAAACATACTTTTGTTCTTATCTGCCAACCTTTTTGACCTCATATATGCAAATTGCCCAGTGAGTTTAGATAAATAGCAAGAAAATGTGCAAGTATTTTATGTTTTGATTTGTTGTTTTTAAGTTAAGCTGTTTGTATCAGTCCTTAGTTCTTTATCTCTACATTAGGAGACACAATTTCAATCTTATACATATGGGAAAGTGTAAATAGGTATTTGTATAAAGTAAACAGCTACTTAAAATGAGATTTCCAGAGTCATCATTTCAATCTAGTGCATATGAGCGATTGTTTTCTCCTTTTAAGAAATAATGAAGAATGAAAATAGCTCTTAAAAGTTTTTTTATTCAGATGAGCAAAGATGGAGAGAATGTGCTTTTAAAATATGCATTACTTAGTTTCTTGTTGAAAAAGAGAACAATACTTCTTAGGCGTTTTGCCTATTCATAATTGATCCGTGTCTTGTAAGATGACAAATATTTCATGTGTATGAATTATGTCTGTCGGTCAGAGAGCTGTGGTTTCCGTGTGTTCTGAATTGCGTCTGTGAGAGAAAGCAAGAATGAATGACGCCCGTCGCAAAAGGAGAAGGATGAGGCAACACCTGCCCTGAATGACCTCTTGTACTTTTTCTCCTTGTACACCGGCTCCCATTTACAGAGCTGAAAGTGCAACCCAATACACTCAGGGAGCACATGAAGACACGTACACATGCGGAGAGACACTTAGACCAGGACAACATATGGGTCATGCTGTGCTAGTTCTGCCAACCTCGTGGTAATTAGTAGAGCTGAGCAATGTATCTGTTGGCTGATATTTTTAGGCCGATATCAAACACTGTACAATCCAGAAAATGAATTGCATCAGTATAAAAGATGTAGTCTTTGTGGGTGTCCCCCAGAGGCAAAAAGATTTAAATTGTGTTCCTGTGAGAAAACTTTTATTGTGTTCAGCAAAGTCCACAATGTGCAGTTTATATGCATCTGTGAAGTTCTTTGTAGTAACATCTGTTTTAGCCATCCTGCTGGCTGCTGGTACGGTAGTTGGGCACAGTAGAGGTTGCATTTGTAGTTGTGAAGTATGGACAGACCCACTGCCTGCAACCTGTTCGTCAAGACATGCGTCACTCCCCTCCACTGTTCACTTGTCTTAAATAGAGCACCAGCACTCCTTATGAAGGACCATAACTGTTATGAAGTGCACTGACTCGTCTTCTCACTATAAATCCAGCATGCTGGGGCAGCAAAATAGTGCTTGCTTTTTGAGCGCAACCCTTTGGGTGAAATACAATAACGCATGAAGTGCCTCTCTCTGCATTTTAAACTGGCATATTGATCAAACCACTGTACAGGATGCAGCTCACTTTTCACAAGACAAAACAGGCATACAAAGTGGGATTTCTACAAGCGGCAACCTCCGGTCTAAAAATATGAGTCCAATGTGGAAGTGTTAAAAACTGCAGTTCATCGAGGATCCACTTGAGGCTGGCTCCGGAAGTTCCAGAAACCACATACACACCAATTCAAAAAAGACGATCTTTACAGCAGAAATAAACATGTTTACAGTCTGGTACAAAAGAAGAGTGTAGTCTGGATAGATCATTTCTCGATCGGCTCACACTGTACGGGGGGGGATTTTTATAACACTGCAATTTCGAAGATATTGAGATTACGAGTCTTCCAATGAGAGGCACAGCTGACTTGATTGACAGGCAGGAACACTGTAGCTGTTGGCTAGGAGGCTCAAAGCCCGCCTCTTTACGTCACAATGGCTCGACAGCAGCAATATGGCTGCCACCGCTGAATGGCCTCGAAACAGCGCTTCAGAAATGGACGGGTGACGTCACGGATACTACGTCCATATTTTATACAGTCTATGGTTTTCTACAACAGTATTTACGGTATTTATTTGTTTCTGCATACTTGTTTTCAAGCAGGGGCCAATATGTAATCTTTGGACTGAACGTATGATGCAGAAAACAATGCTGGTGTTGACTTAGAGAGGGTCTCATCACTTAGTTTGTCCAGCAGAGGGTGCACCAACTCTATACTTCAAAAAAACTCTGAGCATTATCTACGGCACACAGGAGAGCAACACGGATTAACAGACAGGGGTCCACACTAAAATCGGTTGGCAATGTGCAGAGGTCTTTTGTATACGCATAGTCATATAAATGAAAAAGTACTATTTCCATTCAAGATGAAATATTCACTATATCAGCCACTACATTGATAACTAGTGATCCCACCTCATTTGATGCATTGTTCCATAATGATAAACCCAAGTTCGTAACATGCCTGTGAAAGCATGCACGCTAACAGAACAGTACAGTGATGCAGCAGTCGGGACTAGATTTCATTTAAATCCACAGAATAGACAAGAAAGCCTCGCTTTGACACAGTGCAGGTCTCTCTTTCATGCAGAGGATCAGGCACACAGTGTTCATTTCATGGCGGCTGTTCTCTTTTAAAGCCCAGTGAAAGACCGAGGCAGAGAAGTGAAAGGCCTGTTGATGAGACTGACTAAATGCAGCATGTGTGTGTTTAAACTGCAACTGTAGGCATGAGAGTGATTGTCAAAACACTGTTTGTGCCATCAGGACTGAAAACACTAAACCAGTGTGTGCTGAATTTTGTTTTTCCTTCGCAATAAAAGTAAATGACACAAAAGCTGGATTAAACCATTAAATCCACGATTATAAAATACTGTGTTATGTCACCAGCCCTTGGAGTTCAAAGACATTTCAGTGCTGCTTTTAATGGACAATTCAGCTCCTGTTTATATGCATGCTTTTGTAACAGGCTGATATAATAATGCTGTAATAATGGGTTGACATGTGACCTAAAGGCTTTACATTTTTTGTTTTAACATAAACTCAACAAAAATTGGAAGTTAAGATGAGTTACTGTGGACATTGATATTCCAGTGAGCGAGCTTGTTAGAGATAAATTAACAGTAGCAGACTGAGCCTTTAATCTTTTCATATGTCCCATTACATCGTTTTCAAATACTGGATTGGATCAAAGACAGCCCCAGTCCAGATTATAAATCATGTGTCCTTGTTTACCAAAGATTGGACAGACTGTTTTCTGGCAGCCACCTTCAGCGCACCAGCCACAGACTATTATCCTACTTTATGTTTCTTTCATCATGTGTATAGCTGCAATTATTGGTGTAATTCCTCGTATGTGTGATAAGAGCTGTTGAGTACCAAACATTTGTTTTTCTGCTCTCTCTGTCCAACAGATCAGCCAGAAGAAGCTGAAGAAATTTGAGAAGGAGTATCACACAATAAGGGAGCAGCAGGAGCAACAGGAGGCCCCCATTGAGAGATATGAGGTACATATAGTATTCCCATAAACATACTAAAGGCACTGTGAGGAACTTTTATGTTGTGGTTATGTAGTAACAAAATTGGTAGTGTTTTTATGGGACGAAAACTGCATTTCCCATGAGCACCATCACCCAATGTAAGATGTGGTTCTTCCCAAAATGGCATTTGTTGTTGAAACAAATGAAAGTAATACAGATTTTTATATACTACTTTCACTCTTTGTTCAACACAACTTTTATCAGGATGCAGAGTGATGAGGTAATGTCTTGATTTGTACAACTAACTGTAAACTGAGATTTATCACTATTAGTTAGCTTACAAGAGGAGATCAGGCATACTACCGACACTACTTGTCACAGCCCCGGTGTTATGTATGCTCCAGTGTCCCAATACACATTTGTATAATGTAATCATACAGTTTTAACTCTTTTGTTCGCAAAGAGCAGTGAAGCAGCCACACACTTCCATTAACATCAACAACACCTGTTCGTAGCCATTTTGCTCTAGCAAAGCCCTGGTTGTAGTTTTTCTATCTGAAAAAGTATTACAACTGAAAAGGTACATTTTTTGCACCAGTATCAACAATAAGTACAACAAATTATGTTACCTTTTAATGATTAAAAAAACCTTCCTGCCAAACATTACTTTTCTAAACATGGCTGCTTCTGGATGAGCGTCAAATATCGTCAAGGCTACGCGGAATATCCACCCAAACCAAGCGCCAACTTCGGGTCTCAAAATATGAAGCCCCTGTGGAAGTGTTACAAACTGTAATTCATCCAGCCTCCACTTGAGGCTGGCTGCAGAAACACCAGAAACCACATAGACACCCATTCAAAAAAGACGATCTTCGGAGTATTAATAAACATGTTTACAGCCTGGTTCAAAAAACGGCTTGGCTCTATGTAGCTAATTTCTCTATTGGCACTGTACAGGGAGTGAATTTTTTTCTAAAACAACGGTTCAGAAGATATCAAGATTACGAGTTTTGCCCAAATAAGGACATGGCTGACTTGACTGACAGGCAGGAACACATAGAAGTTGGCTACGAGGCTCAAACCCCGCCTCTTGACCTTACACTAAGTTTGGTTGTGATCAGCATTACCAATATGGCTCCCTCCGACAATTGGCTTCAAAACAGTGCCCAGGAAGAGATGGGTGACGTCACGGATACTACCTCCATTATTTGTACAGACTATGCCCCAACTTACTTTAAAGGTCATGAAGAAGCAACAATATAAGAGTGAGACTGTTTCAAAATCAGTCAAAAACTCCTCACTGTGCCTTTAAGCATAAATAATTGAAATTAGTTCTTTATTCATAGAAATTTGATGAAGTTGAATCCTATTTTTAAAGAACAGCTAAGTTGTTTAATTCCTCCAACTACAACAGGAACTGTCACATCCCTGTACTTATTGTGGCGTTACATCATCAAATTGTAGCATCTAGTTGTAAAGTTGACACATAAATGCCTTAAATTACTTAAATGTTAATGTCGATTTCTTGTATTTGCCCTCACTTCTCAGTCACTCTTTGGTGCAGAAAAAAGGAGGTGTTAATGTCACACAGTGTATAAAACAGCCTCCATACAGTGACAGATGTTCTAAGAAACAGAAAAAACACATTGTTTTAAAGCAGACCTTGACAGTCCTTGTTTGTGAAAGAAAAACTACATCCCTCCAAAAAAGCCATTAATTGTACATGGCATCTCAAGGGTAGTGGGTTGGTTGTGCACAGAACAAGAGCATCAATTTCTGTGACCGTGCTTCTTTTCTGTTTGCCTTTTAAAAGGCCTCTGACAGGCAATCACACTTTCTGTATGTGCAATGCCTTCAGATGTTTTTATATTGTGTTACAGATTTTCATGCACTCACCACGAACAACAAATTGATGTGGTTGACTGCAGTCAGATATTGGTTTTGTTGTTTGTTATAGTGCGCATCATTTCAAGAAGCATACTTTGGATGATCTGTATTGCAGTTTTGTGCCCGAGGCTACGTTTAAATGCTCTTCAGAAACTCTGTTTTAACGGGCCTATCGGTTTTCATCAGAGTTAGTTCCATTCATCCAATTTTAGCAAACATTGACGCATTCAGAGTGATTTTTTTATTACTTTTCATATCATAAATACGGCTCATTTTTACAGAATAAGAAGTGAGCAGGATATTTCATTGAAATGTGTCTGCTCTAAAATAAGAATGGGCTTATTATTAACCATTTTAAAATTGCATGTCACCGTTAAGACAGTTAAACTACTATGTGACATCTCATTAAACTAAAATGTTGCTCTATTTTTTTACTTTTTAATAAGAAATGTCACATGAACTCTTTTCTTTCTTTTCTTTCACCTCAGTGAAATGTATTATGTCACTTTTCACTACAGCTGTCAGTTGCCGTTAATGATGTACAAACAGGTTACCTCCTGTTAAATATTACTGCAACTAAATTGCACTCTCACCTGATGCTGTTAACTTTTACACCCACATATTCTCCCTCTGTTTTGTTCCATTACTCTAGAAACTACTCAACCAGGAAGAAGTCATGCTTACTCAGTCATTTGCAACCATTCATGATTAACTCCTCTTTCCTGCGCTGTTATCTCTCTCTTTCTCTTTCCTTCCTCATTTTATGTTTTCTTGCTTCTCTACCTTCATGCTCACTCTCCATTTCTCCATTCTACTCTTTTACTTGTTAAAACATTTCTTTTATGTGCATATCTTTATGGAATTGTTCAACACTTCCTTTTCCTGCTGTCCTCTTCCTTTTCTCCTCCTTTCTCTGAACCCCTCTCTTTCTCCTTCCAGCGTGAGAATCGTCGATTGCAGGAAGCCAACATGCGTTTGGAGCAGGAGAATGACGACCTGGCACATGAACTCGTCAGCAGCAAGATTGCTCTGCGCAAAGATCTTGACAACGTAAGACAACAAGAAAAAATGTTTTTGTATAATTTAGGGAGTTTGTGTGTACACATATTCATTAAAATGTTGAGTCATCACTCCTTAAATGTTACTTCTTAAAGGCAAGGGTGCTGTGTGTGTGTGGCAACAATTTTGAAATAACTGAAACAGTCTGAGTCAAATCAACAAAACATGTATGTCGCAAAACCCTATTCAGCCACAACATTCAAGGTTATAAGCTAAGACTCACCTTGAACACAAGAAGAAAAGAGAGAAAACTAAGTAGAAAGTAGGACAAGACTAACTTCAATGACCTCACCAATATTGGGTTATTTTGACTTGTGTGTATGTGTGTGTGTGTGTGTGTGTGTGTGTGTGTGTGTGTGTGTGTGTGTGTGTGTGTGTGTGTGTGTGTGTGTGTGTGTGTGTGTGTGTGTGTGTGTGTGTGTGTGTGTGTGTGTGTGTGTGTGTGTGTCAGGCTGAGGAGAAAGCAGACGCTCTGAATAAAGAGCTGCTGCTGACCAAACAGAAACTGGTGGACTCAGAGGACGAGAAGAGGCGACTGGAGGAAGAGTCTGCACAGGTTAGAGCCACTTTTCAACCTGATGTGTCTATATATATGAGTCATCAGTTCTGCTTTTCCTTAAATCTCATGTGGCCCCACAGGGTTACAGATAGCATAACGGGTCAGCACTACTGTATCACAAATTCTCAGGTGACGGAAATTTTGGAATTATCGTGAAAAAACGACGCTTAAATCTGCCTTCTGGGAATGAAGAGGGAGCCTAGCAGGAAGTTTGCAATATTGATGTGACAGGCTGTGACTGAACAGTGTATCTTACGGTCAGAGCCAAGAGCCTGCAGGTTTCCTATCAAACTAAACACTGCAACAATAGTAAGTCCTCATTCTGTAGGAAGGCTGTGTTATAAAACATATGACAGTGTATTTCTTAAAATGTGGTAATTCAAACATCCAGCCTCCTGACACGTTGACTGTCTTGTTTTGTTTAACGTTTATTTAAAAGATATAATTCATAAATGAAACAGCTGTGATTTTTGATTTTCTGAGATAGTATCACTTATCATAACATCAACTCACACAGTAAAGTAAAGCAGGATTTGTAAAGTATTGAAGGTTATGTCATGTACCTGCATGCTGACTACATGCATAAGCTACTGAGTTGTTCCCTAGTTGATTTGCACAAACTCACACTACATAGGTTACAATGCCAAGATAGACTGTATAACATGTGGGAACCATAAAAAAGAAGTATAAAAAGATGGACAATATGTCAGCCAATAAAAAGTAAAGCCAAAAGATTGAGAGCTCCCCCTACTAACTGGCTGTGCTGCAGTACAGATCATAAAGCCTGCCTTCTCCTGTTCCAATAGTATATGGGTCAGACTTAAGAATACAAGTACAGTCTGACCCATAGTGTTTATTTTGGTTAGTTTGAGGGGTGGGACGTCAGTAGTTGGGATGTGCTAAACAGATTTATATTCTAAAAAGTAAGAAATCTTTCAATTTATGTAGCACGGCTGAACACTGGATCACAGAGTCTGTTGGCAAGAGCTGTCTAATTGGTTTGCTGAGTTTGGCTGAAGTTGGCAGGGATTGCACCACTGGTCGTCGGTCCTCCCTGCAGGTTAACATTCACATGCCTATGCTGGTTACACATTGCTCTGGTCCAGTTGACTAGACACAGCCTACATATTGCTATATCTCCATTAAATCAAACTGCACCACGCTACAAAATGCCTTCTGTCATCTGTATTGAAAACTGTTAACCCACTGGAAATTCTGCTGCAGACTAGCAATGGTAATGGTGGTAGGATGAGCTGAAGACATGTCCTCCATTTTTTCTTTGAGCATGTTTTTAGCCTTTCTTAAATAATGAAAAAAGATAAAATAACTTAAAAACAAAAAAATTGGTTGTATCAATCATTTAAGTCAAATACTCAATTCCAAAACAAAGCCTACAATGTACATTTATACGGTTTTATTCTGTGTACTCGGGTTCATTATGGATAGATCCAGCTTTAATTGGAGGCCAAACATTTTAAGGTTACAAGGGTTTAAAAAATCCCAGCAAAATAGCCATTAAGCAACAAAAAAAAAGTAAGTTCTAACTTGAGCTCTTGAATCAATTAATCAATCAATCAATCTATCAATCAATCAACCAATCAACCAATCAATCAATCAGTCAATCAATCAATCAATCAATCAATCAATCAATCAATCAATCAATCAATCAGTCAATCAATTAATCAATCAATCAGACTTTATTTATAAAGCGCTTTTCATACAATGTCATTATAACACAAAGTGCTGTACATAAAAACAACCTAAAATAGAATAGATTAAGAAAAAGATCCCACCCCCAGCCCTGACCCCAAAACCCACCCCAATATCCTCAGGTTAAGCACACAATATGTGCAACAATAGTAATAAAAACAATAAATATAAAATAAAAGAGACGTTGCTGAACGAACTGAGGAAACGCTCATATGATATCTTAATGAGGATACACTGGAGGTAAAATAAAACTCACTCAATTAAAATCAACAAAATAAAATAAATTTCTAAGACACTAAAGAATTAAACCATTAAAAGAAAATAAGATGCTATACTTAAAGTAAGTACATAAATGAATAAAATAGAATAAAGTGACTAATTTTTTAACTAGATAATAAATAAATAAATAAATAAATAAACAATGGAACAAATAAAACTGTTGAATGAAACTACAACTATGACATCAACCTTTTTTTTTTTAGATCAGACAGATATATGTCAGCAGAAGGTTTTAACCTGCCTCCTCCGTGTCTTTCCCTGTTTATTCACCTTCATTTAGACAGTCTGTCTTTTTTCCGACATGTCCTTTTTTTTGACTGCTCTTGTAATCTTGTGTCCTTTTTCATCTGCGTGGTTTAAAAGATATTTAAATACATTTGTGTGTCTATGTAATACAGAAATGTACTGTCCAATCATTTTCAAGGCTTTCTCATCCTCCCTGTCTCTCCTCATCCTCTCTACTTTCAAACCTCAAATGTCAAAGGATGTCAGATCGTCATCTTTGATGTTGATATGGGTTCAGCGAAGAGTCCCTCTGATGCAAAGGACAGACCTGTCCGTTCCCATGTGTGTTTAGGGATGTCCTCCAAATGTCTGCTGTCTTTTTGAGTATGTAGCTGCAGCTGTGAGTGATTTATGGGTTAGCATAGAGGTTGTGAGGAGACTGTGACTTTGCCCTGAGCTTCAGGTCTGCCAATACCTCTCTCAGTCTTCTGTACATGTCATGGCACGGTCTCTGGGGGCTCTGCTGCTGTTCTTGGTCTGTGCCATGCAACATCCTGATACTAACTTTGTGTTTATATTTTTCCACAGCTGAAGGAGATGTGCCGACGAGAGCTCGATAAATCTGAATCAGAGATAAAGAAGAATGGCTCCATTATAGGAGAATATAAGCAGGTAGGTGCTGTATACATGAATTTATTTATGTAAAGAAACAATAGTCGAATAATAAAACAGCTTGTTCCTCCAAGTTTGCCTACACAGCACTTTCATCCTGTTGAAACTATATTTCTGAAGCACTTTTTCCTCACAAGCACATTTTAGAGAAGTGAAACTGTAAACTGTAGCAGACCCAGCCCAGTTTGCTTTAAACTGATTTAAACACTCGACTTGTGATTTATTTTTATTTCTCATCCAACATCACAACCTTCAAGCTATCAGCTTTACCTCTCTCTCCTATGAGTCCTTCACATATCACAGCAATAACAAATGTAAGCAGAGAGGACAAGTCGAGAAAATTATAAAACAAACATCATAATGGATCATCTGTCACTGTTTGAGTGCTCTGTGTTACATTCGTTGTTTGGAAATACCACAAATACCACAGAATTAGCCAAATACCACTGGCATACATTCATCAAATAACTGGGAAGAATCTTCTTAAAATGGAAATTATATCCACAATCAAGCCCTGCTGATTAAAATGTATCCCCCCTGCAACAGATGTAAATGCTTTGTAAGAGATCATGTACAGTGAGCAGGTGAAAATGAGAATTAGAATTCTGACAGGATGAGCAGGACCCAACACAAACCTGAGAGGGGTATGGTTTTGTCCCTTGGACAAGGCCCCTCCAGTTCTAAGTGCATCTGTTGGAGAAAGACACAGAGAAGTGTGGTCAAAGCAGATGGCTGTTCACCAATGAGTCTGGTTCTGCTTGAGGAATGGAGAGGGCAGATTTAAACACTGTTCATACATAATACAATTCAGAATGCTTTACAGAGTTTAAAAACAAAACATGTATAGTATTAGGAGCATTGAAAAAGATATGACATTATGTAAAAATACAACATTATATTACAAAATATTTTAAAATATCCTCAATTTGGGTGATTACTGATGAGTAATCTGTGAGCCCACCAGTGTCGTAGCGGTGTTAATTGAATTGTATTCTGTGTAACAACTAACCTCAGAACGTCTTCCTGAGGATTTAGGCTCACAGTTCTTCGTCTGTGGGGCCCTGAGCTGCTCCAGAAACCCCATACAGGGGTGCTGTGATGGTGAAATAATAACACAAAGAGTAAAGTCTAGACCTGCCCCCCTTTTCAGAGTCCTGAGATAACTTTTGTTATGATTTGTTGCTATATAATGTAAGATAGATAAATGGAAGTTATAGCTGCCAGCAGTCGACAGTCTTATTAACAGTCAATGGCCTGAAAATGTCTGAATTTACTAGTTAACTTATATGTCAAAGCACAGCATTAATGATTGAGTGACTTTAAAACCACTCAGCCTCATTCCATTAATTTGTCCAACCAGGCATTATAATTAGATCACCCACTCATATTCTGCTTGAGTGGCATCTTCTGGAAAAAAGAGACAGCTCTGGATGTTAATTCTGTCATCGTCATGGATTTGTTTTACATCTGCTACTGTGGCTTGTCATTTAGTTTGTGCTCTGTTACTTAAAAGCTGCTTTTGTCTGTTTGTGCGTGTGTTTTATGTGCCTCATCCTGAACTCTGGATATTTGTAGAGTAAGTCTTTTAGCTCTTCTGAGCTCACCTTTCCTTCAATTATCCCTCCTTCTTTAGCTCGTCTTTTAAGATCTCAGCTCTGATCAAGCCTTAACCAGGGCAAGAGTAGCCATAAATATTTTAGGATAATATTAGAGCAATCTCATTTCAATCATTCATCTTCTTGTGAAGCAGAAACATCTAATTTTATGAACTGTCCTGAAGCTGAACTCCGAGCTCTTGACTGCTGAGCTTGAGAGCATATTTTTTTAGTTAGCTTCTCTCTGAATTCCTCTTACGGTGATTTTCATCCCCTCAGATCTCATCTTGTCACTTAATGCTTAAATATAAACCTATCCAGATCAAGTACTATCACCATCAGCGCAGAGGCATTATGTAACAATCCAGCTCCTTTCTCTCCCTGTGGGGTCCAACAGAAATAGCAAGAGGACTTATTTAGAAACAGACCTGAGCTTCACCTGAGTCTAAAAATATTAACTGTGGAGAGAAATTGACAGAAAATATGAAACAGAAAACAAGATCTGATGCTTCAGCAGCCCTCAAATTGTCAGCAGGCAGTGAAGAACTGTGCTGAGCAGAGCTAAGTGTGAAAATGGGGCTCTGACAAAAATAGTTCTGTTTTGTGACAGCGAGGAGAGATGGGGATGATAGATAGAGAGAGGGAGAAAACTAACAGTGGAGGAGAAGAGGGACGGCAGCATTCAAGCCTTTGGGATTGACAAGTCGAGGAATGCCCCAAAATAACCCGCATTGCTTTCCAACCCAGATAACTCCAATGATTCTTCAAATACCGTTTTCAACTATTTCGGTGGCTGTGGATGCCAAGTCTCTCTTTTTTTTGTTGGTAGGATAAGAGCCAAGCTAGCTTTGTGCGCTAATTGCCCCTCCAGCCCACAAGGACAGAGAAACGTCTGTTAGAGTCGGAGCTAAAAACGGTGTCGAGTGGTGTAGAGTAAATCCCTCTAGTATGAGTGGAGGCAGCGAATGGAGATGCGCTCGGGCTTGCCAGTACATGCCAGGTACAGTGACTTGTGCCAGTGCTGGTGTCTCTGAGGCCTTGTTAGCATTACATTTGTTTTATTTGTCACAGCTTTGACCATGGACACCAATTTATACTGAACATTTTGTGGTTGCATCAATACTGCATACATTAACTATACACAACAAGTCAAAATTCCCCAAGCCCAGCAAGATATAGCAGAACCAGGTAATTTATTGAATTAAACCATACATATAAATAAGACGAAATGATTTTAATCAAGTATATGGAATGAAAGAAAAATGACATAAATCTGAACTATCAGATAAGCAAACTCTCAAAGTATTACAAAAGAGCGAAATGCATGTGAAATCCATCAGATGGTTTTGGGTGAATGAGCTACGTTGTTACAAAGCATAGCTTTATCAGAAGTTGGCATGGAACGGCATGTTTTACACATGACTGACTTTGCCAGGAGAATAAAAGGGGTCGTGAACTGGAACCAGCACAAGGTTGAAATATGTTGAGAGGGCCTCAAGACTTTGTTTCTATTGATCGAGTTCTAATGGTCCTTTATGTCAGCTAGCACATTGGCTGTGTTTTCAGGCTGTGTAAAGACAAATTGAGCAACTGTTCTAATGCACACAACAACGCTCAATGCATAATTCATCTAATTACAGTTTCTCCATAAAAACAAGAGGTATTCTGCTCTCTGTTGTAGTCCAAGCAGTGTTGAAGAAAAATCACACGTCAACAGGCTTTGGGATGTGCAGGTTTAACAGTGCATGTGGAGAGCAAAAGCAGGTAGATCTCACATCAACATAAACATTCCTGTTCCCATCGGTGGTAATCTAATGATGATTTATTTGTCTCTATGAAACAGATGTCATGATGCAAGTGCAGCTAACAGGCCATTCTAGATCAAAATTTAAACTTGGGCAACAAATCTGCTCAACGCTGTCTTGCAGAAGCCAAAAGTGATTGATTTGACCTCAGCTCAACAAAAAAGTTATTTGTTTTCTTCTCCTCATGAAGGCTTAATAAAGTCTGTATTTTTACTTTTTACAAATCTGCATCAGGACGCACTGATTTCAGCAAACTTTAAGTAAACAAAAATTAAAAAATTGTTATTTTTCAGGCTCATATACCACTGAAGTAAGCTAGAGTTGGGCCTCTATGTAACATACTGTCCACTATTGAAGTGACGCTGCCTTGAAACAGATATTGAACAGGTGCTACTCTGAGAATGTAATGGACCGGAAATGACAGTGCCTACATCAGCAACATAAACGCAGCACAGAAAAGTAGTCTTGACATGAAGTCTCCTAACGCTGACCGCCACAGTAGCTGGAACTCATCAGCAAATCATGATCAGATGATGATTGCTGATGAGTTCTCAGACTGATGAGTACTGGAAGTTTATTGTTTGCTTCTTCAGAACTTGTAAAGGAAATTTCTGTATTCAATTTAGCTTATTTATTTATTTTTCGACAAAGAGAAATAGTGCCTCAAGTGAGTGTAAATGCTTGTATGCCCAATACAGGATATTTTGTTTCATTTTGCTGTTTCAAGATAACTGTCTATTGCCATTTTTAAAAGTCCCATAAAATAAGTTCAAAGAATCACATGTTGTGTCAAAAAAGAAGAGCAAGAGTGAAGAACTCTTTCCTGTTGGTCCTGGTGTTAAACTTTTCACTGATTTAGCCCGGTTACATGCAGAAATAGTGTTTTCTTATAATAAATCTCATCCAGCTTTACTTTTAGCAGTCAAATGTATTGATCACTGTGAAAGTTTGCGGTGGAAAACTTAGATAAAAACCGCGTCAGCAGCTGCCTTGTCTGATACCCACCAAACGGCAGCAGACAGGTTTCAGGTGTTCAGAATAACAGTATAGAAATATGAAGTCTCAATGCTGATGGTCTGGTTTTCTTTCTGAAGCCATATAGATGCATCAGTATTAAGTTAAATCTGTTATATAACTACATAAAGACTCATCACAGGAGCTTTAGATAAGCAATAAATAACTGACAGCTTGCTTACAGATGGTCCAGCTCTTAGAACTCTGTACTGCAGAGTAATATCTCACACAGGCTTCAGATCCCTGCAGATCTCACTGTCCGCTTCACTTTTTCTCTCTCAGCTCTTCTGCAAATAAAAAAAGGGTAATAAAATGTTCCTCCATGTAGAAGAAAAAAATGACTGGAGACAGATTAGTACCAACACAAGTCAAATCTCCTCAAAGTGAAAAAATATGGCTGCAGGATCAATAGGGATGAATGCTCAGTAGTGTTGAAGGGAGGATAAAAAGATGGGCATAGTAATGGTAGCTGGGAGCAAATGAAGGAGTGGATGGTGGTCAAAAAAAGATGAAAGACATGTAGGAAGAGAGAGATGGATATCTGCTCAGCTAAAGATACACAGATGGATGTATAGATGGATCTCTAAAGATGGAGGTGTAGATGTACAGTAAATACAACAGGGAATCAGTAATATGCAGAGAGCAGGAGCTGATAGAGATAGAGTCTGTCTGCAGAGAGGTGGGATGACCCGATGTTCCTGTTAGGATGACTCATGTCACATCGATCGCTCTGTTCATCGGCAAGCTACAGCACAAGTGTGTGGGTGCGTGTGTGTGTGTGAGTTTGTATGTCTGTCAGCATGTTTGGAGCTGTGTGTTGTTGGTTTACTGCAGGAGGACTAGCAAAGAGAGAGATAGTGTATATGTCAGGATGCTCATGCATACTCAGCGTGTGTATACATCCCCTTAGCCCCGCTGGAAAAACAGGACCTCATGACATCACTAATGGACTTATCAGTCAGAGTAAGAGGATGAAGACTCTGCCAGCGAGACTGATTTACTAAGACACACAAACAGAGGTGGAAGAGACCAATGAGGGTGTGCAGGCTGACATGGCAAGGAGGCAGATGTAAAACAAACAGGGAAACAACACCCCTCTATATTTGCCTCTGACTGCAAACTTATACTAGATTTGATTTACATTATGTCATTATATTCTGGCTCCACTCCAAGGACGATACTAAAAGCTTGTTTGGTGGATGGTATTAGTGGGTGACTGAGATTTCTGTTCCCCCAGCTTGAGATTTTATTACATAGAGTATCTTCAGTTCAGTAGTCATGTGATATGAGCATGTGCAATTTTGCTCTTGACTCCTTCTTAAGGCTAGAGTATGATGAAAATGTATAAATGAATCTTAAAAATGTGAGGAATTCTTATGTTGTATTGATTTTGGTGCCCCTAGTGGTCTCATCATGTTACTGATCCTGTCCTGTAAAATGTGCGTGTAATATTTTCCAACAAAAGCAAACAGACCTACCTCCTGCTAACTTTTCAGCTTCTCAATCCTAGTGAAATCAAACCAAAGGCTGCTATAAGTAGCTTCTTCGGACACTCACCTGCCAGCAGCGATCACATGCATTAGGCATAATCATATAAAATTCTCAGTCTTCTTCCAGGTGGCCTGGTTTACTTTTATATGTCATGTAGAGGCATTGCTATTATTTTGAGTCTGTTTTATAACCCCTTAAAAACTCCACACATTCAACAAGCTCAGTGCAGAGGAATTACTGATCTAATTGTAACTTAACAAACCTTCTCCTCATCTGCTTCCCTCTCGTAGATCTGCTCCCAGCTGAGTGAACGGCTGGAGAAACAACAGACGGCCAACAAAGGGGAGCTGGAGAAAATCCGGGTGAGTTTCACGCCAAAAATGTTCAAAAACTTTCTGTTTGTGCTTAAAAGTGCTAAGGATGAAAACAAACATACAAACAAAAAAACAGACTATGAGTGGAGCCTCATTACAGAGCAGAGCTGTCTGACAAATGTATGAATCTGTATGTGTCTTAAAGCCTACAGCAGTGTACTGATAACTCTAAGAATTCTGGATCATTGCTGACTGTGCCATCATCTTCTTGTAGCACTTTTTTTTGTTCCATATTCCTGTTGATTTTGACACAAAAAGTGGAATAAGACATCTGATTACTACTAGAAGGAATGCACCTCACTTTATCTCCAAACATGGTTGGCAGCATTCCATTTTTCAGCAGTTTTCAGCAGCTGAAAAATGAGTTTGCAGGTATGTTTGGAACTCTGTTGCAATTTCATTGTTCTGTCTGGGAGCAGGACCAAAGATTTTTTGGTCAGAAAGAGGAGTTAGTTTGTGGAGCCGCAGCCAGCCAGCTCACTTCCAGCACTTGTGCACTTGGCTCATGAACTGTTTGTTTAGACTGTAGCTGGGAGAGAGGCCATTTTGGCAGAGAACTCTATCAGGACTGCCCAAGGACTCACAAAAGGACACACAAAGGTTTACTGCAGCAAGGACAAGGACTGTAAAAGATGCAGCGGGGGTTGTTGTTGTGTTTGCGTGTGTGTGTGTTTGCGCGTGTGTGTGTGTGTGTGTCTGTGTGTGTGTTGTGGAGGTACATGTCTACAATTCTATCATTGTATTTGTTCCTGTGCTTGTTTGTCCTTTGGCATTCTTTGCTAATGGAGCTTGTGCAATAAAAACTGACAGCGATTGCAGCTGTAAGTGATGTTGGGGGGAACAGTGAATTGCAGTAATATAACATAGAAGTGTAAGTTATATAACAACGTTAATTAAAAAGGTTGAAATATTACATTGGCATATTTATTGGCTAGAACTCGATTTGAAGTGACGACAGAAACAATTTCAGCTGGAGCGCTCTGCGCTTCATTAACACACTCATCCACTTCTGCAGTGATGAGCCTCAAACAATATGTATGACCTCTACTCAGCTTTGACATTTTAATCCAAATGAAACATAATATTATTCTGAAAAATTCATTTGAAGGACAGTCTCACACCACACACTGGGTTTCATAACTCTGACTACAAGCTGAAGACAATGCTGCTTGTTGCTGTGCGCTCAGGCACTGATCTGTCTACAGCCGTCTCAAAGGACTCAACCCAGTAAAAGTACCTGAATGGGGTGTTGTGCAGCAGCAGTCTGTACCCAATAATAAATGCTCTGTGCCCATTAATAGCTCATCACACATTAGGGCTACCAAAAGGAGCTCTTTGACTAAAGCCAACAGAAGAAGGGAAGAATAGTTGGCCTGTGTTCACCTCTAATGAGCTGTAACGCCTCAGTAACCAAACAGAACGCCATCTCTTCTCAAAATGTAAAAATATCTCTTCTGAAGAGAATGGGAACATTCAGAATGACATAACTGTACATATTTGCATTTAGTTTAGACGTTAGTCTTTTTTTTGTCTCTGCACCAACAGTTGGCATCTTCTGCTGCAGGAGCATTTTATTCTTGGACTTTCTTTGGTTTATTTTAAAAGCACATGCACACTGATGAGAGACATAAAACGCTTCAAAAATAGCAAAAATCAAGGTGCCCTCAAACTTCTCTTCACTGAAAAGGTGACCTCAGAAACTTTCAGTCAAACAGATTTGATGCTTTGATCAGTTTTTGTGGCTCTCTGTGTTGAAAGATTCTGTTTTTGTCTTCTTATTTGCACATCTCTCTTCTTCAGCCTGATGTTCAGACACTGGGTGCAGAGATAGACTAGTTATGTAGCTGTTGTATATTTTTCATTATGAAGCAGCTTTCTGGCTTTGATTTAAAAAAAGAGAACGGACACTTAGCTAGAGTTTGACGGTCAGCAAAAACAGTATTTTTAGAATTCCATGCAGGAAATGTGCTTTTTATTTTAATGACACCTATTGGGATTCATTCCTTCTTCCTAACAGTGTCCGAATGAGAGCTTGGTCGCAATTTTATTTTTAACAGCATCAGCACAGGTCATCTATTTTCATCTAAATGACCTGAAATCTCTTTTTTTGTGAGTTTACTCCTCACGTCGTTCTACTTTTCTCTTGCCTGTCTTGCTAAAAAAGCTATAAAGATATTTATTAACATCACCTTTTTCTTTTTCTTGTATCCTACTCTAGTCTAAAGTGGAGGGCTGTGAGAAGTGCAGCAGTCTTTTCAACAAAGAGGGACGTGTGCGGGCCGCTGTGACCTCAGCACCTGCAGGGGGGACGGAGGAGACGGACGAGGAGAAAGAGGATTTGAAGAACCAGCTGAGGGAGATGGAGCTGGAACTAGCTCAGACCAAACTACAGCTGGTGGAGGCTGAGTGCAAAATCCAGGTACACTGACACACATTTCACAGAAGTTACACTCTACATAACAAACTGATTTGCAGCCAGAGCCGTGCTTCATTCTGCAGGCTGTGTTTCTATCTTTGCTGTCCTCTGTCACACCTACAGCTCTTAAGGCCAAATTCCACCAGATCCGTGTCCAGTCTGTCTCCGATCCGTCACGGCACCGGATCTGATAGGTTTCTATTCTAGTCAATGTGTTAACTCCCACTGGATCCACTCTGTTGCGTGCCGGCTGCGTCGCTGATGCAGCAGGTCGGAACACAACGGATCAGATACGCAAGACTTCTATTTCTGCCGGATGCCGGAGCACGACGCATTAATTCAGCACAGAGCAGATGGAGCAGGACAGGGAGTCAGGCACCAAAACAAAATTAAAACATCCTGTTAATCTTCAGAATAAAACACTTTTTTGTTGTTGTTAGATCAAATTTAACGTAACTATGACAACAAAATGTCATTTAGAGCAGAGGCAGGCCTGGAGTCAACAGGTCAGAGGTTTTCAGAGGCCGATAAAGACAACATGGATGAGGAGAGGAGGAGGAGAATCCTTGATTCAGTGATTGCTGTGGGAAAACCTCAGTCACATGACTCCAGCTGTCCGCCGGTCCTGCTCCGTGCTGCGTTCTGAAAACGCAACCAGTGGGTGTTGACGGACGAAAGAGCACGGAGCCGGACCGCAGCGGATCTGAGACGGACCGGACACAGATCTGGTGGAAGTCCCATGTTACACAGCCTACCAACAGACTGCTCAAATCCACATGTGGGCAAATACCAGTGTCTGTCTAGAACTTATGGTAAGATGCAAAAGTTACACTAGTGTCTGGTGCAGATGGAGAACAGAGGAGAGAGATGGTGAGCTACATTTTCAGCCAGTGTCTGCTGTGGGCTAAACTCCATGGCACAATGATTGACACACAGAAGTGTCCCAAAAAGTGAAATAATGAGATCATTATAGCAAGACAGGGAGCGGACTATCTGCAGTTACAGACACCATTACACACTACAGGTGGATTGTTATTTTCAGGATTTTCTTCATAAACAAGTCTAAAGTTTTGCACAAGTGTGCAAAGATGATCTAAGTTTTGTTTGTATGCAGCTGCTCCTCATACTGCCTGCTGTGTGTCTCTGCTCTGCGAGATCTATGGCTCTCACACAGCAATGAAACAGACAGACCAAAAAGTGTTCAAAGTCCAAATCCACTGGTCAGCAAATACCAACGTTTTCTTAAGTTCATTTGGTGTCTTATTAAGATGTTCAGAGCATATTTGTAGTTCTTTGGACGGCCTGTGAGCTCTTCACTGCTGCACAATGTCAAACACGCAGAAAGTACGTAAACACGGCCACATTATGAGAACATTAAAAAATGAGATGGAACATTTTGAAAAGGGTGTTAAAGCTGCTGTTGGTAGTCACAGAGTAAACATCTGTTCAGAGAGAGGGACTTCAAATGTCAACACTATCCCTCCCAACCAGATTTCCTCTTAGCCCCCCAACACAGATCGGTGTGTGCAGTCATGATAGTGCCGGACTCATAACCAATCGGAGGACGTAGTAGGGGCTGCCCCTTAACCAATCAGAACGGAGGATTGGAGATTAGCTATGATTGGTCCGTCATAATGGGAACGAGGGGAATAATAGCATTGCTTGATACAAAGGCATTGGAAAACACAGAGATTTCACAATAGTCTCAAATTACTCCACTGACCGATGAGTACGGATGGGTATTATGACCTTTTCTCCAAACCCAGCAGAAAAACAGAAACGTTTGTTACACCATTCCTACCAACAGCAGCTTTAACCTTCATTTTGGCAAAATCATCCTCATTCTTTATTTTGTTTCTATCAACAGTACTTCAAATGAAATAACAAAGTTTTCCAATTTTAGCACCCAGGGCTCACAGTTCTGTTGCCCTGGTATTGCCAATATCGAGGCCTGATATATGCTCAATGTTTGCCCCTTTGATCCAGATGTATTTAATCATAAAAGATGAATTGACTGGTTCGAATATATTGAATAAAACTATCTGTGTACCTCTCACGAGTCTTCTAGCTGGTGTAGAAGCAAAAACATCTTTCATTAGAACATAGCTGGTTTTATGGGGCAGCTTGAAAGTCAAGGTTATGAATTGAGAATAAATACTTTCCAGGCAGTCTGCTCATTTAGGTTTCAGATGTTTTGGGGCACTGGTTCCATAATTTCTAGTGACTGTGAGTCACCTGCAGAGCGGTTAATAAACAGATCATATTTTGCTCTCTTTATCAACCCTTGAGGAGACTGCAAGAGCAGCAAAGGCTCCTCAAATCACAGCAGAAATGTTACAATTAACAAGATTACTTAAAGCAATTTGGAGCTTTATTGGTGTGCCTGACTGAATTACTAAATGATTGATGGCTCTGCAGGTTCTGAAACAGCATTAAGGTGTAATAGAGTTACAAAGGAGCAGTCATAATAAAGTCAGGTGTTTTGATGTTTTAATATTTTCACAGCACACAAGTTGTTGAATTTGTCCTCTATTGGCAGACTTATTTGAAATCCTGTCGCTCTGGGCGGTTGCCAGACAGATGAATAACAGATCTGTTTTCCCTCTCCAATCAGGACTTGGAGCACCACCTAGGTCTGGCCCTGAATGAGGTCCAGGCCGCCAAAAAGACCTGGTTTAACCGAACGCTCAGCTCTATCAAGACCGTCACCGGGACCCAGGGCAAGGAGACCACCTAACCTGATCACCACCTATCATCCAGTTTTTACCCAGATCCTGTCTGGAGTTCACACTGAAACCTCTGGACGCCTAACTTAACCCAGCGGGCCATAACTTAAACTCAAACACTGACCATTAAATCCCAGGATGCCCATAACTACAGAATGTGTTTTCCTGTCCTCATGTTTCCCTCCTGATCTAATCAGCTCCGTTTATTCTTCTCGTCTTCGACCCGAATGACTACAGCACACCACGCTGATGAGAAAGGGTTGAAAAACACAGTGGAAGTACAACGGTACCACTTTCCCCAGAAGAACAATGCGCTTCCACTGGTCACAGAAAGAAAAGCATTATAAATAAAGCTTCATTTATCTCTGTCTTTGTACTGCTGATGTTAAAGCCCCGCAGAAGGAAGGTAGGACATCTGAACTGTGTCTGTCCTGACGGGATAGAGAAGAAAACACTCCGTCCTTCCTTACTTTTCTGTGCGCTGCCCTCGAAACCACTGGCACAAAACAACCAGTCCCTGTACAATGTTGGTTTTAGGTACGAGAGCTAATAGACGCCTTTTCAAACTGAGCTTTTTCTAATTTACGTTGAACGACACCTTTTTCTTTTTTCTATGTATGTACATGAATGTGCTTATGTAAAGAGGATACGTGTGTGTGTGTTGAAGTGTGCATGTTTTTTTGTTTTGTTGTTGACTGTGAGGTGGTCATGTGAGCGTGACAAAAATGTGAGTGAATGCATCAATAGTTGACTGAATAATGATGTGTGTATAAAGGAAAGCGGGCGAGAGCGCGTGGAGGTCCAAGGGAAAGAAAAAGCACTAAGGTTACGAGTGTGAGCATGCATGCAAGGGAATTCTTCCTGGTTGTCTCCTTTAATGTTCAGATGTGTATGTGAATGATGCTAAAGAAAAGTTTGCTGACAAAGCCTTGATGTAAAGGTCGATAAAGATGAAACTATTGGACTATATGAATATATCATTGCAGTGAGAAGAGTCTGAAAGCATTGCAGCCGTTGTGATTTACAAATCCCTGACATGAATATGCTCGAGGTGTGTTTGGTTTGGATCTCTCAGCACAAAGAAACTTAAAAAGCTCCAAACCACACCAACCTCTGCATGTGTTAAACAGTCCGTGTGTATGCTAGGGGCCCCTGTCTTAAACCTGAGTGGCGCAACTTTTAACAAACCGTAAACTAACTACTAGGTGGATGCAAAATGGAAAAACACATACGCACACACAAATGTGGAGCACTGGAATTACTGCTGCACTTGAACACACCCTTAAAAACCTTGACCTCCCTTTTCTCCTGGCGCCAGCTCCTCCTGACCTTTGACCTCTGGCAGGGCCATGCTCAGATCTTTTTAAAGCAGGTTTGCAGGCTGTGTTTGTGTGAACTTTTCACAGCCCAGTGCAACATTTAGCTACAAACACACACACTGAAAAACACTATCTGTTAAAAAGGCAGGCACACAATAACACGGTAGCCACTGTATATGGAACACCTGTGCATTAAAATAGCCAGTGTAGACAACATCTTGAGGTTCGTACTTTGTGTGAAGCTTTAGAACGTTTTCAGGTTGACCTGAAAAATTGTACAATTATTGGTGCTAGAAAAAGAATAAGATCTGACAGTGATATGTCAAAAAACAGCCTGAAGAACTAACCAACAGAGAGGCCCAGAGTGTGTCAAACTACGTGGTCGTGGCCACTTGGTTTCAAGAGATCAGCCAATGGGTACCTTTAACCTGTATTGTTTCTAATCACCAGTGGGGGGCGTGTCCCTGATTAAAAAATTAAGTCAGTGTAGAAAACCAAATGAGAGAATACCGTAACTTCATTCTTAATTTTACTTTTCAACAGCACTATTGTTTCAATTGCTAGTTTTTAAATCTGCTTCAAAACCAGGATTTTTCAAATGATTTTCTAACGAGGGTCCCAGTTACAGAAGAATGGAAGATTTAGCAGGTTATGCCTTTTGCCAATATCACCTGGGATCTACAACTTCCTACTACTGTGATCTGTCAACCTAGCAAGCATCATAGCATTGCATGTCCAACTCCAGGAAACAGAGTAACTTGATGTTGAAGAAATTATTCCACAAACAAAAGAGTTGTCACAGTGCTAATGTCCACCTCTTGTGTTACAGTCTATTTGAAGGACACAGGGACACACAGACGCACAACAGTGACTTGCTAAGTGTTGGGTTTGATTGAGAAGATGAAGAAGCAGTACACGAGGCAGGGGAAAGTAAACACCGAGTGATTCATAACAAAAATGCAAAAACAATGCAGCCCTGTAGTTACTATGCTATATCAGTGGACCTCTAATAGTAAAAAATAGGATTGTTCAAAGTCATCAGACTGCCTCAGAGTTTAAAAGAATTCATGCTGTTGTGGTGCATCTCTTCCTGGCTCACATAACTTAATGATGGATCCAGTGACATGACATGAAGTCCTGTTTTTTCTGCACTCGTCTAAAGTCTTAAAAAATGACCAGAGCAGAGTGTTCCAAAACATCTGCAGGCCCTGATAATAAAACTATCCAAATCCCTGGGAAACGCTGTCAACACTTCCACGAGTTCATGCCGTAAAGGATTTAAAAAGCAAATGTTAAACATTGAAGCAGACACTCGGTGAACACACACACTACTGTGAATGTAAGGGCAGAAAAGTCACACTCAAACTACTCCTCGCTCTGCTGACAGAAGTGTAACTCTGCACCAAAAGTGTGGATCAATATCATTTGAGTAACTCTGTGTGAGTGATGTCACCAAAAGGCCACACCAGGGGTCAAACATGTAAGTGGTGTAAAGCAGTTCACAGGGGGGTCAGGTGTTAAAAAGGCATGTGTGTGTGTGTGTGTGTGTGTGTTTTGGTTTTAAGCGGTGCAGAAAGGAAGTTTAAATATATTCCAGTTTCTATTCATACTTTGCTCGTCATATTAGACTGAAGACAGAACCTGAAACCTCTCTGTCTAAAATGAACTGTTGCTGTAAATTGCATCAAACTTGAAGGTTGAATCTGATTGGCTGAAATCTATTTGTGATCTCAGAGGTTGAGTCCAGATAAGGCACTGGGTTGTAAATAACAAACATGAAGACGTGATTACTGAGTTTTTGTTTATGATTTTTCTACTCTGTATCTCTAACTAATGTTGCCTACTTGTACCGACCTACCTGCTGCCGTGCTACAGTTTAATCCACGACGATGTTTTATGTTTTTAATGTTCATCTTTTGCTCCAAGCTTCTCAGTCAGACTGCTGTTTGGTTTATTAAATGCCAAAACGTAGCTTTATCATCCAACAAGAAAAACATTATCAACGTGTGGGAATTGTAATAGTGTAGGATGCATTGTGTATACTTCATGAATTTCAATATAAAGATATCAACACAAGAATAAACTTGCCTCGTTCTTATTTATTCATTTATTTTAGACAAATGAGTCTGTCGGATCAGGTTAGCTCTCTTCTCTTCCTATCTTCCTCTGTGGATTCTTTTCTGCTTTGTTCTACGTGTTTGCAATAAATTGTTTTCAGTTTTTGGATTGTAGAAAGAACAAAATAAGACTTGATTCTGCCAACTTGGGTGACTGATAGATTCCCAAATTTTAATGAAGAGGTTGATTTATCAACTGATGATTAACAACTGACAGTGATTGACAATAGTTGAGCCCTGATCAGTTGTTAAAGTCCTACTTCTTTTGAACTAACATCAAAATATGAGAGGGCATACATGACATTATTCATTCTTGCCCTTGTATACAGACACATATATTCTCCTCTTACATGAAAACATTTAGAGAGGAATAATGCATGTGTGTAAGTTGAGAATAACATGACCAGAATTAATTGTCTTCCATGGCCCTGCACAACAAACATTTTTTAGTACTTGACTTTTTGTTACCTAATAATGTTTTCAAGAAAAATCACTGCAACCAGTGGCGTGTCTAGACTGATTTGACTTGGGGGGCCCGACCATGGCACTGACATAGGCAGGGGTGGCCAGGGTTTGTTTGCAGACACAAACTAATAGCATCTATCTTCTCTGTCTTCATTGTCTACTTTAACAATTATCATTAGCGTATAATATCACTCTTATACTCCTGTGCATAATTTATTTACTATGTAAAGAAATGCAACAGACTGCCGTCACACACATCTTCTATGCTTAATTATTTTTTTTTACACCTAAAAGGTGTTTGTGCTACAAGTCACGATTGAAGGCGCTAACAGAAGAAAATGTTCCACGTCAAAATACAAATAAAGCTACTGTCTGCCTGTTAACTGAGTACTAAAAGCTGCAGTTCCTCAAGTGTCCACTAGAGGCTGGCTGCAAAAGCATCAGAAGCCTCATACACACTAATTCTGAAAAGTCTATCTGTCTCCAGATAAGAGAAGATAGAACTTGTATTAATCCTGAGGGGAATTCTGGTGCCAGGTTTCAACAACATTACAGTAAAGGAGTAAAAAAAGACCATCAAACATACATGATGTATACAAAAAAGAAAATACTAATAATTATGACTTGATAAAGTATTAAGTGGATGAAGGTTAGTTTAAAAGACACTGTATTGGCAGTCATGCTTAGGAGTAATTCTCGCAATACTCCAGGAAGTGCCAACGCTGATGATACTTTCACTGCTTACACTAGGATGATGATAAAGAAACATGATATTGTACATGATAGTCAGACGTTCAAAACAGTGGATCGTAAAATTGGTATTGGCAGTGATATTTGGAGGTAGTTTTAGCAACACTGACCTAAACCTGTGCACTGCTACTGCAAGCTAGCAGTGCACAGTAATCAAATATGATTCACTGATCACTCTCAAAGAGCCATTACAAATGTTACCTGATTTAAATTGTCTACGGTGAACAGGATGGTTCAAACAGGAAGTTAATCAAAGTACTTAATCATTCCTTGTCCCTTATTCATTCTTTGTGCTACTACAACATTTTACTCAGCACAAAACAAGATGTTACATTTAATATTCAATTGTAGTCTTAACCTTTTTACTATTAATGACTCAGCAGGAATATGAACTCATAGAGCAGATGTCAAAGACTCGTGACCCCCCTGTCCCTCAAAGTGATTTAATGTGGCTTCATTTAGCTGCTCTGCAGAAAGTGACCCTACCTATATGAGCATGTGTCTGTTTTTCCTGTGCCGCTCTGAATTAACCTGCTGCTACTGATGCTTTTGATAATTAACTGTTCACTAACTCTAAACTAAGGAGTCATCTTGCAAAAATAAAGGCAGAAAACTCATTACATTTTCTATTTTCAAGGTTTCATTTCAAGTTAAGCTACTATTTTTGTCAATATTTTTTACTATAATGGGTAAAATGTACTAATTTTAAATAACTTTAAAAAAAAAAAAAACATTCTAGAAGACATCTCATGACCCCTCATTTGTGTCTTGCGACCCCCCAGGCGGTCCTGACCCACACTTTGAGAACCCCTGGTGTAATAGACTGCTGTCTTTTGCTGCAAGGATAGACTACAAAAACTCAAATCCGACTGAATGTATCTATCCAGTCTCTACTCACAGTATTTCATAACATTAAATACATTATCAAGGACATTTTTACTCATTACATTCAATTTAGTCCTTATTTTTAGCTTGTAATATCTTGTAATAAGACACATATCTGTACTAGTCAGATCAGTGTGACTTATCACCGGTGTAATGAGATATTTTGACTAGAATTTAAACAAATCCTCTTGGTAAGATTTGAGATCTTTGCAGTGTAGTTGGACTGCTTCTGCTTGGCATATCAGTCCATGAAACCTGGGATGAGAGCTTTGCAACAGTTTGATGGCTCTTTGATTATATTGGACCTAAAGCAGGTTGGCTTACATGGATTTATCATTTTCCAAAATCCAAGTAATATAATTGATTAACAAAAAAAGGTGTTTTAGAAAATCTTACTCAAAGCGAAGCGTTCATTTTAACACTGAGCCAAGAAAGTGCAATAACTATTAAAAAAGACTGCATCAGGTGTGGTATTAACACAGACCTCACACTGCAGCTAATGAAGAGACTAAAGGCCTTAGAAAGGACTTTCATTAGTGCAAAGGCTGAGTCCAATCTCCTGATACCAGACAGGAAGGCCTGTTTGAACTGAGATGTTACATTGAAATAGTGATTGTGACCTAAACTAAATGAAACCAAAATGTGTTGTGACATCCGAACTGTGTGTAAGCTTTGGGAAGCTAAGTGCACACAGTAGATCAGGATAACAAAGTACCATTTCAAATTACTTTCAGCATTAAAAACCTATTTTACCTCTATTTTTTTTGTTATCTTTTGGTGCTTTAAATTTGATCCAGGTGCATTAATGAAAAATATGTCTTGTAGTTAAAAAAAAAGGACAGAATCAAATATCATGCAGTCTTAATCAAACAGTCTTCAGTAGGATTTTTCCTCAGCTCTTCTAAATAAACACCTCCATTAAATCACTTTTTTTTTTTTTTTTTTTTTTTGGCCTTTTTGCCTTTATTTCATAGGATAGTGAAGAGAGACAGGAAATATGGGGAGCAGAGAGCAGGGGAAGACATGCAGAGGATGGTCGACCAGCCGGGAATCGAACCGGCAACCCCTGTGACGAGGACTATAGCCTCTATATGGGGGGCGCTTAGACCGCTAGGCCACCAGCACCCCCATTAAATCACTTTTAACAAGAATGGATGACGTTAAATGTTGCTTTGAGGCCTCTTACACATCTCAGCCTGTCACATGAAATCTTAACATGTATTTATAGTTATTTATCTGTTGGTGTTTTGCATCTTTATCCATCTCCTACGTTCAAAGTGAGCTTCTATAAAGATCCAAACATGTCATCTCTTCTTCTGCTTCCTCACTAACATCTCTTATCGTGGCTGAGAAGTAGAGGGAGATAAAAGAGGCTCATGCTGTTGTAATAATGAGACTTTTCTCGCTCACCTCATGGGAACACTTCTGTGGACATCTAAGAGAGTTATGAACATGAAAATAAACCCATTTTTCTTCTTGCTAATTATGTCTCATGAAAACAGCTTTCAGTTGTCAGCCAACTGAACGAGCCGTCTCCCTGGAGCAGGATGGAAATCTCTTCATAGCTTTTACTTACTTTGGCTCTGGTTCTATGCTCTCCCTCTGAGATCATCTATAACATATGGTCGCGCTGTTATCTGTGTCATGGAGGAGCTATTTTCTCCGGCGGCCTCAGTGTGTAAAATACAGTGCGCTCTGATTGTGCTGGGGCTCTCTCATATATCACTTTAGAGTGTTTATAAGTTACTACAGGCCCATCAAATTATCACCTTTAGTGATGACGGCCGTTAGGATTTTGGCTCTGCATGTGGCACTGCGGCTGCAGATTCCAACGCAGCAGGCACGACAAGTTGGAAAGCCGGCACCTGCAACAGACTGGAGGTAACAAGCGTCAGTATTATGCAACCAGCCTGACACCTTCCTCTCCCTCCTCTTCCTGTCCTGTGTTGCAGAGCTAAAAATACAACCAGCAAGGCAGCAACAGAGAAAAATGCAAACCAGGAATGCTGATGGGACGGGCGTCTTTAGTTGCTGCTTGGCTCTGTCATCGGTGATTTGTGAGACAGGGATGAAATGAGGGGGCATGTGGGGCAGTGTGGGGCTATTTGAACTTACTGTCACCTGATCCCCTCAGCACTACTACGGATACTGTGACTGCTAGTAACTTTAACGAGTTCAACTGGAGATGTGAAAAGTAACCTTACACATAACTGTAGACGCTTAAGACACATATCAACAGATGAACGTTCACAGCTTTCTAAGTTCTTAAAACAATAGTAACATACCCATATACAGTATGAATGAAAACATATCAGCATTCTGAGTCAGAGGGGCTCAATTAAATACATCTTTTGAGGCTCAGAGATAAACATATTACTTTGAATTTGTTGCACAAGAAGACAAGAACGTGATGGTAAAACATAAACTGTGCTTTGGTCAGAAACACATTTCCACTGTTGCAAACTTGACATCATTTTTTTTCCAAGCACCTGCAAAGGCAACATGCTAACACAAAGATATTGTCTAAAGACCCTCCTTCACTTCCTAGAAGAATGTGTGAATACTCAAATATGTATAATATGTCTCTGTTATCTCATGCGTTCAGGAGAGGAGTGCGAACAACATAAAGCTTCAACCTGTTCAGAACAGATGTTGGATTAAAAATGACACCCCTCTCTGCTGTGTCCGATTACTTCCTCTCATTTCCTCTTTGACAGGCAAATCTGCCTGAGTGCATTTTCAGGTGAAGAAATATACGGTTTTCTTAATCCTTGACATGAAGTCAGTGAAGTCCTGGTTTTTAAGGGTTGAGAGAATAACAGGAATATATTTTTGAACTTATTAGATATCTTTTATCGCACCAGGCCCTTAAAGTAAATCCAACAAAACTGTACACGTAGATAAATCAACTTAACATAGAGGAACACTGATATAAAACTAAGGTCTATTTTTGTCTTTCCCCACTTTTCCTCATCTACAGGAGGACACTTATTTGATCGACCTAATGTTTTCATAAACACCACAGTTTTCTCACTGACTTAGTTTAACAGCAATCCACTTCTCCTAAACTTAATTAACATGAGTGAAGTTCTTTTGCAGATAACAGTGTTTGAGGTTATGAACACGTCAACAGCAGAGTGTAAAAGAAGCATTACTACAGACACTTTGTACGGTTAGAAATCAATTATCCAGACTTCAAACACTCTTATTTGCCTTGTGAAAAACATTCACTGTGGATTAAATGAGAGGAAACCTATTTTACAGCGGTGTCAGATATGACACAGATAAGACGAGGTCAGCACTGAATTAAGCCTGTGATCCCCTGAAGCTCAATAGTATGATTAGTTGGAAACTAATTGGTTCTTCCATACATGCCTAAAGGAGGTTTGTGTATGTATGTTTTCTGTTTTTCACACAAAATGAATAAAGAAAACTCACCTGTAAAATATAATGCCCCACAGTACTCCTTGTATCCCTTCAAGAGGTCTTCAAACAACCATTCAACGTCTTATTTTGTTAACCTGTCCATACTTGTCTGGATTTCTGACCTGAAATATTAATTAATAAATTATTAAAGGGGACAACAAAGAGGGGTGTTTTTTCATCTGGCTCCTTGAGGATCCATACAGGGTCCACTCCTGTTTGGTATGGATTGGTACTTTTTGACTCACTACATCATCGGTCTCTTTCACTGCAGGCATGTTGACTTGACGAGGTGTTCACAGGTGTCTCTAGTTATCTAATAACGAGTGTTCCACTCAAGAGGCCCAGTAAGCCATGACAGTGAGATAGAGTGCCAGCACAACAAGAGATCATTTGACTGGAATATGTAGTCTTGTACTTTTTAATGGATTTTCACAAAGTTGTTTAGCTTGCAAGTTCACTAGACAATGTTAAAGAAAGGAGCAAAGTGCATTGCTGTCATTGCTAACTGTATCCTGCTCCCTGCAGTTCCTGTCTGGCTATCATTAGCCTGTGTCAGACTCCAGTCATGGGCAGTGAATGTATGGGAGTGTGTGCAGGCAGGCATATATAGGCAGACACATACAGCTTGTATAAGAAGGGTAGGTCCTCATATAATTATTCTTATACAACTGATCCAATTGAAATGATTTGATAGACATACAGATACGTTTTTTGTCTGAGTATTGGATCTACACATGGCTGTCAGAATGTGGAGAAAAAAGAATCAAGTTTTAATCACATATAAACGTTTTTGCTGGTTATAATCTCAGAAGCATTCAGTTATGGTCTGATGATGATGCATTTGGGTATGATGGTCAACCTCTCTATATTGAACAGACGGGTCAGGAGGGCCAGTTCTGCCCTGGGCTGTCTTCTGGACTCCATAGAGGAGGTGGGTGAGAGGAGGATGTTAGCCAAGCTGACATCCATCATGGACATTCCCTCTCACCCCCTGCATGAGACTGTGGGGTCCCTGAGCAGCTCCTTCAGCAGCAGACTGAGACTCCCACCCTGCAGGATGGAGCGCTACCGCAGGTCCTTCGTCCCATCTGTAATCAGACTGTTTAACAGCAGCACTGCTGTGTCCCGTTAATCATCTGTTCTCATCTTTCATTCCACTACATGGAAGTTACTTTGTGACTTGGGACATTCACAAATAACTACTGTATCCATCTGAATCACACTGTTCTTCATACTGTGTATGTTTGTTTAAATAACCTGGTGCAATTTATCCGTGTAATAACTTACCTCTCTATTTATCAGATAGAAGTGTACACATCTAATAGTTGCTGTATTTTATTTTACTTTACTTTATTTTAATTTTATTTTATTCTATTTTACCTTTATCATTGCTATTATTATTGTTATTGTATTTTTTAACTATGTTAGTACATTGTTGTATTCCCCTGTCTTGTGTTGTAAGCTGCTGTAACAAAAGAATTTCCCCCAATGCGGGACCAATAAAGTATATCTTATCTTGTCTTTATCTTATCTTATATTTCTCATCGGTGTAGCTAGAGATTAGCCATAAGACTTGCTTTTAGAACCAGCCTCTTCCCTTCCTGTGTTTCTGCACTGTACAGTTTACAGTCTAATTGCAACATTAGTTAAATCTGAAAATTAAACAGTTATTAAATCCCCCAGTGAAGCGTCTGTACATTTGTGTCTGGTGACTCCCAGTTTCATTGTAAATGGTAAGTTACATAGAGGCTTCACTTAGGCTGACTTCAGTTGTATAAACTGGTAAAAGAAACCTGACCCTTTTCTTATGTTTGACTCTGAATTAAAGGATCTTAAGTTTAAAACTTCTGGAGCAAAGGATCTGCTCTATATTTCAAAAAATGCTTTTCAAAAGCTTCTATGTTATCATTAATATTTTGTCCCTTCTTCAAATTATTATATTATCTTTCCCACATAATATATTCATGTTCAACTCATTAAAACTTGAAGGCAGTTCTGAGTGGTTGGACAGATTGTTTACAGTGTGAACTTTGTATGTCGTCATCTTCCTCAGACACCTCAGAGGTAATGTCTTGAGTATAAAGATCAGAGGTTGTATTTTTACCTTTAACATTTCAATTAGCAATCACATGCTACTGCAACTAAATTTGTATTGAGAACGTTTTATTTGTCATCAGGCTTTGTTAAACCTTCACCAGCCATGTGACTCACTATAAACAGCCACTGATGTCCAGAGTGGGGAGGGAAAGACTCGGTCCTGTCAAATTACTCTGATTTGCGAGCATATCAGAGCTCCCTGTTACTAGCTGAAATACAATACAGGTCAGCCTGAGAAGCTGTCAGCTGTGCGAGGTCATTTATTAGTCTTCAGTGTATGAATGTGGATCATGCAGGGAGATGCCTCTGGGATACTGTGTCTTATTAGTTTTCCAGATTAGTGTGTACATAACTGTGAGATCAGGGGATGTGAGAGGAGAAGCACAGCCAAATTTTATCATCAAACTGTGGTCTGACTTTTCTGCTCGTGTTGAACAGCCTCTGTTCACGTCTCATCATGGGCACATTTCAACAGACTGTGCAGACAGTCTGGGGCTCTTTCTGGGCACTAAAAGCTCTTCACTCTTATAAGGAAATAATAATAATTTGTCATGTTAATAGGTGTTGGCATGTAGAATAGGATTATATTCAGATTTTTGACTATTTACTTGCTCTTATTTTCTTTTTACTTTCCTGAAAAAAAATAATGTTACAAAATATGAACTTTCAGCATAAATAAAGTAAAAAGTGAGCCACTGATGATCCAACCTACTCATATATGTTCAGCGGGGCTTAAATGATCCAGAAAACTGTGTCTGCGTCTTTTTCTTGTTTTTTTTCTTATTTTCCATTTTGTAGCAGTTGTTCTTTTTCTGTGCACAAACACCCTCATAGTGTTGCAGGATGATTGGCGGCAGTGTCTGTGTGCTGCTGGTGTTGACTGGTGTTGACTGTTGATGTCACTGGATACTCAGACTCAGCCGTCAGCAGAGCTGCTCTCAATATGATTGACAGCTCATGTTGCTGAGCAGCCATGTGCTGAAAGTCTTCTCAGAAAATCTTGCCAATTATCACCCATAACCCCGGCTGTGTGGTTAGAGTTTGACATAAACACACAAGTATTATCACTTCTGGGTGTCAGATTGTGGGCTTTTTAAGGTGAAACCATGGTAACAATTGTCAAGAGTCTAATGAAGCCATACCAAAATACTGGTTTGTTAGCCAACTTATTTTCTATCATATTTATTTAAGGTGTTCAGTGGCATTTCCGACAAGTTTGGCCAAAATGACCTCAATAATTTACTAAAAAAAGAGGCCTTATTTTGAAATTCCACTCAAAATGGGGGACTTCCTGTTTGGTTTTCATCACAACATTCAGAGACTTTGTTAGCAGCTCTTGGCATATGCCCACACATTTTCAATCATGTTGGTCAAACCCAAGGCACTGAATTTTAAGGGGGCACTATGGAGGCATTTCTGCAAAGTTGTGTGTGACACCCATGAAATATCAAATTTCTCACCAAGCCTGATGTGTGTGCTAAGTTTGGAAAGTTTTTTTTAAGGCTGTCAAATTTGGAATTTATTGCTAAATTGAAAGAATATATTTTATTGCATTAAAATACAATAAAGACCAACTTTCTGAAACTAATTCATCTCTAAGCAATTTTCCTTTTCAAAAATCCTGTGTGCCATTCATTTTTTACACATGGGAGATGTTACTGTAGGGATTTCAATTAAATTTATACCTGCTGCTTGGTTCTAAATAGCAGTAACCATACTTCAAGCTAACATCTGACTGGCATTTAGCATTTAATGGTGACAAGCTACCATGCTAAACGGGGCGGCTGTAGCTCGGTTGGTAAATGTATCTATCAATCGGAAGGTTGGTGGTTCAAACCCAGCTCCCGCAGTCTCATGCCGAAGTGTCCTTGGGCAAGACACTGAACCCCAGGTGTAGGAATTGGTATGAATTACTATAGCAGCCTCGACCATTAGTGTGTGAATGGGTGAATGTGACAAGTACTATTAAAGCATTTTGAGTGGTCAGACTAAGAAAGCACTATATAAGTACAAGTCCATTTAACATAATACCAGTTAAGACATCAGCATGTTAGCATTGTTATTTTGAAAAACATTTAGTGTACAGTATGTTAGCATTAGGCACAAAATATATCTCAAAGAGCTGGCAGTGTGGTTGAAAACTCTTTGTCCTCTTGAAATGATAAACTTTGTCCGTTTTTTGAACATGATTGATTTCAAATGTTCTAACTTTGTCTTTCTGTTGCTTTGCTTTGTCAAGTAATGTGTCCCAGTTTGAATCTAACCTACTTAACCACACTTCAAGGGCAGTAAAAGAAAGAGGTCTGTTCTTGCTGTTGATGCAGTGTGTGTTACTCCGTCTCATTTCAGTTATGCTCTTCCTATCTTAGTTTTTGTCCTTTTCCATGTTGAAACACAGGGCGGTCAGAGCAGCCCTGATATTTTGTCTGTCCTTTATTTCCTCGCTGCATTCTTAAACTTTTGTTTACCATGCAGTCACTCACACACAGGTTACTCAGTCCTTCAGTTTTCAGAGATCATACAAAAAGACGTACTCACATGTAGAGATTCAGCACTTTCTCTGATTTATTCATCAAGCATAGATTATGTCAAAAACAGTGATGACCACAGATCATCACTGCTGTGGATGTTGCTACTACAGCCAATTCATTTGACCTCCTTCATTCATCGTCCCTGGCCTCTGTTCAGCCTCCCCACCCTGTCTTGTCTTTATTGTACATTTGATTAAACTTTGATAATTTCATGGACCAGACAGACTCTGTGAACTGGTATCACTTGATAAATTCACAGGCAACATCTTAAAACAGTTTCTTTTAATCCCCTTTTTGTCAAAAATAAAATAAAAAATCATATTTACAGGGAAACGTAAACACTCGTCACTCATAAGACGCTACTTTTGTCAAAACATTGAAAGTAAAAACTGATAAAAGGGGAGAAAATATGAATCTGAACAAGGTGGATGCGCCCAAAAAAGCTCTCACACACAAGTAGCTCAAAAGATATATAGATGTATATATATATATGTATGTATCCATATATATTCTGTATATATGCTTCTCTACAAAAAAGCAAGTTTACTCTCTCTATGAGTAAATACATTCTACTCTACAATCACTAAAACGACAGTGTACATTCCCAACCAAAATGCTTTGATCGTTTATCAGGAGGATATTCAACAATCAGTGGACCATGACCGCAAAGTATGCAACAACATGCTCTGTGTGACTGCAGTATTGTGTTTATGTGTTTGTGTGTGCACATAGTGTGAAGTAGCTTCCCATTCCCTCCTGTCAATGTGCTTGCCAGATAAACACACACATATCTCCCCTTGACAAACATGCACACACACACCCAGGAGAAAATTATCTGTTAAGTCGTTAGTCAGGTTCACTTTGCCTCAGCAGCTGAAACTTGATCCTGGATCTATTTCTGCAGCTCTGCAGAGTTCAGAGCGACACAGGGATGGACTTGCTGGCTTACTCTGCGTCTCTTCTCCCTCTGCATCCAGATAAATGTAGTCCCAGATGTTACACCTAATGTTCTGTGCAAACACAAGACTTAGAATGACAGTTCTTCCCTTGCAGCTAGGGTGGATTTTCACATTATTTCACCTGACGTGTCTTCACTGTTTGCATGTTGAATAACAGATCGCATGCTGCAGTTTCTCACTTCTGAGACTGCCGGGATCATCAGATTTGTGCAACAAAGGCTTCAAAGTCTTTGGTGTCTTGATAAATCCCATTGCGCAAAACAAACCAGAATCCCAAAAGCATCTCTGCAACAATCGCTTTCCTGTTTTGACCTTTGACCTGGCAGGACGACGAAAAGGTACTTTGGGGGAAACTGTCCCCAAATAATCTCCAAATTAAAAGTCTGAAAACCTACTTTACCTGGCAACAAAAGCATCACAACACTCCAACTAGTGAACATATTGCAGCATCTGAAACGTGCAAAGCTCCAGCATTTGGTGCCAAACATTGTTTTTGATGACAGCAAAAACTGTCTGCAGAAAACTGCCGTCCCTCAAAAACAAACTCATATCCATTATATACACTGCTACAGACAGCTTGTTATTAAGCACCCAAGATAACATATGATAATGGATCATTCTCTTTTTCTCTTCATGGCTCAATTCCTGAAGTTCAAACAATGTTTAACCTCTGTGTGACTCACTATGCACAATACAATCGCATGTTTAGTATACAAACCACAGAGCACAGAGCGTCATGCTGTCTCTATGTGCTCAGATCTTATTGTTGGGATATTTACATTAATAATTACATATTTGCTTGTGTGTGTGTGTGTGTGTGTGTGTGTGTGTGTGTGTGTGTGTGTGTGTGTGTGTGTGTTTTGTCTATTTGCATACATGTGAGAGTGTGTCAGGTGGCCCTGAGAACGATGTGTGGGTGTATTGTGCTTCTTAGATGTACAGGTGTAATTGCTGATCGCCCATAGAAAGGCTTTGTTTGTGCAGGGAGAGGGTGGGTGTTCTGAAAACAATGGCTGCTGCTGTTTCCTGTTCCCTTAGTGATCTTTAAGCAACAGTTCTGGGGAATAAAGGAGCAGGAAGAAAATCTATTGGAAAACTTGACTGGACCTGAGCCCAACATAATGAACACTCCTTAGAAAATAAATATTTAAGTGTACTGTCCTCTTCTTCCTAGCCTGCTAGCATTCAAACATGGCTACTCCTCCAGAATGTGTCATTTATATTTATACACCGAGTAATTTCATAGTTACAGGTCCAGACTTTTATTCCTAGAGATGTTTTTCTATGGACTGTGACAGGCGAAACATTAACTCTTCTTTTCCCTTTGCTTCTCCTGCTTTCTCTGCATCATCTGACTTTTTAAGAACAAGAAATGGGATTTACTTTTCTTTTTACTGCAAAAGTCTCTTGATGAAGGGGCATAGATAGACTTGTTTGACTGGAGTGGCCCAAATGAGGCACTGACTTATGCAGGGCTTGCATTAAAGTACATGTGCACATGTTCAAACGTTTATTTACACACACACTAATCATATATACTCTACTAATGTTGAGGCATCATTCAGATGATATAGTTCTGTGTATGACAGCCCCAATAGTTGATAACACGAAGTCCAACTTCTATCAAAGTAAAAAGCCAATTACAGTTGGAGATTTTCGGGTCGGTACCAGGGGTGGCATATCATTTTTTGGGGCGTCGCCACCCCTGGCATCCCCTCCAGATACGCCCCTGCTGCAAAAATCCAACATAGATATGTCTAGCATTGCTCTCAGATCAAACCTCAGACCAATTCTGTGTTGTTTGGCACTCATTGATGATTTTTTTGTCCCTAAATATTTAACAAATAGCTAAATTCAGCCCTCTGCCTACACAGATCTGTACTCGTACAGATCCAGCAGACTGTTAGTGTCTGCTTTAGACTGACTGTTTCCCCGAGCTCTAAGCGGGGCAGTCCGCCTAACAGAGCGAGAGGAGGACAGGGTCAGCAGTCGGGGTGAGTCTTCCTGCGTGTCTGTGTAGTCGGAGGGGAAATGAAAAGGTTGCTCACTGAGGTATGACTGTCTGCCTTATTAATGTGGGCCATCTGGACAGAGAGGACTAGAAAGTCAGGGAGCGAGAGAGGGAGAGAGGGCAGAGGGGAAATTAGGAGAAATTCTTCGCGTATAGAGGAGCTCTGTTTCCACATGGTCAAACTCCAAGTTATTCACCTCCATGTGAATTCCTCAGGAGGACGAAAAGTTGGGCCAAAAATGTCAAGACTTTTAGATGGCTCTGAGAAACTAGCAAGACACAAAACAACCAATACAGCCTGAAAAGATCTCAATAGATATGTCAATATCTTACTTTAGAAGAGGTGATTTTTATAGAGAGAAGGGTCGAGTTTCTATGACACATTTTAACATCCTAATGCTGCCGAGTATCAGAGAAGAAAGACGATCCTGGCGCTCTGTTTACTCTTGTAAACACCCGTCAGATATGTTTCTCACATGTAAACAAAGATTAGCAAATGGACACATTTGCTGAGAGGAGCAGAGGAAACCAACAGACATGGACGTGGATCGATAGCAGATCAGATATTTGACTGGATATAAGACGGACAATCTTTTCTTTCTTAATTTAACCAAAATTTGGTAAACTTAGCGTCATTCATCTGAGATATAAAACAACTAAAAACAATCACAGCTAATTCTTTTCCATCTTCAGTAAAATAGTCCAATTTTCAACACCGTCAACTTAGCGGTGTCCCTCAGCCCTTCTCAAATTTGACTTATTGTTTTGAAAAATTGTCTTTGGGGCCTCCGAGTCTCTGTCTCTTTCTCAGACGGGTTTTTTTTTTTGTTGAATCAAAGCTGGCACAAACATGGGAGATCAAGCTGGTGCCCAGATCAAGGCAAGCGTGAGGAGAATCAAAGCCTTTTGATGCACATTCTGTTTGATTTTTCCTCCGCTGTCTGACATTTCATCTCTATCAAAGGCCAAGAAATAAACAACTGTGGACGAGTGTGTGAGCAGCGCAGACATCTATGAGTGAGAAGTGTGTCACTTCTTTGAAGTCCTAAGATGATATCAAGCTTAGACAAAAACATACTCAAGTTTAGTGGAGTATATATCTTTTCAGTTTGATCATCTATTAAATATGTGCAGTCAAATTTACAACACCACCAATACACGGCCAACTGCTGCAGCTGGATGAGGCTTCACATTTTCAAAAGTAACCCAACTTCTGCCCCACAAACAGCAAGTAAACTTTCTGTATTTATTATTATTTTTTTTTTTTCACCAGGTATATGAATTTAAAAACCTAATTTTGCCTCCTTATATGGGAGTCTCAGGGGAAATGTTGACATTTACCTTCCAGGCAAGTTTTCCAGAGTGTTTTCTGATCGACAGGTGTCTCTGCTTCAACCCACAGCAGGCAGCCGTGATAGCTGAAACTTTTATCCACATATCCAACTTTTTTTTAGCAGAATATGGAAACCTAGTTTCAAGACAATCAGTTTCTTTACAATCAACCTCCCCATGTGAAACACACTGTCATTATTTGAAGTTGCTGTTTTCTGCAGTGATCAGGCATGTTTCATCGCCACATCCTTGGTTAATGCTTTATCGCTTGACACTTGAAACTTCTGGCCAATGATACAACACCAATAAAATCTTCAACACATAGCTCCAGAGACCAGAGAGAAACATCACAGATGACTTAAATTACCTCCGACTGAACCCTCAAATCTTCCAGTCGACAAACAAGAACAAACATTGCCTGCAATCGATTTTGTGATGCACATGCACAAACATAAAAATCTAATTCAAGCATCCACTTTTAAACTTCCTTTGCTGGGCTACACCTGTACTTTGTGCCATTTCACGGCCATTCAACAATGCTTTTTCTGTCTCCAGCATCACATCCATAATTGCCCTTGGAGGTTGGAGGGAAGGGTGCGTGTCAGAGTGTGTGTTTTTGCAGAAAAAGGGAACAGAAATGGGCGAGCGTGAGCTGTGCTTTTGGTCCCTAAGGCGAGCGGGACAGAGTTGACAGATATTCTGAGCGATGATGGGTGTCTGTTGACATGTGGTGATGGGATTTTGTACATCAGAGTATACACATATCATACATATACAGTACTGTATTTGTAACAACAGTATTCCCTGCCAGCAGTGAGACTATAGAAAATGTGCTTTCTGACAGGAAAAGTGTATGTGTCTGCGTCTGCGTCTGTGTCTGCACCTGTGTCTATGTCTATGTCTGTGTCTGTGTCTGTGCCTGTGTCTGTGCCTGTGTCTGTGTGTGCGTGTGTAATTAGGTTATGAATGAGTTCAGTAGAGAGCACCTCTGGTCCGGGCCATGTAAACAAACCTCGGGCAGCAGAGAGCGTGCTCAGAAAGGCTCAGAAAGACATCAAAGAGAGAGGAAAATTTCAGAGAGGAGGAAGAGGGAAGGGAAAGGAAAGGAAAGGAACGGAACGGAAAGGAAAGGAAAGAAGAAAGGAAGCATATTATTCTAACAGCACAGGTTAATAAGAATACCAAAGATAATATTGCATCTCCTAGGACTAGCTTCAATTGCTCAGTGTATATAAAATTGGAAGAAAGCTATACTGTGATATAACAGTTACATTTCACTTTATAATTCTAAAATAATTTATACCAACAATAGTTATATTTTATAGAATATTTACATAAATACAGCGTCATATAGTAATATTATTGTCAACACATCATTATAGAAACATACACCATACATATATGTGTATATAGTCTTGTTATAGCCACACGTACACACACATACAGTGAATATACAATCAAAATGAGCTATTGCAATGCTGTGTGGGGTAAAACTCCATCGGACATTCACATCTTCTCAAGTAAGTAAGCTTGAAGAGAGGAGTTCACGTGTATTGCTTTAAGAAAAAAAAACAGCCCAGCTTCGCGCAGCAGTCACAGCTGAACGTTTCTCGTAAGATCCGAGTATTGCTTTGTGTAAAGTTACTCTCTGAAGTAACAATCTGGGCGAGAGTAGACAGAAGAAAACAGAGAGAGAGGAGCTCAGAGCCTCTCGGTCAGCAGGTCAGACAGTTTCTGCCTGGCTGGACGCTTTCCAGCGAACTGATCAAACCGAAACAGACGTAGATCCGAGGGTCCGTCACCTGGATGGAGAGGCAGCCCACTTAGAAGGACGGGAAATCAGGTGTCCTGTGTGAACAGACAGGTAAGAACCCAACAACCTGCGGTCTCTAGAAGTCAGAGAAGAGATCCTGTGGACCCAGGTGGATGATAAAAGGAGCGATGGTCCGTGGCTGGTAGAAAGGATTGTCAATGAAAAGACCGCCTGAAGAGAGAGAGGAAAAACAGAGACAGCAGGAGTGATTACAACTACTCCTGAAGAACAGATTTAGAAGTCTTACAAAAAAGTCTTTACATACTTTAATTACAACTTTTGCTTCTATAACAAAACAGATTGGACAAGGGTTTAATGTAAACATACAGTGATGATTTGAAGGACAAAGAAATCAATTTTATTCTAATGCAAGTCTTTTTGAAGGATTATAAAATATAACCGAGTAGTCCTCAGAAATCCTCCAGTAAAAATAGAATTAACTGTAACTTCTATACAACACTTGTTTGAATATATGGTAATGGTTGAGGTCTGAATGAAAATAATGATTGGGTATTTTGGGAAATACACTTATTGTCTTTCTTGCTGGGATAAATGAGAACTGTCACTACTTTTCCATATTGCCAACTTTAGTGTATTCTGTAATCCATGTCAACATGCTTGTCTGTTTTCAAAACAGGAACCCTCCTCTGTTACTTTCCACAAGGTTTAGGATTTTTGTCTCCACTTCTTTTAAAGTATTTTCAGAGAAGTTTCATATTTAAATTGAGTCTTAAAAAACACTTGGTGTGCTGTACATAATGTAATAGTTCCTCAAGGGATTTTCATTTGGGTTTTATAATTGTAAAATAAAAGTGGCTATATGAGTAAGGTTTATTATACGCCATAAAATAAGTACTTCACTTCAGGCAGCAATTGACTCCCAACCCAGTGGCAAAAATCCACCAGGGTGTTGTTTGCAATCAAGGCTTACAGGCTAGATTAGCAGTGGGAATTTCAACTTCCTTTGGAGGTTTTTCTGGGCAGGTTCAACTAGAAGCAGATTAGACTAAGAACACTGTGGACAGGTCTGATTATCTAATCTGGATTAGAAACACATCAGGATCCCCCAGGACGCACAGAAAATTGCTGGCCATTCTAACATCTTGGCTTCCCTTTTTCATGCTTAAAATAGACGTCACAGGATTGATACTCATTTCTAATCACTGAATATGCAATGGTGCCACGAGACAATTAGCATGGCTTTACCTTAAGACTCAAAGGACATGGAAACAGACACATACAGATCAAGCATGTAGAAAAAAACATGCTAACAAAATTCTGGTCTTTATGCTAAGCTACACTAACAAGCAGCTGGCTGTAGCTTCATATTTAGAGTTAAGTCATAGGTGTAAGGTATCAATCTTCTTGTGACACTCTCAACAATAAATTGGAAAAGAGTATTTCCCACAAGAATATTTTTAATTTAAATGTGGCTGCTATTTCAGTCTTGAACATATAAGAGCTAAAAGCCTAAAATTCAGATCAGGACACTAGAAGCATCATGCAAAGACTGAATATAAGTTAAGACTCAGGTTTGTTTTGAGAGAGAGAATACTTTTCCTGAGGTTTTAAACTCTGTGCACAAATAATCAAAAAAAGTTGATCAGATGAAAAACAGAGAAGATGAAGAGATTTCAACAAAAGGTCATATCGACTTTCAATCCCGTGAGATTGAAGAAAAGGTTTTCAATTCAAAGAGATTGACAAAAACTTGATGGAGCTCAACCAACCATTGGATAAGATAGTGGGTCCTCTCATCCAATGGCTGCGCCTCATAGCTGTAACCATGGAGACGTCATCAGGGTGCAATCTCTTGCTGGTGGGATGGCCAAAGATGTTGTGAAGAGCCATAGTCTGGACCGGCTCTGACCTTTGACTAACATGAATAAACTTGTTCTTTTCTTCTTTTTAAAGCTTGTAAGCTCTGTCCTTACATTTTTATTTTCATCATCTATGATATCAGATCATCCATTAAAGCAAATATTTACATCTTTGAAATGAGAATTAGTTTTGAACCTTAGTTTGAGTGGCTTAATACCTTATCTTTTATCATGGGCTAGAACATGTACACATAACAAATACAACAATGAAATGAAAAAAAATGAAATAATAACAATATACCACATCTAAGGTGAGGCTTGAATCAATGTGAATCCCTCAATACTCTGTAAAAAAACCTCATATCTATATGTATCAGTATCATGTTTTGTCTAGTAGTCTTCTTTTGGGTCCATTTATGGCATTTGAATTCAAACCCTGCACTAAGCTCTGAATGTGCTACTTCAAAAAGGCTCCAGTTGGTCTATGTGATACATATTAAATATCTCTGTACTGTAGGTAATACTTCTGATAGCTGTGGGATACCTGCCAAATATTAATCTGTGTGAGGTAATGAGATCGTGCAGCTGAATACGAGATGCAGGATCTGACTGGAGCTCTCTAAATTCATCTTGTATCTCCTCGCCGTCTCTCTGAATTCCTATAAGCTAAAGGGTCAAAAAGATGTAACGAGGACGCAGCGAGATACTCTGAGAGATTTAAATTCATTGTGTGTGCATGCATGAGTGTGGAATACTAAAGCTAAACGTAAGTCTAGGTCAGAGTACAGTGTGCAGGATGAATGCTGAATGAATGTGTAAATCTTTCCATTTATAAGAGTTAAAACCCAAAAGTGCTAATAATGCAGCTACTAAGTGAAGCCTCTATATCAGATACACACAGTGCTCAGCTTTGAGAACAAATAAACTTTATTCATCTTCAAACAATAATATTTATCTATCAATCCTTCACACAGCTCACTTTATTATTTACTTTTTACAGAGAATGTGTGTTGTGTGTCTCATATTGCAAAGGCTATCCCCTCCCTACACAAAACAAAAGGCTGATATACACTCAAAGAACGAGGTCACAATTCACAGTAGAAATCCTTCAAGTTTTCTTATCCTTTAAGAACTTAAACCTGCAGCATTAATTCAAAGAAAATATTTGAATGAAATAAAAACAAAAGGCGCCTTTACAAATCTTCAGCGCAATTCCTTACGAACCCCTTCACTGACGCTGTAGAAAACAAAAAAGCAGACCGGGTTTCCCTTATAGAAAATTAACTGTATGGTTTGGAAAAAGCGTTTGGTATGTTTAAAAAAAAAAATTGAAAAAAGTTTGGTGCGTGTGTCTCCTGTACTAAAAGAAGTGGTAGTGGGGGACGGGGTAGGTGGGCATTTTCATGACAGGCAACAGAAGCATTCTCTTGGGTAAACCTAGAGGGAGACATGAGAAGAGCACAGCTCTGCATGAGACCAGGGCAACAAAAGACCAAGTGTGTCTCTGCTCACTAAGCCACATACTACTGGGCCCAACAGATGACCCTATACTACACAAACAAAGGAGTGTAAGTGTGAGAAAAAAGGCGGGCTGCGTATAAAATGCTGACAAGGGGTTAGAGAAAGAAGAATAAGAGATTATGAGCCAAAAAGAAGAAATACCAAAAGTTAATTTCAGGTTATTTATTAGTTGGGTCTTAAATTTTTGTTTTTGCATTCTTTCCCATCTGTTTTAAAAACATTGTACTGAGAGCAATAGTGATCAGGCTTATCACAAGTATACAGTCAGTCACTAGTTTGTACCTGTGTTATTTTACTGCATTTCACAGCACTGTGCGCATGCACAGCTGCCTAAAGTTGCCTAAGACAATATTAAGATGTTTGCCTTTTTTATCCTTCAAATAAATTCAGGTGACTCAGACGGCACTAAATCTCAAAATTAACCTAATGTGAGAAAACAGTCAGCAAAAACAGATGGGAGTGATTACCAAAACCACAATCTTAAGACCCAAGTTTAAACAGAGGGAAAAATAATTCATTTGAGATAAGCCAGCAGAAGGTGTTTTTGGTACTCGCTAGTGTTATGTGGGAATTCTGTGCTCTCAAATGTTTTGCTCTATGTTTTCTATAACGCTCCATGTTCTACAGTGTGGCTTGCGTTCTTCGTACATGTGCACTAAGTTCAATGATTCAATGCTTTGTGTTTCATGGTGTGACTTCCTGTGTTTCCGTTGTGTAAAGATTCGTATGCTAATGGTATAATATTCCATGTTCTATATTAAACTGTTCTATGTTTTATGGTATAATGTTGCATGAAACAAGATGATGTGTCTCAATTCCTTAGAAAAAGAAGACATACTGCCAAACACAAAAAGAACATGGAATATTTTATAAGTTCTACCATCTTAAAATGTTACTGCATAATGTCCAAAGTCTTTTTTATTATGAAGTATAATGTTATGTGTCAATGCTTTTATGATCTGTGTTCAATGGTATGATGTTCCATGTCTTATAGTTTGATGTTCTATAGTCTAAGAAATAAGTATGTATTCTATGGTATAATGTGAGCTGTACCATGATTGGTGTTTCAAGCTCTTAATAGTCTTATGTTTGTGGTATATTTTCATGTGTTCTACTATGTAGTTTAGTGGGTTATATTACTGTGTTCAGTTTCTCTGGTATCATGTTCTCTGTTCCATGTTCTATAAATGAATGTTCAATGATACATGGTATAAGGTTGCACATTCTATGCTATAATGTTCTTTATGTAAAGATATAATATTCAGTAATCAATACCTGTGAGTTATTGATTAACATTTTGGATATGATCTATATTCTATGATTCTATGGTTCTAAGGCTGTGGGGTTGGTGGTGTGGTATAATTTTCTTTGATTTAACATACAGGTGTTTGTATTTTATGTTTTGATGCTCCATATTCTATGACATACTGTTCTTTGTTCTAGGACATTAGGTTTTGTGTTCTATGGTGTGATGTTTTGTGTGTGTGTATGATATAATGTCTACGTTCTAAAATATAACATTCTATCTCCCATGGTATATTTTTTGTGTTTTATGAAGTAGTATTCAGTGCCCCACTAACTGTCCCAGTCGTCCAGGGAGTCATACGAAATGCATTTGAAGCCAAAAGCAGCAAAAGGTGCCAGAGCGATGTGAAAAAGGAGGATAAGGATGAAAGCTTTGTCTCCAGTGATAAAGGGAGAGGTCCCAGTGTTATCATGAGTTAAATGAAAGCCACAGTGGAGGTGAGAAAAATATTTCTCTCTGCATTATAAGTCACGAGGCTGTAGAACAGAAAAATGATGTTCCAGAACTATCAGCAGGTGTTTGGTTTTCAGGGTACGTTTTTAGGAAGTACTGGAGGGAAACTCAACAGAGACAAAAGCCAGCACAGTATGGTTGTCACATACATGCCTGGTGCTGACGCATATCCTGAGCCTGCTATAATTCTGAGTCAGTTGTAGTTTTAAAGGAAATCATCTCTATTTCAAATGACACATAACATGACTTCTTACCTACCTACATGACGTGCCCCATTTAATGCTGAATCACGCCAGCAGAATATAACCACCAAGTTAAAAACATAAACTCCTCGATCCCTCTTTCCAACCCCAACTCAGTCGAGGCAGATGGCTGTCTATCATGAGCCCGGTGTATTAAGATGAAATGAAAATAAGTCTTATCCTGTCTTGATGTTGGGTCTTTGTTAACAATTAAACATAGAGTACGGTCTAGACCTGCTATGTTTGCAAAAGCGTCTTGAGATAACGTTGCTTGTGATTTGGCGCTATATAAATAAAGATTGATTGGCATGAAACCACATGCTGAATGACTTTAAAATTTCATGCAATACGTCATGGCCAATATAAACTTAGAAATAAAAATCACTCCCTGAAGTGTGCTGGTTCTTATGTAATCAGAAACTACCACTGGATTTTGAGTATTTAAGAGGGTATCGTGTGTGGATGCCAAGTAGTTAGACGAAACACCCCATATGAACACAGAGTTCACACTCCACCACAAACAGAAAAACTAAGGGGTGCTTCATATGCAGAGCTCCTGGGATCTCAGGGGGGCACTAATCATCAGCATGAGGCCCCAGACCAGTTTCTTCTCACACATAAGATGCATTCAAACTCAGAGCTGCAGGATGCACAGAGAGGCCTCCTAACACTACATTTGAGCACAAGGCTGACTCTGTTGAGGTGACCCAGGGACATATAGGTACATACGCTGTTAAATTTCATGACTAGCATAGATTTAGGTCTATAAATGTCTGTTATTCCTGTGTGTGTTTGTTTGTGTATGAGAGCCCAGTAACCACTCTCAGCTGTGAGGATATAGAAGCCCTTAGCAGTAGTAATATGACAGGAGCAACAGTGCCACCGTGTCTTAAATAACAGCGAGTTAAGAGAGGAACTCACACTATGCACCCCACTAATCTGAACAGGAATGAAAATGACGGCTGCAGAGATAGTGTTTCAGGGTTAATAAAAGTCCGGTAAGGCACGATTGTCTCTTGGAGGTGGACACTCCAGGACTGCAGGCGCAGGTGTGGGATTTTCTGACACCAAAGTTGAGACAGATGGCAGCTTTTTACAGACAGAGCTTCAGTTGAAATATAGAAGATAAAGGACTGAGCAGCAACAAGCCGATTGTAACACACAGGGGTGATTGGACAGTTAGAAAAGGATCGACGGCATTGCCTGAAGCGAACAACAATTTAGTTTGAGCTTAGTTAAACTGTGAGAGAGAATCAGTGTAGGATCTTAGGATCAGATTTTGCACTAGGTTTTGAAAAAAGGTGAAAAAAGGAAGTGGACAGGAAGGGTCAAGTTGAAACACAAACCTACAGAAGAATAAATAATTTATCCTCAGACGTCTGGCAGCTATGGTATGTTATGTTAGGGGGGAAGTGTGTAGTAAAGAGAGGAGAGAAGGTGGAAGAAGGTCGGAGTCAAAACAAACAAGAAGCACGTACCGTATGCAGGAGCAGCTGCTGCAGCGGGGCTGTAGCCATACGGTGTCCCAAAGCCTGTCAGGGAAGAGGTTACATCCAATTCAATTGAGCAATTGTTTAATTTCTGGCTGCACTTTTCGACAACTTAAGAAAGTCTGGCTGAGTGAGTAGAAAGCTGTGGGTTCAGGGGAGTGGAGTGGGAGTTATACTGTGTACTG